>NW_027071824.1:52369273-52969273 GCF_038088225.1 Cyrtonyx montezumae | reverse complement strand
AAGCACAAAAGAAAAAACAACCAAATCCCCTCATTATGCAGGGTTAGAAGTAGTTTAAGCTCGCCTAAGCACAGGATTCTGCTAAAAAGAGTTCTCTTGCACCCAGCCTCTCATCTTTGTACTGTGTATTTGCTCGGTCTCATGCCAGCACCAGTATGGCTGCATCATCAGCTTGAATCAGGGAGCTGATCTGGCTGAAAAGCAATGTCTCAGTTAAGTTCACTTTCAGCTGTGTGAACTGCCAGCTTAGCTGAATTGGCTGATAACACTGACACTGTGGAGTCAGGGAACCTGAGGTGGCAGTTGCAAGGGAGATGGAAAGCCCTTCCTTGCTTCTGGTGGCAGCCTGCACCTTGATTACCACAGGCAGAAACCAGATTCTGACATGCCAGTCTAGCACTCTGAACCAACAAACTGTGGCCTCAGGGGTGAGCTACAGAGTAAGTAATAGTGGGTTATTTACAGAGGAGCACTTGCTGCTATTGCAGGGCTTTTCCCCCCTCCTCCGGGGCAGAGTCCCTAAATACTGTGGTCATATTTGTTCACTTTTTCCAGAGGCAGGCTTGGGGAGCCAGAATACTTATGTTTTGTAGTGGATAGATAGTTTTACCATAAGGTACATCAAATCAGTTTTATATTTTTGTGTTTGCATCCTTTCCAGTGGTGGTAGAATCACAGAGTGGGTCATGCTGGAACATCAGAGCCCACCCACTTCCAACCCCTGGCCACAGGTGGGGTTGCCACCCACTAACAGAAGTTAGAAAGAAGTACAAGCTGAGGTTCTGTGACAGAGAGGGGTGGAGATCCCTTTGAAGACCTCAACATGTGCAAGTTGTTTTCACTAGACTGTACATATGTCAGTCCCTTTGTGTTGAAATTGAATCCATTAGGGTAAGGGTTGAGGAACCAGATAAAGGAAAACTTGGAGAATGCCATGTATTGTCTGTCACTTCTGTCTGTGTTTGTTCTGTCTTAGATCTGGGAGTACAGATGGGGTTTTTGGACCAGTCAGAAATCCCTGGAGTTATTCAAGACAGTACAAGGAAAAATGTGTACCAAAATCTGATTCTGAGCCTGAAAACTCCAACTGGGTAATAACAGGAGGGAGCTCAGGAGGCAGTGCAGCTGCTGTATCAGCTTTCACATGTTTTGCGTAAGAACCTTTTCAGAATTGTTTTTAATTAAATGTCTTGCAATATGTTGCAAGGTTTTCACTTAATAATTTTCTAATAATGTAGCTTGTGAATTAAATTTTGGAAGAGATGTTGATCTTGTCTGATAGGGGAGCACTATTTGTGCTGGCATGCAAGAATTTATTTCAACATCCCCAGTTTTTCATGGCATAGCATGAAGCCGGCGTGATTCTCTGTAGGCAGATTTAGGCTTATTCATTTAGAATGTTATTAGGTGTACTGATATGACCACTTTACATTGCACGAGGTAAAGTGATAATGGCAGTGAAGGAATGACAGCATTATTGTTATTCCCACGTATTCTTAAAAATAACACAGAAGTTGAGACATACCCACTACCTCTTTAAGTATGTTAAACATGTACACACTGAAAACTTAACTCATCAAATGATGTCAACTTGTGACACTGTAGAAATCTTTCCTCCTGGCTTTCATTTTTATAGCTGGGTATGTGATAACATAGATACGTGAGATTTAACATCTAAAAGCTTTCAATTGCTCAATTTGAAAACAGGAAGCCAGCTTATAAAGATACGTGGAATCTTGTCTGTTTTTACAAAGTTAGAACAGTTTTAGTTTATTAAAAAAATATTTTTTTTTACAATAATCTGCATGGAATAGCAACACACTATTTCAAAAATTGATTGTTTATACTCTCTTCCCCATCCATCTGTTAAGAGAAATCTGTTCCTTCAAAATTGACTCCTTTCATTTTATGCACTTTTGAGAGCTACATTTGGGAACACATTTTCAGCTGTGTTCTTAAATGGAAGATGTTTAAAATTCTCTGTAGCTTTTATGTCTTTGCTTACCCAAGTACTCTGTGTCTACTTTCTTACTAAAATATTTTTGCTCATGATTTCTGCAACTTAAAGAAAAAAACCCAAACATATTTTTATGTATAAAACCTGAGTTGTTTTTTTTTACTTCGATTAAGGAAGTAAATTATTTTATTAACTTTTATTTTTTATTAACTTTTATTAACTTTTGTTTTTTGAATGATCTTTGAGTTTAAAGTCACTAAAAAAGAGAGAACAGACTTAATTGCAATGCAACCTTCCAATTCCATTGAAATTTTTACAGTGAAAATTTCAGTTTAGAACAAGGTTTCACTTGTGAAAGAGCAGTAAAAGAATTCAATGTAAGGAGAAGAAAGAAAAATTGCATTGAAACTGCTCTAAACTGAGAGTTCTGCTACTGTACTTAGTAGGTTTGGAAACAGGAAGAACCTCTTACCTAGACTCTGGAAAGCATGCCTTGATATTGGGGGCAAAAAGCATACTGTGTGTCACTGCTTCTTTGTGTGCTGGAACACACATGGACTACTTCATGTAGTCATTCATTAATGAATAAATGATCACAAATATCTGAAAGTCATAAATTAAAACACAGGACATCTTTCACAGACTACAAAATTGGAACAGACCAACAGAGAAGCAGGAAGTAGGTATTTAGGGCCCTATTCTGAATGCCTCATTTCTATTTATCTGCCTCTGATTTGTGGAGAGAACCGGTCTCTCCTGATGGCTGATTCAGAGGCCCTAAGAGAAATGCTGAGAGGAGCTGAAAAGTAACTGATGTAGTGAGGGCACTAACATTTAGGTTGTGTGGTTATGACTTTTAGCTGGGAAGAACTCAGACCTTTTTAAATCCGTGCATCTTATAGCCATAAATATTTATTGTTTGGAAATGTTCTGAATCATTTTACTAATGGTAATCCTTTTGAAACCATAGAGCTTTAGGGTCAGACACAGGAGGATCTACCAGAAACCCTGCTGCTCACTGTGGTGTAGTAGGTTTAAAGCCAACATATGGACTGATCTCTCGCCATGGTCTCATTCCTCTAGTGAACTCCATGGATGTGCCAGGAATCCTAACCAGATGTGTGGATGATGCAGCAGTTGTGCTAGGTATTACTACTATGTATATCTTTGTATGCTCTATGTTCTTGTTCAAAAGATTGTCTAGAAGCAAGCTGAATTCATCTACCCGATGTACATTTTCCTGTTCTTCAATGTATCACGTGGTGTTTCAGGTTCACTTGCTGGACATGATCCTAAAGACTCTACCACAGTTCAGGACATCTTTCAGCCATTTGCACTGCCAAGTTTGACTGATGTCAGCAAGCTCTCTATAGGGATTCCTAAGGTAACATTTAAATCCCATCAGCAGTTGTGGACAGGGATGGCAAATATAACTCCTTCCAAAATAAAGTGTTTGTGTATTGCCTGTCACCATCCAATCTCTCATAATCAGAAACAGTGAAGACAGTATGGGCAGCTCCCAGAAAAGAGCAGTGTGAGCTCTGTTGCCCATGTAGGTGATTCAGAGTGAGCATCTGCTAATGCTTTGTCTAAAATGCTTTGTCATCGTTGTGGGAAACACTGCCAGGAAGTTTCAGAGAAAACAGGGGACTTGCTTCTCTCTGTGGCTCTTCCATCAGATACCTCCACAACTTCCAACAGGTTACTCTTAGTGACTTCTCATACAGTGAGGTTAGTACTGGTTTGTGTGGTGTTTTGAAATCTTGGTCTAAATGGCACTGTGATAAAGCATAGTTTTAAGAGCAATTGGATGGCACAAAGAGCTGTGACTCACAGAGCTCTAGCAGGGATGGAAAGAAAGCTTCATGATAGCCACTAATGTTTTTAATCAAATAATTTGGCTTCTAATGCATATAATTCAGCCGTTCTTGTAAGTATGCTTGTAATTTAAGCATGACATTTGGAGTTGCAGCCTATTTTTTAATTACCTGTAATAGTTTTGTAAAGGTTCTGTCTTCAAAGAGACAACGTGTGTAACATTTGTTGGTTTGATTCTCGGTATCTGAGCCTGTGATTGAATCTTCTGGTTTGCCCATTGTGTTTCATAAGAAGAGACACTTGCTGACTATTAATTATTCAGAATCTGTGGAATGCAAAAAAAAAAGTGTATAGAAAATGAGTTTTCTGCACACTGTTTAGATTTTGGTAAATCTGATATAGTATTGATGAATTATTCATATCCCTTTGACAGTTGTTTTCTGCTGCTACAGATTAACCCAAACAGGTTAATGCATATATTATGATAACATGTATGAGTTGTTGCCATTCAGAGATCACGTGGTATGTTGACCTAGATATTTTGAGCTAGAACTAAAGCAAATATCTTAAAACAGGAGCGTTGCTTGGCTAAGTCTTACCCCACCCTTGTGATTGTAGTTCTTTGGTGGGTTGCTTGTTTGACTGGGGCATGCTAGTAGCTGCTGATGTGCTGCGAGCATAGCTTATTCCCTGCTAAAAATACCTCTAGTATTAGGGCTTACATCGGAACAGTTTGTACCCATGAACTGTAGAGCCATGCAGTGTGGTCTCTGTGACTAGAGGAACAAGTGGACAACTTCTCCAGTAGAGAACTGCTGAAAGTCCATTGTGGATTGGGTCGTGGGTTATAATTTACTAGGTGAACATAATATTCTTCAGCTGCCAGAGTCTAGTTTATTTAGTATTCCTTGCTTTTATAATAATTTAGTAGATGTAATAGGTTGCAGTAAGTAAGTATTTAAAAACATGTAGTGTTAATAGTTTCAAAGTATTTTTAGCAAGTAGTATTTTTGTGTTGGGTGCTTGTAAACATAAACATGACCCTCCTTATTCTTGTTTTTCTCTAAGGAGTACCACGTACCAGGGCTTTCTAGTGAAATTGTGGCTGTTTGGTCAAAGGCTGCTGACCTCTTTGAGAATGCAGGTGCTAAAGTAATGGAAGTGAGTTTACCACACACCTGTTACTCTATTGTCTGCTATCACGTGCTCTGCACTGCAGAAGTGGCATCAAATATGGCCAGGTTTGATGGACTGGAATATGGTAAGGCCTTTTGCATTATTTTGTTGTTGTTGTTCTCAGACATCAGAAGCCTTGCTAAGTGGCATTAAGAAATACCGCTTTCAAGTAGCACGCATTTCACAGTTGAATGTTTGCTGATGTTCTTTCAGATTGGAATAGAATAAAAAACCCTGTGCACATAAAAGCTGAAATTAAAATAAATATTTTATATTGTGCTTTACTTGTGAGTACATGAATGTCTGGGGTTAAAATCTTCTCAGTAATGGAACAAGAATATGGTTTGTTGATTTTCCAGAATAGTGGCATGTCAGTGTGCAGCAAAGAGCAGCCTATTGTACTATGATGCGTACACCATTATGTTAATGAATCTTAAGAATCACAAAAACTATTTCTAAATTGCCTTTTCTTTCCAGGACATCGTTCTGACATGAAGGAGTCCACAGAAAGCATGTATGCTGCAACACGGCGAGAAGGATTTAGTGATGTTGTAAGAGGAAGAATTCTATCAGGAAACTACTTCTTGTTGAAACAGTAAGTGGAACACATCTTGAAACTCACATTTATTAAGTTAATTTGTTAAGAAAATGGCAAAGGATTGCTCACCAAGACATGAAGAAGAAACATCCTCAAGCTAGTAGCTACTTCTATTATTACTGCTTTAGCTATGTAATACTTAGTGAACTGTAACGGTGAATGAAAATGTTTTTCCTTCTGAATTAAGTAAAACACATTTGATTTGATTTTTTTTCCCCAACAGACTATTATTGTCACCTAATAGTTAAAATAAGGAAAAATATATCCTATAGAATGACATTGAAATCACAGTAAAGCCATCCCTTTTGTAATGTTAAAAGTTCTGTAGGTGTTAATCTCATTAAAGCTGTATAGAAAAGCTGCTGGTGCATTCTGCTTTGGTCTTCAAGAGCAAGCCAGGTGATACAGCAATTAAATGAACTATAGCTGTCTGCCTTAGTATACAGGGGAGGGAAGGCACTGGCAAAGGTTCCTGAACTAATGTTTTTATAGAAGATAGATAGATAGGTTTTTATCCAGCTCATGTAGAGAGCCTGGTGAATGAATCAATTTAACTTTTTTTCACCTCTGTTTTCACATCTTATTTAAGAGTCCAAGTATGTTACAGAAAATAGGAATCATACTTAACTTTGTTTAGATACTAACAGAAAAACTGGTCCTGTAATTTGTCTCCAAACAAATGCATGACAAAGCTCCTTCTGTCAGCAACAGCATTCATCAGAAGTGACTTCTAGTTGCTCTCAGAGACAGGAATGTTGTCAGTCAGTAGATAAGAAAAAGCTTTTATGGAATGCTGATATTCCTGCCAAGTATGCTTGTTCTGGTCACAACTGTCCAGGTCAGCTTTCCAAGGACTGCTTTAAATTTCACGCAGCTCACTTTTTTGTGAAGAAGATTGCGTTCTGTCAGGACTGAATAAGAGAGTCCTGTTTCTGTCAACAGCAAGTTACTTTTGAAGAACAAAATCCAGGGTTCTACAAGAATTGTTAAGACAAATAGAGTACAGACATCTGCATTTCCTGCAAACATTGCCTTTTACACAAAAATTTTGTCATGCTTTTTATAAAATAACCACATGATCATTCAGGAAGTGATGGCATCAGAAATTAACTGAGTAGATTTCATTTATCAGTTTTTTTTGTTTTTTTTAAGAATAGGGGTGATTGATTTTGAAACTTAACACTGAAATTATGAATTCTGTTGCACATTTACCAATTCTGCATGTGAAATTAAGAAAAATAAACATAAAGCTAGCCGATTTGTTTCTGCTTCAGAATTGCATAAAGACAGTTTTGAAAGCCATATATCTGATATTTACGTAAGGAAAAAAATTGAGGAAAGGTAAGGTATTTATAGTAGTCTAGTAAGAAGCATACTACAGACACATACTTGGTTTTAAGTCCATTTGGTTCTCTGCATTGATCATACTAGACGTTCATTAAGTGTCTAGCTGGATAGAATCCTAGCGTTTAATAGCTATTTTGCAAACCTTCTTTGCTTCTGTATTATTTCTAGACTTTGCTGTACCAAGCAGTGAAATCCAATATACAGCTTAGTTTCAGAAAGGCCATAAGTGTTTCCCTGATCTTTTGCTGAGTATTTTAAACTAGGGCTTTGTTTTCCTTTCGCCTTTCTTCAGCAGAATTTTCTTATGCCTTCCTTCCCTGACAGTGTAGTGGCTATGAGAGCACAAACAGTGTTTGGTGACCAAGCTTGTGAAATATGAAAAACTCAAGTACATGTTAGCCTCTTATCACGAGGAATATAGGGCTTATCTTTTCTATAGAAATTGTTCTGTATTTTCAGAATTATAGCATCCTGCCTTCATGCCCCTATTTCCTTCTAGGAATTATGAGGATTACTTCGTCAAGGCACAGAAAGTCAGGCGTCTCATTGCCAATGATTTTGTGAAGGTTTTTGGAAGTGGTATCGATGTTTTACTCACTCCCACCACTCTGAGCGATGCAATCCCGTATATGGAATTCATCAAAGAAGACAACAGAACTCGCAGCACACAAGATGACATCCTAACACAGGCTGCAAACATGGCTGGTAAGGAAGGACAGGAATTCAACTATATTTTCTCCTACCTATACTATCTGCTTCCTTCAGCCTTTTAACCTCTTATGTAGAATAGAGATACCTCACCCCTCTCATTAATGTAGTATTATAAATACATCATACTTCCATGTGAAGTGCTTTATATTATAAGGCTAGATTTTAAAATGCTGCTGAGCTGCTCTGGTTCTCTCAGAGTTGTTAGAAAAATGATTCTAACTGGATTTGTTTAATAGTAAGCCTTTGTGTGCATAACTTCTTTTGTTTCAGGATTGCCTGCCATAAGTATTCCTACAGCTCTTTCACAAAGGGGCTTGCCAATTGGGCTTCAGTTCATTGGACGTTCATTCCAAGAGAAGCAGCTGCTCACAGTAGCCAAGTGGTTTGAAAAACAAGTGAAATTCCCAGTGATTCAGCTAGAAGAAGTGAAGAAATGTGACGATGGTGTCCTTCAGCATCAGAAATCTGCTTCTTTCTCGTAATACGAGATTTGCTGGTCAGTGAAAGCAAGAAAGCTGTTGGGATGGTCGAAGAACGTACTTCTGCAGACAAGATAATCCAGTTTAAGAAGACTATATGCAGGATGGAACAATGAGAGCCTGCTCCTGTGTAATGAAGGCAAAGCAAATCATTAAGTAAACATGTCTGTCTTACTAAGAGCCACTTCTTACTGATATTAAAAACACCAGATTGAAGTTATTTTACATCTGTGGAACTGCTTTTTTCCATCCCCCGAGGGCATGTAAGGTATCTGGCTCATTAAAGAGCTAACCTGAATTTTCATGTGAAAATTGCATGGGTGCCAGCAAGCTCAGTTTCTCTCTGGAGCGTAGACTTTGGTAATGGAAACAACCAGACAAGCTGTAATGGAATAAAGTTATTGAGAGTCAATTTGCCAACAAGTAAATAAAATTGAAATCAAGAAAATGGCATATAGATAGTTGAATTTAAAAGCAAACCAACAAATAGTCCAATCCTCCTCTAGCAATCTCAGAGCAGGACATGAAGTACCTTCATATATATATATACCTATATGACTCTTGCAGCTCTCTAGTTACATCTGTCATCAGAAGGATGAATTCCAGACTTCTTTGGGGGGAAAGATGCCGATTAATCCTTCTCTTCCTTCATGACAATTCCCTATGATCAGTGGTTAATTTCTTAGCACTCATTTTATTTCCAGCAGTGTAACTCTTGTAACTCTCCATACAATACCATCTATTCCTTCATGGAAACTTACTCAGAACAGAAGTAGTATCCCAACTATATATTTCCCAACTATAATGTTGGTACACTGGAAAACATACTAAACAACTGAGAAGCTCTTGTAATTTCCATTTCTCTAAAGCTGGAAAACATGTATGGTGTTTGAAGATTTGATTTTACAACATTAGTCTTCAGTCAGAATTTACAGCTTGCACAGATAAAAGGAGTGTAGGGTGATGGAAAACTATTGTGATACAGTAACATCATATAGAATCTTCCTGAATACTTCATGTCTTGGATCATGCTGTCCTCTGTAAAAAAAAAATCATTTCTAAAATACACAAATAATGAGGAATTTCCCACATTCTAATATCAGCTATACCAATACCTTTCCCACACAGTTAAGTGCTGCACAATTATTTTGTTTTTGTAAACATTATAAAACAAGGTATGCCTTGTTTTAGTCTGATGCTGTCTTTTTGTCATGAAACAGTCTTCAGGGTACTTGGTTTTACTGTTAGTGGGTGGTGATAAATGATGGTCCCAAAAGACTACTTTTCCTTAACTACTGTATTGCTTAATACTTTAGTTGTGCTCTAATCACACTTTGCGGTGTATGCCATGTGCTCTAGGTGCCTACAAGCCAGAGCTGTCCATGTGATCATCTGTTATCCAACTTGAAATCCCTATTTTTTTATTTGCAGTTGGGACCCAAGTCCATATCTCCTACCTACTTAGTGATTCTTGAAGTAAAGATCAGTGTCTTTTGATGAGAGATAAAGATAAAAATCCTGACTCTGAAGAGTGTTCCTTGAGCATAAGAGTATTATGGAAGAGAACAAGCAAATAAAAATTACAGAGGTTAAGAAATAAATAGGAAATATGTCAGAAGTTAATTCTGGACTGACCGCTGGCCCAGAGAAAAATATCTACTTCCACTAGGCAGTTTTTCTCTTTAGACTTCCTCTGCTGCTAAGACTAATCAAGGCATCAAGGCATGATGAGACAAATCAAGATCAAGGCATGTTCTCCAAGCTGGGGAAGGTGAAGGGGAACTGGTCTCATACCTGCACCACTTCTTTTTAAAGTAGTCAATGTAGTTTCCAGTATCCTCCAAATGAGCATTCAAATGATTGAGGCAACTGGTTGTTCTGTCACAAGTCCTTCAGAATTTCTTCTGTTAAGAGATTTTGAAGTGTAGAATAACTGTGCAATGCAGTAGAGTACAAACTAGACAGACATCTGTCCTACAGCCCTGAATAGTACAACAGTTATATCTGTTACCAGTTGAGACCCACCTTTGAATTAGATGATGTTAAGATTCAGGAGCAAAACTTCAGGTTAGATCAGTAAGTTTCTGGGTCAGTAGGTTGAAAGCAGCCCTGACAAGGCTTCTGTCCTACTCCTTCCTGCTGTTTTGGGGACCATGTACCAGATGCTTTTTCCTCATTTCCCTGATACTGAAGTTCCACCAAGGCTGAGGTTAAAGCTTAAGAACCAGTGTAGCTGCACAACTTCAGGATGTAAACAAGAGTATTTGATATCTAAGGGAGTTTTGCAGTCCTCATGTTAGAAAACTGTCTTGTAGTTGATCCAGGGCCCTTCAGCAGTTCCTGAAGCAGCTTGATAGCCTAGCCTAACTCAGATGATAGAAAGATTGTGAGTGGTATCTCTGATCAGATCTTTGTACATCTGCTGCGAGTGCAGAGTCATGGCTCCAGAATTTTAAACAGCAAAAGTTTCTATGATGGATTATCAAAATCTCAAAAACCCTTCTTAGAGAAGCAGTGCAATTTCAGAACACAAGATAGTAGTAAGTCTAGGGAAAAATAAAAGGAAAAGAAAAAGAAAAAAGAAAAAAAACACCTTAAGAACATTTTGTGCAGTTGTCTTGAAAAACAATTTACTGAAATAATGGAGTTGAAACTTTTATGGCATTGTAGCACAGCCACAGCAGGTGGCTAGGTGTAACCCTATCACACAGGCAGCACTGATTTGTAGCTAGAGGATAATTCCAGTGCTTCTCGAAGGAAACAATAGCTAGAGCATTAGCAAACAAGCAATCTGCTCAAGTGGTTTTGGGGGTGAAAAGTCCAGGCAGTGAGAAACTGCAAAATAATTTCTCCATTACAAAATAACTTTAAACAGAAAATAAAGACTTTTTGCTATAAGGTATTTCTAAATACAGCTGCATTCTGGTGTTGTAGTTCATGTACTTTCTGTGCATATGTTGTTCTCACCTTCCTTATTGGACTCACACTGTGAGCAGATTCAAAGCAAACATTTGACTACAGCTACTTCACTATTACATTTCTCAGTTTTAAAGTGCAGGTCACTTAGTAGTTACTATAACTTCATCATTGCTCCCCATTATGTAGTGCTCGTTAGCCATTTTTTGCCACTTCCCTTAAGATTTAGCTAGGAATTAATCTGTTTGAAAATCTGCAATGGAAAACAGGCTACCTGCACTGCTGCCTTGGGCATCCCGGGGTTTCCCTTCAGCTCTGCCACCAGCATACATTTCCTCTGTGAGCTGTAATACTGCATTCCTACAGGATGTGGGCAACTGAAGAGGTTAAAGAGGTACAGTGTGTCTGAAAATCTGAGACTGGTAGGGTTACATGGCAGTCAAATTTAACTTCAAGCTAGTGACCAGAACACTACCAGAGACTCGTAGAATGGCTTTGGTTGGAGAGGACCTTAAAGATATCTAGTTCCATCCCTCCTTACCAAGGACTAGATCAGGCTGCCCAGGGCACCAAGAAGTTAGGAAAAAGAAGCAAAAAAGAGGAGCAAAAAAAGGGTTACCTACATTTGTTATTATATCTCTCAAATGAAGAGAAAAGTATCTGATAGCACTGATGTTAGAAAGAGGCATGAAATGGAAAACTATTATCTCAGTGAGCTTACCACTCCTTTGGCTGATTGGTATCCAGATGTAATTAAGGCATTCCAAGCTAATGTTTTGGTTTTTGGGGTTTTCTTTGTAAACGAGATTTTTTTCCCCCACCTAGCATGGGCATCCTCCCATGGCTGTTGCTGAACAGTAGAGTGGTAAAAAGATTCTTCAGCTCAGTTGTACATGGCACCTGAAAAAACAAATGGGAACCCAGCAGGTTTTGAGTCATCCTACATGCAATTTCGTAGCTCTGTCAATGGTATGACTGTGGAGAGTCACAAAGGATGAAGCATCATAGGAACTACTAGCTCATTTGAGAAACCACAGCCTTAGGACTGGAAGACTGAGTAGATGATGGACACAGGGACAAGGAATCAGATGTGTGGTGAAGGAGGTGCCCCAGTTTCATGTTTCTAAGCTGAAACTTCTAAAGGTGGGTGCATTTTTGAATTGTACCTCTCCAAACTAGAGCGCCTGCTTGACTTAGTCCAAGATCAGACTGGCTAAGATTTGCATTTTCAGTTTAGTTCAAAAGAGAATCCCACCATCTGAGACTCATACACAACATCTGCCTAACCAGAATGAAAATGAAAACAACAGGAAGCTTAGGAACACACAGCAAAAGGGACCTTGTGGGCCAGATTTCTCTTAATGGGCAACTATTTCATGCAGTCATCTCTATAAATGTATTCAAATCTGTCTAGTTTAAGGAGTATTCTAGATTCTTGCTCCCATTTAGAGTGATTTGTTAAAAACTTATTGCAGCCAAGCCACACACATCTGTTTGCTCAAGGCAATATTGTTCTGCTTAAATACACCTTCTCACTCCTTGTGCTTAATTCACTATTGTATTTATAAATCACACTTTCATTCTTCCTTAGCATTTATTCTGCTAGGACAAACAAGACAAACTCTAATAGCTTACTGTTCTATATTGGACTGCCCACTGCTAATCCCCACAGCCACTCACTGCACCTGCCCCAGCTGAGTTCATCTGTTTCTGGCATGGGTGACTAGCATTGTAAAGACAATTCCAGGTGCAGTTTTACAAGCAGAACTGCTTTAATATTTCCCCATCTGTCTTGTAGAATTCCTCCCCAGAACACTCTAGAACTGCAAATATCTTTTACTCAGACACTTTATAACAGACCAGCAGCCCAAAGCCAATTTATGATTAACCAGTGCACTTAAGGTTTTCTCTGCCTCCATAGCTTTTAATGAATAAGAATCTCTGGTATGAGCTGAAAGCTCATTATTAAACCTCTAGGTTCATGACTCTGCACTCATTTTCCTTAATGCTGTTCATATTACCAGCATTCTCCCATTTTTCCTGAAGAGTCCAACCCTCCACCGTTCTGACAGTAACACACAGCTTCATGTCATCAAAAACAAAGAACATGTCCTCCAAATTACTTACTCATCACCATAAATTTAATGTCGTTGCAATAAGCCATTGTAGCACACTGACTTAAAGGACAATACATGTCAGGATTTCCTCTGCTGTCTCAGTAAGTCTCACCTGTGCACTGATGAATTGGGCCAATGTGCTGTCTACTGGCAACAGCTAGCTACAGCTTGAGGAGCTCCAACCGCCCTCGATAAAATCTGGGGTTTTAATCCCCACTCTGTTTCATACTACCTTAGTTTGAAGGCTACAAGCAAATAGAGCCATCCCGTGACAAACATCATTGAAGAATACCGAGATCCTGTCCCTTGAAAAAGCATCTGTCTATCCAAACCCCCCCCCCCAGCAACAACAAAATACCCAGGACAATACGCTCTTTTGAACGAGAGCTGCATTTTTGCTTTGTATCCACAGCACTGGAATCGTAAGTGCTTGAATGATCTGCTCTCAGTTGCAGACAATGGAAACATGCTGAAACACTAAAACAAAGCCTTCAATAGATAGAATGAAGCCTTGTCACTAAGATGAACTTCTAACAGCAAGTTCAGCTGAGCCTGCACTGAACTAGCACCCCAGCTGAAAATAAAGTAGATATTAAAGATATTATTATTATTTTTGAAGTGAGACCCCTTGACATGTTACAGTGCAGAGGAAAATTATGGAACAATTGCTCTGCTCTGGGTGTTACCTACATTTTAAAAGCAACCCATCTCTGACTACTGCTCATCCAGTCTGACACCAAATGCATTTTTAAATGGAATAAGATATTCTAATGAGTTTGTCCAGTCAACATGGAATTCACTGACAGAATGGAGATGATGGAAAAAAAGTGAGAAGAAATCTGGCTCTACTTGCTGTCAATAGACTGGATGTGTTGTTGTCAAGATTAAACATCTCACAGTCAGTAACCATAGCAATGTACATGCTTCCTAACACAAGAGTCCAAAATCCTGACACTCTTGCTAAAAGCACAGACACTCCCTAAACCATCTCCTGGGGCTTTCAAGACCACACTCACTAAACGTATTTCTGTGCCCTCCAGTCTTCATAAAGGGAACGTGCTAACAAATTAACAACTTTAAGCCATTTTAGAATGTTCTTATTTCAATATTATTTAAGATGCAAAAATTCAACTAATCTGAAACTCTATTTCTCAGTCAGAATTTGCTGTAATTGACTTAAGTAACAGCACAGTGAATGGGTAAAGAATGGAAATTTAAAGAAAATACAACAACAAAAAACTTGTGCGTTGAGATAAAAATTATTTACTAAGACAGAAAGAGAAGTGGAAAAAGGATAATAATGAAAATTGTGTATCTATGTGATATATATATAATAAAAACATTCATACAAGCATGAAACAAGTGATACACAAGCAGTTGCCAGCCACAGTCCAGTTCTGCCCTCTTTCATGTACTTCAGACATAGTTCATTCATCAGCACACATGCCTTACAAGCTGCAATGGCAGCCATACAAGAGCATTAATATTTTGTATTCTTTTTTTTTCCCCCTCAGTGACTGGGTTTTAAAAGGCCAGAAGTCCTGTGTCTACGTTACTGCCTCACCTACACTGTGAGGTTTCTCAGGAGGGCCCAACTGGCATGGCCACAGAAGAGGCTTTTGTTTTACCCCTCTTTAGACACTGTTACACAGGTTACTGAAGTCAAAGCTAGGACTATGTTTTTCAGTAAACAGAGGAAAAGCAATCCATGTGTTTTCTTGCTTTGAGGTGTGATGAAGGTGTGAAAGTAGTGCTTTTTGCTTTCCCTTTGCTACGAAGGCAGCTTTGGGTGACCAACCAGCCTCTCATAGTCCCTTATCCTGTAAAAACGTAACTTCCTCACAACGAATTTGTTTCTACATTCATCTGGGTTAAAAAAATAAATAGTAGCTGCTTGTTTGCAACTTTTCCCAACTCATTCTCTCTGCACTGTTTCAGAAAATTCAATCAGCTCTCAGATTAGAGGTTGCCTTGCAGGAACCAGATGAAAATGTTAAGAGGACAAGGCCAGCACTCAGAAGCCTCACTAGCATTACTTTGTTATGAATAGCTTTTCTTACTACTTTGCTGAAGCAGGCCAGCCGGCCATGCTTACTTTAGCATGCTATACTAATTTTATATCTCTCCCATTTCCTGAGCAAGTATCAAATAACATCCAAGAAAAACACCCCTATACAAGTCTAAATACAATATGGCAACATTATTATACACCTTCAATAACAAGAAGTAAGATCACAAAGGCCTCAGGTTAGCCCGATGGGAAGCCATTTTCTATTGTCTGTTGACATAGTTTTGAAGTGCTATCCATCCAGTCTCCATATCATGCCTTCCACTATTTCTCCCAGAACAAAGATCCAGTAGGCTTATGGTAGGCTGCTCCTGTTCTAACACTAACACATTAGCTTCCTTCCTTCCTTGCATGTTCCTCAGTGACCAATCTGATGCTCTCAGTCATTCACAGTTCTCTGGAAACCGCACATTTTTATAGAATCATAGAATTGCTCAGGTAGGAAAAGACCTTCAGGATAATTGAGTGAATTGCTCAGGAAGGAAAAGACCTTCAGGATCATTGAGATCACCAACCTCAACCTGACCATACTACCCTAACAGTTCTCTGCTAAGTCACATCCCTGTGCACCACACAGTTTCTAAATACATTCAGAGGCTGTGACTCAACTACCTCCATGAGGAGCCTATTCCTGTACTTAACAACCCCTTCCATAAAGAAGTTTTTCCTTATATCCAATTTGAATCTCCCTGGCACAGCTGGAGGCCTTTTCCCCTTGTCCTGTCACCGGTGAGAAAAGACTGACCCCACACTCAGTGCAATCACCTTTCAGGTGTTTGAAGAGAGCAATAACATGTCTCCTCAGTCTCCTCTTCCCCAGATCCTTCAGTTGCTCCTCATAGAGCACGTTCAGTTGCTATTTTGTACTTTCTCAAATTATTATGGGAAACGAAGATATTATACACTGGTACAACAGAGCTATAACATCCTTGCTTTGTATCTGTCAGTATTTTAAAGCCCTTTCTCTGCTCTTACTGACAAAGCTTCAATTTTGCCCATGGCACCACTAGGCAAACAGGAGCTCAGTTAGTCTGAGAAAGTTGATTTTTGTTAACAAAGCTCAGCGCTCAAGTGTCTAATATCATACCTGATCTCAAGTGTTTATTACCTCATCTTACAGAAAGAACTGTATCGACTTTTTCAGTTACAAGTGTCCATTTCGTGTTTTTCAATATCAGTTTCCCCATTCTTCTATTTATTATACTTTCAAAGGGAGGAGAAGTTTTAACAGCTGCCCCTCAGCCAAAACGCTGAGTTTGTTGAAAGCGTTGTACTTCACCCTCCCTCTGCCCCCGCCCCCAATTACAGCTTTATTACCTGTAAAATACCCTTAGGTTTCCCAATTATCATTCACATTTTTCTTCCCTTGCAGCTGACTTAGCCCAGAATCATTTTCTTTCTGAATTATATCGGCTAAAGTTACTGATTTGCATTATGCTTGCCTTCAACAAATGTAATGATGTTGCAAACATTTTACCACGTTCCTAGTATTTTATTTATTTATTTATTTATTTACTATGACCTTTTTCCTCTGCTAAATCACAGAAGCTCTAAGAAAGATTTTTGATCTCTGGAACAATTTTTTTTTTTTTTAAAGCAAGAAAATTAAGAGCATTATTTAGTAGCTTTGAAGATACTTCAGTCCTGGCCACATGAGATTGTCACTTGGATGGAGGTCTCCCATGAAGATATGCATTTCTTTTTCCTCCTATACATTAGGAATAGTAGCTCAAGGAGACGCACATCTGTTCCTCCATAAAAACTGCTGCTCTCTCACAAACCACAACCAATACTGCATTTTGTGCTTCTCATGGTGGGAAATTAATCCAGGAGATCGTTTTCTTTTTGTCATTCATCACTAGTAAATAAATCACGCCCTTTTTTTCTGTTGTTACAGTGTGCCATTTTTCATCTCCTGCTCACCAGACCTTTCTAAAGAGGTCATAACCAGTGATTTAAAGATCTCAGTCACAAGAAGTCTCCCATCAAGTTTCAGCAATGCCATCTCTATTGGATTTATGGTCATAAATGAGCAATTTCACTTTGCCTGTTTATTATCTAGGATCCTCACATTGGTTTAAGCATCTAAATAATTCCTCCTTATGTCCTTGGGAACTGGGTTGGTTTTATTCACTGGAGCATGGATAAAGGACCTGGGGATGCTCATTCCCCCCCTTTCACCTTCTACAAAGCTGCAGATGTTCCATGCTTGCATCTTCCCATTTCCAAGAAAGGAAGCAGCAGCAGTTTCCCCCAACCTGCTTAGGGGCTGCCCACTCATCCAGAAACCAACCTTCCCCTCAAACAAATACAAGAGACCACTGTAATACTGCATTTGTTTGGGGGTCATGCTGACACTGCCTGAAAACTTTCCTCTTTGGAAGCATTTTATAGGTGCTCTCCCTGAATGGTAAGAAGCTTTCTGAGGTGTGCACAACTGGTTCCTGTTGTTACTCTGGTTAATACTTGACAATGTGATGCTTTGCCTCTCCCTCTCCCTTTAAAATAATACAAATCTGCTGTATGAGTAGTGTTGCACCTCAGGAAAGGGTAAACAGGAATGAGTCTTTAAAGCAAAAATAAAAAATTAAAAATCATTCTTTGTATCTATCCATATCCACATCTCAGTTTTCATTGTTCTATAGGAAAGGTAATGCTAAAACCACTGGAATTCAGTTAAAAGTTAACATTGGTACATTCAGTACAAATTCAGGCATTAATGAGTGCAGTTCTACCCTTCAATGTTTTGTATTCTACAGAATTGCATGAGGGTAGATACATCACACAAACAGTCAGAGCCCATGCTTCTTGGAATTTATGCCTGGTCTTGTCTGAGACATATTGGACATTGAACAAGAACAGCCTTTACACTCTTCCATCAGTGCCTTCTAAAATGGTCCTTTCACAGGATAGGCTTTAAACCAGGACCAATTATTCTTGCAGACTGTAATACAAATCATACTGTAATTAGTACTTAACAGCAATAATGAAAGAAATTGAGAAAAATGCTGAAAGCAAAGGAGAAAAAAAGCAATTTATTCAAAGTAATTGCACTTTCACCTATTCATTTTATATGTTTGCCACTTTAAAATCTTGTCGTCCTGCCAATACAGTAGCACAGTGTTCTACTTCTAGCCCTTTGTGTCTTTGCAGAATGAAAATCTCATCTGCAGTATTCCCTTACTCCCAGCAGAGATGTGATTTCCTCCTAATCTAAATCTTCTAACATCTCATTGTTTCAAGCCGAGAGATCTTACATCATCTAAGGAGATTGAATAAGCAACTTTTTCTGTGGGGTGCCCTGGAGAAACTCTTGTCTGTATAATCACATGGAATGCAGGGACTTCTTTCCCCTCCCACATCTGAAGCATTTTCTTACTTAGGAAACATTTATTACATTCTCCATAAGCATTCCTTACTTTACTTGCTTAGACCAATACAAACTCACATTTGATGGTCTCCTTAATGCTTTCAAATGCCTCAAGAATCAGATTTCAGTTCAAGGTCAATCCCGCCACAAGGATATTGCAGGTCTTAAGGATTTCCTTGCAGTCTACCTAGAGAAAGAAAAATAACAAAAACTAGACAACAGCAACAAAGAATAAAAGGTACTGGGTGCACTAAGCTAGTCTGAATTATATTCAGTACTTTATACTCTTTCATCAATAAACCATGGAGGTCAGGATCCTCAAATCTTCCCAGACTGAAGGGCCTGGTTTTGTTTTTTGTACCTATGTTTCCAGATCTATGGCTATAGAAACTTGAAAGATGTGCAGATCACTACATTAATTCCCACAGCTGATAGCTAGACTCAAACAACGGTGTTCAGAATACATGAGCTGCCTCAAGCATTTCAATGGACTGCAGACAGCCATTAGGAATGAGGAGTTTCTCAGTAAATTTATCACTGATCATATTGCTAAAACCATTGACATAGTGTATCCTTTCCATGCATCAGTTGTGTTCTAGCCAGTGGCCAAAACCCTCCAAGTTTCATCCTTCACAATTCCTATGGCATATGAATGAATGAGCACCAGGACTACTTTAGATAGCACAAAACCTAGACACAACAAGAAAAATAGATGAGATGTATCTCAAAAGCCATCAGTAGCAAATGTACAGACACGGAGTTCCCAGCCCACCCCAACCTGGTGTCACAGCAGCCAGGAGCCCTGAAGCACCATTCAGATACCACTTGCCATCAAGCACCCAAGTGTACTGAGTCAAAAAAAATCAACCAGCTTTACATTTCAAGGTAAAAACTTAAGATTTTTCTATTCTGTGCAGGAGTGGTGACAGAACCTGGACTTCCACAAAATGATATGCTAGAGAAATACACAACAGGATGAACATTTCACAGCCTGATTTAAAGCCATCCAAAGGCGGGAATCAATTAGGTTGTCATGGTTAGTGTAATTTTTATTTCTTTTTAATACCACTACCAACTTCCGCTCTTGTTTGAGTGTGTTCTCCTTCCTAAGTGGAAACTGCTGTGTACTACACCTATACAGTGCTGTGGTAGACTTTTCTGTTATCTGTGATGGTGTAAGTAGCAGACAAGTTGCAAAAAGTCCCAAGTATCTAAGAACTTGCTTACTATAGCAGTGTAACTCTTGCTTTAACAAGAGGTGACACCTTTAATGTGACCTGATAGTGGCCTTTCAATATCTAATGGGGAGCTACAGGAAAGAAGGGGACGTATAATTGAGCAGGGTCTGTGGAGATAGAACAAGAGGACATAGTTTCAAGCTCAAAGAGAGTAGATTTAGGTTGGGTATAAGAAAAGTGTCTTCTACAGAGAGTGTGATGAGGCACTGGAACAGGTTGCCCAGAGATGTAGTTGATACCCTGTCCTTGGAGACTTTCAAGGAAAGGAGTGATCAGGCGCTGGGCAACCTCAACTAGCTGTAGACATCCTTGTTCACTGCAGGAGTGTTGGACTAGATGACATTTAAAGGTTCCTTTCAACATTAAGGTTTCTACGATAAGAATTGTGACTTTTCTTTCAAACTTTGCTATTTTATACCAACATTGACCTTGCACCATTTTGTCCACCATGGCAGTCCATGGCAAAATAAGCTGTACTCTAGGCATGTCATAAGGAGCAGGTGAAACTAGAGCAGATTCCTGCATTTCAGAGATGCGTTTTAATCAAAATTTACTCCCTGTGTCTTCTACAGGCAGCCTACAGACAGATTTCTTTCATAAAGCTCTTGATGATGTTGATGTTGAAAAGAGCTACTGATACCCAGGTCTTTCTTTGGGGCTGTTGGATGCCAGCACACCAGTCCATGTGTCTTTGTGCCTGAACAGCCCTCACTGCTTTCTCCCACACATGACAACAGGTTGTGCAAGCTTCATGCCCTTCCAAATCAAATAACCTGACCTAAGGTGTCTCACATGATGGAACAAGGGAAAATGAAAAGTCAGAATTGCTGTGGTTTCACCTTTCCAAAGTGAATCACTCGAACCAACAACATTTCTACTTTTCTGGAGCCTGAGGACCCACTTTTTTTTTTTTTTTTTTAAATCACTACTCTGAAAAAATGCAGTAGAACTGTTTTTCCAAGAAACAAGCCTAGAACAAGTAAGACTGACACTACAACAGAATTCTAAGCACTGAGAGCATACACGTATATTATGGCTGAACGCCATAAAGGGAGGAGGTCTCACTGAAAATGCTATGCAATTATCTTCTGGTTATCTCCAGGACAAAGTACCACAGCACGCTGTCACTCTGACCACCCCCATCATACCAGCAAATAGGGAAAGCATCCCAAAACGCCCACAGCATGCTGCAGACTAACCGGAACCAAGCTGCTGGCTTGGTGAGCATGTATTTGGTGTGATACAAGCAATGATCATTATTATTCTGTAGTGTGACAACAAGAATTTGAGCAGGAGAAGCTTCATGTTCTCTGCTGCAACCTTAAAAGCCAACAAAATATAGTTCACTCTCTCTGAACAGCATTGCCACTGAGTTTTAAAGTAAAAATAATTAAAAGGAATAATGGTTATCTAGTTATCATAATCAATGCATTGTATTTACTTGAATCCATGGAAGAAATAAAGCCTTGTATCTTCCAGCAGTTCACCCAATTCAAAAACATACACGTACTGAAAACTTATCTGAGAGTGTAAAACTGAAATACAATTTCTTGCCACATCTGATTCTGCTCTCAGCTATAAAGAGAAGGATGAGAATACCACAGCTACAATTATTCACCTGGTGTTTTTATCCAGGGCAGGAGGCAGAGAATCGTGCTCTTATCACCCTGCTGTATTGCTGGCATTCTTGATAACTGAACAGCCATGATGCGTTGACAGTTAACAAACAGCAGCTGGCTGTTTTACCTCTCACAAATATCTGTAGATTTCTCTCTGAAAGGACATCTTTCCAGAGTCCAGGATGGCCAAAAAGACTGGTCCAGTAACAGTTTTCAAATCAGACACCCTGTAGATCTTGTTTCTACTTAAGGATACAAGACACAATGGGACTGCCTACTTCTGGAAACACCAGATTTATAGAAAAGAGAAAGGAGTAATTAAATGGATTCATTAGGCATTACTGACTACTCAACACTGTCTTAAAATCTGAATTCCACTTTATGTGCTAGACAGCGTATTTAGAACCTCAGTTTTAGGACCTGAAGTTTGAAAGCTTTGATATTTGTTTTGGACAAGAAAGATGCAGTGCCGAGATCTGGCACCATAAGACTTACCTAAAACCTGTCCAGATATGGGCTTACTGACAAAACCCAGCATGCTCACAACAGCTCTTCCTGTATGCACTGAAGCAGCTTCCACCCTCCCCAAGTGGATAACATCACCAAGCAACTGTGTCAAGTTTATCTTAATTTCATGAGAATTAGTGCATCCCTGATAGTTATTTCCTGCTGCAGCCAGTTCAGCAGTCACCATTTTTTTCTTGCATCCAGTCCCCCATTGCCATCTGATAGAAAAAAGAGGTTGCCTTGCCTCTTAATTGCTGCTGCTGACATTTCTGGCGATGGCAAACAACACAAATGCTGAGTCCACCCTGTGCTGGAGCCCCTCTAGGGGCTTGTACTGAAAAACCCTTCTGGAGAAGTATCTCACAGCAGCCTGGCAGTACCTCAGGCCAAGCCCTGCAGATGCACTGTATTGTGCCAGCACAGCTGTGTTTACACTGGGGATTTCACCAAAGGAGCATGGATGTTAAAACAAATCATGCTATAAGTAGCATTGTGAGAGCAGCAAGATCTGATCCATAGCATGTGCCTTCCTTTAACTGCTCTGCTTAAAGAACAGCACAGCTCCAGGCCCACTCAGTATCCTGCTGCCAGCACTCTGGAGCACTAGCTTCTTCCTTGCTATAGGATGCACCCAGTGGGGGTCCCTGAGGACCAGGGAACACCGGGATGACCAGAGTAGGTCCATCTACCACACGAGCTGCAGCACAGCCAATGTCACCTTACCCTTCATTTCTCTTTCCAGATCATTAACTGTTAAAGAAGGAGAGAGAGTCTCACTGCCCTGAGAATGTCAGAAGGGGTTTGCCATACGTCATCAATCCTCTGCTAAAGAGAGCATAGTAGGAGACACCTGTGCCAAAACTAGCAAGCAGGCTTTTGTGGGTTTCTTCTGCTTGCATGTAATCATCAGGCCTCCAAAGCCAGTCCTGACAGGGTCATGTGTCTAGGGGTGCCTAGATGAGAGCAAGTCTGCCCTCAGAGGAGCCTGGAGCTGGGTGCAGGCAGCACAACAGAGCCATGCCCTTGGTGACTGCCTCAGACTCAGCATTTTCAGTGGACTGCAGTGAAACCTCAAGATAGTTGTGCTGTTTTGCCTGAAACCGGACTTTCTGAAGTCCTCTTGAGAACATGAGAGTCATACAGCTATCTTCATACCATCCCTGCTGCTTTCAGGGCAAAACAGTTCCGAGTTTAATGTCTCAAGTGGGAATTTCCAGCTGTAAGCTGGCTGCATTTCTAGAGAAAGCAGGCTGACACGCAGTCACACTATTTGCTTTTGACATTGAACTATTTGTTCTTTTTGTATCCTGGCCACTTCTACTGTGCCTAAGCATCACTCAAAATACAAGGGCTTGAAAACATGACCTCCAAAAAGCTGCAGAGCTGTTTGGCCTGTAATTCTCAACCATCAGATCCTTTTCAACAGTACTGGTCTTTGTTTCTGAGGGCTTGTGTACTGCAAACATACCATGCTGCTGTAGTCTGGTCACACAGCTTGTTTAGTATTGTGAACATGGCACAGTACTGCACCCAGCTTCCCAACTCCTGCACCAGCTATCTCTGATGCAATTGTATTGATCCAGAGAAATGAAACCAGGAAATACCCAGTTATAATCTTAGCAATGATGACCTGGAAGAATCACGGATGAATACTGTAGAAAAAATCCTAAGCAAAGCTCACCCTTTGACTTTAAGGATGTCAACAGATCTGGGTACGCCTGCAGGAGGTAGTAGAGGAGAGGACAGGAGAAGCTGGGCATTGCCATCAGCCTTCTAGTACCTAAAGGAAGCTTATAAACAGGAGGGAAACAGAATTTTTACACAGTCTGAGAATGACAGGACAAGGGAAGCAGGTTCCATACCCTCCAGTGTTACATCCACAGTTGCAAGAAATTACCTAGTCATTGCAAATAACATTTGAGTCCTCCTTTTGCACTGAGCAAGAATCAGACATAAGCTCCTGAAATGACTGAGGTGCAACTCTTCAGTCCCACTTCTGGCTCTGTTCCAGACTTACATAAAGATGACTTATAAGATCAAGACTTGCAAAAAGCATCAGGAAAAAAAATGCTGATCAGGAAATTTTGTGCAATTCCCTGGCTAAGTTCTTGGCAAAAGTTGAGAAGAGGAGGATAGTTTAATTTTTACGGATTTATGGTTGCCTAAAGGAAGGGGAAAGGCTTGATGTGGCTGTAGTTCAAGTAACTAATTTTCATTGAATTGTTCCTACATCCTACATTTAATCTGATTGATCCCTACTGTGTATTTTGAGTCCTTCAGAGTCCGTCCTCCCTGAAAGAGTGCCAGATTTCAGTAGGGATGTTCAGAAGGGAGAGAAAATACAATATAAATCCAAACAGACTCTACTGAAGCAGAAATTCAGTTCTCTCATTAAAATGACTGCATCAGCAGTAGATGCCAAAGTCCTTGCATTACCCACACCACAGCCTGCAGCCAGTCTGACGTCAAAAGCATCTTCTCCCTTGATCTGTTTAAGCACTCTGTCACAAACATCGAGATTCCAACAGCTATGCCATTGTATAAAATGTTTATTTCATTATCTGTTTCAAGTCTAAATTGAAAAAATACATGTTGGTTGACCACCGAGTCTCCAAACATCTGCAATATACTCACTAACTTACATTAATACACACTTGTTCCCATTAGAAAGTTATTACCTACATTCAGTTAGAAATTAAGCAAGGCATTACAACATAACTTTAAACTCTCCACTCAAATCAATTGATAAACTTTGGTGTTTTCTAAGACTGTCCTTTTTCTGTCTTTCTAAGATTGCTGGAGCTATGGCTAAGAAACTTACAGTGTAACACAGCAAAGACAAGCTTGCATTTAGGAGTTAAATACCACATTAATAGCAACAAGATTACACCAAGAATGAAAACAAAGTCTGAGGAATGTGAAGGTGTTGCTGTTTAGACAAGCACAAAATAATCTCAAAAGTTTCAGAAAGCGAGTGAATTACCTGACTGCTAAAGAAGACTACCAAGTGCGACCTGAGAAAGCTACAGGTCAGTCAACATGACTTCAACACAAAAAGACTGGCATACATACATAGGTTGCTCTGAATGTAGTATTTCCTATTTATTTCCACAGGAACTACAACAGATGCAAAGAATACAATAACACTATTTGATAGAGCAAATTCTCAGCTACAAAACAGTGTTTTTCTACGTAGACACTGCAATTAGCTATGCATTTTCATGCCAGCAATGAATAAGATACTGCATGATGTGCTAGTAAAAATCAACATGGCTGTCTGACATGTGTTTTGTCTTTCATGTTGCTGCTGCCACTGTGCTCACATCCACTGTTTGGACTCCAACAGTCCTCAGCAAGCATTAGCATACATCATAAGGTGCCATTCCTTCCACATGGAGGAATTCAGTAACACATCTTTCCCACATATGCACTTCCATGTCAGACACCATTTTGTCAGACTGTCCATCTGCTGCCATCCGTTGCAGAGCAATAACATATCAGAACACTGGCAGAAAGGTTCAGCCTCTACTGTTGTACCACCAAGATCTGCCTCTGATACTGTGGGTCAACAAAATAGGAGGTATAGCTCCTGGAGCAGACCTTATATTTAGTTACATGTTCTACTCTACACAGATGGAAGTTTAGAGACTTTGACAGACTTTTCAGGTAATCAACTCCACTACTTCACTGGTTTTACTTATGGAAATCTTTCCCCACTTCCTCACCTTACTGCATGCAAGAAATACTGCTTGTCATATCTCCTCCAGACAAGTATAAACCATTCTCTCCCCTTCGCAAAAAATTTTAGAAATGATAAAGACTATTTCAGAGAAATTATAGGAAAATGAGTCTAGACAGGTCAGGTCACTTTCTGACAAGTAGACACATCATGCCCTGAAATGCAAATGTCTATGAAAGTAACAGTTCCCCACTTCAGATGTTTGGGGTTTTTTTTAGCCTACTCTGTATACACACAATGGAAATTTTTTTCCAAGTTAGTCTCAAGTACAATCATTATTTAATCAGGTTTCCACAATATGTCCAAAATTAGTTTACCCAAGGGAAATATTCTTTGAGCTACCAGATCAGGAGCAGTATTTTTAAACTCTATTAAAATAAGAAAGAAAATAAGGCTTTAAAGATTAAAAAATTATGCAGTTTCCTAAATCGATACTCCCACAGCATGTAAACACAAGCTCCTCTGTCTCTCAGCACATTATACTCTTCGCACAAACACAGCACCCAACCTTCTGTCTAGTCTGTATGCATTAGCAACCAACAGAGTTGCCTGTAAGCCTGACTGTTTCAACAGAGAAAGCAGTAGACTTAAGCTAATACAATTGTCTTCCAAAACCAGAAAAAAGTCAGCCTATTGTAGCTCTGAAATCCTATCAGATAAAATGTGTTCGTACCTTACTGGCCAATTATGTGATTTGTAGGGTTACACTTCTACCCAAAATATTTGTCATCAGT
This sequence comes from Cyrtonyx montezumae, assembly GCF_038088225.1. Lineage (NCBI taxonomy): Eukaryota > Metazoa > Chordata > Aves > Galliformes > Odontophoridae > Cyrtonyx > Cyrtonyx montezumae. The sequence goes on along the minus strand of NW_027071824.1, from coordinate 52,942,879 downwards.
TCATTGATGATCTAATGTATTTATGGAAGTTCTTTAACATATCATAGTCAAGATGCAATTATTTTAATGGTAAAGCATTTGGTAGGCTGTTAAATAGAAGCACTATGCAACCACTGAAAGAGGCTCTCCATCATCCTTAATAAACAAGTTTAATCTTTGCAGCCTTACCTAACACGCAGAAATAACTTACAGGAGCTGTAAAATATTTTAAGATACCGGTCAATGCAGGTTAGAGAGAGAAAAACATCTTACTAGGATGTACTTCACTATTTCCATACATTGAGAGCTGACAGAATGATTCCTTATGTTTCTTCCCTAAGGACCTGTAGAGGAGCAATCAAAAGGTTTGCTATATCAACATCAGAAGGAAGATTACCCTCTGATTTAATTTGCCTGTGATGTAGAAAAGTAGCTGGAAGCAAATATTGCTTCTCATTTTCTTTTAATCTGCAGGGAAAAGGGTGTTTTCAAAATAAGACATTAGCTGTAGCAAATGCAAGCAATGGTATATCAATAAAGTCTAAATAATCTGTTTGCAGCACTTTTTTTTTTCCCAGATACTCATTATGCTGTATCATTGAGGTCTTGAAAACATTCAATTAGAGAGTAGATTATTCTTTTCCACCTATCCAATAATAAGCATTGGAAACATTTGGATATTTCCAGAGTTGTGAGGCATCAGTAGTCACAGACTAATTGTTTTCTAAATTGAAACATCATTGTGTTATTCACAGTAAGTGAAGCTCTCACTCTGAAAAATGCTAGTCTGCTTCAGAAATGAGTAGAAAATGTTATTGAATTTGCTGTCATAATCAAGAGATTTATATGAATGACTGCAGAGTACTATTGTTTGCTGCTTTTATAGCACTTACTTTTGTTGTTATCTCTAAAAATCTATTGTTTGCCCATAGAAGCTATTAAATCTTTTTTTCTGATCTACCCCATTTTCCTTCTCTATTACACCTAAAAAGACATGAAGAAATATTTTCTACGTGTGCTGATAAGCTTAACATCAGTGCATATTAATTGCAAAGTCATTTCTCTGCTTGGGAAGAGTGGAAAGCATCCGTTGAGCACCACAGAACACCTTGTCCCTCAGAGACATAAATGGACATGCTGGAGGGAATGCTACTGTGGGAACGGAAGACACAATCCACAGAAACCAGTCAAACCAATGACATATCACTGATTCTTCAAAATGCCCTCGTTTCATAGTCAGCCTGATCTCCACAGATATATTGCACTTGGTCAACAAGTAAACTTTGAGAAATAGAACTGAAATAACATCTAGATTCTTGTAGCTCAAGCACTTAAGCATAAAACTGTTTTGGCATGGGATTAAATCAGTGGACGAGGAAAGAGCCACTAATGTAATCTAGCTGAACACCAGTAAGGCCTTTGGTGCAGTCCCCCACAACATCTTCTTCCCCAAATTGGAAAGATGTGGATTTGATAGGCAGACAGCCCAGTGAATGAGGAATAGGTTGTGAGGGCACACCCTTAGAGTGGCAGCCCTCATGGCAGTGTCTGAATAGAGATCAGTGACAAGTTGCATCCCTCAGTGCTCTTTCACTTCTTCAACAGTGACATCAGCAACAGGATCAAGTGTGCAATGCTATAACATTATGTAATGTTATACAGCAGTACAGCAATAACAGTGGGGTGACAAAGTCCCTGGCTGCAGCAAATGCGGATGAACAGTAGTCTTGAATACAGTAACAAAGAAAAAAAGCTGCTTACCTTCAGAAGGCCTCAAGTAGGCAGGGATCTCCAGCAAGGACATGCCTGTGCCTCTACTGCCAACTCTTAAACAAAGTCTAGAAAGGGGTGGATCGTGGCTTCACCCCTTCTGGTCACTCATGGGCATTGCATGCACCTGAGCTCCCCTGAGGTGGCCCTGCCTTCCCACCAGGTGCTAAATCAGTGGTTCAGGCCATGACTTAGCATTTATGCTACAGAGTGCATTATCAACAAATTTACAGATTGCAAGCTTTTGCCAAGCTATGTCATGTGTTCAGCGTGCCCTAGGGATGGAATGCCATCCAGAAAGACATTGACAGGCTCAAGCAGTGAACTTCGTGAAGTTCAACATATGCAGGTGCAGTCTTGCACCTGGGTTATGGCAACCCCCCACTATCAGTACAAGCTGGGAGATGTGAGAATGAAGCACATCCTTGCTGAAAAGGACTTGGTGGATGGCAAGCTGGAAATGAGCCAGCAATGTGATCTCACAGCCCAGAAAGTCAACAGTATTCTGGTCTGCATCGGCAGGTCAAGGGAGGTGATCCTGCCCCTCTGCTCTGCTCTGGTGAGAACTCACCTGGAGCACTGTGTCCAGACGTGGAATCCTCAGTACAGGAGAGATGTGAATCTGTCACATCCAGAGGAGGGCCACAGAAATGATCCAATGGATGGAACAATTCCACTGTGAGGACAGGCTGAGAGAGATGGGGCTGTTCAGCCTAGAGAAGAAAAGGCTCTGGTGAGACCTTAAAGAGGCCTTTCAATATCTAAGAGAGGGTGGTTTATAAGAAGGAAAAGGACAGATTCTGTAGTGGAGGCTGTTGTGATAGGACAAGTAGAAGTGGCTTCAAACTAAAGGACAGCAGATATAGGTTGGATATAAAGAAGAGGGTTGTGGGTTTATTTATTTATTTCTAATAAAAGTGGTGAGGTACTAGAACAAGTTCCCTCAAGAGGTGGCAGATGCCTCGACCTTGAAGACATTGAAGGTCAAGCTAAAGGGGCTCTGAGTAACCTGATCTAGCTGTGCACATCCCTGTTCACTGCAGCAGAGTTGGACTAGATGACCTTTAAAGGTCCATTCCAACTCACGAGATTCTGTGATTAATGAAGTTTCAGGTTTTTTGCAACATAAGCTGTTGTTTGATCAAAATCACAACAAGGAGGGAGTCCTGACCTTCTGGCACCATCTGACAGAAGGACATTTTTTTCCAGAGAGTATCTATTCCAGACCTTTACCTTTTCCATCCAGGATCTTCAGCCTTCAAACACAAGCCTTTAGACCCTATCGAGGCAGCCACTCCCCCCCCTCCCCAGGTCTTCTGAAGGTATTGTCTCCCTCACATCTTTTCTGAACTCTTGCTCCCTTTCTCTCCCACGTCTGAAAGTAATGTTTTTCTCCTTCCAGTTCCATGACGAAGTCATTAAAACCTCATTTTACAACTTCCCTTGGAGCTCATAAAGGGACAGCAACACAATAACTCTTTATGGGCTGGAGGTCTCTGCTATTTATAGGCTGTGAAACAAATATTTCCAGAGAGCCTTATTATGACTTCTACACAGATATTTCCATGCTATGCTGGGGTGAGTTGATGTACTATCACACTTAAGTGCAATATCCTTCATGAAACACTGAAAGCATATTACTTTCACCATTTACATAGCCACTAACATAACTTCTGAGAAGTTCTCCTCCTCACAGATGAATTCTTTACCTGGGGCACAGGTACAACCCTTGATGCATACAATAATAGTAATTTCATGACACCAGTCATGGTTTAGTAGCTTTTTCCTGTCAACAACAAATTTTCCCTTTTTTTTTTTAATCCAAAACTTTGCTCCTCACAAAGACTACAAGAATTTTCAGAGAAGGCAGTTTGCATTGAAGATGGATCCTTTTCCTGTAACTATAGCATGTTTTTGCCAGTGTTTCACGGTCTAATTTCATGTTGGATATTAAGAAAAAATTTCTTCTTGGGTAGAGTGGTGAGGCATTTGTTCAGGCTGCATAGGGAGGTAGTGGAGTCGCTGTCCCTGGAGGCATTAAGAATCATGCAGATGTTGCACTGAGGGGTGTGGTTAGTGGCTATGGTAGGGATGGGTTGGAGTTGAAAAAGGTGACCTTAGTGGTCTTTTCCAACCTTAATGATTCTATGAAAAATCCAAAAGATGACAAACTAATCAATTTTTAAGAAGTTATGGGAAAATAAGACTCTTGTAAGAATTACTCCTGTCTTCCAAAATCCAGCATTAAATTTTCAAATTTTTAAATGAGATTTCTGTAGTTCTTTCTGAAAATAAAGTATCCGATCTTACCATACATGAGTCATGCAGATTTTAAAGCCTTTATTGGATTATTTTAATCCAACAAGGACCTAATCTAAAAGTTAATTTTTCAAGATTTTATAGACATTTGAAGGCAGAAGTATCTGGATTTATAAGACCGGTTATTAGGAACATTCAGCCAATGTACATCAGGCCTTATGAGTTGAGGTCAGTAACATTTACTGCAGGTAATTATTCACAAGTCTTTTTAATAGAGTTTAAATCCCAAGGCAACCTTTATTCGAATTCCAGCCCTTCCTAAACAGCAGGTATTTTACTAAATTTTATAATTGAATAACCATTCATGCTTATGTAACCATTTTCAGTGACTCTATACATTTTCTTTCTGGTTTAATTCTTTTTGTTTCAGTACTAAACTTGCCCACGACCACCTTCTAAGCTAAAGGACTCTGTAGGATAATTTTTATTCATGAGGTAATGAGGTATTCTAGGATGATACACTTGTTAAAACTAGTGCAGTGCCACCAAATGTTGATTATAGTAATGAAACACTGTACTTAGGCAGATTTCACTAACATTACCTTCCTGATTTGTTCAATTCTTCATTTACCCCTCCGCACTCTCTTAGGTGCACCTATCAGTTGATACATACCTTTGCCTGAAGCCCTGAACATACCGAAACAGCAGCTCCACAGATGAGTAGAACAATCTAACACTTGGAGAGCAACATTCAAAATGTTTGCTCATGATTTTCACTACTAAACACTTAGTCCTGTACTAGAGACGGATAAGGTTAGAAGTACAACACACCAGTTTATCTTTGAGGTATACAAAGATCTAACCTTCTATGGAAGCCCCCAGTAACCAAGAGGGTATATAAAAAGTTAAGACAGATTTGATATTACTTAATTATTACTCCTTACAGATTGAATTACTTAATCATACTTACTCCTTTCTAGTATTAAAATAAGATTTATAACTACTCAACAAAAATCTTCCTAACATCTTGGCACATAAGACAAATTATACCAAGAGAAAAATGTACTACAAATAAAGAAAACAAATATGGATGTATTCAATCACACTCAACTGCATTTAATGCTCTAAAAATGTATTTTTACTCCTCACTTCACAATGAAAGGATAGCTTAAAAAAAAAATTACTGTATTCAACATCAACAGGAGATACTTTGTTCCACACCTGGCCAACATAATATTTACTGGGAAACAAAACCAGTGTACATCAACACTGTCATTGAAACTACAAAAAATGGTTTTCTTTCCTTCCATGCATGGGCAAACAGTCTTTGAAAGATGAGCAAACAAATTTTTTCCTCCATTAAAAAAAAAGTGGATTCCTTACTCTCTTCTGGCCAACTGCCTTGAAATCAACAAATAATTTTAGAAAGTCAGTAAAAATATATTAAATATGGACATACATCAAGAAATGGAAAGAGAATTAATGATAGTGACACATAAGATATAATATATCTATATAAATATATACAAATACACACTATATAAATAAGTGACACTTATTTATACCATCATTTTACTCAAAATATTCAAATTGTAAAATATACATTTTACAAAAATATACAATGCTAACGTTCCTTAGGTAAGAATATTAAATGTTTTTAAACACATTTTCCAAGCACAGTCTTAAATTTAAGCACAGTTGCTTAATTGTTTCTGCACATTTTTATACAAGATTCAAGTAATTTTACCCTGAAACTCAGAATTTCAAGTCAGTTCAATCTGAATTACAAAATCTACATATCTAAACCTCTTAACTAGTGTCGCCAATAAAAGACTTACAGAGAAAATTATCTTTCGTTGGCCTCACTGCATTTCTGATAGAAGGTAAAGATGAATTGCTGTTTTCGTACAGAAACAATGCACTCTACAGACAAGACACTGCACTGTTTTTGCAAGCAACCTCCCTGCCCCATAGAGCCCTAGTGTAGGAAACTCAGCACCTTACTGTCATAGCACAGGAAGACTTCATATTTCTAACAGGTTTTACAGTAAGAGAGCAGTACTGAGAAATACCATAACTACATTTCGAGCCACTTCAGTGAAAATTTGTTTATGTCTCTTCTGACCAATTATTCACTACAAAATATATTCTTCACGTAGGGTTTGTGAAGACTACTGCATACCAAACCTTCTTTCCTACTCTCCTAGGATCAGAAGATGGATGAAATGTAACCTGGAGATTCAAACACATTCATGCCTCTGGGACACCTCCGAAGAGAAAAAAGTACTCTGGATTTCCTTACCCAACTGCTCTCTCATTCATTTAAACCAAATTTAAGCAATCAAGCTCATTATCTCCACCCACTTCTTTTATTTGCCAAGAGCAATGCTGCAGGAGAGGTATCAAGGAGTGCTTGACCAGGAGCTTAGCTAGGAGACAACACGTGGCAGAGGAACTGCATCAACCCCTTTCATCAAGCACAGTGGTCCAGGAGAGAATATGCGTTTGGAGCTTCCAGTGAATCAAAAGCAATTCTAACTAACATTTCATTTTGACAAAAGTCAATAAATTTTGTTGAGTTGAGTAGGTGTTCTATTGATTTTTTTTCCTAACCAGCTGTACAATTGCTAAGAAGCTGATGTACTGTCAGACATTTCAGTGACTAAGCAATGAGTAATTGGCACTTAACCCAACAAGCTGTCGCATTAGGCAGCCTCTGAAAGCCTGTTCACAGTAAATACTAGTTTTGAGGGGGGAGTTGCAGGTACAAATATTCCCGGTGGATGTTTCTTGTTTTTTACTTCTACAACTATTGTCTTCAAATAAGCCCATCTCTCCTTTATGTACACTGTAACATTTTAGTTCCATGACATTTTCAGCCTAGAACACCCACAATACTTGCGTGCAGAGCATTCATAGGTCTTTATAATCATAATTATAACCAAACTTAAGAGTTTGCTTCTGCACAGAGAAGCCTAGAGGAGTGAGACTGTTGTGTGATAAACAACTACCGCTCAACTTTTCTGAAGTCCAACTGCATAATCTATAGCCGGGGACTTTTTATAGTGTTTGCAACCACACTTATGACATCATTTGAAACTTCCTGAAAAGAGCTGAGACACAGAAATTGAGTCTGGGATATCTGTCCCCTTCGTATCCACCTTTTCAGGGATACGTTATTGTCCCCATTCCCTTTGTTAAGTGCAGAAAACACTTAGAAAATGTGTTCAGTTATAAAAACTTTAGTGCTGTACTGTTGTATGAAACCCAGTGATGACATGAATTACCTCTGTACTTATGTACTGCACAGATGTCATTAAATAGTTTAAAACAGGAAAAGAAGATAAAAGAAGGGGGAAAAAAGGAAGAAAAATCATATATACCTGTGAACTCGCATGATCAGTAGCTCACATTCATTTAAAATATTTAGGAAAATAAAACCTTCCTTGTATGGAACCAAGCAGACTTGGCAAGGAAAATGCTTATCTCCCAGGGTCTTATCTAGAGCCGTCTGTCTGTCATGTATACCTGATGTACCTGTTTAGCTTACAGAATACAACTTTCCTCCCTCCAATTTCCGTCAGAAGGAACAAACCCTGCTGCTCACTGCAAAACATAGGTCTCGCTTCACACACACCTCCGCATCCCTGCTATTTTTAGTGCCAGTGTTTGAAGCAGTTCATTGAAGAAAAGGCTATTAAGGAACAACAAGCCCTCATTTCCTCTTAGCTCGCGAGGTAATTAGACTGGCAAAGCAGTTACAGTGTTAATTTATAATTGGCGGATGAATTAAGTGCTTCTTTGCTGACACTGGAGGAATGACTCATATCATTAAAAGACAGCCTTACTAACAGCAGCATTTCTTTCCTCTTCACCCTCTCCTACCCACCTCCTTTTTTCCCTGAAAACAGGATGGGGACTGGAAGGTGTGCTTTGCTGCATTCACAGGTTTCCAAGGGTGGTCTCTGTCTCATGTTTCCATCCCAGTGCCCAGCCCCACCAGTGTTCAGGATCAGCTTCTGCTCTAGGTGCAGCATGCTGGCTCTGGCAGAGCACTTAATCACTTCATTGCATTTCACGCAGCTATCAGTAGGACCTCCTACACCATAGTGCAACTCAGCCAAGAGTGTTACTAGGATCTGATTTTTAGGTGTTTTTATACAAAACACAGCTAGGAAAGTTTCCTATAGACCAAATTAAGAGGGCTCTGCCCTTCAAGCAGTCATTCACACAAGCAGCCCCTTACCTGCAAGCTTTATCAATGGCACTATTCACGTGAGATTTTTATGGTTTACAGGATTAGACACTGTATGTAATGTCTCAATCTGAAACCTGGCCTCACAGCATGGCCTTCTGCCCCCTCTCTGGCAAAAGCACAGGGATTCTGAAGTGCAAATAGGAAAAAAAAAAGGGAACGGAAGTTGCCTTTTAAACCCTTGGTTTCGTCATTGCTCAGAAAACTCACACTGCTGCTGAGATGTGTGCAGGCTGCCTTTAAGACCACCTTGATGAATTCAGCCTTCACACAGGCTGCATTGTGAGCTGCAGTAAATAAATTGCTAGTAGCCATACAGAAATTGTGAATTCATTTTCTGGGCTTGCCAACATGACATGTTTCAACAGACTGGCATTCAGGTTTTAAAGGTATCATGGTAATATGTTTGTATAGGCTTTTTTTTTTTTTTTTAGCACACAAATGGTCCCAGCAGAGGTGGGGAGCATTACATCCCATCCCTGGAGGCACTCAAGGCCAGGTTGGATGGAGCCCTGGGCAGCTGAGCTGGTGTGTGGCAGCCTGGTCCATGGCAGGGAGTTGAAACTGGGTGGGCTTTGAGGTCACTTCCAACCAAGCCACTCTGTGGCTCTATGTTTCTATGGCTTCCATTATTGCCAGTGACAGTTTATTTTTGTCAGAAGTACACACAATTTGGGTTCTCAGCTGAACTAACAGGGATGTCGAAGTAAGCCCTTAAATTGTAAATCTTGGAAAGAAGAGTGTTCAGCATTTCACCTGCAACACTGCACATAAACATTATTTCTCTGCAAGTTAAAATTTTGTCTTCAGTATCTCGTAATGGAGTGTTCATCTCATCTACTCTTAGTCAAGATACTGCAAAAAAATAAAAAATAAATAAAAACACAGTGGTGGGACTTGTAGTGAGTTGCAGTAGCGATCATCATGCAGTGGCTGTGACATGGAACAGGATCCTTCTCCACCCATCTGGTCCCCCTGTATAAACGTCTTTCCCTCTATTCACATCCCTGGTGGCACTCCTCCGTGAGTTGTCCAACACACAGACATCCCATTCCTTCAGCAAAGCCTAGGAAAGGGTGAAGAAGAGCCATCAGATTGTTGGGAACCAGGAGGAAATGGGAGCTAGGAAGGGAAGAAGAATTCTCTTCCAGGGCACCAAGACAGGCTGTCTGTCTTCCAGGATGAGATTTGATCTGGGCATCAGTTAGTGGCAGTCCTACTTTTGACACAACGTTTCATACCCAAATTCCAGTTCTGTTGGCTTTGAAAGTTAATGCACCCCAAATCTTGGTCACTGTCATGAACATAACTTGACTGCTAGGCCAGACCAGGTGTGATTTTTATTTGCTCATTAGTGTCAGTAAGAGAATTGGCAACAAATGAGAAAAGACATGGAACTGAATACAATGAGCTACAGTATATTTTAGAAAAAAAGTAGGTAGCAGGCTCCAAAAACATACACTGTCATTTGGCATATAGCCAGCACCAGTTCAGACTGGGGTGACAGGATTACTGCTTGCACTAGGATTAGGGCTAAGATTAGTGTTAATATTTAGGAAAGCAGAGAATGAAGTCTGGTTTACGGTAAGGAAAAAACAATATGAATAGCCTACAGAGTGGGAGGTTTAACTTGAGTTTCCAGGCTTAACAGGGAATAGGGTTACTGACAGCAGGGTTCAGAGTTCACAGCCAGATGCTGAAAAACTGAAGGACTAAAGTAAGACCATTGTGTGCAGGCTACAGTTTAGCTCAGTTGAGTGTTGGCTCATTTGCCTGTGAGTGGAGTGTGAGGTAAGAGGGGCTGGGCAGCAGGGACACAGACAGCTTAGATGAGAGAAGGAGAAAACAGTGAAGGGATTTCAAGAGAGAGAAGGCCGTTGATGAACCTTGTTTCGGGGAATGAGCCAGGTAAGGTTTGAATGTGTAACATGGAAAGTGGAGGAGCTGGTATTGCCTTCTGGCCTGAAGAAGCAGCTTTATCAGGATGAAGAACGGCTTACATTTGTGCTGGCCCAGATGGGGGCTACTGAAATAGGCCTAAGGCCATTACACTAGTCTATATTTTCAAAGCCCTACCATGCTTTGAAAGTTAATCCTCTAATCCATTCCCATTTGCTATGTTACTGGGCTGTACTTCACAGAGCTTTGAACCACGTGGATAGATTCCTTTCAGACAAAACAAAGCTGAATGATCCCCTGACACATGCACCAAGTGTCTTCCTACCCCTCACAGGGATATGTGGGTCTGTTATTCTGTTGGCCAAAGAAACAAGGTCTGTTGGACAGTTTGTACCTAGAGATGCCTAAAAAAGTTTTTTGTAGTACTTCACAAGCTGTAGTGGGAGGCACTGTTATTCAGATAGCATTATGGGTCCCAAAACAACATGACCAGATAAGCTTCAATGCAAGGATCTGAGAAAAAGCTGACCTTGTCACAGAAAAAGTTTGGCTTGTGTTTAACCTAGCTCAAAAAGAACTTAAATTGGATGGAGGCAGTATGGAGACTAATGAGTAAAAAGAAAAGCTGAGCATCAGATTTTGGTAGTAGATGTGATTAAACCTATGTAAAAAAGAACAGTTTTGTATCGTACATAGTAGAGTGTAAAGAGTGATTGATTGGGAGATCTGAATGGAAAAAACTAAAGAGAGAAGATCAGGACTTCAGAACGTCAAAGAGTATTGCCAGGACCTGAGAAACCATACAGAAGATCCCAGGATGCTCTATGATGAAGTTTAAAATCTGATCAACTCTAATTTAACCACAGTTTTGCCAATTTGCTGTAAGTTAATCTAATACATCTCCTAATTGTTGATAAAGAAGTTACACCTTGTTGGACAGGTGACTGTGTGTCACTGTATTTGCACTTTGGTGTGTGATGGTAGGCCACAGGAGTTATTCCTCCACTGCAGGAATTTACTTACCACCTTCCAATAGTTGGCAATTCTTTGCTGATTGGCCCATCTAGTGAGCCACGGAGGCTGCTCTGCCTGCACTCTACCTGTACCAGAACAGAAACTGGCTGGAGCTGGATCATGTGAAGAACACAGTAGTACTACCCAAGAACTCAAGGAAGACAAATGTTTTGATGGACTCATTCATTTCCCAATCTCATTGACCAGAAGTAGAGAGTTTGGAGAGCAGCTTAAGAGACCTCTCCCACAACTTCTTCAAGAGTGGATTTGCCTACCCTTTCCAGCTCAACAGACACTCACTGTAAGAGTCAAGTCAGTGTCCATGAGATTTCATGGGGCAATAGCTATTCTGCAGCAAAGACACAAGTCTCAATATTTTAGCCAGTAAAGATGCAATAGTAACACTAGGAAGAAGCCTTGGATGGAGTCTTTGCAGAAATTTTACATCTCTTGCTGATCATACCATGTCTCTAGGACAATTTCCAGGGCATGTGTTCTCCAGCTGGTCAGCAGCAAAGCAGCCATGGCCACAAAGATCCACAGGAATTCACTCCCCATGCCTCATCCTGAAATAAAAGAATGTTAAGAAGGTCTGGAAGCCATTCATCAAGGCTATTTTTCTGGTACAGATGCAGTGTTTCCAGGGTTAAACCCACCACTCTCCCACACAGCGTCTTTGGCCAAAGACCAAACAAAGGTAGGTAGAGCAGCAACCTTAGTGTCACTTGTAGGGCAGGAAGAAAATGAGCCAGAACAGAGATAAGGCACGAACATTTGCAGCAGTGGAGGCAAGGCTCATTTTCTATCTACACGGTCCACTGATATGGAAAGTAAATGTGATCAGGAGTAGGAACAAATAGATTATATTTGTCGGTTCTTCTTGCGCAGGTATTTCTGAGCTATATTTAGTTTTATGAATAGATCTAGTGCTAACAATAGAGTTGCAAAGAGCTAGCAACTAAGGTCAAAGTAAAACACAAGGCCCCCTAAACTAGAGTAATGGTCAATGCTGAAATTAAATTACTCTTGCTGTGATAGGGATTTCCCCAATCTCACGTAATCCAGCTTCAGGATGGGCTTAGATATAAAGCTCTGGACTGGAAAAAAATCAAATTCCTAGAATATTTGCTGAGTACTATTTTTTTTTAATTTATTTGGATTAAGAGTTCTGGAATGCTAGTGAAGAAAAATTAGAGTAGCACATAAGGTTACAGTTATCAAGAGCAGTAACATCTTTGTTGTAAATCTGTTAAATTCAAAGAGGTGGGATAGACATCCATGCTGAAAAAAGAACCTGGTTTAAGTCATTAGCTACAGAGAGGGGCTTGCTAATTTTTACGTCTCTTTGACAGTTTTTATACCTATGATTGAGACTGAAGTTGGAAAAAGGGCTGTGGAAAAGGGGCTGAAGATCTGATTTCATGATGCGAGGTTCAATGACACAGGATGAGATGTAGAGCCATGTGAAAGAATAGTTTCTTTGTTAATCTAAGTTTGAAGGAGAACTAAAGAGAAGAGGCAGCCCTGGGCTATATAATTAAGTCAAGATTCAACTGCATGGTTAGTTTGATTTACAGATCCTGAAATACCTGTGGACTGGACTGCTACCAATGGGAAAGCATGCTCTTTCTTCTTGTTTGGATGAGCTGTTTGTTATTATTTAAGCCTGTGGTTAGGGTTGTGGTTATGGTTACGGTTAGCGTTGAGTTGTAGAGAGAACAGACTGAACACAGTTTATACTTGGATCTTGTCAAGTCTAACAGTTTAGGATGAGAACTGGTGCCAAAGGGAAGCAAATTCCTTATGAATACATCTGTTGCTTGGAGATATCTCTTAGTATGACTGGCATTAGGGTGGTGGATAGCATATAACTGCTGGACAAGAGGGACGGGGAAACAATCACTCTGCTGCTCATTCTAGATAAGAATGCTTTAGGAGATACGTTGGCAAGACATTGGCTTAGACCAGTCCTATCTACTAAATATATATGGTCCCACATACTAGAACTTTATACCCAGGCATGGAATTAGACATTAGTCTTAACACAGAAAGGACATGCTGGAAGGAAAGCTTGTAATGTATTCTTCCCATCTAGAAATGGTTTTCATTATAAGTGATCAAGCCTTAAAGGCCACAGCAACAAATATCTCTCTCTTCAGATTCTGATCTTAATAACTCTTAAGCCCTAGAACAAGGCAGGTTATTATCCCCTAACCAAATGCAGAAAATAAAGTACATGTGCATGCGCATGTGTGTGATTTATATTCATGTGTACCACCCTCTGGAGAAGGCTGAAGTAATACGAATACTCTGCTCCACTTCTACTGCTCTTCATACTAGATGGAGTCTGCATGGGCTTGTAGTAAGTCAGACTCTTCAGAGCCTGGTACCTTCTAAACTCCTCTTGGTAGAGTTGTGGACTGTATTATGCATCTGCAAGATTTATACTTTCCTGATTCCCAAACCATAGCACCTTTAAGTACCCAAATAGTAAAACTAGTATTTCAGGCTCTGCTGTTCTGAACAATCTATGTTCAGAATCTAAGCTGATTCTATCTTGGAACCCTTTTTTCAGGCTGTAGAGAGGCACAGAACGTTCTTGCCTCTTGGCACAAGCCTATATCTCAGTACTTGTGCCTTCTGTATTGCACCTTTACACATTGCTCTCCTTGCCCTGCTGTCTGTTATACTAACTTGATGTCTGCACATGGTTAAGAGCCCTAAGACACTATCACAACTAGAAGAAGGAATGAGTTCTTCCCCTCTGGCTGCCAGCCCTAAACTGTCACATAAACATCTACTTTCTATCCAGCCCTGCTAACTGTAAACCCTCACCTTAGCCACAGGACACAGAAGGACACAAAATCATCCTGTGTTATGAAACCAACCCATAACCTAGGTCATCCCCTGCTACAGCTGAAAAAGACTAGCTGTTCAACCTATCTGTCCATCATCTTAAGAAGAGGCCAAATATTGACTGCAAACTTAAATCTAAACTCTGAAACTGCCATTAGAGCGCTACCCCAGCCTCTGTCCAAAAGCCAGTTTTGCCATCCAGAAATATCCATGATTTTTTGAACTATAAATGAAGCCAAAGAGTGGCCTTAACTACACCCCAAGTGAACCTTACCACACAGAGTGCACAACATTATTAACTTATCTCTTCAGGCACCGTTCCTCATGTCTAAACATTAGCATTTGGCAAGACCACCTTATAAAATTAACTCTTTGGCATTCATCTGCCAAAACTGAATGCTACTTTCCTTTCCAGCCCTGGAACTAAATAAAGCTCAGTGACTGCTAGAGTTTTTTGGAAGAGTGTTTTGTTATTTGTTGACTCCTAGAAACAACCTAAGTACATTACTGTAGGTCTTGCAAAGCCTACAGTCAGAAACAGGATATACTGTCCCATATGCTGAGAGTCATAGGCTGATGTCATTTTGGGCTTATGAGCCCAATCTAAGACCCAGATTATGAGAGCAGCAGATGCTCACCTGCACTAGAACTAAGAATAAATCTGTGTTTCTGTCTCAGCATCACCTCCAGCTGAAGGCGAGTGATTTTTGATTGATTAGTAATAAAGCTGAATATTTAGTACTTTACTCAAACCCAATCCTAGTGTTAACTAGGATTGGGTAGCCAGAGATCTCTCACAAAAGGCACGTTCTTTATGAGACTTCCTGAAAAATATGTTTTTCAGGGAAGTGGTGTGGAAGCAGAAGTCATGTCCAGGCAAACTATACTCAAGACAGCTCTTACTTAGAGGGATCTTTTGCACTTACACATGGTTAACATTGTCTTAGTGTTTGAGGAAAAAGGAGGTTTGAAGGATTTCACAAACTGATCTTGCTTCTCTTGATTTTTCAGTGCAAAATGGACAGCATCACAGGTTGCTTAAGCATCATTAACATTTAGGCGGTGTGAAATCACTGACAAAGGGCAACATTTCTCTTTAGTTCTGATGTAGACTAATTATGCTGCAGATGTCTAGACACTCTGGGGCTCCTTTATATCTGATGGAGGGAAATGGGTACTTCGAAAAAGCAATTTCTCTGAGTTAAATTTAGAAACCTACTCTTAGAAGTCATGAGTCTCATTCATCATGAATCTTATTAATCTTCAACTATATCTCTGTTAGCTATAATGACAGCTGAAGGTGAGTAGCTCAAATGTAAACATATACATTTTTTAGATTAATATTTTAAACTTGCTTACTGACCTGCAAGATCAAGACAATAATTAGCAAATTTTCATACATACTGCTTTTTTGGCATCATGATCTATAGTTTCATGAACAGGACTTTCAACGGCATCACATAATGTAAGATTTCTTTTATCAATTCCAAGGAACATATTTGTTATCTTCATTTCAGAATTAAATCTGTTTATGATACAGGAGAATCCACTCTAACGACAAAATCAGTTGATCAAGTATCAAAGGCTGGCTAAGCAAGACTGAGAATCAGCAGAGTGGTGACAATTTATAGCATTCAAGCATCCGGCCTGGGTTCCCTTTTCACTCACCTTACAAGAACTCAAGGAAGGAAACCAGAAGATCACCACTACCTGGACTGGCAGCATTTCATAAAGTTTCCTCTAGAGAATGCTTCCTAGCTTCCAGGAATCATAAAAATACTCATCTACAATTTACTAGAGTAAATTATTTATTCACCTGGTGTATGTATTACATGCCTCTCACATATTGCACCTAATTACTTCATTGAAAAGAGCCACCTGCAGTGCTACAGTGTGGGCTTCTCAGCAGGTACTAAGAAATGGACCTACACTTTTTCTAATGCTCATCTTTTCCCAGCTGTGTTTGCTTAAATTATGAGTTTCAATTCATGTATGGGGAGAGCACTGAACCTACCCTCCCTCCACAGTGTCTGATTAAGGAACATGAAACTGTAAGAACTGTAAGAACAAATGGTTTCTAAGTATAAATTTGGTGCTATGGGCTACTCAGGAGGCTGATGCACAGTAATATATTTGTCATCTAGTGATATTTCAATTCATGCAACCAAATACATTTAGTTTCTCTGTCAATGACAATTCCATTAACCAACTGTATTTTCATTAGTCTTCAGTGTACTACCGTAACATTTTTTCTTCACTTAACTATCAATTAAAAAATCAAACATATCAAATATGGCATTAAAATGCTCATACACAGTGCTCCAATACATGTTATTCTACTGGATATTGAATGGGAGAGTTGATGGTGAGTGATTGCCCATCATTGGATCTGAGAACTACATTTATTTTCCAAGGAGCTGAATTATCTCTATATGAATATTTCAATGCACTACCCATTAACTAAGTGCTAAATCTGTATGGGTTACTGCACTGAAGCTTTACTAGATGTGCTCAGGCTGGCTGGTGTGGGCGGTACATGTAAAGAACCTGGAGTAGTATCAAACATCATAGGCTGCAAGCCCTTCTCAGGCTGGGAACAAATGCTCTTAATTCAGTGCCATGCTGCCTCAGTTATACTATCAGCTATGCCCAATTAGGTAGCCTAAGGCTATATTTGGTCTAATTTCTGCCTTCCTATCACAGCCTTCTCATCTCTTCTTTCTCCAGTTTAAACGGATTAAATGAAGAAAAGATTAAGAAAAAGAATGGAACTGTCTATGCGCTTTTAAATGACAGCCAATACTTACTGAGGCACTCTTGTACCATATTCAAAGCACACATGATGTTCTCTCCAGAAGAGAAATCAATCTATAAATGGGAAGTCTGAAGTGCCCTTGGAAATGAGTTTTGCTTCCTGTTTTCTACATGCAAGAAATATATCCTGGCTGAGAATGTTAAGTAGGAGATATGTCTTCTTCCCAAGACCTTTATAAACTCTTCTCAAGCTTTCCCTCTATAGATGGAGAGAAACACAGTCACTTTGACATCAGACAGTTGGTGCAATATAGTACAGAACTTAACAAGATGAAAAACAGTTGGTCTTTTGTTTTTCTAAGATTGCAATAAGGACTATAAGAGTTCAGATAATTACTTTAAAATCACACCAAGGTAAACGAGGTTAAAATAAAAGCAAATAAATTATTTGTCTACAAAATTGAAACAAGAAATATATATATATATAAACCACAAATAGAGGTGCACAATTTGTAGAGCAAATAAACAGAACCAAAAAGGAGAGGGAATGTGTATTTCCACCTAGAGTTTGGATTATGTTTAAGAATACCTGCACTCCTACAGCTGTTGGGCAGCAGTTAGCTTTGGCTGAGGGAAGAGGTTATTACACTAGCTATTTCAAGTGACCAAGACCTTTTAGCAGATCTATAGCCTATTCTATTCTACAAATGATTACGGTCAACAACATGTTGTAAATAAGCATTTGCAAATCTCTGCCTTGGAGAAAGAAATAACCTGCTACCTTGTGCCCTGATCTATGTAGAACAGTATGTTAACATAAATAAACCTGATTATTTCTCCAGACTTTTGACTGGAGAGAATCACATCCATTAGCATCACATCAATTATCCCCTCCTGGATGGTAATCTAAGAAATAGCAATCTTTCACCTTTTTTCAGGCATATTGTAGCAGTCATACTGGACTATGTAATTATTGGGTAGTTTTTCTAATCAGTTATCCTGCAATGTATCTAGTGACAGATGCTTGCATAAGCACAATGTCTGGTCCCCTCATGTTGCTGTGGACCACATCTACCACGCTTCAGGTTCCTTATTCACTTTTTCTTTGGCATGCATTGAGGTGTCATAACTTCATTTCACATGGAAGTATTTTCCCAACTTTACTATGAGCTTTGTCACATAACCATTTAACTAGGTCTTTTACAAGTCTCATTTTGATACTGAAATAATTTAGTAAGTAGTGGTATATTCAAATTCAAGGCAGTCTTACTAATTTTTATTAATACAATTCTGGACTCCAGGGGCAATATGCGATAAGAAAGCAGAGATCTGATTGCAGAGAAGGTTTCTCCATTTCGTCTTTCTTGCAAAAGATTTTTAATTGTTGATAGAGAAAAAGCAGTGCTCAGAGGCAAAGTAGTAAAATGTTATTAAAAGTTGAAAATCACTTTCAAGAAAATATAGCCTTTAAGCTTTATATTCCACTTCACAATTCCCTAGAATTCTATTGCTGTTATTTTAATTTGCCCTGCGTTCCATTATCTCACTCAAAATATAAAAAACTGAAACTACTTAAATCAGTGGAAGTTTTAACATGTATTAGTCCCTTATCCTTTCACATACAACTACATTCCATTTTAAGTGCAGGCTTTAAAAAAATGCATTGGAAGTAAAATACAGCTGAGCATTCACTCAGAACAGAACAGCTCATAGATAATTTAAAAATTCACTCATATTATGTTTGGCTTCCTCAGAAGTTATCAGAGCGATGCCAACTAGTTTTCACCAACTATTTGAAGTAATTTAATACAGAACGCACTCTAAACACAGAGTGTGTGGGAAAACTGACAATTCTATATTGAGTTACTATATAAAGGCAAGGGGAAAAAAGCAGTGACAATTGCCTGTCAAGACATTTATTCCTGTGACATCTGCCAGTGCTGAACTGAAAAACAAGCAGCATCAATGGTGTGTTCTTAAGATGTGATTTAGAATGTAGGAATTGATTGTAAGTGATGGAAGCAATTTGATTCCATTAATGTTACTAATACATATTTTTAAAACATATAATGTATTATTGACTTTTAGCTTGAGCATATTTTATTGATGAAAGCCTTTTGCAGTCGTAGAAGACCACAGAGTGAAATGTATAGAGCAGTATTGCTTTGAACAGAAGGGAGCCAAATGATACAAAAATATTTCTGTGCTCAGTTTGTGACTTACTTATTACTAATATTGACTGAGAGATAAAGAGATGAGAGATGGCAGAATAGATTTTCACAGACCAAGCTATCCTCCTGATAACTACACTCTGAAAGGGCTTTCACTTTTACTCTAAAGACATGGGTTAATAAAAATTTTCCAACGTGAAGAAAATACCTTAGTTGTTTCTGTATCATTAGGAAACAGAGACAGCCACTGTCCCACAATATCTCCTGCCCCATCCCAACCTGATGTCTTTGTAGTCCTGATGCTGGCAATGACTGTGAAGAAGATTTCTTCATGCTACCTGAACAGGTATCCAGAAAGTGACCAGAATAAGTTGTCAAAGCCATGAATATTCAATGGTGAAAATAAATATGAAAGGGGGCATGTCGACCTTTGTATAGAAAACACAAGAACTGACCTCCAGAAAATGACAGATGTGTGAGTGGAGTGGCTGGTGGCAACGATGAGTGCAGCACTCTGTGGCATTAATTATGCTGTTTATTAAATAAGAGAGAATGCATGTCAGCAAATAAGATGCAAGGCAGAGAGAAATTAGCAAACTTGGATCCATTGCTATTTTTTACTGTGTGCAAGTTCTTCAACCTTTGTGCCACTACATTTTTTATTTTTAAGTAAAAATGAAAAAAAACAAACCCAAAAACCAAACCCAATTTACGGACCAACCAAAACACCTCCCCTTGTATGCCTTTATAAAACAAAGGGAAATCTACCTAAGATCTTAAGAAGCACTTCAGGAGGGAGTTCCAGGAATGATCACATGTAAAACAGTGGAAAGACAGAAAAAATAGACAAAATTATGTCGCAAATAGGATCTGCAATACAAAATGATGCTCCAGAACATGTTCTGGCTACTATTTGCAGAGATGACAGCTCTGCATCGGGCTTAAAAACCCAATTTTCAGTTGTTTTCTGCCATCTTCCTGGATTGCTGGAAGTTAGGCAGACATTGATAGAGAAGACTTAGGTTGTGTATAGGGGCGCTAGCAGAGAATGATCATGGTTTTCCCTAGTCTGTGACTTAAATCTCCAGTTACATTTTTTTCAGTTGAGTTTACACCCATGTTAAAGCCTTCCAAGAAACAGTTATGCCCAAGGTAGTATTAAATGAGATGCTTTAGGTACTAAATCAGGTAAAGAATTGGGTGTAGAGATCATCTTGGCATAGTTTGTGAGCATAGTGAATCACTGGCAAGAACAAGCTAAAATCACTGCAGGATGAACTTGATGATGTGGTATTCAGGCAACATTTGGTGAAAAGAGTATTCACAGTTAGGACTGATCCTTCAGAAAATTACTTTGACTGTAGCAGGCTGCTCCACTGAACGCACTCGGACTCATCATGTGGTGGCACTTAAATGAAAAGCCTAGTTCAAGTACTGATTACTGTAGGTCAAAATTGTTCTAGTGTAAAACATAAATCTGAGGTAATCTTTTTGAAAGACAACAGAATCTCTTGTTCTTCCACATCTGAACATATTAAAAAGTGATTCATCACAGATTTATGAGAGGTAAAACAATAGCCATCTTAAATCTGTTTCCTTATTCAGCTTCACATCTTACCTTCTTGTACGCTTTTCCAGAAGCTATTTATCACCTGGATTTACATGCTATGTACTCTTATCTTCAGCAGCTCAGTCTGTGTAAGATGATGGATATTAAACATATGAGTGTGAATGTATAAAGTCTTCAGTGGTGTATACATAGAGCAATACCTGCTAGATAGAATGTCATGACAATAATGGGGAAATTATTTTTTAAAAGCATAATGCCTGCTGTGATGACTCCAGTCCTGACACATTACAACTAGAAATCACTTGTTCTGGACACACAGTGTTTGTTTTTCACTAGATCTAAACTCCGGTGAGAACTAGAGGCAAACTACATTCATTGTTTTTGCATTTTTCATTATCTGAAGAGTAGAACAGTCCTTCTGGGGAAACCCACAAGTTCACCTGCACCTTTGTTCCATCTTCATCCCTGACTTGCTGATAGCTGTCAGACCCTCCCTCATCTAGTTTCTGACTGAAAAGACCACATCTAATTTAGTCAATCCTCGTAGGGTTTCAGACCTTCATTCCCTCTTCCCCACCTTTTCCAATCCTCTTATATCTTTTCAGATAGATGGGATAGGCTGAAGAACCACAGTACTGTGCAACAACACAATGACAAGAACATGTTTAGTCCTTCCTTCCCAAGATTTCTATCAATGTCTGCACATCCAGACTCCACAACACAAAAACTAGAAGTTCTTTGCCTTCTCTTCACTTCTATCAATGTCAAATTTCATCTGCTGTTTTGTCATCCAATAAGAGCAGATGCTTCACATTTTGCCTTTTCCTTTATAATCCTGAATATCTTACCACTGGTTTGGTCAATCAGGGCCAACTCATCACCTTCAGTAACACTGAACTCCAGTCCTCCACGGCATAAAGGTTATGTCATATTAGGTTCCACTGGCTGGTACTCCTCTGGCATGAAAACTATCCATATCTTGTAACTACTTCTTGCTCCTCATTCAGCTAGTCATGTATCTGTGAGAATGAATATCTGCAGCAGACTAGTCACCTTAAGTCTCTTTTGGCACGCTCTTTGATAGCTGCTGCAGGTTTTGTCAGCTGGATCTCCTGTCAATATCCCTTCTGAAAACTTCAGGGGAAAAAAAAGTGATAAATGTGTAATGTTTGCAGCGTTTACTCTTCCTCCACATATCATATTTACTCAAGCAGATGCTAACTTTTCCTTAGTGCAGTTTCCAGATATTTGTTTGGCACAGACACAACAGATATATTCTTAGGTCTCCTCTGAAGCACCTTCACAAATCAGTGTTGTAGTTAATAACCTCCCATACCCATGAGGTTATAATCAAAAGATCATGCATCAATCAAATCATTTCTGAGTACTGTTAGAAATCATGATGAGTTATGAGAAAAGCAAGCTCCCAAGCCTCTGACTCTTGGACATTTCAGAGAAACTTGAAGCTTTTGCTTTGTGCCTTACCAAATATAATTTCTGTCAATGCAGATACTTTTCATTACACATTCTTCACCTGCCAGTTCTACACTAGACGCTTGCAAGCTCCTATTCAACAAAGTATTTTACCTAAGAAATCCATCTGCATTAGGGGAATGTGAGCACTGGTACTTCTGCCTTGTGCTGCCACATGCATCTAGTTCCTTTTCCACTTTACTCATTAATTCACCAAAGTCAATTAAAACATTAAGAACCATTTAGCACTAGTGCAAACTGCCAGACTAAGAACACTCATAATATTTATCCAAAAACAAAGACTGCATGGGTAGCTCCAGTATAATACAACTTAGCCTTGACCTAAAAGAACATGGGGTGGAAAGTGAAATCCATCAATATATTTTTAAAGCTGTCAGGGACCAATATGAAGATCAAGTCAAACTTCTCACATAATTCAAGTCAATAGAATTTCTGACTGACTGCAATCTTTTGATCCTTGTTGCAACATTTGAGTGCCACTTTGCAATACCAAGATGATGCCAATCAATCTGGACCTCTACTCTGTAAGTTCTTGCTCTGATTCGGTAGTTACTCATACCAATGGGACTATGTATGAGCATTTTTCCATGAAAAGGACATTTTTTTCTAAAGGACTCTCTCCAAGGCCAATTTGTGATTTCTAATCCCTGAGAATATGTTGTATACCAGGTTTACAGGTGCTGCTGTAGCCTTAGGCCAAAGTGGAACACGCAGTTCTATTAAGGTCAGTGGAGATGGCAACCCTACAGAGCAGCAGAAAGTGTGTACATGCTAATCAGCTCAAGCTAGACCCACACTTCTCATCCTATGAATTTCTGTGATCTCCATCTTCCAAAGTTAAAACTGGCTCTATAAGCTCTGCATACCACTTCAAATCAATAGGACTGGATTCTGAAAATCTCATTACAGAAAAACAAATGTCAACAGCAGATTAAAGCTCTTTCATTTCTCCCTAGAAAACAGAAAACAAACATTGTAAATTGACCATCAATTTACTCAAATGCAGATGCTTGAATTTCTTTTCTCCTCTGCCATTATAGAAGTTGTCTTATGCAATCAAAGGTTATTAAGACAACACTTAATGGCCTTATTCTCATTTCTAAGGCAGCTTCATCTAAAATTTAAACCTACCAGACTGTTTGAATATAAACCATGATGCTCAAGGCTACAAAAAAAAAAAAAAAAAAAAAAGAGAACACCATAGATTTCAAACATTTTTGGACATATCTATTCCCATCATTTTTGTTACATTAGCTTTACTGCTCACCCATTCTCAATTAGATCATTCAATATCCTTCCAGCAATGCTCTTTGTACTCTTCCCCATTCTTAGTTGAATAACTTTCCAACTACGATCACGGGGAGAAGGGGAGGAGGTTGGCTTTCCTGGAATCTTCTTGCTTATTGTCTAAATGGTCTCAGAGCAAAAGCTGATACAATCAAGCTATTACAAGAGAGCATTAGGCAGAGCCTGGCCATAGTTCTGCACACAAACACAGGTATTCAGTGATGCAGTCATTCTCTACTCAAGAATCTTTTACATTTTCCTGTTGAAACTTTGGTCTGAGCTACACAAGCATTTTCTATTTTTTTGTTTTTTTAATAATGATTTTGTGAAAGGCAGAAATCAACCCAGCAGAACAGTTTATGATTAACTTAAACCAGACTGTGTAGACCTTATCTCAGACCATAGTTAGTGTGGTTATTTTTTGGAGTACCGCCTGGTATCAAACCTGCACACACAAGTAAGCTTTCCCCACCCAGAAGCCTTTGCCAACTTCACTTGAGAAGCATCTAAATTGTTTGAGCTAAGAGACACCAGCATATGAAAGGGAGAGGAAAAGAATGAAACACTTCAATTTTTCTTTTGATCTCAGAGGCAGAAAGGTTTCCAGGAACAGAGCACAATACGGTTCACCAATTCCAGTCTCACAGGCAGCACATCTACAGCTGAAATAGATCTTTTGATAGATTCTGTGACAAATCAATAAGAAATGCTCCACAGGGGGTTCAGCAAGTACTGGAACACATCCAGTGTGTTGCTAGGTGAATGCCTTTATTTTTGAATTCTAAATCAGTTTTTTTTTCTTTCCTGGATGAACTTCCTGCATGAGAACCAATATGAATGAACAAATGAATGCTATTACAACCAGGGCAGTCTTTTTATTCAGGAGAGTATTGGCATTGTCATGGCTTATTTTTATCTCTGCTGCCCCAGAGTGATGAGTGATGAACTGTGCTTTAAGTTTCTGTACATAATTACTTCATCACACCACCTGATCTCTCTTCTGTCCCCTTGACATGAAACATTCACACTGAAGACAGACTGTGAAGTATTGCTGATGCACATTAAACTTCCTTCTCTGAGGGATATGATGAGCTCTGAGAAGGGCTGTGCCTCGCAGAGAAAGGCCATGAAGACCACAGTTGTGATTCTTCCTTCCCTATGCATTAACCAGCAGAAATAGCCAGATATGCTGAGAACAAAGCTACAGTCTACAAAGAAAAAAGCAGGAACTAAGGAACTCACATAGCTATTACTGCTTGGAATAGTTGTGCCATAACATAGAAGAATACAGTTTTTACAAGACAGATGAGAAGTATCTTGTAAGACACCAAATCCCTTCATGTATCCCTGGTCCAAGAATAACAATTTAGAAAAACTTCCTTAAAATCTTCACAATACAGGTATCACAGGATGAGGTTTGGGTGCAGTGGGAAACGTCTGTCTCTCTATACATAATCACTTTACACTGAAGAACAAAAGGGATATGTATTTTGTCTGCCATTATACTGAATGCAATCACACCCTTTTCTTTGAAAAAAAATCCAGAAACTTATTTCTGTCTATGGCAGGAAGGTATAACTGGAAGCAAACACTTTATTTATATGAGTGCTCATTACTGCAGATTTTTTTTTCTCCTTAATTCTTGTTCCCTGACAACCAAACCCAAATCCAAATCATTTTGTGAACTAAAAGAAATGAACTCCTTCAGAAAGTGCCCTGGAGAAATCTCTAATGGAAGAAAGACAGAATCTGCAGGATGCAACAGCCACTGTGCTACAAACCAAAAGCGTGTCTTACTATACTGTCTTTAAAAGCCATTCCTCTCAAGTTATTGGAATGCATATTTAATTCTACAGAGAGATTGAAAACATTAGAGTAAGCTTTCCTACAAAGTGATACGATTTCATTTCACCAAGGAAGAGCTCTAAGCAGTCTTCTATTTGCTGGTGGAAATACAGCTCCAGAGGTGTGCCTGGCATCCTTCATCTCTGATGTAGCTTTGCTCCTATCTGCTCTTCCTAAAATCCAGCTTTGTTTCATAGCTCTGTGACTTGCTTGTCTTCAGGGAGCAATGCATACATCATTTTTCATCCTGACTCCTTCAAATGACTTTGCCTCAAGTACATTTGCTCAAACCTTTCACTTCCAAACCTATGAGATGATAGAATTAAAAGAAGGCAGATTGAGCAAATAGACAATGGTGTGATCTTTTTCCTTCCTTGGAGATTCTCTTTTCTAACTACTTCATGCAATAGACAAAGCTGAGAGTACTGTATGGTATGAGCACATGTGGGCTGCAAACATTTCTAGGAGGGTAGTCTTATTCTCAGGTACCAGAACCACTCTTTTCTTTACTCTGTAAGCTGTCAGAATAAAGAAAGATGATCTAAAATAGACAACCTAGGCAGAAGTTTTATAACATGTTCTATATCAGACATGCCAGCAAAGCTGAAGTTTGAGATAACCTTCACCCGTGATGTATTAGGTGACCTGTGAGAGTGAGACAGGAGGAAGAGGGCTCTGGGACACCACAGGAAACCTATCTCATACTATGCTGTTTCAGTATGGGTTTTCTTCTCAGCTGTAATCAAAATCCTCCTATTAACTTCTTGGAGACACAGGATATCTATCAGTCTGCTGCAGAGCTGGTCAGAGCAGAGCTTTTCTCCTCGGCTTGCACCAGATGCAGTTTCAATATGTAGCACTAATTGTATTTTCCATGTTGTTTACTCCAATTATAGGACTCAAACCCCAAGAGTTATTGTGCCTGGCAAGCTAGGCAACAGTCATCCTGCTATCATCACCAAGGGCTATACCCTGGCTGAGCACTTCACTACATGACTCATGATTATTTAGAGGTCTAGTTCCTAGTGGGCTCTCCACACATCCCAAGAAAGGAAAAACGGTTCCTCCACCTCAATGTTCCAGGATGCAGGTGGGTACTGTCCTAGAAGTTCCTTTCTTTACAGAAGAACCAAAACTTGACTCCAGCTATTATACCATACATTTAATTGCTCAGTTTTGCCATTAAACCATGGGCTATCAAATTTTAATGCAATCCTACATTGTTGATTAAAAGTAGGTATTATTTCCTGTCAAACAACATGTGACAATAAAGCAGGCATAAAATATTAGGGAAGTAAATGCTCAGCTACTTCTGTACTAAATGCAACACACAAATGACTGGTCTTGGAATGCTTTTGCATTTGCTTGAAGCTTTGTATCATTAAAATTGATGAGAGTAATTAGTTTGCCTTTCAGAAGAACAAAATTTGAATGCTCCTGAATCCTCATGGGCTCAACGGCCCCTAACTCAATTGCATCGACTTTCTTTCTATGGCTTTTCTATAAGTGCTGGTAGCACATTCTTTTAAAAGATAAGACTGAAGTAGCCTGAAAACTCCAAGAATGTCCTAAAACAAGTTCAGATATGCTGAACAGTTGTCTTATCTAACATGGACATCTTGAAGCTACCTAAGTTCTCTCATGCTTTGCTTATACTGAATAGGGAGCAACAAGTTCCTTAGGAGAATGACTTAAAAGGAGATGTAACTGGAGTAGGTCTCATGAATTACCATCTAGAAGGGCCTATTTCCCTATTTCTCTCCAGTGATGTGAATAAGGTCTATGCTGACCAGCTTACACTCCACAAGCTAAATTTCAGAAACAAATTTAATGTCACTTAACATATTTTCAGGAAAAAAAACCGAATTATATTAGAGTACTTCAAGTTAAGAAAAGATCTTCAGAGGCGTAAGAGAAGTAGCTATCTTCAAGTTTACATATTACATGGTCTCTTCAAATATGTTCAGTAAATTATTAACTCCCCTCCTGGTATATTTGCAGCTATGTCTGCCACAGCTGAATTGGTGACTTCACTTTCCCTGACTGATGTATTTCTGGACATCATCTGCAAGCAGAACTGAGAAAACAACACACTGAAGAACAACAACATCCAAAATAAAAACCTCTGGAAAGGGAGGTCAAAATCACACTTCTTATTTTGGGACTGCAAACAGCTGTCAGCAAGAAGGACCGGGCTTACCTTCTCACAAAAGCAGATCATTAATCTGTTTCCCTATATCCTATGTTATCATCAGCTTAGCAAAAACACTGTTGTCATTAAGAAGCCCAATTCTCCTCTCCCCATTTCTCTGCCTGCCTGAGGTTATTTCTCATCTGGATTACTTGCTTCAAGCAACAGCTGACCTTCCCAGAGCTGGGGAAGATTTGGCAATTGTTGAGATTCTCACAAGAGTCTGAGATATGACAGGAGCTGTTCTCTATGTCAAGCAGGTGTGCATGAGTGTAGCATCAATGTAGCAACATCATGCCAACAAAACCTTCAAAGTGCTACCAATTATTTTTAATATGGCATGGAAGATGGGAGAGGTCTAAAGAAATCAAATTCTCTATGAAAAAGGATGTGGGAATTATAGAAAAGACTCCTTGAGGAACAACCGATTCTTACGTCTCTAGAAAAAAAGAAAAAACACAAAAACACAAAGATCAAATGAGAAGACAAAATGATGTGGCTTTGTCAGAAACTTACAGCAGACAAATCTAATCTCCTGGTTTTGGCATATTAACTAGCCTTGTGGGCTAAGGGGAAGCTACATACATAGCTTGCAATCATCTCACATTATATTCTCATAAACAAGCTTTAGAAACAGTCTAGTTGTTACCAGCCTTAGGTATGGACACTAGGAGTTGAAAAACTACTTTTAGCACAGTGGTTTATTCATAAGCTGCTGTCAGATGGGGAAAAGAGACTGTCAAGAGCAGATCTGGTGCTATCTGCTGTCTTTCAATTGATGTTCCCATGAAACACTGAATGATGGAGGGAAAACGTACACAGAATGAATGACACCGAATTGGAAGCTGCACAAGTTTAAGGTTAAAATTAAAATGTCTCTATAGTAGCTTAAGGGGAAGGTATGAAATGGATATGAAGAAATTCAATACAGGCCAGTGACACACTGCAGAAGGAGAAAAAAAAAATATATGCACAAAATGGGGAATACACAATGACAAAATGACCAGAGGCGTTAAAATGGGCCCTAGTTTACTGATGTATCTGAAGCATGAAGAGTTGCAGGCTCTTCTTTCACACTTCACTTTCCCATCATCATTCCTAACATTTAAATTGTTTCTTTTCCTCATGTGGTGAGGAAAAGCACGCTGTATCTTCCTCCTGACTAAGGATTTCTAGCCTCACTGATGCCTTTTGCTGGGCTTCCCGATGTCCTTCCCTCACTCTTCTCACCCTCTGCCCAGCGAGCTCAGGCCACCTCCCACTATGCTCTAGCATCTATACTTCTAGGTCATCCATTGCCTCTCATGTTTCCATGCCCCACTTCATGGTCTATGGAAAAGGAGTCAGCCAGCCTGTAGCAAGAGCCAGGTGAGGCAAAGCATCAGCCTCAAAGCTTGATGGTTTCAGCTAAATAAAAAAAGCTCTTTGAAATTGGCAAAAGGAGACTCATGGCTCCAACTTCATAAATATCTGCATGTATCTAAATTAAGCAAAGTGAACTGTTGCTGGTGCTGTGGCAACCTGCAAACCATGCTGCTGTTTGCAATCCACGGCCCCAAACACCTCCCTGTCAATACCCACACAGGCTGCTTGCAGGGCATGTTCTCAGCCCCTGGAGCTAATGTTTCTGCGCCATCATAACACTCCCCTCACTGTGGTCCTGTTGGTGCCATTTGCACCAGGGCAGAGGTGCAGGCTCAGTAGGAGGCACAGTGGCATGTAGGAGTCAATTTTCCTTAATAAATGCAGGTGTTTTCTTTTTGCCAGCTCATACTTGGTGAAATTCACAGGGTTTCCTCAATTCCAAAGCTACTCGATCTCAGAGTCAGGGCAGAAATGAAAAGGGATTCACATGTTTATTGCCACAAGGCACCTTTACAGAATGTTCCTCGTACCTAGTGCATGTGTCAATAGCTTTTTTTAAAATGTGCTGTTCATGCAGCTGAGCAGGATAATAGCATTCAAGGCAGGAGGGAAACAATCGTTATTCTCTACAGAAGTCCTGACCCCACCATCTCCCCAGCAAATGTATGCAACGCTTTCCAGGGCTCTTACACTGATACGTTTGTGAGCTATCAATTATTTACGTACTTAGTCAATAATTTAAATGTCCTGGAATGTGCTGTTACAAAATAACTGCCTTTGTTCTTTGAGTTTGCAAGGGTGCCCTGCTGGCACTAGCCCACTTAATGGCTTAATAAAACCTTAACAGGAAAATTGAAATGCTGAATTTTACTGCTTTGGTGGCAACTAGGCTATCTTCCCCACTTTGAAAGCTATCCTTGAAAGACTACTTAAGGCATATGCAGGAGTTTTAGTAAATTGGGAGAAATGTACCCAAGGGTTTAAGTGAATCTCTTATATAAAAATAAAAAGAAATGTCACTTTCTTTTACATAAGTTTTACCATAGAGCAAGAAAACACTTTTAATGGACTCCTACTTATTTTTTTTAATGGGCCCCTTCTGCCCTTCTTTTTCTCCTCTCAGTGCCACGATTGGAAAGAGGAAGTCTTCCCGTCATACTGATAATTCACACCTATTCACTGCCTTTAAAAATGTGTCCACACAACCCTGGTGTCACACTAACAGAGCACAATGGATGGCTTGTGTTTGCTCACAGGGCCTCCATAACTGCATTCAACTCTTATGAGATGTTGTAAAAATCTACGCTTCCTCCTGAAAAATAAACTAAAACAGTTTGTCTTCATAAGTGTTCACATGATCTGGACACCTTTGTTTCATCTTCTGTGAGGAAGAAAATGAGAAGAGAGTGTAACAGGTTTGTAACACTGCAGAACAACATTTTTTCTGAGCTCTTGTAGATGGTAGATTACCTTTTGAACAGTGAAATAACCCCTCAACTTTTTTTAACCTAAAGGGTTCTTGATAGCGCAGGAAGCAAAGGCTGCCACCATCACTGTGGCTGGGGCCAGAGCCTTCTTGTCACCAAAAGCATTTTGAGATTGAGTCCTAGAACATAAACATCAACAAGAGCCAAAGCATTTACAGACAAATTGAGCTACACACTTCAGGGAAACTTTATCAATAAGTTTGGCTTAACAGAAAAAGAATCAAAAGCAGGCAGCTTATTTTCAGGTCCTGCTAATGATATAAACAATGGTACAGACTGCAAACTGTTCTGTCATGAGTAAAATGAGAGGCAGCAGTTCATGTGCTGCATGGAAACCTGATGCTCTGAGGTTTGTATCCTAAAAGTAAGCATCAGAGTGGACTCTGATGGCTAGTAAGTGTCAGCCATGTGCTGCAGTCTCTGTCAAACCTGGCATGCTTCCTCAAAGCACCTATTCTGTCAAAGTCAGGAGGAGCATAGTATCCCATATCTGGAACTGGTCAATACTCCAAACATTATCTGGGGAAGAGGAGGAAAGGACTGATGGACAGGAGTCAATTTCCTGAATTCTGGTCACATTGGTGGCCTGCTCCTGGTGCTGGCAGGGCACCTGGAGGGTTCATCTTGATTCTACTGGAATACAAGGATGACACTTTCAGGCATCTAACCAGCTGATTTAGTTTACTGTAGGTAGCCACACATCCACTCAGCTTACAGAAACAGAATTATATTGGTAAAGCGAATCCCAACAACAAAGGGGAAAGTTCATAATTCATAATAAGATTCCTTCCAAAAGGAGAAATTAGTTTGAGGGTCTCACAATTCTTCCTAAGAAACTTTCCCAAGCTTGAAAGGCACAGATGATGAAGCCCAAAGAACTCTCCACTGTCAGATCATTGTAGCAATCCAGCTCCCAGCATGGCCTCTAGCTGAGGCTGCTGAAATGCAGTGCTGGATAGGAAAAGCAGACTTGAAAAAGCATCTCTGCTCCTGCAAGCAGGAGAGTGCCAATGTCCACCCTGAGAATGCAGGGATAGAGCTCAGAAGAGACCACCATGCCTTGGAGAAGAGTTTCCATGGAGCATCCCTGCCTCCCCTAAGGATGGAAAGTTACTCAATGTCACATCAGTGAGTTCCCCTGCACAGGGAGAAGTCTGCCCATTTGCTGGATGATTTAATCTCTAGATGTATTCACTTACCACCAGGGCTGTGTGGCAATAGTGGCAGTTTCCACATGCTGATCCCAGGAGCTGCAGGCCACAAAGTGCCCTGAGGGCTTCTCAGAGCTCACCTCTTGCAAGCCTAACTGTTCACGTCATGTGCTCTCAGTGGGAAGCCAGCCCTGACATGAGGGTATTTCCTAAGTTCTACTCATGCCTGTCCATTGCACAGCTCCTAAAACCAACTTCAGCCCTTTGCCCCCTTCCCTTGCTCTGGCACTTTCCCAGTCCTCACACTGAAGACTCTTCTGCAGGGCAAGGAGTCCCCCTGTCTTGAATCTCACCAGACATTAAACAAGCTGGGCACTTCCACTAACCCAATGAAGAGATTCTTTATATTTAAGTCTCTTTTAAGAAAATATGAGCAATTTCAACCAGACAACTTTGGCAGTAGAGGACTTCCAGAGATTCATTATCACTCTGTGGCACGATCTGAATATTCTGTTTATGTCTTCTAATCAGACAACTTTATTTGATTACAGCTGTTTTCAAAGTTGATTTCAGAATGTTTTTCATCTTTTTGTTGGAAGTCTTTGTTCAAAAGTTCCTTGCTAAGTTTCAATTTGCAAAAAAGCCAGATGGTTTAGTTAAATCAGAGACTGCTAAGATGAATTTTATTTGACCTATAGTTAAGAAAGAAAATGAGTAATTAAATAAAAACAAAAACATTAAAAAAAATCCAATCCTGTAAACTGCACCCACATATCAAAGAGTTTGATTTGTAGAACTCCTTGAGAAACTATGTCAATTTTCAAAATCATATTGAATAGCTGAGAAATTGTTGGGAACAGACCTAAAATTGTGTGAAGACTTTTTAAAGGAAATTAAAATAAACATCAAATCATCACCAACACAACAATCCTAGTCAATATAATAAGCAAGAGGAAAGATGACTGGAGGAATTACATAGTAGATGAGATTAATGCCAGTTAACATGGATTTACAGAAAATCAATTTTGCCCAATAAGCATAATTATATTTTCATAGAACCACTGAGGTTGGAAAAGATCTTTAGGGTCACCTAGTCCAGTCATCAACCTATCCCCTCTAACTGTAACCTCAGTGCCACATCTACACTTTTTTTTTTTTAAACACCTCCAGGAATGGTGACTCTACCACCTCCCTGGGAATCCTATTCTAGTACCTCAAGATCTAATGTCATTATAGTGACATTAGAAATTTGATTGTTAAAATATCAGCCCGGATATAATAAATTCAGGTACATAACGCACATATAAAGAACTTGACAAGGTAAAAAAAGCAGAAAAGAATCAACACCAGATTTGAAAAAAGCAGCCTAAATTGTATGAGAAAGAAATCGTTATAGAACAGGGTGGATTCTAATGGGTTCTTGAAAGTATTCATTCCGCAACATTTTAATGAATGAAATGGAGGTATAAAGTGATACTGATTCAAGCATGTGAGTGACGAACAGAAAATGGGAATAACTGTGTGGAGAAGCTCCCAGGGCTCAACACTTGAGATATTTGTGAAATTGAACATGAAGAAAACAACATGCAGTTAGGCATCTGGAAACAAAGGCTGCAGGCTGGGCCCACAGGGCAAGAGCTTCTCTTCCAGGAAGGAGCAGCTTTGATAAGAAAATGGGCATAAACCTGGACCACTAGCTAGGTTGGATTGCCAGTGAGATCATCTGAAAGAAATTCTGTATTGGGCAATGGAGGAGTACAGGGAAGCATCAGAGGTCTTCTTTTGCCTCTGCACTTTTAAGGGATATAATTGTTATTACAGAACCCAAACTAATTCTAGTGGGCACAATTGTGAAAAAAGGTTAAGAGAGACTAACAGGTAAGACAACACTTAGAGAATAGCCCTAAGAACTGTCAAAGGAATGGAAAATATGTCAAGTTCTGTACCTCAATCAAATCCCAGTTTTACATGTTTATGTAATGTATATTTATCTGCAAATACCAGCCATACAGAACAAGGTTAGAGATATAGGTAGACAAATACAGAATAAAAACAAAAAGGTGAGAAGTTTTAATTGTATATGCTGTGAGATACTAGAATTGTATCTCAGGCTTTTGGTAGCTTCTCTATCACTCAGTGCTTTCTTAAAAAAGAAAAAAAAGATTATTATTATGCCCTAAAAATGTGCTTGACTTCAGTCAGGAATTAAAAAGCTCCAAGGCCTGTGTTAGCTAGAAGATCAGAGTAGGTGAATGAAATAGCTTCTTTGAGTTTGATAAACATTTCACTTTCTGAAGCTGATTCCACCTCCAGAATTCATTGGTTCCAGACAAGCCTTCAGCTGCAATCCTAAAACCTCTCTCTCTCCTTGCTGCCCCAAGAGCCACGTGCATTCCAGAAAGGTGTCAGCAGAGGAAACTACTGGTGCTTGGCTCCAACCTGGTTGGATGTGTTGGTGCAATCAAAAGGACCAACAAAAGAGTGGCACTTTTTTTTGTTATTTGATTGTAAACCTCTTTCTTTTCCCACCTCCCACCCCTCAAAGAGGTGGAACAAACAGATTGGAACACACTCTGTAAGAGTACTAGTTCTCACTGTGAATTGCTCATTGCTGGTTTCGAGTTCACTGCACCTTTTATACAAACCCCAACCCATTAAAACCACCACAGGGCCAGACATTGTACTTGAGATCTGAGATACAGCCCATGCACTTTGTACATAGCAAGCACCAAGATTTGGGCAGAAAGTGTTTTCTTTCTCTACTCCCATGCACATAAACACAGAAGAAAACTCTTCAGAACTATGTTTGCAGTCTGAATTGTTAAAGTGAGGTTTTTAATTCTGACTACGGCAACTCTTGTGACTTTATGACTAGTAGCATACGTAGATCCCCTTAAGAACTTTATAAAACTGTTAATCTACCTAGGAAAGTACATAAAACTGATTAAATAGCAGTTTAAGCACTCTGTACAAAATATTGCAACAAGACAAAATAAAATTCTCTGGAAAAAAATAGTAACCATGCATTTTCATAGTCTTCTAGAAAAGAGAGCTGATTCTGGTACTCAGAAAAATTTAAGAGATTATTCTTCTCTAAAGTTCCCTACTCACTGCAGTGAGTTAGTTTAAATAGTTAAGACCTGTCAGTCATGGAGAGAGAAGAAACATCTTGATAAAAGTATTACTAGCTGAAATTAAATGTCAGAAAACAATCTCACTGTACTCATTCATTGACATACAGAAGCTGGGTGGCAGTTGTATTCACATCAAATCTCTACCCCTGCCCACTACTCCCCAAAAAACAGAGCTCTGAAATGCAAGCCAACAAGCATATTCAAAGAACTCCCTAGGCTGTGATGCTGAATCTAATTCCCAGCCTAAACAAGTCTTCCTATAGTAAAAAAGGAAAGACACTGTTACAGAGATTGAGTGGAATAAAATGACAGTAAGGAATCTTTAAAATATAGCTTCATAAACATCCATCTAATGCAACTTTTGTAATTTAGTGCATACAAATAATGTAAAAATGTTCTCTGGGCTTTCAGACCATCAAGGATAAATGGATAACTTGTATTATTTCTTTGCTAGGAGTGAAGAAAGCAGGCACTTCCATTATAAAGGCCTTGCCTACTGCAGTTTTCCTTGTGTTATGCACACAAGCTCTGCTAACTGAGTACAAATGGCATTAAAGAGGAAACATGCCAGCAAAAGTAATTGGACTTGTTGCAGAAAGCAGCAGTTGCTCAGGCCTCCAGGAATTTCTCTTATATAAGCTGATCAAATTTTCTGATGCATTGGTTTACTCCCAACTTTGATGTCTGGGTAACATTTCTAAGCTCCCCATTTAGCTTACTTTTCCTTTTGGGATTCAAGTTCCTCCAGCAGACTGGGGACCATGCCATAATCTATGTCTCACTTGTATTAAATTAAGCTATTGCATAGAGTAAGACTAGGTGGTCTGTGAGCCTGGTGCAACTTTCTGAAGATCATGGAGTAGTAGCACTGTAGCATGGATTTCTATTGGTATTGACAGGGCCAAAAATTCAGAATTGGCATTGACAGGGCCAAAAATTGCAGAGCACTGCAACATTACACATAAGTATGCTGGAGTAGTTACCAACCCTTATACACAGAAGACTCCAGAAGCATGCTAATGATGATTTATAGTTACACAGCCAAAGTCGGCAGCTTGAGAGGAGTTCTTATCCACTAGCAACAGATATTTTGCTTGGATATTTATTTTGTTACATACTCTATTTTCAGATCACTGCAACTTAAATTAACAGAGATTTGGGTCATTACATTGACATGAGAAGTTCAAATGGAAATCACAATATGAGAAAGTAGAATTTCACTGGATTCCTCTATTGCTGATGATCTGATATGAAACAGCAGACACACTTAAAGAGGAAGCGACAGTTATTTTCACTTCTTTAACTTAGTGGAAGAAGTCAATTAGACTCCAAAACCTACTTTTCCTCTAAAGGAGTGGTGGTTTTAGTAATAACATACATTATAAACCAGTACCTCTCTGGTTGCTAGCAAGTAAGCCAACATGCTGTTTCTCCAGTGAGTCTGTGACATAGTGACTGCTGCTGCTCATGCTTCAGCAACACACCCCAGGGCTGCCTCTGCTAGTGGCTTTCTCAGACCACCAAACCTGTATCTGTGGTTTCATGGCAGTAACTCAGAAAATTATGTCCACATATGTTACATAGCAGTTCACATGCGTGGTATTTCTGGAGGATTTCACACCCCAGAGGAGCTAAGCAAACAGAACACAGGTGGAAAAAGTGAGATCCCCCACATCAGCCACTTACTTTGCCTTTTCCATGGAAATTGTTTTTAAAGAGAAAGGCAGATTTGTTTTGAAAGAATGTTGGAATGTAAATGCTGCCTTTAGAAGAAGCATCTGCTTGACTTTCCCAGCATATGCGTTTTTTACTTCCTCAGAACATAACTCTTTAATTTGCCATTCCAAAAAAAAAAAAAAAAAGACTTTAAGCACTTCCAAGTTTTTAAAATTCAAAGAATCTTTTTTTAAGATAACTATTAAAACCAGAAGAAATTCACTTTTGTCTTTCTGTTGTTAGCTTTCAGATGACCCCCCCACACACAGACAGAAGAAGAATTAAAAAAAAAAATTCTCATCAGCTTTGTAAAAAGAAAAGGGTTGTGCATCACTGTAGATCCTCACAAAACAGAAGAAGCTGCTGCCTAGATAGAGTCATTACCAAATGAAAAGCCCTTGAGAGCAGAAACGGAGAAGATGAAAGATTGGTAGAGATGTCAGCCTCCCTGTTAGATTAACTGATGTTAACCATGTTTTCAGTGCAGAAAGTTTCCCTTGCATCCAACTGGAGGCACAGAGATATATATATGACTGAATGATCCCATCCCTAAGAAAACCTTTCCTAACATTTGTGGAAGTGGATGAATACAGGAGGAAGGACAGTGTGCTGAGGAAAACCTGAACAAATCCAACAGCTACAGAGAGCTGCATGAGGCACTTCACTTATCTAGGACCCATCTTTCAGGCTATATGTCCCTATGAACAGTGGGTGGTCACACTGGGAAGCTGCTCTGCAGTGAGCAAGTACTCTATTCACATCACATAGAGAACATTACCCCAGAATTTCTGTGGGAAAAGCTCATGGGTGTTTTACATTTCCTAGCACTATGCCCAGCTGTATGCTCATGGATAAAACTTACACACTGCTGGCGGTAGGGGAAGAGCTTCCTTGTGGAGTATCTAAGACCCTTAGTGTTTGCAGGCTGTTAGAAGTGGCTGGAGGGAAATACATTCCTTTCCTTTATAAAATGCATGTGCTCCAGAACTAGAAGCTGTAGTTTCTGATCTCTTGAGATCACTCTTCAGATAACAGCAAGACCTGGTCACTTAATGCCTAAAACATATTTATAAAAGAGCAGTTATTCTGTGAAAAAAACAGACACAAAGAAAGTGCGATGCCACAGGAGATAATTTAACAGAAGAAAAAAAGGAAAAACCCTTCTAAGAGCATATGTGCAAGAATGGGTAGCACTTAAAGTATTTGAGAAATGAAAGAAATGCAGTATGGTATAATCAGAAAAATATTAAAACAAGGAAAGGGTGGTCAGTGAGCCCATGCTAACACAACACAACAGCTTGAACAGCACTTGGAATTGTTTCTTTATTTCTTCATGATGGTTCAAACAGGTTTTTTTCCAAAGCCTAAGAACGCCTTCCCTTTGTCTCTCTAGACTTACCAATGGAAATTAAGGACTCCAACATCCTTAGGAGGGAGGGTGCTCCTCTACATACTGTTTTTTATCTTAACCTCTGTAAACATAGCTGACCTTTATCTGGATGCCTGAGGGCACCTTCTATAAATGTCACACTTATCAGATATCCACTCTTCATAGCAACTTCCACATCAGGAAGAATCTGGGATGTCTGTTATATTTCTGTCCAGTCTAATACAGCTTTGATTGCCAGGCTAATACCAAGGCAGATCTGGAGATTTCAGGCCTGTCACTCTATCAAAGTTATGTTGGCTCTCTGCTATCTTTTAATCTCATTAAGCTAATTATCACTCAGATGGAGAAGTGGAAAGGAACAAAATAACCTCTGCCAACACTTAGGCCTAGGAAGGGGAGGCGGATTATTTACATGCACACAAACACATGAGCACACAGCCCTGACTTACTGCCGTTGGCATTTTCATAACATTTGAGAATCTGGTTGCTAAGCACGCTGCGACATTGCCACTTGACATTTACATTTTATTTTCAGTTTATTGCTAAAGGTAGGAAATGAAGCATTCCCTACACTCTTAAGTTATCTTCATCTTGCTAATAATGTTGCTAAAAGTACCATTCAGATTTATTTAATGAACTTAAAGTACCTGACAAGCACCCAGGCATTTCCCAAGCAAACCTATTGTCTTTCCAGCTTAAGAAACCAGGATTTGTTGAGAGCATCACCTCATGGAAATCCCAGCCTTTGAGTTCTGGCTTGGGAACTCATCAGGGCCTTCCAAAAGAGTTCAGCACTAGAGCAAGCCTGGACAACAAAGGCCTCAATAGCAACAACAAAAAGCTCAGTTCCTATAACATAAGGAAAGAGGTAGGTCACCATGCAAAAAAGTAAGCTGAAGTAGAGATGATAACATGCCCGCTTCACAGCCAGTCCACGATAGAGTATTCAGTAGGACCAACACGCTACAACACACAGCTGAGCACCTGGCTGCAAGGCTGTCTTTCCCTGCAAAGGCAGGTACCAGACTTGTGAAAGAGCTGAAGTTTTACTGAATTCATTATCTCTGAAAAACCCATGGGCTCATGGGTGGCTGCAGCATGAATCACTCAACAGCTGAAACGTGCATGCCTTCTGGGTCACAGTAAAACAAGCAAAGTGAGAGCTTTATCCAGTGTATAAGTGACTTGGCTCCAGGTCAAGTGTCTGCCTTTCAGACTTCCCAGTTAGGTAATTTCCTCCTCTGGGTCAATACATAGAAGTATTTGCCTCTCCTGCTAATTATAACATCTCCTCTTATATGACACTGGAAAAAAGCTGCTATCTTTTTTTATTACTATTATTTCAGAGGAGAAATAAGATTTCTTAATTGTAAATCTTTACCTTTCTTGCTAATTTACCTAGTAGGCTACACTTGACTATTTTTAGCCAGGGAACATCTAATTGATCTTGTATTAGCCTTCCTACCCAAATAGAAAACTGCATTTTCAACTTCCATAAGAATCTGCCACGTGATATAGACCCCCATAGACTTCCTGAAACTACCTCAAGGAACTGTGAGCTTCCAAGAGACAAAATTAGGTGCTCAAGCCCAGAACAAATAAAACAACACGTGAACCCAGAAGCTACGATCTCTTCAGGATTGGAGCATGTCTGGTAAAACTTGTTTTAACATTACAGTCCAAATTCAGAGGAAAGCTGTATTATAGATCATTAAATACAGCTTTGAACAGTGGGCCCAGTTGAACCTCATAAGGTGGCAAGTTGGATGTGAGGGCACAGCAATGAACCCTCACATCCCAGAAAGATAACAGCATACTGGGCTCCATGAGGTAATTTCAGCAAGAATAAAAAATTATTAGGAAAATTATGTTTCATATCATTTCACTGGTTGATGTGGACTCAATTTTCTGGATTATTCAAGCAAAATCTCCTCCCATTGCAAATTTTATTTGAATTTTGCTCGTTTCCTGAATTACCCTGTAGTTCATCTGAATTACAACTACAGCTTAACAAGCAATTTAAAACAGTTTATGGAAAGAATAAACCTATTACTTACTAAACTGACAAATGTTTTCATGTTTAGATCTCTAATTTTCTCATGTATGGACATCATCTCACTTCTAACTAAGAAAAAAACAACACCACTTTGCTAGACAGCAGATTTAATTTTCCCTCTTAATAATATGAAGTTGTTCCATTGTTTGGGAGGGAGCAGTAGTCAATTAGTTGCCACATCTCTCTGAATGAAGATGTTGGTAACATTTGAATGTACAACTTCAGAGATAATTGCCCAATATGTTGCTTTAAGAATGAGTTTTAAGAAAAAAAGAAATAGTAGAAGTTCTAGTTCATAGCACACATAAGGTTGCCATCACCTGTGTAAAAAGCTGATACCTACAAATTTTCTAATAAAAAAACTAGGTATGTAAGTTCTAACCTTTTTCCCCCTCAAGGTTTGCTTCTGCATTGTCTGAATACATAGCTGAATAGTTTTAACACTTGCAAACTTCTCCTTTCTAAGTCTTTTTAAATACCACTTGATTATATAGCACTCTCTAGGCTCTCAGGTTTAAGTGAAAAGAGGTTTTGTTCTTGACTTTTCTATCTTTTGCTTAGTTAGATCTGAGTATCCCAGGACTCCCTGCACTTTAACAGGGAAGTCAACATCAAAAACCAAGTTATATCTCTGAAGCACTGTGAAATAGCAGTGAATGGACCACTGGAATTCAAGGGATTGCACACAGTGCTGTGTCTTGTGGTTTTCATCAAGAGATGGCACCTACCTGGCCCAGGCAGACTGGCCCTGTGGACACCAGGGCACTGATCCACCCAACAGTAACTCAACTTTTCTCCAAGTGTTTAATCAAAGAAGAACATACTGCACCACATAAAAGCAGGTATAGCAAACCTCCCCTACACTCCCACAAATTTTCACTAGTCCAATTACTGCAATGAGAAGGCATTTGGTGTGCACCTTACAGGCAATCTGCCCATCCATGCTGATGAGACAATTCAGACTTGTGAGAAGGGAGTGTATCTAGCTCTCGTTTGAAGATAGAAAATAATAAACAATTAAGGAAGAAAGTGAAACTTCACTGAAGTCAGGAAATAAATTTAAGCCTCACACTCACTCTTCAAGCAAAAGGTTACTAATTAAGCATTTAATTGAGGGAACACAATGCTAGCTAAAGGAGGAGCCCCAGTGCATTCAGTACGCTCTCATCAATCTTTAGCCTCCCTCAGTTCATCCCAAAACCATAACGGCAGTAGGCACAGGGCCTCCTGGGATCACCATGGAGCTGCTCCAGCAAACACAGCCCCTGCAGTCAAGTAGAAAGGCAAACCTATGGGCAACTTTGATTTTGATGTCATTCTAAACCATTAAACCTTGCAACTGGGCTGAGATAATTTCCTAAGTGGAAATATCTTACAACTCCACCAGAGGAGCATGCTGAGCTTGTTATGGGAAGGAAGAGTTTCCTTCAATTCCACACTGCCTCTACCTCAAGACCAGAAACATACCGCATATCACACCACTGCACTCAGGACTGTTGCACCTCACTGAGAGGTTTTAGCCAGACCTTGAGTGAGTTGTAAGTTAATACTTGTGACTAGGTATCCTACAAGTATAAATCAAGGTCCAGCATTCCTGTGATGCCCCAAACAGTGGTTGAAAAGAAGTTTTTAATCTTTATTTCACCTAATTCTGATAGACAGAAGATGAACCTGAGAGTGAGAAACAGACAGTGGAAGCCAAGTAAATATTTTCTTAAGATACAAAGCTTTCATATTATGACTGTTTTGCTTTACCCAGGTTATCCCCCTTTGCCCTCACCTCTCAGATCCCTAGGATAACAGAGGACAGGCTGAGAAGGCAGAGTCTTCGAAGCTACGTAATCTGGATTTAACATCAGTGTTGTCATAAACATGCTGAAGACTTTATGTTCCAGTGACAGAAGGAAGGAATTGCTCTAACATAAGTTACTTATGAGTGAGTTCTTGCAGTCCTAGATGTTTTCAAGCACAGTTCTGGCCAGAACTGTAACATTGCCCATGGGAAGCAGCTGGACTGTGATAAAGCAGGAGACATGTTTCTGTTATGAAGAGATACAAGGGCCTACAGTTGACAATGAGGTGATCAGATCTGTGGGATACCTCTCAGAAAGAACCAAAACAAAAATGAATCCATAACTGCAATCATAGATGGGCTTCCAATATGCAAAATCAAAAGCATGAGTACTTGCTGACTTCTCATGGTAGATAATAAAAGTAAGCAGAGGTGAGAAACAGCTTCAACAGTACAGCAGTGTTTTATGTGCTTCCAACATAAAACCTTGGCTTTATAATAGGGTGGATAGACTGAATAATCATAAGCAGATTGTGTACCAAAGCTGCCTTTGCCAGTTCACTGCAAATTAGGTAAACCAACAAGAATAAAGTTGATTTTGCACCCTCCAATGCACATGCTGGTGCTCAGAAAGCACTCAGACATCCCTGGCTCATTTTACCACTTGCTGTATGTAACTGGTCACCTGAAAAAAAAAAATTACATGCTATTGCTCATTTCTCTGGGACAAATAGAACAAGTTACAGATTCTGAGGACAGGTAGATAAATTCCAGCATACAAGTGAAAAATCACATCGTTATCGCACTGTGAATGAAACAGCTGCCTAATAAATATATAGGGTCCAGTCTGAATCTATTTGGAATTGAAGAGAATTACAATTTCAGGCCATTAGCCTACACCTTGCAAAGGCTGCTCTAAGATGCAACATCTGTTGTTCTCTAGAGAGAACTAGCTATCAAAATACAGTCTGGATATGAAGTTGAAAAGCTTTTCATGATCAAGTGGCAATAAAAAGGAAAGAGCAGATACCAGGAAAATTCTCTTTCATCTCACTCATTACTGGTTCCTAAGTACACATTTCTCATCTAGCAATTCAATTTTCTTTTTCTGCATTTTTCCTGTACTCAGTAGTCTTACTTTGAGTGATCATCTGAATTACCACTTGCTAAATCATTCTGTTATGCTCCGACTTCTGTAATTCACTTTCCCCTACTTCTGTTGCATCCATTTCCTAGAAAAGGATGACAAAAGACTATCAAATAAAGGCCCCAGTCCCT
The DNA here is from genome assembly GCF_038088225.1 of Cyrtonyx montezumae. NCBI lineage: Eukaryota > Metazoa > Chordata > Aves > Galliformes > Odontophoridae > Cyrtonyx > Cyrtonyx montezumae. Next base: position 52,900,166 of record NW_027071824.1, on the reverse strand, counting down.
GCAGTGAATGACACCATGTAATATCCTTCTGCAAAATGTTTAAGATCTGTCATAAAGCTAGTTCTGTCCATACTGCTCCTGTGAGAAAGTCATCCCAGAGCATCCCTCCTCATACAGTTAGAAGGTTACAACCCTATCCCTAGTCTACTCATTACAAAGTTATAAAAATAATCAGTAAGATTTCATTACAAAGTTATAAAAATAATCAGTAAGACTTTATTAAAAATATACATACTCAAATTTACTTATTTATTCCTATGCTAAACAGGTTTTTCAAGTAAGTTCTACAGCAATATTATTTTCCACTTGAAAGCAAAAATACCTCCCCCAACAAATTTAGGATGCTCTTTCTCTCATGACTGTACTATACAGGCAACCATTAGGCATCTAGATCTTTCTTTAAACTTGTTCAGCCTGACCCTGCAGCATAAACTATTAGTGCTCTTATTTGACCTCATTCTATTAAACTTCATTGTGCATCCATTTCTTTATGTTATGGAAACTCTTTCTGCACAATATCCTTATTTTCCTTCACACTATTAGTACTTCCTAATTCCACATTGCAAGTTTCATTAGTACATTCTTAAATCTATGACAAGGAAGCAACTTAACTTCTTGTCTCCCCTCAACTTTTATGGCCACAGGATCATTCAGGGTTTGTTTTCAATATCCTTTGCAAGTCTTGACTTGATTTGCAGCAAGACTCAATTCAGCACTTCGCTTTTCAACAGACACAATGTACCTTCCTTGTACTGAATAGACATTACTCCACTCCAGAAAAAAACTCTTCACCTTCTGCCAAGGTATTTTTCATTTATTTATTCATTTATCTATAGAGATTCTAAGTTAGGACTGGAAGTCTTCACGGCCTTTTTTTTTTTCCCCCTTTCTACATGACTTTGGACTTTCAATAAGAATTCCATACCTTCTTCATGTAAACTGTATCTTCCTTTCTTTACCACCTTCCCCTGTCGTTATTTGCTTTTAATGTGTATGACTGTCTATATTTCAAGTTAAATCAACTCTAGTAGATTATATTTTTCTCTCTCTCGCTCATCACTCTACTTATTAAGCAGTTCATGCTCTGGGTATTCTCACTAGGTAAACTGTGAGCATCTCTGCAGTTGCTCTTCCCTATGCTTGAGAGTCTCTACATAACTCCACCTGGACTCACCCTTGCCTCCAGCAGTGTACATAATTATCTGATCTTCCTTTTCAAGATGCATGGAAGGCTAGATTTCATAAACAAACATCTTCTCAGAGTCTTACTCTAGGATTGTACACATGGGAGATCTCTTGCCTACTGTACTTTTGACTACAGTTGAGCTTGTGTTGCTGCCTCCCTGTAGCCATCAGAGTCTTAGCCTCTAGTCTGAGAAAAGGAGAGGACAGAAATATCACAAGATGTACTCACACTTCCCCCTTCCTTTCTCTCAAGACACAAAAAATGAGTGGCTTACTTATCTGGGTGTGCGTCATATTACAGAAACCTAATAAGAAACACTGCTCCAGGCTTCCCTGATCACTGACATTTGAGCCAGGTGTAAGGAAGGTGTAGACATTACCTCTCACCCTGCAGCCTAAAGGATACTGCCACCTTTGGAGTCATTTTTGTAACCATCTTCTGTGTGAAGTCTCGCTGAGGCTGGGCTTTCGGGTAATGAGAAAAAAAGGCACTGCCAGTGTAAGTGAGGATAGTTGTTTGTAACAAGCAGATCAAAAAAAGGCTTCTGAAATTTCTTTCTTGTGTGAGACTAGCAAATTAAAGAAAAAAAACACAATCAAAACAAATAACTCTCCAAAATGTTAACAGTGTGCTTCTTGGCTATTCCCAACAATAGCATCATTTTGTTGAATTACTGCCAAGGAAGCCTCATACATTGCCAGTCTTGACCAGGTAACATTTGGCACCCCAAGCAGGGCCTCAGAATTCTGAAGGCAATTCTCTTGGTGACCTGCTAACAATTTCTTCCTCTATAGACCAGATCTGACTGCTCCTAATTCCTGAGGTACCTAACAAAATATACCATAATTCCACTTTTTTTTTTTTGTCTCCCCTAGCACTTTTCTGCTCCAAAAAATTGATTCAAGTAGAAAATGGGTACTAGCACTAAAACTGAATTTGAAGTATGAACAGTATTCCCCTTCATCTTACTTTTTTCCACTGACTTTTCTGAGCAGTGCTTTGTAGAAAATGTAGAGACCTGTTTGGTGTTGGGACTGACTGTCTTTTCATTCTATGCATGTTAACTTACACCAGTTGACAACACTTGGGAGATCCTACTCCTCCCTCTGCCTTATCAGTTCTTCAGCATGGAAGGTGGAGCACACATCTGACAAATACTGCTCCAAGTACCCATTGCCTCTCAGAAGGCCCTTCTTATCCAGGCATGAAAAACACAAACCAACAACAGACAAAACCCCCAGATTTCTGCATATCAAAATAAGTCTTCAGTTCCACTCTTCCCTTTCAAATCACATTTTCAGTCGTTAATTAAATCAGTGGAGGAAATGGGCTCTCCTCCTCTGGATGCATGAGGGGGAGAGAAATGCAAGAGGTAAACATCTGCTCTCTTTCAGTAGTATTTAAAGAGATTCCAGTAACAGCTCCTGCACAGAGCAAAAGGCATTTAGTCCTTCAGACACTCACTGTTTTCCAGGCATTTCAATTAAATTAGGTCAACATAGCAGGTTTGTGCTGTAGCACTGGGATGGCAAGCTTACTCCATTTTTGCAGCAGCCTGAGCTAAGTTCCTGAGAGAAGCAACAATAATGTTTTAACTATGTATCTGTAAAGATATTTATGACACAGATATTCCGAAATAACAGGAGCCTGCTTTACAGACACCATTTGGAATGTTCTGATGAGATGTGGTTGACACCTTAGTCCTTGCACAGAGGTCACATGAAAGGTTTTGGCCACTGGTATGGGGAAGTAAGAGGATTTCCCCTGCAGCAAAGAAAAGTCCCATTAGTTCTTTTCAGTATCTATTGTGTCTCAAGTAGAGGGTGTTTGACAGAGCCTGCACACCGTGGGTACACTGATAAGGAAAGTAACAGGGAGTCGTTTGGAGGCTGATTCAGCGGCCAAGAAAAACTTTGTGTAAGGGTGGCAAACAAAACTCATGCCATGGTTACTGCTATCCACAAGATTTTCCTTTACACACACCGTTGCGCCTGGGGGTGCTGCAGATAATTCAAACACAAATTCCTCCTTTGCCAGCTTGAAGTGCTGGCACGAAAAATAAAGTTTGCTCAGACAACCCCTTATAGGCATCTCCTTGGAGCACAAACAGACAGTGCTGAATTGAGGCATGAAACTTGGTACTGAACAAGACCTTCACTCGGCAGGGCACAGGGCTAAAGCTAGTTATTTTGCCCCAGAAATACGCTGAGACAGTATCCACATGCTTTAATTAGAAGGATAACAAAAAACAAGAAAGCCTAGAGAGAGTCAATAACTGTGTTAAAATGAGTACTGAGCAAACCCAGCTGAAGCTGATAACTCCCCTCTCCTCCCATCAGCAGGGAAGCTGTTTACACTGGTTCAGGAAACACACTTCTCAGTTAGCAACTTTCCTATGTGTTTTCCTAGTTGTAAAAAACTCTGTCCTGGTGATCCAAGGCAACTGAACTACATGACTTGCATTTTCTTGTTATTCAGATTTCAACTACTTTCTTTCACCCTTTCCTGTTATACTAGTTTTGTTCCTCTTTAGCTAAGACTGCAACTCAAATTTTTAAATCTATCTTCAATCAAAGTGCTCAGAAACAGGCACACTGGCCAATCTTTCCTTACTTTATTTAAGTAACCTGTTCCAAGGGTGGACACCAAGCTTTCAGCCAGAAGGAGGTAATCCAGCAGAGCAGAGGAGCTGGTACTCCTCACCCTTTCTGCAGCAGAGCTCTCTGAAGCAGGCAGGTGAAACATCTACAGCACCATCCCACCCTGGAGTGCTTTCATCTGCTGGTTCCCAAGGCACCATTTGCATAAGGAGCGATCTACAGGAGAGCAACCAAAACAATCTTGCCTTCTCATCAGAAATACAGTTTAGTTTTTCTTAAATGAGCAAAGCATCTTTATGTGCTAAACCCTTTTTAGGTAGGAGGCATCCCAATAAAACATTAAAGGTATTCTAATGGGAGGGCAGCCCACTAGAATTTTAACTAGTGCCCACAAAGCAAAGCACATGCAGAACAGCAGAATATTCACAAGCACAGGGAAAAATATTCAGTCATTTTTGTAAGCAGAGTCTGTCTGAGGGAAACCCCAGGCTCATATACAACCTTCTTTTGTGATAATAGACTGAAGAAATGAAAGCCAAAGCAAGCACCCACAAAGCATCATCAGGAGACTTAAAAATATTATTCATAAAAAGAAGTATGGGTGTATCTTTTCTTCTGATGTTTTTTTTTTTCCTCCTTTTTTGTTAACCTTCTCCCTCCACACTTCACCTTTGTTGGACCAAATCAGGGCAGCAAAGGAACCTCTTCCTTCACTGAAGTAAGGTCAGGAGTCAGGCTGCCAATAGCCCCTTTTACTGGGCTTCAGATGCTTACTGGGGTGAAGGGTAAAGTAATTTATAGCACTCTGGTACAGCTGCTGCTCTTTAGCATTAATGGCATGCAGAAACATGGATAAAGGGCAGAACTGAATACCAGTTCTGACATTTCCTAACAGTCAAGCACCTTTCTCAAAAAGCTTGCTATAGCTTTGGTAGCCTTTCTAAACAGTGGACTGGGTCCACTGTAAATTAATCTCTGTATCACCTGCACTGGGCCCCAGTTTTAAAAATTCCTGCAGTGATTTCACAAAATGTTGGTGAGATCCAACCAAGTCCAGTACCAAATACTTCTCCAGACTCAACTTATTAATTCTATTTCCAGAGAAGAAAACTTTGAAATTCTTTCTCACTAGTGCTTTCGGATGTCTGTGCTACATCGATGGTTTGAAAAAATTATATTGTTTCCCACGGTTCAAACCTTGAGCTGCAGTGTCAGTCCATGGTTGTGATGTTACCTAGATTTAGAAGTGCAAGAACAAGATATTTCTCCTTTGGCATGTGCAGAAGTTAAGATCAGCATCTACTCCTTGAGAAGTGCTCACACCCATTTCAGCTGGCTAGCTGTGCAGCAAAGCATCTCTCTCTGCTCACAGACGATGCTCTAGCTGGCTGAACTTTGTTTTATCCTGAGCTGCTGACTCAGCCATGTGCCAGACTCCTCTGCAGCGGCACAGGAGACAGCAGGAGCATCCCACCTCTCCTGACTGCCTTCTGCCTCGCCCTGCAGCTTCTCTTGGCACACTGACCTCCGCAATCCTGCATGCAGCAGGGGCGTCCCTCCTGCCAAGTCACCACCCCCAGCGTATGAACAGAGAACTAAGGCTTTCTGTTGCCATCGAGACCAAGGGAAACATTGCCCCCGGTGTCCAGAGTAGCAGTAGTATTTTAACACTTTTTCCCAGAGAAATTTTTTTTCAACAGAGCTTCGTAAATCCTATTTTCCTCTCCTTTCTGCATCCCAGGGCTGCGAGCTGCTGCCATTGCATGCCACAAACAAAGCAGTGGTGCTGGGCTCCCTGATGCCACCAGCTCAGTCCCCCAAGAAGTGTGTGCAGTCCCTCATTTTTTGTCACATCAAGGTAATGCATTGACTGCCCCTATCTAAACATCGGATATGTCTCTAAGTGTTAAAATGCCTTTTTTTTTTCTTTTTACGGCAGTGTTTCCTTATTAGGTATTGTTTTTCACTAATAATAAACATACTTGCAGAAGGTTTGACAAGCAGACTGTCAATGCAGCTTCAGTCTCCCGTCCACACTAAGAAGAAGGGATGCAGCAGTGCTCTTAAAAACCAAGAACACTTTTCAGATGATGTGCATATATATTTATATGCATATATATAGAACTGCACTGGAGCTGTGTACTCATGCAGGCTGGCCAAAACCCAGTATCTCTGGGCACAGCAGGTTCTTCTTTTCTCCCTGCTCTAAGTCAGTTTCTAGCAACACTGCTTAAACACATTCTCTCTCACACATATTCCCTTAGAGCATATTTACAGGGCAACCCCAGTTTGGTTCTTTCCTGCACCTCTTTCACCTTCTGTTTTCTCACTGAGAAGAGCTGTGCCCACAGTTAAACAATACCCTGGGAAAGCCCAGCGAAGCTTCCTGGTTTCATCTCTTCTGTGAGCAGTTCAAATCCCCAGCTTATGTACTGAATGAGACTTTTTTTTTGCCTCTGCCTTTTTATCTGCCTAGCTCTGTGTTTGTTGCAACCATAGCAGAAGGCAACCATTTCACCAGCTCCAGTAGGTTTAACCTAGCCCATAATAGTATAATTGTAGTCAGCTTGCCAAGAGCTAGAAAAATTAGAAATACCTGTTTGTAATGAATGCTGATAATGACACAGCACACAAACAACAAAGCAATCTGCTAGGTCCAATCACTCCATCAATTTGAATTTTAACATTGATAATTGTGTACTGTGGAAGTTCAGAGGCACTAAACAGGATTACCTGCTCCATATTCCTCGTAACAAACAGTACCAGAGCAGAGGAACACTCTAGGAGGGAAAAGATATATGGCATCTGCTCTACAGATGAGGAACAGGATGCAGAAGTCAGCAACTCAGTCTGAGATGCAGTGCAGGGAGTGTGGGGCAGAGCTGGAGCTGAGTTACCATAACTGCTTGCCAGTAGCTTTGGCACTGAGCCATCTTTCTAAGACAAACTACAGGGCAAAACTGAAAGTTTTTATGAGGATGTACAGGAGCCACAGATGCCATCTTTGTGTGTAATTCCTTCTGAAGTACAGTTTCTAATTTCCCAGCCTACTCCATATAAATCACCCAAAGAATCTGAACTTTCATACCTACCTGTCCATGTGATGAAAATGAAGCATTTCAGTCTCTATGGGAGAGGATGCACTACATGCAGTGGTGTTCACATCCAGATGCTCCATTTGTGTGTGTGATACAACAACTTCAATAAATTTACATTGGTGTTCCTGTTTTTCTGTTTATTATCAGTGCTGGCAAATATAATTCACAGGGAGATGTTTTTCGTCTAAGTTACTGCACCTGGGAGAACAAAGCCACACCTTCCCAAACCTTCCCAGCTTTGGCACTTATTTTTTCACTAGTACTGAGCAGGCATTGTAACTGTACTAGATCAGAATGTGAGAATTCTTCCAGGCAGCACTTAAATTGATTTTTACTTCCATTCCCACGAGTCTGTACATTCTCTATTCCACTTATCTCTGTAAGAATACTATAATCTACACAGATGCAGATAACTTTTAAAACAAACTCTACTTTCCGTGCCTACCACCTGTAGTAGGAAGAGGTGTCACTGCACTGCGTGGCACATCACCTTCAATTACCAGTACCTGTCTACACATTTGCAAGGCAGCAGCACTCTAGAAGCCTGACCTTACCATCATTGATGCTGGTGGATATAGAAAGAGAGCTGATATACCAACATGACTTCAGCACTCATTTTATGCACCAGGTTGCAAAAATTCCAGTACAGCAGGGTGCTGTTCAGCTCACCTACCCTGGCTTCCTGAATTCACACACGGCCTCTGGAGACGTGCAGGAAGATTTGTTGTGGGCAATGCTGCTTCTTTGCTGCAAGGGCAGAGAACTGAGAAGTCGTGAGTTTTTCCTTCCCAGAGAAGCTGTGGATGCCCCATCCCTGGACATGTTCAAGGCAAGGTTGAGAGGGGCCCTGAGCAATCTGGTCTAGTGGCTGAATCAGTGTCTGGCAACAACACAGGGAGGCTGGAATGAGATGATCTTTGAGCTTCCTTCCAACCTAAGCCCTTCTATTTTTCCCCACAATTCAGTGAGGCAAGAAACATAATTTCTAAGCTCTTCTTGGCCCAGGAAAGACTGAATTTAAACTTCCTACAGTTCTGTGACCCCAGAGCCCTGGAGAATTCGAGGGAAAGCCTTCACCCCTACTTCTGAGGGTGGCTGTACACAGGAATGCAATGTGAGAATGAGCACTTCATCCAAGAGTGACACTTCCTTGGGAGCAGGGTGCCCTGTCCCACCAGGATACCAGTCCATCAGTCATGGCCCTACATGACCAGGCATCCAGGCCACCCCATGCTTCCAGGCCACCCTGAGGCCTCCTGGCCTCCCAGACTTGTCACGCAGCACTGCTGGCCTGGGGAAGCAGGAGATAACCTGTCTCTTGTCTAACAGGTGTTTTCAGGCAGAAATAGGTGGCTACAGAAAGGAAATTTCCAAGCACAGTACAGTGGTGCCTTACAGTGCAGGAAGCAGACAGACTAGTTACTGTCTGAGCCATGGGCTCTAGGCACCTAAGATTCAATGTAAGCAGTCTGGGTCCTCCACAGAGCTAACACCTTATTAAGTTTTCAGGTTCTCTTTCCAGGCCTTTCACTACTCCTTGTTTATAAGCCCTCTCAGCTTAAGCTCCTCTCCAACAAACACAAAGGCACCAAAAACGTAGACTTGGCCAGAACATTGTCAGAGTGGTATTTAGTCAAATACCCCATTACATCAAAGCTGAAACATCTCAGAGGAACATGAACATTTCAAAAGAGTTTTGCCTGTGACCATAATTAAAACTCCCAATTGCTTGCTCAAGGCCTTTGATCTCAAACCAGGCATTTCAACACAGCTCTTTTTCACAAAGGCATCTGAAAGGAGTTGCTTTGTATTTTGTTCCCACAAAAGATACAGAAACTTCAAAAATCCCAAGAATGTACCCTTGGATTGGAAGGCTGTCTCCTCATTCAGTTCTACTTTCAGACCTCAGAGAAAAGGAGTTCAGAAGCAGGTGTCTTCATGTCACCCAAGCTGGTCATTCAGGAAAGAGTGACTGGGAACATGATGCAGATTCTCCTGCAGCAAAATAGAGTAAGGATACACTGAACATTTCACCTTATTCTCCTAAGAGGACTAAGAAAAAGAATTATAAGTGTATTAAGACATTTTTCATTATTACAAAGCACCAGATGATTTTTCTATCATTTTTTCTTTTTACACATGTCCAATTAATCTTTAAACTTACTTCAAACATGGATATATGGAATAGTATAGCTTGGTTTATATATTTTAAAAAGACACTTAACAGACATTTTGTGCTAATGATTATTGAAGTTGCAATAGAAGGAAAAAAAGCTATCTTCTAACTCCATTACTGTACGCTAATATATCTTTCCTAACATTTACTGTCAGGACTCAGTTTTCCATATGGTCAATCTAGGTCATACAGATCAATCTCTTATTGGCTGAGAACTTTTCAGGCTGAGAATATCCTACAGTCACTCTGTTGCATGATGATTCCACCACTTTAGGTATTTGATTCACCAGTCACAAAAACTGTAGACTATTTTGAAACTATCTGCCTTGGAAACAAATATCATTGGAGTCAAATGTATGAAGAAAATTCAGAAGATTTAGCTTCTGCATGATATGCACTTAGGAACGAAGAGACTCTCAGTTTCCTGTCTATCTTTTGTCTATCTCTGCCTTTTGCAGTTTTGAATGTAACTTACATTTGAAACTGGGACTAAGTATAGATTGATTCTGCATTTTTTTTCCTCTTAAACAGATCTCTTGTTACTCTTCTGCCAAGTAGATTCTTGTTACTCTCCTAATGCCTCATCACACTGCTGCTAGTTCATGCAGCCATGTGAAATTACTGTCAGTGTAATGAGCGTGTCTCCTTTGAGGTCTCCTGAACATATTCAGCTTCTGAGTCACCAATAGCTTTGCATTTACTTGTATCCAAGTGACCCTTTGAAGGGAATGAAATACACATTTGGTTATTTTAACCCAGAAGGATGAAGATAGATTCAAAGAAATACATACATATATATAGTTGTGAGTCAAGACTGATGCTCGGATGGAGCGTGTTTTGCCTTAGATGCTGTTGATTTATTATAAAAAGATTTTCCACTTGAAGAAGTGAGTTATTTCAAACTGAGCACAGGAAAAAAACTGAGAGTGGAAACTGATTAGAAATAACTATCAAAGCATTTATAGACAAAAAAAAATTCTTTGAGAAATAAAGAAAATTTGGACAAAAATTGATAAATGGTACCATCTGATGACTTTTTCTCCTCCTTCAGATCTTATGTGTGAAGTCCACTATGGGCTCTCAAATAGGCAAAATTTAGAGAGAAGAGCAAGTAACTGAACCAGATAGGTAGCATGGCTACACCTAAATCTGTCAAGTCTGGAAAGTGAAAGAAATTGTTAGGCTTGGTAAAAGAAAGTCAAATTCCTGTAGAACATTTCTTCCAAGCCCTCAAGAAATGCTGGTATTATTTCAACATACCAAAGGTTCTCACTGTGTAGAAATCACAGGTGAACATTTCTACCAACATCTGGAGAGGAGTAACTCGATCAGCAACAGGGAAATTTCTCCCTCTCTGTGAACTAATGCAACGTCAGACTCTTTAGTGGAAAGCAACTCAAAGTCTCTTATCTCCTCACTCTTAGGTTCATAGGTTCATAGGTTCATAAGGTTGGAAAGGACCTACAAGATCATCTAGTCCAACCATCCTCCTATCACCATCCCTACCCAACTACTAAATCAAATCCCTAAATCACTAAATCAAACTCCATCGACTGCACTGACCACTTGAATCATAGAATCCTAGAATCATGCAATCAGTGCACCTAGACCAGATGGAGACCTCTCATCTCTCAAGTTAACACTATAAATATGCTCCAGGGTCCCCAAGGAAATCCTACTGCACTGTGCATCCACATGCAGACTGTACTGCACACTGTAATTCCCACACTGACAAACATGGCATAAAGAAAAAAGAGAGAGAAGAATATCTCCTCTGCTTCTGTCCTAATAACTGAGCATGACAGGATGGCCAGATAGACAATGGGGATTTTCATATTTGAACATAAAAACAGGAAAGAAAAGGTATTTTTTTAAAGGAAACACTTTTTCATTGTGAAAGTGACCAACGAGTTTGCCTAGAGAGGTGGTGGAGTGTCCCTCCTTAGAGATCTTCAAAATCCATCTTGACATTGTCCTGGGCAGCTTCCTATAGGTTGACCTTCAAATGTCCCTTCCAGCCTGAACCATTCTATGATTCTGTGACAGTCATGAACAATTAAATCAGCACTACAGCTGGATTTCCATTTCATGGGGAATGCAGCAATTCAGAGCATGGGTACTTAAACTAGGTACTCAGAGCAAGAGAAGATGAGAATTTATACTGTGTCAGCAACCCCATGGAAAGTTCACATGCTGAGACATAGCAGTACCCTGGAGTAAATGTGCAATTGACTAATCCTGTTTCAACAGTAAAGTACCATGCATTAGTTCCAGAATAAGAGCCAAAAATGTTCAACTGAACTGAAAAGAGGAGCCTCCAATGTAGAAGGTGCAAAAAGCAAGAACACACCAAATAAAGTCTCTTTTGTCCTCCCTTCTGGTGTCAGTACTTGACAGCTTGCTGTCATCAGGATATTACAACCACATCCCCACCACAAAAAAAAAAAAAAAAAAAAGAAGAATGGAAAAAAAGCAAGTCTCCACATTACAAGGAAGAACTATGGATAGAAGTCTCATCCATACTCTAACCATCCATCCATCCATCCATTAGCAAGCTGCAGTACCAGATATGTAGCTGGTCCTTCCCTCATACTCCCACGGATCAATGCAAGTTTCTGTTTATCAGTCAGAATAAATATCGTACCATTAGCAGAAACTATTCATTACAAACAACTCAAGCATTTGCCTTCCCCAGAACAGTGGGTGTTGATTTTCACTGTAGCTCCAGCAATTTGGTGGTTACTTGGAAGCTGCTCAGACTTCCAATTTCAAGGTGGGTGAAAATTACCAAACAAGTTATCTTTTTTTTCTGTTATTAAAGGAAAAAAAATGTTCATCCAGGCTAGCTGACACAGTTCATTCTGGTACCTTCATTTCTGGCTCCTTTTTCTAGTCACAGGTGAGTGGTACTTGATGCTAGCACCACAGCGTGTGTTTCTCTATTCTAAGGGGACAAAGAGTTCCGCCAATGCAGAAGGAAGTTTGGGTGCATATCCAAGCACCACTCTGCCAAATATAAAGCTGCAGGAAGCCTTCCCACTTCTGATAACCAGGTCCACCAAGAGATGAGCAAAAAAAGATGCACTTTACAGCTCACAGCACCACGCCACAATAAGTATAAGAATATGAAGGGAGAAACTCCCTGTTTTCTTGTTCTCTCCTGGTCATGCCCTTGTGCATAGAATAATTCCAGCCCTGTAGGGAACCACCTGCTTTTGTTGGTGTGAGGACAGGTGGTCAATGAGTTAATCTCAAAAAAGGCAGGAGGAAGACTGCTCTGACTCCTAGAGTGGTTTTTAGCAGCCTGTGGGCTAGTTCAGAAGTTGTGGGAAAGGGAGTTTTGGCTTTGTAGTTAATGTATCAGACAAAATAATTGTTTGAATTTTAGGTCACCTCCAATAATTCTTTGTTCTTTGCTCTTGAACTGCAACTTATATGGTATTCCATCCTGTACATTGACTCTACTTTTGGAAAGGAAATATTTGCACTTGGTATAGGAGTAAAGAAGATAACTCATATAGGTTGCTTCCAGATACAGTAGAGGGTCAAATGCAGACTGAGGTACAGAATATTTTAGCAGGATGCCAATTATACCACACACTGTTTTATTACATGATGAGCTGTAGTTTGTTCATGTCTTTTATAGCCCGTATTATGTGGCTGCTGGTCACCTCATTCTACACTCACAGTCTAGAAGTCCAAGAATCCTTTATAGGCAGTTTTTATTTTGATTTTTTCATATCTTTTCTGCATAGAATCATATGGAGTCAACCTGTAGGGTTGAAAAGGACCACAAACATAATCTAGCTTCATCCTCTCTGCCATGGTTATGGTCACCAACATCTAGACCAGGCGGCCCAGAGCTACATCCAGCTTTGTCTTGAATGCCTCCAGGGATGGGGCATCCACAACCTCTCTGGGCAACCTATTCCAGTGCGTCACCACCACCCTCCTAACACAACCTAAATCTCCCCTGTCTTAGGTTAAAACCATTCCCATTTGTCCTATCACTATCAACCTGTGTAAACAGTCATTAACAAGAACAGTCATTCTTGTCTAGTTCCTTTACTTCTTCCTACCTTCACTTGAAAAAATTCTCAGTCAGCACCAATAACATGCAGGAAACCCTTCATCTAAATTAGCTGTCCTGTAAGAAAACAATGTTGTGATTTGGTAAAGTATAGGTACAGCTCCTTCAGAGCTACCTGACAAATTCAGATGGCTGAAACTTAAGGGGAGAAGTCAGGCCTCAGGAGAATTATTCTTCCCTCTGCCATCGACTCACTGCTCCTGGCTGGTATGCAACCCTTGCCTTGCATCTTCTCTCAGTGAGGACTCATTTGTCTTCAAGGGATGTTTTAAGATGTAATGGATGTTTTATTACACAGGACTATAAGCATTTCAGATGAAAGGGCCAGTGTAAATTCAAGGAACTTACTGATGATAAGCATTAATAATAAATGTGATCGCAGAGCTTTTGCAATGATTCACCAAGTTCAGAATATTCTTACTGTGTTACCAATTTCTGATGGTAAAGAGAAAATAACAGAAATTTGTAAAAGAGATAAATTCTGCATTATTATTAAAAAATTAGTAATTTTTGTGGAGGAAAAAAACCCATAAATGCTGGGAGTTGGGCAGAAATGAAGGGAACATATCTTTAAGATACAGTACAAATTTTTAGGTCATAAAAATACATCACAAAAATATGCACAGTTTAAGATGGGGAGTGGGAGTGGAGGGTGTGTGAGAGCTGATGCTAACAGTCAAAACCAGACACAGATTCATACACTGAATATCTTAAGAAAATATTTCATTAACACTAGGAATAGAATAGTGGAGAAGAAAATGGATGAAATATCAAAAGAAGATTGCTCCCAATGGAAAATAAGAAGAAAATAAGGAAGGTCACATAAACCAGACAACATCCAATCACATAATTTCATATTCATTTGACATTCCTCTTGCATCTTTTTGCATGGAAGTGTTGAACATACAGCAAAATGAACATGTAAGATGGTGCAACTCCTCCCTTAGAAATACCCCAGCTGCAGTTTCCTTGATTTTCCAAGTTATTTCTTCCTTGAAGATGGAGAGTTTTTCATTGTTCTGTATTTTGCCTTTCTTTTGCCAGAGATAATCGCATGCTCTAGGTAGATTTTTAGCTGTCTTTGATACATCCTGAAAACAGTAGGAAAAAGTAAGTAGGAATGAGAACAACTAGCAGAGGTTCAAAGCCCTTCTTAGTCCCTATACATTGCAAATAATAAAGCAGCTGTTTCATTCAAAAATCAGTCTTTGACTGTTACAAAAATCTCAGTTAAAATCACAAAACCAGACTTCAGTAATATTAAATCTTCAACTGTCGATGCCACTAATCACTGGAAATCCAATGGCTCTTAACTTAGTTGCTTAAAAAGTCTAATTTTGATCTACTTAATATCTGAAAGGCTTTAAAATTAACACCATCATATAATGGCTCTCGCAAGATTTTACAGAGACTCCGGATCTGTTGCTTGTATTCAGCTACAGAAGTACTCAGTGGAGAAACAGAAGCTGATATGCTTGCTTGATGTTCACAGAGCATTTTGAAGATGAAAAATATCTTGTGCTAAGTATTAAGCTAGTCTGACCATCTTCTCATTACAGCACAGATAGACAGTCTGTCAGAACAAGACAAACAGGACACAAAGCTGGTCTGGTGAGGATTCTGTTTTGCCTTTGAAACGATGTTAAAATAATTGATAGAGTCAATAATGGTTTCAAAGCATTACGTTTCTTTGCTCATGGCTTCAAAGGAGCCTCCAAATACCTAGAAATACAGCTAATTTACTACTTATGTTTGATAGGAAAATGTACTAAAAAGCCTCTTAAAAATACAATTACAAATTTTTGATCCCCCCCCCTTAACATGTTTAAAAATTTTTAGCTGATTGCTTTGTATGTCCCCCTGTAATGAAAAAATTCTCATAAAGACTGTGATGTGGAACACGATTTGCATTCTGAATAGACTACAGAGACTACAGAAACCTTTAGAGAATCTTTGCTGTCTTAAAAAAGTAGTTTCATACTTTATCTCCTTCCACAGGAAGAGAAAGGTTGAAAGATGCAAATTCAAAGAAACAAACAACTCTTCCATACTTTATTATGAGCTCTGGGTCTCCTGTGCATTTAATAAAATTTTAGTAACTCCTCTCTCAATTTCAAGCACAGTAAATTCAGGCCATTTGACAAACCTTTTATCACAGTTTTATTTAAGTCTTGCCACATACAGAAGCATATTTCAAGGAGAGGTGCATCTACAAACACTTTCTTTGAATTCACTTTTCTCTTCCCTAACCACCTCCCCATGCCATCAAATGTATGACAATTTCTTTATCTTTTTAAACTCCCTTGATTTCCAGACTGGATAACTCCTAGCTTGCACAACTGTGTGGATCATTTACACCTCCACACATCTTTAATTCATATTCAAATCTCAACCAAATTTGTCAGAGTGGTCAAAATCTCAGCAAAATGAAGTCTTCTCATTCATGAAAACAGAGAGCTGAAGGAAGAGAAACACTCTCTAAAGACATCAATTAAGATGGAAAAAACATATTTGTCTCATGTGAGAGATAGCAAGCCTTTCTAAAGTATTGTCCAGTAGATACCAGAAATCACAAAACTTATCCATAGGAATTCCCTCTGCTTCAGAACTCATGGCAGTGTCCATTAGAGGACACTAAAATTAAGTCTGATGTCTGCTTATGCAAGAGACGTGGATTCTCACCTCCTAACTCATGTGGTTTGGGCTGTGGTGAAGAGGTGATTGCCCTTTCTGAAACACACGCAGCAGAGCACCACCCCAAGAATCTGTATGGACAATCTAGTTATGGGGATCTGCTAACTGGATCATGGGTAGGAGCTGGAGGTAGCCACAAGTCTTGCTATCAGGTGTTGAGGAGAGATGCTCCCAAACCTCCACTGATTATTGGCAGCGGTCACCATAAAGGAGAAAATGACATTGTAATTGCAGAAGCCTGTAGGTACCTCTGTCTATAGTTACTATATTAGCACAGTTGAAACAAAAGAGATAATCTCTACTTTGTATGCTAACAACACACATAAAAAGCTGAAGTATAGCTCAGACACCTCATTTAAGCTTGTGTGTATTATCCACCTGAAAATATCTTTATTAAACATTGGAGGATCCATCTGAAAGTGTAATACCCACACAAATGATTTAGAGAGAAAGTGCACAAAAGAGAAACTAGAGCAACCCTACACTATTTGTTTGGATTATTTTGTTTAAAGGGTCATTTTTCACAGAAGAAAATTCCAGTTGAGAGGAATGGAGGGATGGTATCAATATTATTATCTCAGAATTAGAGAAATGTCTGTGCACAGCCATCCAGCCCTCCTTGTCCAAAGGCATGATCAGCTACATCTAAACTATTCCCAGAATTATGCTTATCTAACTTTTTTTCAGAAACATCCAAAGCTCTCCAGCAATTTATCTCAGTGCTCATTCTCTCTTCCACTTTCTTTAGAGGTTATTTTACCTCTCAGTTGAACTGAAATCCTCCCTACCACATCTGAAGTGGGTGACTTGTTTTCTTCACAGTGTGCAAAAGAACGGGTAATTCCCCACTTCTCACTCACAACTGAATAAGCTCCACTCATTTGACTGGTCTCCAACTACATCTCTCATGGTTTCCATTGCTCAACTCTCAACTCTAAAGGCTTGTATCTTAAGTGCAGTGTCCAAAATTAGACACAAAACTACAGCTTGGAGGCTTGTAAGATTTCTGTTGAATGATTTCCTATAAGCATTTTTCAGATATTTCCCTCTTTTTCAAAGACCCTTCTTGATTCTGCCCTTTTCCATAGTAGACCAGCCATGTCCTTTCACAACTCACACTCTTCTTCAGGGTAGTGAAAGATTAGATTAAATCATTACTTGTCCTCCCTTTCTCTGGCTAAACAAGCCTAGTTCTCCACACCTCTCCTCACTTGCTATGAGACAGCATAGCATATGAACATATGTGTGGATTATCTCTGGGCTCTCTCAGTGTACTCGTGCTGATGGGACCTCATGCTGCGCACTGTGTTGGTGATAAGAGGGGAGAAAAATGCAGGTTGTTAATCACCTCTCTCAACCTGCTCTCAGTCTGCTGGCCATGCTCTCAGGTCTGACAAATTCTGAAATGTGTGCCACCACTGTGGGATCCAGGTTCACCTTCCAGCAGAGGGAGAAACTGGTTGCTCTGGTCACAGCCTAGGGGCCTGCCCTACTCCTTATCTGAAGCCAGTGACTGCTCCTGACCCCAGGGGGCTGCAGGACTATGGTTTTTTTTCTGCTCCAGGTGGGAGGGAAGAGAGCAGAGGACCTCATTGCCCCCTTAGCCACAGGGCTTCTGACTCTGCCTTGCTGGCATTGTCACTGCCTCCTTCAAGCCTGTCATTACTCTGTTTTCTCCATGTCATCCTAACTCCAGCCCCTTCTATTTTCCCTCCTCTACCCTCCCCAGTTCTGCTTCATATTCCAGCCCTCTAGGCAAACAACTCAAACCTGCTGCATCAAGTATTTCCACGTTTACATTTTTGGCAACCTGTTTATAACAGCAGATACAAAAATCAACTCCCACTGCCCTGCAGTGAGATGATTGTTCCTGAGGAAGGTGGAAAGGGCAGGGAGGAGGTCCTTGGTGGGCAGACAGCATCATCCTATGCTCCCAGTCAAATCCCGTCTTATATCTGTGCCTTACCAGGAGAGTTTCTGTTGCATTTTCTTACCTGAAAAGAGGTTGTAATGAGGTGGGAGTCAGCCTCTCAGGTAACTAGCAATAGGATGAGAGGTATTAGTCTCAAGCTTTGCTAGGGGGAGGTTCAGATAGGATATTAGGAAAATCTTCTCAGAAAGAATAGTGAGGTATTGACACAGAATTCTCAGGGATGTAGTGGAGTCACCATCTCTGGAGGTGTTCAAGAAATATAGAGATGTGGTACCAAGGGACATGGTTAGTGGGGGTGAGTTGATGGCTGGACTAGGTGATCTTAGAGGTCTTTTCCAAACTTAATGATACCATGACTGTAAGCACCTCGGTGCTTTCATCACTTGTACTTTCATAAGAAGCATCTGGTAGCTACTCGTAATCTCATGCCATTCTCCTCATTTAACGCACCAATTTAAAGACTGATTTGCCATGAGGCTCATAAGAGATGATGTATCAGTATATACACTGTGGGTGTGTTCAGGTGATGAGGAATCACATTTTTTCTTCTTCTTTCTTGTTTGTCCCTCTAATGTGTCTAAATTTGAGGTAAAGCTGCAAGTTCCTCAGGGCTGAGACTATCTCACTTGTCAGTCTTATTGTAACAATAACATAAATGATGAGAGTGACTTTCCTATTTCAGTGTTATTGAAAACTGAATATGAAAGGTCCAGCTGGCAGAAAATGCAGATTGCCAGACTGCCCATTTTTCAGCCCCTCAGACCTCTCTTTCACCTCCCATCTTTTTCCAAAATCAGCACGAACCTACAGTTCAAGATCTTCAGCACTACAACTGGACCAAGCCCAGATGTGAAGCTTGATCAAGGCATCAAATATCCCTGGTCTGAATGACCAAAAGAGCCCAGCTGCTCTCCCCTTGGCAGTGTTGTTACTAATTGGCATGGCAAGCAATCAGACTGAAACCCACAAGGATACAGGTGTCAACCCAGAATGACTACCCTGCTTTGAGGAGCACACGATGGAGGAAAAGTACCAGCAAAACAAAAATTGAACAATATTAGCCTGCACTGCTGAGCAAGAATAGGCGTGCTAAGTGTAAACACATTAAAACATTCATTAAAGTCCCCAACCCATATCAGGTAGCTAGCAATATTCACAGAACCCTAACAGATGAGATCATACATTTTGGGATCAAACATGACTTCCTGCTGAGTTCACAGACACTTATGTAGATGTTTTCCCTGTCATCCAGTTTCTCCACTATGTTAGCGATGTCCTTTTGCCTACTGTGGACCTACAGCAGAGGGTTTAGATCAGTGCCACATTACCAGGGCCAAATTAATGTGGGAATTGCATTGCGCCCTGGAAATGACCGAGTATTGTTTTAAGATTTTAATTTCAGTAAAAACACAGACCAGCAGGAAAAACAAACACTACTTCACAGGCTCATTTACAGTTAGTACTTTAGAGTGCACACCTTGTGGAGACTGAGAATTTTGGAATGGAGAGAAAGAGTAACTTAATGTTGAAAAAATCTGCTGTGATGTACGTAGTTTTCTCTTAGTTTCCTGAAAGAGAAGAGGGTAGTGAGATAAACCTATAAAAGGAGTCTGAAGATACTTTGAAACTTAGTAAAAGATACTGTCAGCACATTTTTGAAAACCTCAGTAAGTTTTATAGGTAGTGGGTATAGAGATACATGATGGCAAATTTTATAATCATGGCTCAGGTTATTAACGGCAAATGTGTTTTTGCATTATTTTCAAAGCCCTGACAAAGGCTGGAGCCTGTCCTTGCTTGTTATTAAACAACCTCTTCATACGTATGCATTGATACACTGGAATCACCATGTTAGAGCAAAGGTCCATTGCGCCCATTTCCATGCTACTACCATGCCCCCAAACTGGCTTCTTTATGGAGAATGCACCAAGCACCTACCAGGTCATTTGCTTGCAGGGAGAATTCTCCCTGACTCCTACACCAATGAGGGTCCTCAGATCAGGAGTTTCCATTCAATTTAAATGGGCTTTTCATCCTTGCTGTTATAGCTCTGAACACTACAGTTAGCTGCATGTACTTATTCATGTTTGAATCCTACTGGTCAGATCGACCAGATAATTTGCATTTGCCACTACAGTCTGGTAGTCTACGTCTCCAGTCTCAAAGCTCATTCTTACTTGTCAAAAAAACCATGTGTTTTACAAAATTCAGCAGACAGGTTTTGTTATGTAAAGTTTACACATTTCAGAATAATGATTGCAGCCTTTAAGTCAAATAGTGCACAGTAAGCAATGTCCAGGCTGTGTTTTCAGCAGCAGCTGTTGAAAAGAGGGAAACAGAACAATTGCTTTACAGAGGCGTTGCTTCCTTTAATAATTTGTGCCACATAAAGAATACTTTTCACACTAGGTCATTCAAGAGAGATTTTGGTGGAATGCGATCATTCAGTTTATGCAGCAAAACCAAGCTGCCACGATTTAATTCTGCTGTGTGCTCCATTTTTATATTGTATTCCCATCAGTTGTTAAAGCATAGCTCCTGCTAAGCTGAAAACGTAGAAGAAAGAGTCTCAGATCGCTTCTGAAAAGCTGGAAAATGTTTTATTCATGTATTTATAGCACATACATTGGAGGGAGTATCACTGGATTCAAAAGAGATTTGAACAGCCCTTCCTATATGAGATTTTGTTAGATCAGGGTTTTGGTTGGGCTGGATAAAACGAACTGTTTTTCTCCAGCTCCGGGTCATTCATTATGGACATTTTGCTGAAGACTAAAACAGAGCAATTATGCATTCATGAGAAGGAAGCTGAGGGCTCTGCTTGGAAAACTGAAGTCTGATAACCAAAGCAAGGATCGAGTATCTTTCCCAAGGCTACTGCATAATGGTAAAAACAAGACATCTTAAAGCACAAATTGCAGAAAGCCTGCTGCTTGAAGCCACTGCAGATAAAATGATGGATTTACAACAACCAGCTTCTTCATCCAGGGGGGCCTGGTAGAGCTGTACAGTGCATAAATGTGCATGCTATCTAATATAGGGCTTTGTGTGCTACCAGGCAAGGCTGACAGATCCAATTTCAAAGTTATCTTTAATGCAAAAACAAGAAACGTTTCCAATTGTATCTATTACAATACAGCTGCTTGATGATAATATCTGATACCTAAGTCATTTCAGTCATATATGGAGAAATCATTTCCCTACAGAGCCTGGAGGCACACGAAACACAAATCGCTCAGAACTGCCTTTGATACACACATGTATATATACACCCTCACGTTCAGATAGAAGGTGCCACTGTGAGCATTAGTGGAGCCCAGTGAAACCTGAGCATGGGGAAATGCTGACTTGGGCAGATGTGTGACAAGGAGTCAGGCCTTGCAAACTCTCATTCCCAGGAGTCCTTCTGCAGCTCATCAGCCTGCCTAATCGCTGCTCTGGGGAGAAATGACTCCACATTAAATGCTGTGCTAATGAAATTAGAGCATGCGTCTATTGTGAGCTAGCTTGGGAGCATTTGCATCCTAGGACAAATCCTATATGTTTGGGGGATTAGGCTAAAAGCTGGGGATACCTTGACAAAATAACACCGTGTTCATTTGAAAAGTCATTTATTCAGCTGCTAATGTCACACCTCCACATGGTCCAAGTAGGGTCATCCTCCACAGAACGCAACAGCCCTACACACACTGCCTTATCACATGTGGAAAAAGGCTCAAGCCAAAGCATATCATCTTGCTGAAAGCAAGGAAGCTACGAGAAGAAGCTTATGGGTGTAACAGTGTTGGATGTGGCCCAGAATATCTTACCTTGTAGAGATCATTTCTGAATGCATTCATTTTAAGTCCCTGCAGATTTCTAAACCAGCTGAAAAGCGGGCTGTTCAGGATACAACATTAAGAAGGAAGAAACAGGAGGCTGCTCACAAATTTTAATTGCTCACTTTAGGTTATTTTGCTCAAATAATAACACCATACTTTATTCAGGACTTAATGTGGTTAGCATAGGCTTACACAACAAAAGCAGTGCTATGCATCAAACCAAAGCAGAATTGTTTCAGATAATGCAGCGTACATTATCCAGACACACTCCAGCTGGACAAATTTGAAAGAGGCACAGGTAAGAGCTGGTTCCACTTACTACAGATCTCATTCTAAAAAAAAAAAAAATTAGGAGAGTTATGAAGTACGTGGGCTCTGTTTTCCCCCCCATCCCTCCCATTTCATTAAATAAATCCATCATGTTCTCTTTCTCTGAGTGGATTTCTTCATCAGTGATTCCATTGTTCTGTGACCGAATGGAACAGAACAAAGGTTACCTGATCATTTTCTAAATCACTCATCTGGGCTACTGAAAACTCAAGAGAGCTCAAATATGCTTAGATGCTATTAGGAAGCAATCTGTCCTTTTTTTTTCTTTTCCTTAAAGCATGCCACAAACTGATCCAACCATTCCAGTTCATTTAAGAATTTGGCAAAGGCTTTGCTCCAAGCACACTCCTCTATTTCATCAATTTTACCGATACATCCCAGAACAAAGGCCTGTTGTTTCAGTATTTGTTTGATTCTTGGTTTTTGGAGCACTTGTATTTTCTGTTTGCTGCCTTACTAAGAAAGATACGCAGTCAGATAAGCGGTCAACTGTTTTAGCTTTTCTCTGAGTGCTCAGAAGATAAGTGAACAATGTGCCCCGATAGTCCCTGCAGATCCCAAGATATGCTCAAATGGTGAGCTTTGATAAACCCAATCTGCTTCTTGGGTTTGTTCAGCCTACTGGAAAAGGAACACAAAGGGCCGCGCTCTGCACTCCCTCCTGAGCTCAGGAGGCCTCTCTGGGGCCTCTTTCCCACTGAAAAAAAAATGCAGATTGTTGTGCAGATTCTCCAAGTAGCTGGGCACTCTTAAATGCATTGCTGCATTGTCTAGGGAGTAGGGACAATCAGCATGAACAAAGGGCTGTTACGAAGAAGCATACCTGAAAAAGAAAAATCAAAATAAAAAAACCCACAACACAATGACCACTACAGAATGTCATGAACTGTAAGTCCTTGGTTTTGAGTCCTCTTCAGCAAAACACTGCATGCATTCCTACTTTTAGTCTCTACCCTCATCAAGCATGGCGAAACTCACAATGTGAGGATATTCTTAATATATTAATGTAGTGTGTGGGAAGCAGAAACCTGAAGCAGCTAATTCATGTGCTCTGTAACCACAAGCTGAAAAACAACTTTAGCCAGCGTAAGGAAAACAACTCACTGCCACAAAGAGACAAAGGAAAACTCTGTTCAAGCACCGTTTGCCTAAGATGAATGCATAGTACTACGAAAGGGAGGCTGTAATAAACATTGAAAACTTACTCGTTACTAGAAACATTAATCGAATCTCCCTCACTGCCTTCAGAGGAGAATCCAGGCTTGCAGTATCACTAAAACTCCTTGCAGAGTAGAATAAAACTAATCACACTTCAGCATTTCTAGACCTTGAGGTTTTTAATCACATAAATTGTCTCACTTAACAGCTCATTCACTTTATGCAGTTACAAGTTTCTGTGGTGCCAGAAGTGCATATAGAATGCATCGCTTTCTTGCTGTTTTATTTACAGACTTTTCCCTCCAATGAAAAAAATCAGTAGCTAGTTAAGTCAAAGCATAATTACACAAACACAAATACAATCATTAACATTTTACTCAATACAAATGATAAGTATAAGGAAGTGTCCATGTATAACTCACTGACATAAGTTTGTGTTAGTTTGTCATTAATACATGATATCATGGATTGGTGATAATATAACTGAAACATGCTGATTTAAAAATATTTAGAAAGCCACTTCTGTATGACATGATCTTGTACTGAGACATCTATACAGAGTGATATGATCATCTATGCTCATGTTTGTCAGCCTTCCCCCACCCCGTCCTCAGAAGGTATTATCATGAAGGTAGTTGAACTTCCTCAAAGCTTGCTTTGACCAAGTATAAGATGTGAAGTGTTGACTGACACAGAAACAATCTGTGCACGTGTAGCAATTTTGATGCTGAAAGGCTAAAAAAAAAAATATTTACAAAGGTCATTTTTAAATCAACTGATTAAATTAAGACTCCAGTCTTCACATTCCAAACATCTGATCATTTAATGTCTTATTTTTTGGCTTTACTTCCCCTTCACCCCATTCCTTCTCCCACCACAAACATCAGCCCATGCTTAAGGTAAACCATCACAATTAAAACTCTTCCAAACAAACAGTAAGTTATTCACCTTGTGCCAAAAAAAAAAAAAGCAGCACTAAAACATTACTCAAGAGATTCTATAAATCCTTCATAATCAGGGAAAGTTTCAGGAGCAAAAAAACCAACAAAAAACTTGTACAACTTGTAGGACTTGAGAGGAGAAACAAGGGAAAGTAGAGATGCTTATCAAACCCTCACTTTTTTGTCTGAACTTCATTAACAAAAAGCTCCTGGTATGTTTCCAAATGCTTCCACACCTCCTTATTCTGGCACATAAGGTTCAACATGCAAACAATTTAAATAAAATGTCAAAACCAAATCCCCGTGGTAAGCAATTCAACCCTTAGGAAATCTGGTCACTTTTAATAGTTTCAGAACTAGCCGTGTCTGACTAGCCATTTGGTTAGGGCTCTGAAATTAAACAAGAGGATTCCTACAACATGTGGTATTCTACATTTAGCCTTGTAGCAGTTTCATACTAATTACATCTGGAAGAAACCTCTCTTGCTTTTACTTTTCATCTTTTGCATACAACCCTACCACCCATAAATTATAACTGTATGGGCTGTGTGAGAAACAGAATCATTTGAGCTTTTGTTTCAAAGTTATTCTAGGAGCTCTGACTTTATTGAACTTAAATGCAGGGTGGAAACCTCTTCAAGGTATTGTTCTAAGCTGCAGATAAAGTCTCTAGCCTTCTGTCCTGGTGGAGGTGGTATCATCCATCCTTATTGTGAACACTGTATTTCTTCTCAGCTTTAAATCAGGGGGTGTCAATACTGTCTCTCTTTGCTTTCATCTTTATGAAAATTTCAAACTTGTTTGGTGAAAGAGCACATCATTTCACCTCCACGCTGAAGATGATCAAATCCTTCTCACATTGGTCAGCTTTGGAAAGTCAGAACAGTGGGGGTGCTTCTCTAGGTCAGACTGGTACTAGTTACAGTATGGAGTGGAACCAAGCCGGTTTGATGCAGTTTGGACTGATTCATTTTCATGCTAGGTCGAAGATCTAGCCATCTCAGATGGTTCAGGAAACTGGGTGGGGAGCGGTAGCCATTTCCCTGCCCTTCTCTTAACAGCAAAAATACAGAAGAGAAACTGAGAGAACGAAAAGGAGACTTGTGGTGGAGTGAAGGGCATTCCCATGTCCCTGAAGGGTGGTACTGTTCAGTGAATTTACGGCAGCTGGCAAAGTGGAACTCGCTGAAGAATTGTTTGAAGGTGTTGGACTTGTTCCATTGGGATCACAGTAGATCTAGAATGTGGGTAGAAAAAGTTAAAAGTGATTTTTTTTCCTTCTTTAAAAATAAAATAAGAAGCCAGTGGGTGGTCTTTTGGAGTCTTTTCAAGGAATGACAGGGCCTATTTAAGTGGACTTCCAAGATAATAGAGGAGAGGCTGAAATGCTACCGTAGAACCGAACCACAGAACTTAATGGAATTATACTCATTAAATCAAAACCTACCAGCATGCTAGTATAGACAATAAGAAGCACAGTGGAAAGTCCATACAGTACTAACAAATAGAAAAGACACTGACAAAGAACAGAAATAAAATCCACACAACTCTGCATTAATAGCAACAAAACAGTAGAAATTTGCACCCTATGTAACTTCAGCATCACGCTATACCCTATACACATGGGAAAACTTCCAAAGCTAAGCTTTGAAGCTGTTCTGCACTTCCAGTGGAAGATACGCAGTACATAAGGGTGGAAAACAAGGGTAAGAATGGTGAGGGGGAGAGGGAGAAAATGCACAGCTCAGCAAGCTTGGCTGTAGTTCTGTGCTAGCAAACCTGAGTTACACCAGAGCCTCCCGGTACACTAGAGTAGGGTCTGCTGAAGTAAAAACATTTCTTTTTCTTTGAAGAACAACTACTTTAGTAAGTAATGCTCTCTATAAAAGAAGTCTTTATTGTCTTGTATTTCCAGGGCTGCTGAGAACATTACTGCCTTTAACAGAGGTGATATATGCTGTACCTCAGTGCTGTAGCTATTAAATCAATGTTAAATTCATTTGAAAGTTGCATGACCAAATCCCTTGAGCATTCTCTGAATAAAAGCACATCACAGAAAGATATCAGCCTAGTGCAAAGCCTCTGAGAGTTAAGATTTTTGGCAAGCAGGAACGTGCTGGAAGCAATTCAAGACTGCAGAACTTTGAAAAAAAAGCAGTGAAGTTTCTGCTGAAACCAGTCAGTAAGTGATCAATACAGAATTGCTGAGCTAATACCCTACAAACTGGTTAGGAGATAAGACCCAACCTGCTCCCAAAATGTTTTCAGTCTTCATGCAGTGGGATACATATTTTCTTAAGTTACCTTGGGCGTGGGCACAAAGCCCGGCTCCTGGGTGGCTGCGTGAAGGGAGGGCTCAGAGACCACACAATGGCAGAGGGGACCTCAGACAAAGCTTCCTATCTTCCCATTGCAGACATCGGTACCCACACAACCTGATCCTGCTCTAGGGGGGCCAGCGGAAAAGGGACGAAGTTCTTCCTTCCCAAACAAAGGCGCAAACGTATTTAAAACGGCCCCTAGAAAGCACCTCGCTGCTTATCCGTACGGTGCGGCGTTAAAGGCTCTTTTCACGGGGAGGTCTGAGGAACAGCGTGCGGGAGCAGCGCGCTGCCGCCCCATCCCAACAGCCGGCGGAGCTCGGCCGGCACCGCGATGCTCGCAGGCAGCCCCGGGCCGCCCAGCCATCCCGCCGGGTCGCCCCACCCGCGCCAGGGGGGCGCGCACAAGCAGAGCCCGGGGGCGGCCGGTCCCAAGTCCCACGTATTCTCGGGGAGCCGCTCGGCTTTACTCGAGCTGTGATCCCTCTTCTTTTCAGCGGGGGATCGGCGCTCCCCCACCACGCGGCACAGCGCAGAGGCGAAGCGCTCGCACCGCCGCTCCCTCGAGGATCCCGCAGACAAAGGGGAGAGTGCCAACCTCGCCCCGCGGCACCGAGCCCCCACCCGCCCGAGCTCGTCCCGGGGCAGAGGCTCCGGGCGGCGCGATGGCGACCCTCGCCCCGAAGGCTTTCCCGGAGGAGAGCCCTGCCCCGGGAGGGTCCCCGCGGGGCCGCGCTCCCGTCCCTCACAGCGGGGCTCACCTGCGTGGGTAGGAGGAGCGCCAGGAGCAGGAGCCCCAGGCCGAGCCGCGCCGCCAACGCTGTCCCCACGGCCGTCCCCATGCCCTTCTATTGCCGTCCCGCACCTACTGCCTCCACTGATCCAACCGCTGCGTCGGCGAACGAGACGGCCGAGCCGCGCCCGTGCTTTTTATAGCAGCGCGGGCTGCCGTGACGCCCCACCGCCACCGCCTTCCCCGCCTCCTCCCTGCACCTCTGCCTCCGCCCCCAAGCCCTGCCCCCGAACCCCCTCCAGGCGCCGTCGGCGGGGCGGGGTTGGGTTGTGTTTTAGCGCTGTGGGTACTGCGGGAGCAACGTGCGCGCCTTTGTCTTGAGTCTGCCTCGTGCTGTGGTGACCGAGGGGCTTCAGCTCGGCGTGGCAGGGATTGAGTTGTAGCTACTCGAGATGAATTCTGCTTATAAAACTCATGGAATTGTAGCGTAGCCAAGGTTGGAAAAGAGCTCTGAGATCATCTGGTCCATCCTCCAGCCCATCCCCATCGTGCCCGCTATCCACAGCCCTCAGTGCCACATCTGCACGTTTTTTTGATGCTTCCAGGGACGGTGGTGCCACCAGCTCCCTGGGCAGCCTGTGCCACTGCCTCACCACTCTTTCTGAGAAGAAATGTTTCCTAATCTCCAACCTGAACCTCCCCTGGTGCAACTTGAGGCCATTCCCTCTAGTCCTATTGCTACACAGGAGGAGAAGCTGACCCCCTCCTTGCCACAGCTTCCTTCCAGAGATTGGTAGGGATGTATAAGGTCTCCTCCAGACTGAATGATCTCAGTTCCCTCAGAACATCAGGCTTTTTATTTATTTTTATTTATTCCCTCAGCTCATAGCTTTGGGAAGGACAGGTTAGAAGGCTGTATTTCCAGATGATAGAAACAAACCATGAGGAGCTGAGGCCCCACCTTCCCCCTGGCTGTTAGACAAACGCCTTCCCACCAGTGCTCAGGCTTCAGACCACAGCTTGCAGTTTCAGACACACTTTGGATCTAAATATTTAATTATTATCATTTCTTAAAAAGCAGGAAAAACTGCATAACAAGTGGAATGAGAGGTTCTTCCAGTTGTAACCCGTACATAAGGTTCTAGCTTCTGGCATGGTAAACACCGTAGCTATATTGTGAATCCTCCTCGATAGGTTCTGCCTAGCTGAACCAGTCAGGTATTTCAGGGTTCAGACAAATTAGCAAAAATAGCCTTCATTCGTCTTATAAACAACAACATCAACAAGAAGGCAGTAATGTGCTGATCTTACTGTGACAAAATCATTAGCTCCATCTAAAAGAGGAACATGTCGCGTTCTCTTCATCTCAGACTGATCAATAGGTTTCACAATGTCTGTTTTCATGGTTATCCCAGAACTACGTGTGTGTGTGTGTGTGTGTGTGTGTGTGTGTGTGTGTGTGTGAAGGAGCCATCCGCACTTAGCACCGTGTGATTCATTCACTGTCTCTAGGGCCACGACTGCTCTCCAGAAGCTTCCCAAGGCATTGTCAGATCTTGGTCTCAAGGCACAGGGAATGCAGATGGATGCACCCCAGAACCAGGTGCTGGGCCCTGTGGTAGCTGAAAATACATAAATCTAAAGTCAGTCCCACAGATTGTCTCAGAATGCCCAACAAAGATATTGCTACTTTGGTTTTGGAGGAACAGAGGCTGTGTCACCCAAGATACAATCCTTACTCTAAAACAAGATGAAAGATCTTCAGAGAGTTATACAAAGCCTGAAGCACTCCTGGGGTAATGTTTCCCTGGTTTTTGGCATGTTTGTTTTTAAAATCTCTGAACTTATTCAGGTTCCAGTTCCTTACTATTAGAGGCATAGTCTAATAGTATGGCAACCTTTGAAACTGAGGATCTTATGTTTCTGAGTGTTTGCTGGTTGTCTGCTTAAAGCTGCTGATGAGAAGTTGGGTTTTCATGATTACAGAGATATTAATTCTTTGTGGGAGCAGTCACGTGAATCACAGCAATGAAGTGAGGACTGGGACTGCTCTGACACCAGATCCCCATTCTGTCACCACAGGAGATGCCAAAGGAACGTAACCTTGCCAGGGCTCTCCAACAGCCACAACAAAGACTATTCTAGCATAAAGCAGACAATTTCCTTTATAACCTCTCCCACCTTTTATGGGAGAAAAGGCAGTGCTACAGCTGTTCCATGATCCTCTAGCAGTGAGGGTCATCCCCAGCAGCAGCTGAGACACTGAAATCAAAGCTGAGACAGGTGGGAATGATGGAATAGCAAGCAGACAGCTTTCCCCACTCTCTCTACCCAGTGCATTTACCCGAGGTCTGGAACCGTGTCTATAAAAAGTGGGGCTGGTGCAAAGGTCTTGTAAGGTGACATGAACTTTCAGAGCATCGTATTGCTGCTAATTATCATTATATAGGGTATTGCACTTTGGGCATTTTAACAAGTTACATTGGAAAAGGAGATATTTCTTCTTGCTAAAAATTTTGTAAAAAACTATTCCTTTAATGGTCTTTTAAAGAAAGAAAAATGCAGAGTTTTTAAAATTTGGCAGAAGCGATAAATTACTAAAAGAATGGAACTATGCAAAGGTTACATTCTGAGGCAAAAAATGGCGTCTTTCTGAAATATTCCTGAAGTACTAATGGCAAATAAGGGGATACACTGGCAGAAAGGAAGAGGAAGAAGTGCTGAAAGCATTTATGTGCAAGATTTTCATGACTAGGAACAAACACTGCAGTGCCTACCTATTTCTACACCCAACTTCCCCCATCTGGGAAACCTGCAATATTCTCGATTCCTCCAGAGCACGTAAATCATCTGCACCCCTCTACTTTTGTCAGCTGAACTCTCTCATGAATTCTGTTAAAAATGTATCTGACCAAGATACCGGGACACAATGAGATGAGAAATACTGTAATTGAGTTTAGAACTGTACGAAGTGAAGTACTGCTATCTGGTGGCCAATAGGTACTTCTTTGTCTTTTTTTTCTCGGAAGAGGTGATGTACTCTCTTGAAACAGCCTCTGCTAACAGTTTGTTTTAAGAGGTTTCATGATGCTGAGGTGTGCTGTTAGGTTTTAAATGCTCATTTTTCTGCTTCCTTTATGTTTCTAGATCAGAAGAGCACTCTGCTTCTCTCCTAGTTAAATATGTAGTATTTGATGAGAGAGCATAATATAGAGAAGGGCTAAAACTACTTCAGTTTTTTGGGTTAAATAGAAGTTAATTTGCATATTCTGCTGGTGACTTTTAAGTGGATTCAACTTTGCAATGGACGTCATTTTCAATCTAGTGATCCAAAGCAAAGCTTGTGCTACTTTACATAAGACATTAGCATACAGGATCTGCTGAAATGGCTGGCAATAAACAATAGTCATCTATAAAAGGAAATAGAGAAGTAGTCTTTGAAACTTGTAAGTAATGCATTTAAATCTGGACACGCTTTAGCAAAATAAGTGTAGTCAGAACACTGAATAGAATTCATGGGAACTAATGTTGACATACCCATTAATTTACTCTTTCCTTTATCAGCCAGTCTTGATCCATTTAAGCTTAAATATTTTAGGAGCACCAGTTGCCAAGGAGAATCACTGGATCCCATATACCTAAGCAGCTCTTCACTCTCCTTGTCTATGTACAGATTGAAACTTTCTACATGCTATAGCACATCCCAGGCTCTTCATCCATTTTAAGCTCATGCCAGAGTGCCCTGCAGCTCTCAGTAGTCACCTGGCTCATAACTACATTATTTTACTTAATCCCCAACTGTGAGCACACGTTGATACTTCAGATCCTGATCATTTTACAAAGAACTTTGAAGTGAGAAATGCTGCTTCCTGGTGGGTACTGTCTAACCTGCATGTGCTGATCTATGCTGACATCCTCTGGTGGCAGGTTTCTTTGTTGTCCATTTTTGCTGTATTTTGCCTTGAGAAACCCACAGGTCAATATTTACTAACATATAAGAACACTATCTTTTCATTAGCTAGGCTGGCTCTCTTCTTACCAGAGCATCAGAGCTCCAGACACATAATCAAAACATCCCAACTTCCCAAGAAGCATCCTTCTTTACAAGTGCGCCCTCATTAGCATCACAGTACAACATTGAAACTCTGACTGGTTGAAACTGATTTTATACATCTGGACAAAGCTGTTAGGCACATGTCTTAATTTAAGCAATTGGAAAGTATTTTGAGGACTAAATTCTCTCTTCTGTTTGAGGGTTTACAGTCTTTTTGTTTGTTTGCTGTCGTTGTTAGTAAAGCTTTTAATGGAAGATAAGGTTGGTGGAACTGTAGATCTCCACTTGGTATTAACTGATGATTGGACTCAGCTATATACGTCTTCATAAACGGGCCTTACTACCATGATCCAAACCATCGCTGTAACAGGATTTCAGCCTGCTTTCTCTCCCATGCCAAACTGAGGCAAAAACAAACAAAAAACAGAGTCAGGCTGCTTAATTAGAGTTATGGAGGTAGACTACTCTGTGATTTTCAGCCCGGGAAGTCTAAAACCTTAATCAGAAATGATATTGTGATTCCAGAGATATTTCAACAATAAATGTTTAAGAATATATGCTCTAATACCAATGGATCTTTTGATTTCCTGGTCAGTTTGCACAATAGAGTGTGGATTCAAGTCTGCTTTGAAAGCACATCTCTCTAAGTCAAATAAACTCTTGGGCGACATCAACACAGACAAATTAAACAGGAGCTTAGTCTGTTTTTTGGCCTTCAGGTCAACTAACATGTCTAGCCACATACAAAATACTGAACCTTCCTAGGCTCCAGAAAAGAGCTGCTGAATCTAAACTTCCTGTTGTAAGGCAGTAGTCCATGGCCCCGTCCAATCCCTGAACCATGCCCAGGAATAGTTTGATATCATGTTGCTAGGTATGGGACAAAACCAAGCTAGGCTTTTCCTTCAACTCACAAGGCCTAATGTCTGATAGCTGGTCTAAAGACATGAAGCAGAAGTCATTTCGTCCATTTTCTGAATCGAGGTAAGTTAAAACATGATTCTCAATAAAATTCAGTGAGGGGTATTCCACAGTCCATAGGTCCCCAGTTTCTTTGCCAAACAGAAGGTGTCTCTTACAGCTGCCTCTTCTGCAAATTTAAAGAGTCAATTTCTCATGTCACTGTGGTAAAACACACAGATTTTACCAGTTAAAAACACATCAAGCACCTTGCATTGAGAGTAAGAAGGAAGCTTTCCACGGAAGCCATCTACCCCTGGAAACTTTTGATAGATGATGGAGATAAACAACGTAGCTGTGACATGTTTCAAGATCTACCTTTTTAGCCCTGCTTACCAAGATTTTGTTTCTGATGACAGCGGAAATCTTTATCTTTTCTTGAGAAGTGTTGAATCTGGTACCATTCTATTTCTCTTCTATTATTATTATTTTATTGTTATTTTTTATCTTTGTAAAGAGCTGCCTTACAGAGTATTTAATTTCAGAATTCACTCCTGCATGCGACAGAAATAGTCCAATTGCATGGCACCTTGAAAGGCTTGTTCTTTTGTAACCTCTTCTGGGTAATATCTCGTTTGGATATGGGGCAGAGAGAGGTAGCAAGGTGAGGAGAATAATAGGAAGCATGGAAAATTCTGATGAACAGGCTGGAACTGTTTGTTTAGAAGACAAAACGAGAATGAATACAATTAAAAGATGCAAAAATGAATAAGATATAGAAGACAGACGAGATGTTCTTTCAATTTTGTCTTAGAAAGAGGGACCAGTTGGGGATTTGTTAGGATGGACAGCTGAATCATGGATCACGTTACAACTTCAGGTATCTCTCTTTTAGATAGGGAACTCTTTACTGCAAGGTGTTAGGCATGGTGCAGAGAGGGACTGGACACTTCTCAGTGAGAACCTCCGAAGTTTAAATGGAAAATATTGCAAGGACACACTTCCATGGAAGACAGATTTTCCTACTGTGTAATTCATACATTCTCTTCATACCTCTGGACCTTAACACAGGACCTTGACTCCAAACAACATGATTATTCTGACATTTCATCCATCCCTAATGCATCTTCATTTATTTTATTTCTTTTATTTTATATACATATCAAAGATCTATTGAAGCCTACAGATAGGTTCCTCTTTCCTGATGCAATACTGCTTGCACACACTACTGAAGGTAATGTTGTCCCTGAATCACAATGAAATATGAAGTACTTTGAACAGCCTTTTTTTCTGCTTTTAAAAGCAAACCCAACAGAAAATGTTAAAAAACAAACAAACAAACAAACAAAACCCCAAGCAAACAAACAAACACACTTCTATAACTGTACAGTCTAAAATCTCTCATTGGAAATTAACTCTATTAAAGTATGTGTGTATATCTTGAATTAGTTGATATCAATTACAGAACACTACATTCTGAGCAGTAAAGCCATTAATTTGAGAAGAATACAGAGAAAACAAGTAAATAAGTAATTCAAACTAATTAACATTTGTTCATGGAGTATGTAGCTGCTACAGCTAATAAGCGAGTTTCAAATAACAAAGGCTTAACTGATTATTTTTGCTCCTTGTTGCATTTGCTGCCTGCTGTCAGCAGGAGCTAGATAAATCCTGGAGCTGCAATCAAAGCTGGCACAATTATGTTCACTGCGGAATGAATGAATTTCCGCAAGCTTGTATTACTAACCAGCACATTAACTTTTACTACAAAAACAAAGACACTGCATCTTATTACCAAACAAGGAAAGGAGGAAAAACATTTCTCATCTCAAACCACTTACCAAACTGGGGAGTTGAAGAATTAGCAGTGGAACTGTGGAGCCTTTAACCTGCAGATGGTTGGACTGAATGCCAGGCTAACTAAAGGAAGCTGCTATTTTTCCTCCCGTATACTTAGCTACTGATGTAAAACTGATTTCCACTGTCCAGATGTCTATTAATTTCTGGTCTAGGTGGGCCACCACTCTATGATTTATTTGGATGGCTTCTATCATCTTCTTTAGTAGTGATTAGAGTAGGCAGCACTGCCTACCCTCATTTTCTTTCCGATTACGACTCAATGGGGCATTCTAGTGTAAAAGACAAATGGATTCTGTGCACAGGGCGACACAGTGGCTGCAATAAAAAGTGACAGAAATCTGTAACACCATTGCTACTGGAAAAGATGAAATGGCAACTCAAAGAGTCAGTAAGTAAAGGAGACAGACACAGGTATTCAGCATTTGCAGGAGCTCGAGACGTTAAAGAAATCCTATAGAGAAAAAAAAAGCCACAATGTTTTATGGTAAAAATGGCACAGTAGATGGTATGGGTAAATGTGCAGAACAGTGTGCCTACTCAAAAGGCAGCAGTGGAAGGACCAGAAAAGGAGTTTCTACTGCAGGAAGGATCAGCTTTTAGAGATGTGCTTTAGAGAAAGAGGTGGTAGGATTACTTGGACATGGACTGAATGTAAACAGCAAGTTAGAGGAATTGTCTCCAGACTGTGGACTAAGAAAAGAGACCATCTAAGCAGTCGCAGTCGGTTTGTAATACTGGAAGGGGTGAATTAGCGGTCAGGGAGATTTACCTCATTATTCAAATGAATATGGACAAAGTTAAAGGCGGTGCTCACAGGAGGACACTCTGTCTTCCCAGGCCATATAAATATGCATAGAACACCGTCTGGTCACCTCTTCAGTGCACCTTGAACTGAGCAATGCATTTTACAGGGTGTGTAGTTACAGCAAGGTAACGCTGAAAGTAATTCCGCAGTGACAACCAGGTGATGTGAGCAGTGTATAGTGGTGGAGTTATAGCATTATAGTAAAATGGTACTGCTGTAGATAATAGCAGGGCTAGGAAGGCTATATAGCAGTCTTGACTTTATTTTCAGATGCAACAAGTATCAGCAGATCTACTACTGTCACTTGACTGATCCCACAGGAAAATAGAGGAAACAAAAAATCCTAAGCAGTGGGGGGAGGATTTCTTGATTACAGATGCCAACGTACGGGTCAAATGCTAGCAAGAATTTTCTCTCTGTGATATCAAAATAAAAAGACTGATCTTTTTATGGCTGAATGCCACAGAGTATATATGGAACTGTGCAAAATGAAAGCACTTATGAGAAGAGCTTCAGAGCATGCAGCCTTAGCTCGCGGAGCTTTGTCAGGGAGCTATTCACTGCCATCTAACGGTAAGCTGGAGGAAGGGATAAATTGCACTGCGGTCTTTACTCAGTCCGAATATTTTGGTTACAATGATGGTTTGATGTAATTAAGGTAGGAGTAATTAACATTGCCTTCATTTTTTTCTTTTTGGTCATTAAAACATGCTTTTAATAACCTGTGCTGGGAGTTGCCAAGACTCCGCACATCTTAATGATGAGGGCTTTCACAGCTCTTCTTACTCTGCAGCACAGAGGAACCTGGTGACAAGGAAACAGCGTAATGCTGAAGTTCCTCTGCAGCCCAGGGCAGAATGCATCCTGATGACAAGTCTGGTATGATCTGGGATCATGGCAGAGACAAAATAGTAACATGAAGTATCTCCTAACTAGAACAACTGCAGCTGTTGTTGTAGCTGGACTGGGAATTGGAACAAGTGGGACAGTAATGATGTCGTGTTCGGAGTTGCGTAACAGGGTGACAAACCTGATGCATGATGCCTGCTCTTGGCTACCAAGTTAAATTTTCTCTGAGTGAAGAGGGACCTGAAAGCAATGCAGTTAACATTCTGAAGACTGTAAGGCCTACAGGAACGGGTGTTGAATGGTGACTTAATTGCATTCTGGACTTGAAAGGGACCATTATATCACCACATATGAAAGATACAGAAGACAGAAGCAGCACTTCAGGCAAGTTCTTTAGCTTGCTTTTCGGTATGAGGATGCAATAAAAACATATAATGCCAGACTAACCTGGAAGGGCACTAACACGTATTTGCTTACTCTTAGTAACTCTTAGTTTATATTAATTTTAGCAAAATCAGAACAAGTCTTTAGTCCTACATGAGCCAAATCACATTCTAAGAGCTCTGAAAAGAGCAAAGTGAATGGAAAAATAGTTGTTGATTGTTTTATTGGTTTCGTTTTGTACTGTTTCTCCAGCTCTGCTCAGGGAATCCCTGCTATTTAGAGAAACTTTCTCTGCTCTGACTCATATGTCACTATGAATGCAAGAAAATGGCTTTTACTTTAATTTTTTTCCTTGATAATGATGTGTGTATATATTAAGATATACAGACGAAAAGTGCAAAAAAGCTAACAGCTGTATTCCCAGCTGAGTCTGGTTAGAATCTCACCATCCTGGGCAATGAAACATTCAAAATACAAAGACATAAAGATAATTGCAGCTTCCTTTCCAGTGAGGCTTCCAAGGAGGGGAAATAACTTTTCAGTTGAATTGCTTTGCTACAGAATATCCCTGACATAAATACCTCTCTGTCTGAAGTTTAATGGCAAAACTTAGGCAAGAGTAGAACTAAGCAACCAGGTACAATGCCCATGCAAATTGCACAGCTGCCATGCAGCAGTAGCCTCACAGCTATAGCACTTGCTATAATTGCCGATAATATACCAAGGGAGGATTGCTCTGCCGACTGAGGGGAAGGGCATTTTAACGCGGAAATTCAAAGCTGAGATCCTCTTCCATCTGCCAAAATTCCCCTGAAACTTGCTCAGCCCTTCACATCAGGGCAAGATGCTACCAGCTGAGTGTGATTGCACTCTGTACCCATTTGGTGTGGATACAGAAAATCTCCCAAAGGCTGAGCAACTCAAAAGTGGTCACCAGGAGTGGTGCGAGTGGGGCACGGCAGAGGGACAGACCTGGCCTAGTAGCTGAGCTGCAAAGAGAAGGGATCATGGACAGCCAGTAGTAGTGGAGATGTGAAACGGGAAATGTAGCACGAAGTAACAAAGCTAAAGACATGAGAATCCCAGGATGTGGTGTGGTTGGGATTAGATTGTCATTATGCAAATGAATCAGTGGGCGACAGACTTGGACATTTGCTGGAGGCATTTCCCCAGGGAGACGTTTCCATTTCCCGTTTCCTGGCTTGGGAATGTGGGCAGTGGAGCAGAAAGCACACGCTCTGGCCCGCCCTTACCACTGAGGTCCCTGGGGTTTGGTTGTGTGGTGGCAGAATGTGGCTCTGGAAAGGACAGATGAGAGAATCCAGCATCTTTGGCTTTACATGGGGAGGTTTCAGGGCAGGAGTCCTCGGGGATAAATCAGTCATTAATTTCTGCACTTTCAGCAGTTACTGTAAAGGAATCACAGGATTGCAGGGGTTGGGAAGGGACCTCCAGAGATCATGTAGTCCAGCCCCCTGCCACAGCAGCTCCCTAGCCCAGGTTGCACAGGTAGGCGTCCAGGCGGGTCTGGAACGTCTCCAGAGAAGGAGACTCCACCACCTCTCTGTGCAGCTGTGCCACTGCTCCGTCACTGCACTGGGAAGAAGCTCCCACACACGTTTGTGCGGACCTTCCTATTCTTTTCAGGGAAGGCTCTTCACCAGAGGGCGGTGGGACAGGCTGCGCAGGGCAGCGGGCACTGCTCTGAGCTGCCGGAGATGGAAGGAGCGCCGGGACACGGCTCTCAGACACAGGGTTTGATTTGCCGGGCCCCGGCAGAGGGCGCCGAGCGCGGGCTGAGGCGGCCCCGCCCCGGCCTGCTAGCAGCGGCGCGGGGACGGCGGCGGCGGGCCCGGGCCTGGGGCTCCGGGGTGCTGAGGTAACCGCGGCGGCCCTGCCCTGCTGCGAGGCTCGCTCCGGAACGGGGCGCAGGGAAGCGCGGGACGGGCCGCGGCCGGGCCTGGGCCTGGGCCGCGCGGCCTCCGCGGGCACGGCGGCCGAGGGTGGCGGGGCCTGGGCCGAGGTGAGGGCCGGCCTGAGCTGCGCCGTGCACGGGGCGGGTGGAGGCCCGGGAGACGCGCTCGGCTAGGATTTCAACCGGCCTAGGTTTTCAGCTGTATGCCTTGTAGTCTAAATTGCTGCAGTGAGAGCAGAGCTGTTCGGGTTGTGGTTATTTCTCTGCTGTCAGTAGTCGTGGACTTGTCCCTGCTGTGGTCCACTGTACAGGAATCCCGTCATGGTTTCAGCAGTTCACTGTGGTATCAGAAAAACAAACTCTGGTCTAATGCAGTAAACGGATTTTGGCACACACAGCCATACAAAAGCCAGTGTCACATCTGGCTAGAGAGGTGCCCCCACCTGCGGGGAAGGCCCCAAAAGGAGCTGCACCAGGGCTGCTGACACTGGTCCTATTGCAGTGTGCAGAGCCAAGCTGCTTCTACTGAGTGATGCTGCGGTTATGCGTGTTCCCACTTGGAGCACTTTGCAGCCTTCCCTCAGCCAGGAGCAGTGTGGTCTGAGCAGAGCCCAAAGCTCAGAAACCTTCAACTCTTTGGGTTTTACTTGTGGTATAGAGCAGGTTGCTTTCACCAAGGAGGAGTCACAACAAACGTAACTCTCCCTTTGCTTTTTGTGAAATAGCTGTCTGCTTCTGGTGTGTCAGATGAAGGGAGCAAAGTGCCACAGGTATGTTTAGACAGTTAACAGTAAACTGCAGAAGAGGAATGGAGTATTCCATTGGGACTTTGAGCACTGGCTTCCCATCTGATGCTTTGGCTGTCAGTAATGATGGGCAGTATATGAGAAAGCACATCAAGATGCCCACTGCATTTAGATGATGCACTGTGCAAGGGAACTAGATAACCATCTATCTGTTTGTTGTAACTGTTGTGCTGTCCCTGGAGAAATCCTTCCAGTAGTCGAAGCACTTGCTTGTTTTGAACTGTGAATGTTTATTTCATTTAAGGGTGTACTATGACTGGCTTCAGGCTCCCTGCCACTGTGTTTAGAAAACTGAATGTCTGGGTTGGACTGTGGGAGAAATTCCCCTCTCATAACCTCTTTCCCTCTTGGAGAAGAAGCATATCCTGCAGCTGTCAAGCAAGCACAATAAATGACCGAAGATGGTTTAGCTTTTCCCCCGCAAAACTCTGTGCACTAAGACTTTCTCCAGAATATATCTCAGTACTCTTTCTGCGGAACAAAAGTAGCAAAAGCTCAAAGAGGAACAGACAAACTGTACAGGAGGACGAGGAGGAGGAGGCAGATGAACAAGAGAACGATTTGGAAGACGAATTGGAAGATGACCCCAACGTTGTAAAAGATTACAAAGATCTTGAAAAAGTAGTGCAGTCTCTGCGATATGACATGGTCATAAAAGCTGGCTTAGACATTGCGAGAAAGTAAGTATGAAAAAGAACCTGCCAGTGAGAGAGAGAGCATACAGCTGACAGCTGTACTTTGATACCCTTTATTGTTAGAATAGCTATTTTTGAATGTAGCTGTTTTGAGTTGGGATGTCCGGGGTGTTTTTGTTTGTTTTGGGCATTTTCTATCTATTACCATTCATTGAAAATGAAGAAAACATACTAAGTAATGCAAAAAAGATCTAATTTGAGACAGAGGGAATAAATAACATTTCTTTAATGGCTGTAGAAATAGATGAGGGTGTGTGTGAATCTAATAGACCGGATCAGGCAGGTATACATTAACTCTACATCAGTGGGTCAGATCTTGAACCTCCAGGAGCCTTATACTGCAGTGCTGTTAGTATATCCTGATCACTTAAAAACAATTGAACTGGCTGGTGCAGGACTGAGGACTTTTTATTTGTTGGGTATTAGGGAGATAACTCTTCAGAAACAATGGCTTGCACCTCTAGCACAGAACACCCACAGTCTACTATTTCATTTACCATCTATGAAAGACTTTACTTCCAGTTCAAGTCTGTCCTGTCCTAAAATAAGCAATCCTTTACGTGCAAATTAGAGTTGTGGAGATATGCCTTGCATGTGAATGGCTTTCTTGTGTGTTTGCAAATAAACAATTATATTTGTTCTGCTGCATATTGTCAATGCAATAAAACCTTGTTTTTCTTCAGTAAAGTAGAAGATGCATTCTACAATAATGAACTCAGGCTGAATGGAGAAAAACTATGGAAGAAAAGTAGAACTGTAAGACTCTTTAACATTTAAATATTTTAACATAGTACAAGAGAATAACTGAACTGTGACCTCTTCTTTTTCTTGTGTCAGAAGAAACAGCTGCTAAATGGCTGTGCAGAGGTGAATGACATTGCTAGTGCCACTTGCAGCTTTGTGTGCGTGTGACTGTGATTCCTGGGGTAAGGTGCAGATAGGAGACCTGTGGTATTGAAACTGGCTGAAAGCAAGAAGGCAGGTGGCAGCAAGGACAGAGCTTTATATGTTGCTGAAGGAAGCGACGATAGATATGAGGTTGATGGATTAGAAGTGATTAAATCTGAGGTATTGGAGGAGCAGGCACATGGTTAAAACTTGATGATAGAAAGGGACTGAAACTGAGGTAGCCCAAAAAAGGTTATCTGGTCTGTAAGAGAGCACACTACGATGCGCACACAGCTGGCCATGTTCTTCCACAGCAGAGCTCACCCCAATGGTGACCAGCACACCTCTATGCACCCTTCAGGCGAGGGGGATCCAGGTGGTATTACTGTGGTCAAAAGGCAGTAAGGAGAGAAGTTTTGGTTCCCATTCCCCTCAAGTTAGGGCGAGTTTGTAAAGGCGTACTGCTTTTGTGGGTTTTGCAAGGGGGCACAAAGTGCTGACCAGTGCTGCTCTTTACAGCAGTTCAAAGTGTTCTAAAGGAAGGAGGG
The DNA here is from genome assembly GCF_038088225.1 of Cyrtonyx montezumae. Lineage (NCBI taxonomy): Eukaryota > Metazoa > Chordata > Aves > Galliformes > Odontophoridae > Cyrtonyx > Cyrtonyx montezumae. The sequence goes on along the minus strand of NW_027071824.1, from coordinate 52,859,381 downwards.
AGGATTTTGCATTTGGCTGCTTTGTGTTGTATTGATAGAAGAAGATTGGCAGGAAACCCTATTTGGTAATAGACCCAAATTACACCTTTTCCACAGTTAGGCCTTGGCTGTAATCCAGGAAGGGCAACACTCCTGGCAGAGAAGGTCACAAGGAGACATTTAGCTGCTGCTTGCCGGGGCTTTCCTAAAATCTCAGTGGGAGGATGGTTCTTCCTCCCCCGAGAGATTCAGGAGAACAAAAGGAGCAATGTTAAGACGGCCCTGAGTGCGGGAATTTGTTTTCTCCAGAGAAGGCTTACAATTGCTCGTCTCCTCTTTCTGTTTCCAGGTGAAAACTGGTGACACGCTGGATCTCTTAGTAGGTGAAGATAAAGAAACAGGAACTGCTGTAGTGATGCGGGTAGTCTTAAAGAAAGTATCTAACAAGACTGAGAGTGAGAAGTACAAAGTGATTTTGAGACGCTGGAAAAACTTGAAGGTGCCCAAACAGGATGTACTGAAGTAGCAGGGGGGTGCATGTGGCAGCATGAGATTTTTTTATTTTTATTTTTGCAGAAAAGCACATCGTTTGTTGTTAAATATGAGTTTTGGTTAAACAAAATGACAGTACCCTTTTTTAAGGGCTTGTGTTAGAAATATCTCCCTCTGCCGTGTACATCAGTGCTGCTGTGGTAAACGCCTGTCACTTCTTGCAGTCAGTTTTGTTTCATGATACTGTGGGATAAAATACTCAGCCCTCATATTTCCAAGCAATTTCCTTACAGATGTTATATATAACGACTCAATAAAGATGAATTTGATCACTGCTGCCTGGTTTCTGTTAATCAGGTTATACTAAAGCTGACGCCACTGCTGTATTTCCAGATTCATTACATAGTTGGGGGTTTTGTATATTATATATACTTATATGTAAAATTGCTTCCTTTTTTAATTACTGGTTCGATCCTGGTGAACAATACCAACTCCATGCTTTCATATGCTGTTGATACAGTACAAAAAGATACTGATTGCAGCAGCGTATTCTTAAGCAGGAAACTTCACAGTGACAGAAGATTCATCAAGGCAGAGATCTCTCATGAAGGCAGCTCAGTGAGGAGGCACACATCTTGCTCATTTTCACCATTCAAATAACCATGCGGAGGAAATCTTTTTGCTGCATACCGATTTCAACGTGGCACTTAAAAGAGTATCACTTAAAGTGGCTGTAGAGATCTGACCAAAGATCAGACAACACTGTAACACGCCTTTGTTACTGCAGGAAGGTGCTGTGCTGGAGCGGGCACCTCAGGTAATCACCCACGCTTGTAATATTGAACATACACTTCTTTCAACAGAAACAACGCACTCAATGAGCTGTGACACAGATGTGTATATGTCTTTAACATCTACACCTGCAGGTGTGTGTGTGTGGAGGTGGGAGCACTCATTCAGCCCACGGTCTGCTCCCTACCAAGTGTCCAGAGCCCAGAGGGGAGGGCAGCCCAGCTCAAGCAGCAGGAGCACACAGCAGGCCGCTTTTCCTCGCGTGTTCCTGACATCCAAGTGGGCAGGCAAGAAGTTGTTGCTCACAAAGCACATGTAAGGTATCGGCCTATCAGGTGTATCTGGTACACACTGATAAAGCAATGGCTGGATCTTATCCAGAAGGCTCTGCCTATTCTGTTTTCGTAGGGAACCTTTGCAGACCGTGCTAACGCACTGCCTTGGAGCTGACTGAAGTTACACGCTCCTGAAAGCGTCGCGATGGGAGGAACACCTTGCCTGTGCCAGGGAGCTGAGCACCACAGAGCCTGGAAACTGTGACAAACCACTGCTACGCCATAATGAGATTTGTGAAGGAAATGGGGAACGATTAGCTGACATTTGTGCGTGGGGGAGATATTAATAAGGTGATCTTCCTCCAGTCTTTGACAATCACCATTTGTTTTGCAAACATCCATTAGTGCAAATCTTAGTACAATTGGACACGTGCTCAGTGCGCTCATTTTTAACTGATCAAAGCAAAAAAGTAAAGCATCAATAATCACAGCTCTTCCCTTTCTGTAAGAACCAAAGGCCTTTCAGCTTGCTGTTAATGAAAAGAAAAATGCTCAGAGGGGACTGCAGCCGCAGTGCGAAGTGGATCAGGAAAGCGAGCAAGCAGCAGCCTGCCCACACCACAGGGTTCTCCTGCTGCAATCATTACCCAGCAGAGACACCACTCAGAAAATGACAACAAGAGAAGGGGATCTGCTGGATGTTAATGATACAGCACAGGAGCTAACGTGCTGCTCATCAGAGGAGGTGGAAGGAAAATATTCCCAATCTGACAGGAGTTTGCTTCCAGCCTTCTGCTGCAGACTGCCTCTCAGGGCACAGCTTACACACATGACCACGAGCATGGTGTGGCCAGGAAGAAATTACTGTCCCAATTACTGGAAAGTGAACATGGATGATTTCTATGTCAGGGATGGTAACAGTGAAGGCTTCAAGAGCACTGCTAATATTAGCTATCTGTCATGAGTTCTGCTGGGACAAGAAATTAGAAAGGAAGAATAAAGACATCTGGATGGGGACTTCTTTCTTTTTCTTGGCCTTACCAAAGACAACCCAAAGAGAGGGCACTAAAACTCATTCAAAAACTCCAAGCACATTTTTGTTTGTTTTTTGTTTGTTTTCCCACAGAACATTAGTTAGGTAAAAAACATACCTGCCCTGGTGCTAACGGAATGGCCAGAACAACCCCATGAAGTCACAGGAACTGAAGCAGCTTTGACAGTGCCAGTGGCAGATTAGATACACTCACGAAAACCATAGGTTTGAAACTGCCACACTGCCCTCCCAGATGTTAAATGCAATCAACAGAACACCTGTCAGCCAGTGCCATTACCTCAGCACAGGCAAGCTCCAGACACTACATTTTCTAGCTGCTCCACATCCCTTTAATCTCTGAAACAAAAGCTAAATGAATTACCAACAAAGCCTGCGCATTATTTTTTGTGTTTCCTGGGGCTGTAGAATTAATAGCGCTCCTTCCAGCATAAAATTAATGCGCCTTTGTAGAGTGTTGAGGATGCAGTTCGGTTTCCCACTGATATACATAAACCAATTCACAGAAATTATTGACACTCAAAAAAAAAAAAAAAGTATCTAAGCGTATTATATGCACCTGAGGACAGGAAAAAGAACAGTTGCGAACGTTTCCTAGAACATTTGGTGGCTGTAGTGCGTAACAAAGTGGTTGACTTTGTAAGTAAGGATCCTCCTCATTTGGAACGCGGTTACCTAAGCCAGCTGAATGCAGTTAATGGCCAATAAACCAACATGCGATCCATCTCCCTTTTGATTGTTTCATTTTATGTCTTCTACAGAGCTCCTAAGAAAAGGTTTTAATATGTGCAGGCTAGGAAAGGCAGCAAAATACAGAGCTGAGGTGCATCAACAATCCTTTCAGAAAGCTGTTAGGGGTGAGATATTCGGTGCTATCCTTAGACAGGGACACGATACTCACCTCAGCAGGGTGCACTGACCTGGCAGGCAGAAGGCAACGCCGCTCCATAGGAAGTCAGCGCGTATATGGCTATGCTCCAGACATCTGAACATCCAGCAATCTTCCTGCTATTTTGGAGAGGGCAAGTTTGCTCCTTTAAACAAAAGGCAGAAGAAATGGCTGCTGCAAAGCAAGGAGCTTTCACTTACGCCTTCAGTCTGACTTGCTAAGATTATCTCGGATCTTAGTAACAGCCTCTATAGGGAAGAGAGCAAGAAGCTGCCGTGTCACTGTACTCAGGCAATCACCAGACAACATTCCTCTTGTATGAAAATAATATACCTTTAATTTATTTACAGGACAGACCAACTGGATGAAGTGGCTGCACTTCGGATGCACTGCAGGAGCTTTTTTCTTTAGTGACCCCGCGTCACCATTCATATGTCTCTGTTTTCTTCACAAAGCATACAATCAAACAAATCGTGAAGGATTGGGAACAGTGAGACAAAGGAATGTACACAGCAATTAGACATAAGTTAAGAGAAAACAAACGGTGAAGATCTTTCTGTACCCACTTTTGAAAATGCCATTTTAAGAGCTGAAAATTGGTTTTTCATTACTCAGTACACAAGACAAACTGTTTTTTGACGTGTCAGGAGATATCGCAAAGTGACAACATCTACAGTAAAACCCAGTACAGCTTAAATACACATGCTAGCTAGAGTAACACCTGTCAGTGGTACAAAAGTTGAACGTTACTGACTTCTTTTGGGAGCTTCAACATCACTTAGTGGTAAGACATGTATGGCATCAAGATAAGAAAAAGCAATGATAAAGGAAAGCCGCACTTAGCGTTCCTTGCCCTGTGGTCTGGCATGCACAACAGGCTGTTGGTATTTTCTGTGATTTCATATCTCCCATACAAGTGCACGTAGAAGACGTCACAGAGGCGCTCGGTAGCGTACAATTACAAGAGAAGGTCTCAGTTTCTGGCACATTCAATTTGCTAAATGTATGCACTGAAATGAACGATAAGATGCAGATGTTGCGGTATCAGTTCTTTATCTTTGGTAAAATGTTTTCTTTTTTATTTTAGCCATATTAGCTCCGATATCCATTCTGTGCACAGCCTGCTATTGTTTAAACCAATGGGAAACATTTAGATGGATACAAACAGTATCAGCGTATTGTTTAATACATTCATGACTTCCTTCATACATTCTCTGAGAATGTTGCTAGCACGTGGGGAAAATGAGCAAATGCACACCTGTTATGATGTACTCCTGGTTTAACACACCATCCTTCTGCTAGTACTCGCCATTAGGAAAAAGTGTTCCATTTTGCTTTTTAAAGGGAGGGATCAATATGACTCTAAGAACAATAAATTCTAAAAATCTGAAGTAAAAATATTAAGTATTTTGTATCTTCTTACAAATGCTAAAATAGAAAATTACACTGGAACAGACTTCAAATTCAATACTATGACCCATTTAGGAACAATTAAAAAGGACCACAGAGAACATCAACAATTGCTCCGAGGCGTTCCAGTGACGGTCAGTATGCAGTCGCTGCCTCTACTGACTCAAAAATGCATATCTGACACTCCCTCATCATTTACATTACCATTAAAAAAGAAGAAAGCAGTTTTAAAGCTGTGCTCTCCATTGATAAATCCTGTATCAGAGTCACAGTGGGTTCTGTGTGGCCTAAGATACATATGAACATATTATTGATGCAAACTTGACCGTATGAACCTAAGTTATACATACACAATTATGTCTCCAAATAGCTACTAATTACACTAAATCAATTTGGCTAAGTGAGCGAGCTCGATATCCCTACATCTGAAAAATCCAGACAGTGCCACACTGATGCAAAGAGCGAGTTACGTTACCACAGCTCACACGTGGGGACCTGTAGCACTTCATTCCATCCCAAAACCAATCTTTGCAGGTACCTTTTATTTATGCAATTTAATGTTACTACTGGGAACCTTCAGAATCATCATTTTGACACAGTAAGGTCTAAAAGTTTTTGAAGTCCTTGTTGCTTATCTTGTTATTGTTGTTTTACAGAGAGGCAGGCAGGCAGGCAGGCAATGGCAATACATTCCACAGGTGCGGGCTTGGGTCTGTGCCGCTGGCTCTACTCGCACAAACCATCCTCAGTCATGCCAACCATGGCACTGGGCAAAAAAGAAAACTCACAGGGGCAGGATCAAGACTGGGGTGCCAGTGTAAATAAACATTCACACTGTGTCTATGCTCACATCTCAACTCTTCAATAGTTCTATTCCTAGAATGTTTAGAAACAAAATAAGAGCAACAGTCAAAAACGGAAATAAGGCCGCTCTGAGCCATTCCTGGACACGGTATTACTGTTCTCAGTATCTCGGTATCAATAAGAACAAAACACATTAAAGCTGCGATTACTGTAGAAGCAAAGTCAGATGTTCCCACGACTCCAATGAATATGGCACTTCCAAAAAGCATTATTTTTGTAACTTTCTATGAAGTTTAAATTTCAAACTCCAAATGAATTAATATGATTGTGTATAAGGGTGAAACGAAATACCGCCCCTGAAGAGCACCACATTTAAAATATATATATATTAAAAAGTGATAAAAAAAGGAAGATGCAGAAATGGGGAGTGGCACAATATAGTTTCAACACACGTACCTGGACCAGTGAAAGCCATGCTCTTAGTGAGTCATTAAGAGCTCTGTCACCAATGACAGGATCTCTACCCATGTACAAACCCAGTAAGCCACTTCCCACTGCTGCAGTGCCCACATAGATGCAACACACACGTTAAAATGCAACAGATTTAATGCCTAGTTCTCCTGGATGCTGAGCAGCCCCAGCCTGACAGGCCCCTCGGTCTAAAACAAAGCATAATCCTGACAATAATTTAGTGGTCAAAGTCTTAGGAATTCAAAGAGCCTGTCACTTCTTTACTTTCTTTGCTTTTTTCAGTATGTCACACTTCTTCCTGTTAGGACGTCGGCATCTTTCATCAATGCTCGGTATACATTCATAATGCCACACTTCTTCCATTTTCTCCACGGGGTAAACCGCTTCCACGTAATGACGGATCAGTCTCAGTCTGATGGGATCCAGCTGTTTTTTGTTACAAGCACCTGAATGGTTGTATTGCAGTCTGAGATTTTCGGGAGTAAAGAGTTCTGGGAAGAGTCTTACGAGAAGCCTGGCAGCGAAGTTTCCAACAGAAAGGCTCTGCTGTACGATCTCTCTCACCTCCTTGTCAGTCAGCAAATATGGAGAAGGCACAGGGAAGTCAGGGTTAGGAATAACGAGTTCGTCGAGTGGTATCTTGCAAAAATCCTTGCTGCTCCTTTCGGGTGGCAGTGGTGGCCCTTCAAACTCCTCTCGAAACCTTTCGGGGTTTATTGCATAGCTGAGGAACTCCCTCCTCTCAGGCCCCGGCATGTGGACCTTCCGCTGCTGCTGGTACGAGCGCCGCTGCTCCGTGTCCCTTCGCCGACACCTCTCATCAAGCTTCCCAACAAACTCCAACATCCACACTCTGTCATTCTTTGCCCTTGGGTACAGTATCTGCACGTAATGCCGAATTAATTTAATCCGAGTGGGATCAAGCTGTTTCTTGCCCAAAGACCCACTACAGTTATATTGCTTCCGTAAGTTTTCATGAGTAAACAGCTCGGGAAACAAGAGAACAAGCAGCCGAGAGGCAAAGTTGCCTATAGAAAGACTGCTTTCATATATGTTCTTAATCTGTTCTTTGTTCAAAAGGTAATCGGGAACAGGGACATCAAAATCAGGAGGGGGAAAGTCAAGTTTGTCAAAGTCAATGGGCACAAGCCATATTTTTTTTGAGCGCCTACCTGGTTTTTCATATTCAAAACTGTCTTCCACTTTTATGATTGATACATCATCCGGTAAACTAGAAGAGTCGTAACAGTCATCTCTCAACTGATCACATTCACTTCCATCCATATACACGTTTTCAAGTTCTTCATTTATTCGCTGAACGCACTGCTGCAACCAGGCTTCCTCTTCTTGTACATCTGGAAAGTAAATTTCAGTGTACCTACGGATTATCTGAAGCCGATGAGGATCCAGCAGTTGCTTCCCAGAGTCCCCATAGCAGCTGTACCTTTCAGCTAATTTTCTGTGGTCAAAGAGTTCCGGAAACAATCTATGTAACAAAAAAACACAAAATTCCCCTGGAGAAGAAGCTTCATCTAAAAATTCATTGAGATCCTGAGCATCTAGAATGTAGTCTGAGGCAATGACATTACTCCTGTCCAAGGACAGAGCTTCTTCTTGCTCTTTATCCTCAAGAAAATGAGAGGAATCCACCTGTTCAGTCTCATAAAAACTGGATGACTGCACATTCTGTGGATTATTTTCCAATTCCCTTTGAGCCCAAAATCTATTGAAGAAATCGTTGAGTTGAGGCAAACACTCCACCTGCCACACAGCTGTACTCTTCACAGAAGGATAACAGACTTCCACGTAGCTACGGATAAGCTGCAGATGCAGAGACTCCAGCTTCCTCTTGTTAGGAAAGCCACATGCACTGCAGTTCCTGTTGAACTCGTCGTCGCTGAAGAGCTCTGGGAAGAGCTGTACCAGTAACCGGCAGGCAAGGTCTCCACCTGACGTGCTTTGATCCATGAGTTGTTTGAGCTCCGCAGAAGTCAGCGTGTACTCGGGGGGAGGCTTGAAATCTGCCACACACTCCACTGGACTGACTTGCTTTTTAATTCTGCTCACCTCCAGAGACAGCAGGTCAACCTTATTGTGAAGCTGGGTCATATTGGAACTGAGAGTGTTAAGTGTGAAGAACATTTTCTGTATCAAAGAGTATATATTTGGGTCAGACTCTACAGCGGCAGCCGCCGCAGCGAGGGCTGCAGCCGAGTCCCTCTTGCGTTGGTCGTTCAAAGTCCGAAGATGCGAGGGACTGCTGGGGCTGATTTTTTCATACAAGTCATAAGAGGCAAACTGTTCTGCTCCTGATGCATTCTTCTTCTCTGTAATTTTGTGTGAGATGCCATAAAGGGGTTTCTTGTAAGACGAAGTGGTTATGTCGCTGAAGGGTTCTTTCTCACAGAGCCACGTCACATTGGGATTCTTGTTCTTGCTTGGCTGCTCTGCATTTACCTGAGTGGGTGAGCCAGTATCTCGGTTCTTCATGTTTGAATTGGAGCCCTTTGAATGAATAAATATTGTATTAGTGAGACTGCTTTAAGAATATTAGTTACAGATGTGTGCTCCTTAAGCAGGCATTGTTACATAAAAGTGCAAGGTCAAACTGTCTCCACGAAATTCAGTTGTGTTACGTACATCAAATTAATAAATCCATTAGTAAAATAAGTAAACAAAAATATATAGTAAATTATTTATTATTATTATTATTATTATTACTGCTACTACTATTTTGCCTTGGCTTATGGCTTTCTCCACAGGCTAGAAATTAAATTACAGTCCTTAGCACGCTTCTCCCACCGACTTCTAAATACTCTCCCAAATTAAATATCATTATGCTTATGTGTATGAGGATCTTGATCCGCAGAGAACTCGGGTGGCAGCAAGTCAGCAGGAGAGCCAAGAATAGAATCTAGATTTTCTGACTCTTCGTCCTGTGACCTTGCCACTGCTTCCACCACCTGCATTTAACATTCCTAGTGCTCTCCTTACGTTAGCTTTTGAAAATACCATGAAGGCTATTAACCAAAACTGTCATCATTCTCTTCTTGCTGATGCCAGAAATTTATATAGTTTTATATTTTACTTTTTTTATCTTTACAGTGGTTCACAAATCTTAAAAGTTTTAAGAATGAATTAAATATTTAAAATTATTTATGTATGTAAAAACTCTTTTTAAAAAGTTAAAATTATCTTGGCATTGCACATTTTTAAAAGGATATTTTATTTCTGAAAAACAGAGACGTTTAATTTCCAATTTTCTGTATAATTTATACAAGAAACAGAAATGAACTCAAAAGAAATACAAAATTTGCATTCAAATGGAATGCAGACTTCAGGTCTGAGCTGAGAGCCATAAGCAATCTGAAATTCTAGCAAAGACCCTTCTACAACGAGGAGCTGGAAGTAAGGATCCTTTCTGAAAAGCAGCACAGTAACAGTTGTGAAATTAATCTGGTCCCTAGGTGTCCTCATATTTGGCATCTGCCTACTCCAGTGACAAACTGAATCTAATTACTTTTCAATTTCTAAAGCAGTCAATGCACGCTTAAACAGAACAAGCTGTTTTCTACTCCAAGTTTAGGAACCAGCAGACCCAACAAAACTGAAGTTGTTTCTGCTCTCATTCACATCATGCAGACCTACACATGAAAACCTGCGCATACATTCAAGGCTGTGTGGACGGTTAGAAAACTGTCTCTCCAGTCCCACTCATCTTAGAGCCCATTTGCTGTGGTGCAGTGGGAAGCCAGAACTGCGGAGCAGCACCAGCATGTGGTATGACACACCCCACCTACATCAGCATCTCTGTGACTTCCAACAATCCGAAGCACCAGAGGCTGATGTGCAGTCACCCAAGCTGCTCCTGCACTGGGGCTGCAGTCGGCAGAGATTCCCTGCACTCGTCAGTGGAGGAACAGGAAGGCACTTCCAGCAGAAAATGCAGCTTCCCAAGCAGACGTCACCTGAAGGCAGGTCATGGCAATCCTCCCAGACAACAGGGATCCATGGGTAGCTCTGCTCCCCAGTGAGACCCCAGTCTGAGCTAAAAAAAAAACCTCCTTTAACCACTTTAGATCAAAAGAAAAAACAAAGCTGCAAGGTTTTTTTACTATAAAGTGAACTCTGCTACCTAAGTAGCCAGCCTTTTGGCTAACGGCCCTGCTCACAGAGAGTAGTCCAAATATTCCCTCACGTACAGAGTATGATTCATTCACCTCCTTCTTTTCTAAATAGCTTGCCAAGGTCACCAACGGTCTGCTAGTTCTCCTCAGAGCTCCTGCCGTTTTTTCCTTATTTAATTATACAACAAGAATTGGCAACATGAGGGTACCTCCAATTAGTGCACACCTTGTGCGCAGCGCCAGGACAAAGCAAGATGTGGATGTGTATCCAGCAGCACAGACTCACCACCTTCAGTGCCTTACTGCACCCTCAGGCCTGGATGCGATGTGCTGGGGTGCAGGAGCAGGGCTGAGCCCTGCCACCAGCAGCTCTGTGCTGGGTCTGGCTGCTGGAGGGACCTGGGCATCTGCCTCGCAGAGAAACTCACTCAGCATTCCACTGACAGATGACAATGAGTTCAGGCCTATGCCTCAGCACTGTCAGAAGCTTTCTTGTCATCTTTCCCTTTTGCTTTGCTTTCTTGTCTTTATACAGGTTCTGGCTGGGGACAGCACTATTCACAGCATAAACATAGGGCTTTAGGTAAATTCTCCTGTTAAGTTCGTTTTTAATATCTTTTTAATTAATTTTCCTTAATTTTTAAAGAAACTGATCTTTAGTGCCAATTAGCATATTTCAGATGACACTACTCTGCCTTAGGGTTAATATGTTAATGTACTGTCAATGACAGAAGTGAAGAAAATCTTTGTAAGATAAAACATACATAATATAGCACTGCCCTTTATATTACATTTGCATAGCAAATTGTTGGACCATAAACATTCTTTGAAAATGTCCAAATTGCAGCACGTTGGTAAACACTGACCGACACAATTAACTGTGAAATGATCTCTCACATCATCTCTCAGTGTCCTAACCCAACTTTTAAACGTTGTTTAGTTACTGCTCTCCTCAGTGTTAAAGTGCAGTGCAGGTAATTTATGAGCTTTATCATGCTTTATACACAAAGTCTCAACGTCCACAACAATAAAGAACAAAACATTCTAGCACAGGATTAATGAAGAATAAATATGTCTAAGCAAGAAATACAGAAAACAATTCTACCAAATATTTGAGAACTTGGAAACATCTTGCATGGAAATTCTTAAAATTTAAGTTCTCCTACATGACATTCCTCTAAAACTACTTTGAAGCAATGTAGGAAAAGATTAATTTCTGGTTTAAATCAAAATGATTTTTTTTTAAGTGAAATGTCTTCCGCTAGGAAGTCACCGAGTAATATAAACACCAGCCCAAGAGTACAATTATGTAATAGAAAAAGTACAGCTCTAATTATATCATAGACAGATGTCTACGTGAAACGTAACACAAGCACAGTACTCTCAAAAATATTTTGTTCTCTGTTCAAGCAGAAATAGTTAATGAAGTCATCAGCTAAAACAAAATATTTGTACTGGAAAAGCAGTGCACTTTAAAAATGTTGTTAGGATTGAGGGCTGTTTCTGGTTGGTTATTTAACTAAACATGCTGATTCACTGGGGTCAGCTGAGAGAGTTTGCATCATTGTAACTGGGTCACTTTCTGACATAATAAATTCAAGGTTAATTCATTTCAAATAAATTTTAAAAATGTATTAACAGCAACCAGCAAAGCACAAAGAAAGCACAGTTCAGAAAACAGTGAGTAGTTCTTTTTTTAAGATTCGGAACGAGTAAAATAATTGTAAAAAGTATAAGAGAAAGGAAATAAAAGAAAGAAATAGTGTTATAAGATTAAAACCTACCTACCACAGGCACACAGGAGAAAAAACAGAGCCCTGAGAAGCCAGAGAGATGACAGGCAAGAGAAACAAATATGAAGAGCTATAGCTAGAAAGGAGAAATGAAATGCACAAATACAACTCGGGATAACTGGCTAAGTGGCAGAACAGCAGAAAAGGATATGTGCATTAGAGTAGGTCATAAACTAAATATAACCCAGGATTGAAGTTATTCAAAAGAGGCTGAATTTGAATCTAGGTTATTTTAAAGAAGTGCTGAGTGTGAAAAACAGGAGGTCATTATAGTGCTCTGGAGGGTGTTAGGAGAGATGTGACTATCCAACACTGAAAGCCACCCTTCTGGGAATCTCAAAGAGATCAACAAAACTAAAAGGTGATTCCCAGAGAAGAGCAGAGGAAATAGACTTAATTCTAGGAAAGGAAGTGTCTAGGAAGGGCCAAGAGTGGATGGCACCACAACAATTTTCCCAAGCACAGTCTTGGGTTTTTTGTTTTTGTTTTTACAGGAACAGAAGGTCACTGCTCTCTCCACTGAAAAGAACAAGGGCAAAGAAAAACCAGCGCAGTTTCAACAAAGGTTAATGAAAGCATCTCTGGTTATTAGGGAGGTGAAGCACTAGAAGGGGATAACTGAAGAGATCTAGAACCTCCTTCACTGGCTGGACAAATGTATGGACTGCCACAACTGGGATGCTACAGAAGTATAACACATGCCATTCCAGGTGTGCTGAAGGGTTCTGCATCCCTGCATTTTTATCTTTTGAGTAATATGCAAATTTATACATGTCACACTGACACCAAAATCTGCGTCATGGAAGGAAGGGAATTACAGCCCTGGTGCTACTGCGGCTGAGGATCCAGCTGAAGGACTGTGTGATGTGAGAGAGGCTGTAATCAGAGTCAGACCGAGTTATGCCAAATCCCTACCCGCTCCTACTTTTCTGAAAAGCAACAAAAGTATACTTCAAATGAATGAATTAACCTATAAGTGTATGTCATCAAAACAATTGCTCCCAAGTTAAAGAAATGCCCAGACAGATTCTGTGTGCAAACTGGGTCAAGAGAAGCCATATTTGACTCATACTCATTACTAATGCAAATCTTGTTAAATGACTTGCATTTTTGCTCGTGACAGCACTGAATTTAGCCTATAAAATATGAACAGAAAAATCACACAGTCATGTATAGAGAAGTCACCTCTTGTGTAAAGCGTCTTTTCTTCACACTGGGTAAGACATCTTGCTGGCTCCCTGAACCATCACAACCAAGTGAGGTCTGTTTCCATTTGTTGGAATCCTGTAGGCAAGTAACTGCGCCATCCACTGAGTGTTTCTCAGAAGATCTGGATGTTACCGAGCAGTCTAGAGCTTCATCTTCATTTTCTGTTTCTACTTTCACAATATTTTTTTTAGGAATTTTTACTGGAAAAAGAAAAGGTTTAGAAAGATAAAGCACTCTCTCCAGAAAACCACGACAGCCTTAATACAATTTTTTTTGTGTTTTGTTTCTCTTTATGAAAATGTGTTTTGAAGAACATCATTATTTTTTTATGACTTGCACAATAAGTGTACGCTGAGGCCACCCCAAAGTCCAGGTTTTGTTACGCTAGGAACCATACAGTCATCCAGTAAATGACGGTTTCTTCCCCAAAGAAGAGTCCAAAGTATAAACGAAGTTACAGCAGGAAGATTTTTTTGGAGGGGAAGGAAGGATGCAGAGCAGAAAATACAATGAATAACAAAGCTTTTCAGAAACTGCTAATGTAGTCTGTCCTGATCCAAGCACATTCTTTATCAGATTACAAAGCTTCCATTCAACAAGTATTTTTGCCTGGTCAGAAAATATACAACATATGATATTTTACCTTCATCGTCATCAGTGATTTCAGCTGAATTCATCTTCTATCTCACTAAGGAACAAAGCAAAAACATGGATATCAGCATCTTCCAGAAACAAGACACATCTGCATGCACTTTTGTAATTGCTTTTACTCTACAGCCATTACGCATTAACAGCTCACAGATAATTTCCAATCTCTACTTTTGGAGTCACTAGCTATTTTCAGTACATTTCACAACAATCTATAGACCTGTAAATACATTATACTGTAGACAACATATGATAGCTAGGAATGTATTGAAAATGACGTGTGCTTTTTTTCTGGTATGAAGAAAAGTGAAGGTTACTCATATTTATAAAGTATCTTGTCAGTACAGAAATGAAAGTTAACTGCATTAAGTTCTCCAGCCTGTACTAAGTTACCTCAACTTAACATGGTCAAATGCTTTTTTGTTGTCACTGTGGGTGACCTCGAGTCAAAGAATGAAAACTCATCATAAAACGGAGCACACGCATATTGGAGTAAGCTCTCGCTTAAAAATCCTTAATCTCCTGTTATGGATTGCATAAATTGGAGCAGAGCAGTCTGCAGATCTGCAATAACTACTTTTCTTCCTACTGTAAAGCAATAGACTCTAATAACGAAAGAATGTTGCTGGCTTTTTTTGTAAGGATAAACAAATAATTGCAAATTATCCCGGCATAATTTTAGCATTATTCCCCATATCATAGAACAGCTTGGGCAGGAAGGGACCTTAAAGATCATATGAAAGACTCACTTGTATTTGTCTCCTTGGGAACTAATTTGGCAAATCACTTGGGATAAGCATCAGTATACGGACGTGTTCCTGAAAGGAACTCTACATCTTTTGGAGATCTACAAAGCAAACAACTTAATCAGATCTCACTGCTGTTAGGAGGCACACAGCTGCAACCTGACACTCTCAACTTGTAAACCAGTGACTGGAGAACTGCCACACACCTCTCATGCTCACCTACACGTAGCCTGACGTTTAATTGGTCCTAGATTATTATCACTTTACATTTTCCACAGTCAGATTCCTTTTTAATACAGTTGTCTTTCAACTGTTCCCGCCTATCCCTTAACTGAGGACTGAAATCTGCTGACGTTAGCAGGAAGACAGCTTCTCTCTAGCTGGAGCAAGTGAATAAAGCAAACAAACCATCAAAAGCCTATGTACAGCCCATGAGGGGGAATTATAGAGTTAAAATCTGCTCATCCTAGGCAGCCTCATAAGCATACTGTATTCTCACACACTTGTCTTCAGCATGGCCCTCGTATACTGCCTTGTAAAAAGCATCTTTAAGATAATGTGCGAATGTCTTCATCTTATCACCAGAAAAATGTATGCCTCAGTTATACAGAGTTATGCCATAAACCCCCCAGCTATCTGCTGCTTCTACCATAATTTCAGAACTCGCATTTATGAACTGCAATAGGCTTAGCTCTAAGGGACACGGTACAAAACCAAAACGTGGATGTGCTCAAGAACTGAGACGCACAATCTTTTTGTCAGGGCCAGAGGTGAGAGCAAGCGAACACACCAACAGCACGGCTGCAGAGCATTCTGTAATGGGAATCTAAGTGCTGGAGCTTCCCAGCCCAGTCCTGGACTGCTCTGTTAGAGGACAGCACTAACAGCTTGTATGCTAGAAAACATAGAGCCAGGACAAAAGGATACAAAAGCAATGCTGTGGGAACGATGCAAAATATTGAGGAGAGGACATACGGAATGGTGTTTTCTTGTAACTGTGAACATTACTGCTATTCAAACAGGAAGACTGCATTAGAACTCCTCTAGGAAAATACTAGCAAATTGGATGTAGATAATATACAAGGATCTGAATGACCACTACTTAAAAACCGGAAAAGAAGTAAAAACTGAATCAAAGCGCACACTCTGGTTAACAGTTAACTTTCTAAACACCAAGCAGGCCAAGCGATCCCCAGCTCGGGTCAAATAATGTTGAGGCAGAATGTTTTGTCCCACTTGTTTGAAACATAGTGCTGTAACTTGGTTTTAAATTACCTTTTGAACTGAAATTTGCCAGAATACAATTAAAAGCAGATAGTAAAAAGAACATCCGACTCAATGCCTAGACTTGATTTGAACTCTCAGATGTCAAACAAAGCACGAGCTCCAAACTGTTCCTTCTTGTGAGCCCTAGTAATCTCTCTCCTTATCTGGTTTCCTCTGTTATGATATTTGTAAGAACACGGGCATTACAAGAAAATTAACCACAGACAGCGGCTTCTATTGAGAGTGAAGAGTCAGCTGCCCCTGTAATTTCCTGCCACACAGCCCCACCTGCTTCCCGTCAGGCATGGCTGCTCACCTCACCCTCCACTGAGCTGCTCCAGCTTGATAAACTAATATGAAACAATTCACTACTTTTTTTGATGGGTTGCTTTTCTTCTGATTCAGAGGGGCAACAGGTAAGGGAAGCAACCAGGCCTGACACCAACATGCCACTGGCAAGGTCCAACCATTTCACACAACTCTTCCACAACACCACCTGCCTATGGGGAAGCACCCGTGCACACGTGCATGTGCCCGCCCAGGCACAGCTAGCATCACAGCTGGGTGCTTCATGCTCTCCCACAATGCTGTTTGCAGGGAGTATATGTGAATAATAACTATTTCTTCAGTAGAAGAGGCAGCATTCTGGTCCAGACTGTCCAAACAAAAAGGCCACAGAAAAGAAGACTTAAGGGAACATGGGATGCAATGCTGCAAAAAGTTATGAAAGAAAATCTTCCTCTAAAGCAAAAACTGGACGGTTTCTTGTAATGCTGAGTGTATAAACATGCATTATTATTACTTCATACATCTTTTGTCCAGAGATAGAAGTGCAATGCGGGGCTGGGGACAGCCAAGCCTTGACAGTGCCACAGCACGTGCCTGCTTCCTGTGAAAAGGAGATCTGGTCCAAATAGCAGGAGCTAGTACATTAACAGCCAGATCTTGATCCTAATGAAGTCAATTGGAACTGGCTAAGCATCAGAGTTGTCACTGAAACTTCTTGTTACCAATCAGAAACCTTAAAGTTCAAGTTTAGAAGCTTTGCCTGTAAATATTTAGGCTTGTGAACTAAGATATCTTAGAAGCCTTTTCTCCAAGTTCCCTGGTTTCTATCATGTGTATAAAGTTCATTTCCAAAAATGTACGATTTAGAAACACTTAATGCAACAGGCTAGGTAATAGAGTAAGTAAACTTAAACTTTTTTCCTTCTGTGCTTATGGTTCAACACTCAGAATAACTTCTATCACCTCCATGATGGATCTTGCATCTCTGAACATGAATTGGACAGCTAATACTTTATGTCCCAAACAGCCTCTGCCACTGCATACAGGCAGTCTGCTTCTGGCACTCATTAGCTAAAGCTAAGGATGAACAGGAAGATAAGCAGCACTGGACAAATTCAAGTATGCAGTTTATAACTTCTATGAAGTGAATGTCTCAAAAACACCTTCCTGACTTACCAGTGTGCACTCACCTTCCTATCTAAACTGTTCTGATAGTTGGTATTGCAGAGATACCTGTACCAAGCACAGCAAGGTGTCATGAACCTGCACGATTTCAGCCCTCACCTTGGAAGACATAAGCACTCCTTTCAGCTCAGTCCTCTATACTTTTGAAACAGTTAAAAAAGATGAACCACAGAGGAGTTTTCTTAAGATGGTGACCACTTTGCTTTCCTAAGAGAAGTGAGTAACAACACTCCGATTTGCAGTCGGATACAGACAACACTATTCATTTCATCCTAACATACAACGAGCTTATTGGCAGAGAACTGACTCGAGACGCAGCACTGTGCCCTCCTGTTGCAAGTTCAAACTACTTCAAACAAATAAAACACGGATAACAGTCAATCTCTAGACATTAACCTAAGCATTTTATTCGTGATCTTGAGATCTGCAGCAAGACCCAGAAATCCCACTCAGCTACATGCTAAACTGGTAAGGTGGTTACAGCTTCTAGATGTCATGCTCCTGGTGGACCATATATGCAGAGTCCTGCTGAGATTGCTGCACGAGGAATTACTCTGCTCACATTCAACAGAAAGAGTTTGATACTTTAGCACTCTCACAGAGGACAACCATAAATGAGCACAGGGCATTTCACTTAACGGTGGCACAGTGTTTAAAGAGGTATTTGGGAGATTTTTTATTTTCCTGCTATTGATTTCACACTGGAGACAAGACTCAGGTCCCCAGATCACAGATAACTGGCCTCATCACCTGTGACAGACACTCTGGAGGGCAGGCAGGAAGGCAAGCCCTAAGCCTGAACATGAGGGGACAAGCAAAGAAGGGGAGTCCCTAGGTTCCAGCATGCCTTGGCTGCCACTATCAGCCAAATCCCCCTCCCACAGACCCTGCTCTCTCTTGTCAGATCAGCCAAGTGAAAGGGACAGTTCAAGAAAGGGAAAGAACTTTATCTACTTCCACTCACAGCACTTAGGAACATGGCTCTTACTTCGAAGACCTACTGGCTCATAGCGTTTAACTGTGTCATACCATTTGGTAATGTTCAACTGATAATACAGAATTACGGAATCATAGGGGTTGGAAGGGACCACAGGAGATCATCTAGGCCAACCCCTTGCTAAAGCAGGGTCCCTACAGTCCCTATGTCCCTGGACACAGTACATGATGTGGCCTCACCAGGGAAGAGTAGAGTGGGAGGATCACCTCCCTCAACCTCTTGGCCACACTCTTAATTTTTAATGCAACCCAAGATCCCACTGGTCTTCATGGACATCAGAGCATGCTTCTGGCTCACAGCCAACCTGGTTGTCTACTAGGACAGCCAGGTCCTTCTCTGCAGAGCTCCAGCAGGTCAGCCTCTAACCTGTACGGTTATTCCTCTCCAGATGTAGGCCTCTACACCTGTCCTCGTCAAACTTCATCAGTTCCCTCTGCCCATCCCTCCAGCCTGCCCAGGTCTCGCTGAATGGCATCACAGCCTTCTGGTGTGTCAGCCATCCACACCTCCCAGCCCTGTATCATCAGCAAACTTGCTGAGAGTGGACTCCATCCCTCCTTCATCCAGGTCATTGATGAAGATGCCAAACAAGACCTGACCCAGCACTGGTTTCCGGGGACCACCACTAGCTACAGGTCTCTAAACAGACTTTGTGCTGCTGATCACAACTCTCTGAGCTCAGCCAGTCAACCCGTTCTCAATCCACCTCACTGTCCACTCATCTATCCCATGCTTCCTGAGCTTACCTAGGATGATGTCATGGGAGATAGTATCAAAAGCCCTCCTCAAGTCCAGATCACTGCTCTCCCAACATCTACCTAGCCAGTGATGACATCACAGAAGGCTACCTGATTGGTCAAGCACCACTTCTTCCTGGGGAGCCCACACTGACTATTCCTGATAACTTCCTTCTCTTGGAGATGACATCCAGAATAAACTGCTCCATCACCTTCCCAGGGATGGAGGAAGGGCTGATGTGCCAATACTCATTGCTAACAGAGAAGCTCAACATACAACTCAAAGCTGCAAATTAGAGAGAATGGAGTAATGCCTTTACCAAAAAAAAGTTTTGGAATGTTTATGCCTCTCTGCCCTTTTACAGGTAACTGCTACCCTGAAACTGCTGTTGCAAATAGAGCTAAAAATGTCATACATGCACCAAAATTGTGCCCATTTGAAATATGCACAAAAGCCTTATGGATTAAGAGCACACAGATAAAATAGATTTTATGAACGTAACATAAGCCTGACCAAAATCACCCCATGATGAGCATTCTCCTCCTCCTATTTATACCTAACAATTACTACTTTGTTGGCCTCGGAGTTGTTTTTTTTTTTTTTTTTTTGCTTACTGTCTTGTATGATTACAACCATTATAAAAACACATTGCAAAAAGAAAAAGACCTTGCTGGTAACAGAAGATCAAGTCAATTCTCTTCGCAATCACTCTTAAAGAAAGCCAGATGGATCACCTTTAAGTTCAGACTTAAAAAATGCTGCTGCTCTATCATTTGTACCAAAAAATAACTCAATACTCACTAAACATCCATACCCAATGGAAGTCCTTACAACCAGGGAAAAAAGAAGCATAAAAACCATGAAGGACAGTACAAAAGTGCACAGATGCTGCATGTAATTCCGATTTTATAACACGGGAAAATTACCATCACAAATTTAAATGAATAATTAACTAATACAATAATTATTGTCACCGGTTTTATAGAAGTTTGCTGTTCACTTTTTCGATTGCTTGCAAAACACTGTACTGTTCAGTTCAGTACTGCACAGCCAATGCGTACAAGCTGCATCTCGAATGCACACAATCCTACTGCATATTTGAATATCTTCATGTAGGTTAGAGGTATGTCTCCAAGTCTTCATTACCAATACCTTGCCAATAACATAGCATCATTTTTTTCAGACATTGTGTACTATGAGATGTTTATTCCTTCTAACGCCTCATGGTGGTACATTGCTTCATGCATAAAAGTCACAGGCTTTAATGAGAACTACTCGAGTTTTGTTTACATCCAAAGAGGTGAGCTGTTATTTACACTTTGGTCAGAAGATAGGACACGTGATGTTTGCTAGTAACATTAAGAATGTGTTTAAAAGCACATGTGGAAGAAGTCGGTCAACTTCCTTGCTTTCAGCATGCAGTGAAAGTTACAGCACTTAGGTACCCTAGCTGAAGAGCTGATACTGTAAGGAGGTAAAATCGGCTACGTTTTACAAGATGAGCACGCAGAACTGCTGTTATTTAACAAAGCTGGCCTCATTACAACAGGACTTGATCCAGTCAATGCTACGTAACAACAGCGTGGCTTACCCAAAGCCAACCAGGGACAGTTTAATTTATTAGATAAGAGACTTGATAGACATTAAAGGGTCTGTGGTCCTGTTCCCTGCCTCTGCACCTCTGTCTGTACTTCATGTAAAGCACGTGTTGGAATAAACAATCCAAAAACTCATAAATAAAAAGGACAGAACGCAGAGAGTCCAAAGGAGTCAAGGGGCTGGAGAAGCTGCTGCAAGAGATAAGGCTGAAGGAGTTTTAGGCCCTTTCGAGCTGCGGAACAGAAGGCTCAGGGGGCATCCCAGTACTTAACAGGTGGCCACAAAGAAGAGGGAGGATCTCCCTTCACAAAGAGCCACACGGAGAGCATAAGGGGCAGTGGCTATGAGCTGTACCAGGAGCAGCTGTACCAGGAGCAGCTTCACCTTGATGTAAGAAAGAAATGTTTTACAGTGAGAACAACCAATCTCTGGAATAAGGTCTCGAGGGCCATGGTACAGTCCTTATCACCAGGACTTTTCAAGACAGGTGGACAGAGCGCTGGATCATCTCACCTAGGCTCCCTTCTCTAAGGAAGGCCGGGCCTGATGAACTTCTGAGGTCCTCTCCAATCAGGGCTGTCCTGCTACTCTTAAAACACAGCGACCAGCTGATCCTTCCCTGGAAGAGCCCAGGCGCAAGACACCAGCTGGATGGATGCAGTTCCATCCTCGGCAGGGCGGTTCTAACTGAACACTCTGTCCTTTGTGGTGTTTCAGAAGGATGAGGCCAGACTAACTCTTTGAAATGACAAAGTCGCTCCTGAGCACCTCTGGCTCAGGTGGTCCACGAGCTGCATCCCCCCTCCTGCACACTGCTCACCAAGCAGCTGTGGGCAGCTCTTCTGCTGGAGCAACCCGACAGAACTCTGGGCTTGGCTGTGTCATACAGGTCTTTCACATCCTGCCTGCAGCACTGGGTTCAATACTTTCAACACTACAATTATTCTTGGGGTGCATCTGATTCTTCCAGTTTATTAAAAACAAAACAAAGAAAAAGAAAAACCAAGAAAAAAACCCACTGCCACTCAAATTCACGTTAACAGTTACATGTAAACACCACTCCAAAAATGTCTCGGTGTTTGCTTTCTGTTCAGTGGGACAGTGATTTGACTTTAAACATGGCAGAAATTTCACAACACCTTCTCAAACTAACAACAACAACACAAGCATTTTATTCTGAAGTTTTTAGGCATTTTCATTAATATTTTAATTTCCTCTTTAAGCGTTCTCCTGTTGCCAAAAACCTCATCACCACACTCATTTGCATGACACGGAGAATAAGCAAACAGCTACAGCTCACCGTCAGTATTACTGCTACCTCAAACTTCTTCACTAAAACCACCATCACAGACAGAAAGGAGGATAACAGAAAGACAGAGAACACTGTGAGCTGCACTTTGCATGTGTACAGTCAGGTTTCCTTATAAATTACTACTTTTTTTTTTCTGAATGTTGAAAAAGCACGGGAAGTCACAGCTAGCAGGTTGAAGAAACAAGTCTGACGCCCAAAGCCACTTCAAACTGAAACTGTTTATTATTTCATAGAAGCACAGGACCATAGGAGCAGGAAGGACCCTCTGGGGAGCACCTGGGCCAGCCTCCTGCTGGAGCAGGATCCCTACGGGTTCCTATGGAATAGGACTCTTACATCTGTTATCCAAACAAAGAGCAAAAGGCAAACAGAATAGGAAAGCGCGCTTAGAGCAGATGTTTTCTATTCCATCACTTCTGTGACTGCAGGGTGCCGCCGGTGACCCCAAAATGGAGGCTTTGAATACAGTCCACAATTAACGCCCTGTGCTCGGAAAACAATATTCCGACAACACGAACGCGCTGCAACCGTTAACTGCTCGTATTAACCCAAGCTTTAAAACCACGCTTAGAATCATTTTCAGCGAAGCTTTACCCTTCCGGGCAACGCAACTCCCCGCACTGCTCGGGAAGCTCCTTCGCCACGCAGCGCACAGGGACGGGATGCTCGAGGCTCCGCGGGGCACGTCCCACCCGACCCCAGCAGCGCTCGGGGACGATCTCCCGCAGCCCGCGGGGCCGCCCGGTTCCCGGCGGGCGCGGTGCCGGCGGGGAGGCGGCGGTCGCCACGTGGGAGCGGCGCGGCCCCGCCCCGAGGCGGAGGCTGCGGCGATGCCGCCCCGCACACCCCGCACGCGGCGGCCGCGGCCGCTTCCGCGGTCAGAGCCACGAGCCCGGGCTGCGGCGGCGGTTGGCGCTTCCGGTCCGAACCCTGCCCGGGCGGATCTATGTGGCCGGTGCGCACGGGGGGGGAGGGGGGGAGAGGGGGAGTCGAGGCGAGGGCGGAGGTGACGGCGGCGCGGCCGCCCCGCTCCCCTTCCTCCCGCCCGGCGCTGCCCCTCCGCGCGCCGCGGATGGAGGCGGCCCGGCCGCGGCGCCGTCGCGAGCGGCGAACAAAGAGCCCCCGCCCGCCGAGCTCCGTGTGGGGCCGGGCCGCGGCGGGGCGAGGGGCCGCCTCCCCCCGGGGCCTCCCGCCGTGCCCTCCCCGCTCCCCCGTTCCCTCCCGGCGGCGAAGGCGGCACTTACCGGGGCGCGGCGAGGGGGCGCGGGGGCCCCGGGACGGCGGGGGCGGCTGGAGCGGCCGCCGCTGGTGCCCGCCTCTCCCCCCCGCTCTTTGTGTGCGAGGGTCCGCGCGCTGCGCTCTCGCGTGACGTGACGGGACCGTGTGTCATTTCCGCACAAGGACACCGAGCCCCGAGCCGCCGCGGCCAGCGCCACCCGCCGCCCCGGGGCAGGGGCAGAGACGGGGGGTGGGGGTTGGGGAGGGGGGGGGGGGCGGGGAGGAGCGGGACTCTCTTTCCCCCGGTCCGCCCCCGCCCCCGCCCCGCCGGGGGCACGCGCCGCTCCCGCCGGGGACCCCGCGCGCGGCCCCGCCACGCGCGCGCCCGCCTCCCGCCCGCGGGACCCGGCCGCACGTGGGCTGGCGCCGAGCACGTGGCCGCGGGGAGCCGCGCGCCGCCGTTATCGCGCCTCCCCCCAACCCCCTCCCCTCCCTCCCCCCCTCCCGCTCCCCGCTTCCCTCAGCCGTCGCCTCGTGGCCGCCCCACGCGGGGCCCCGAAGCGATCCCCGTGCCCGCAGCGGCTGGGGCCGGCCGCGCGGAGCTGCGAAACGGGAAGAGCTCTCCGCTTTAAGGAGTATCCGTGTCGGTGTTCACTGTTTTGACAGCGGCGCGTGGAACGTCAGCCTGGCGAATCCTGCCCGTTGTGAAGGCGCGGAGCTTGCGGGCCGAGCCCCGGAGACGGAGCCGTACCTAAACGCGAGGAGCGCGGCCCGCCGGGCGGGCTGCGGAGCGCTATGCGGCGACACGAAGCTGCAGCGCTCCGTCACGGGGATCACGCGGCCGTTCCCCACACGCAGATGCCGTCCGCACGGCAGCCGCTCTCGCCGCGCTGTCATTGTTTCGCTTCTCCCGCGGCCGAGGGAGCCGAGGCTCGTGTTGCTGCATTAGATGCGTGCCGAGCGGTTGGGAAATGACTTTCCAGGAACGAAACCTCTCCGATAAACCTGCTGCCCCATCAGTAGTTCAGCCCTCTGCTGTAGGCGCTGCCGCCTTCCCTAGGACTGAGCAGTAGAGCGAATCCCGAAAAAGGTTCTGCTCCCTACAATTTCCCTCACCGGCGGAGCCGCCAGCTTGCAGGCTGCTCCGACCGACCACTTCACGAGGGGACGATTTATTAACGAGACAGGAATCTACAGCCAGCGATTCGTCCACCCTGTAGCGGTACGGGCACTTCCCGATAACTTTCCTGGGTCGGTTAGCACTACGAAGGTGAAGTTTCCAGCGTGATTTGCCCCCTGCCTTGTTCGCAGAGTTAATCGAGGGTTTCCTTAAAGGGTACAGCGAGTAGTGCCGGGTCCCAGTTGGATTTTACTCGGGTCCTTTACTTAGCGGGATTAAGCAGAGTCAACCGCAAGGCAGGAGCGTGCCGGTGGAATCCCAAACTACATTTCAGAGCCCTTGAGAACGCACTCTCCAGTCTGAACTCCGCCTCCTTTCTGCTCTGCAGCGCTGGCCCGAGGCACTGCAGCTACCAGGGACCCGGGCCCAGGAGGAGACCCGAAGGGCCTCAGCTAAGCATAAAGAAACACGGCACATTGCTGCGGTAACAGCACTCGCTGAGACGGGAGCAGGCCGAGCTGTCCCCAGGCAATGCAGGGAGCAGCGCAGATTGGCTTCCTGGCCAGACAGCTCCCGGTTCCTTCACCATTTGAACTCGCGCTGCACAACTCATTTATTCAAATGTTCATTTATTTCCCTTCATGCCTTTGGCTCAAAAGCCACTCTGTGACAGTGCGGCAATCTCTGGAAAATTCTGCTGGGAAGGGGAAGCTCTGGTGCTCCAACACGAGCACTCTTCGGGAAAAAAAAATCACCCATCATTCCTGAGTGCAAACAATGGGCCATCACTCAGCCCTCTGAAACAAGATCTCAGCCATCAACACCAACAAAAACGTGAAAGCTGCCAACACTGCCTGCCTTTCACAGTCATAGAGCGGCTTGGGCTGGAAGGCCCTGAAAGATCACGTAGCCCTAAAACCCGCAACATGGGCTGGTTACCCACCCTGCAGCCCAGCTGCCCGTGGCCCCATCCAGCCTGGCTTGAGAGCCTCCACCCACAGCTTCTCTGGGCAGCTGTGCCAGTGCCTCCCCACCACCGAGGAAAGAATTTCCTCCTAAAGTTCACAGGGTGGACTGGCTCAGGTGATGTCACCACTGCAGCAGGCACGAGCGAGGAGCTGCAGCAGCTCAGCGTGCTGAGGCCACGGCGTGGTATAGTAATGGCCGCAAATGTAGAGGCTTCTCTGCTTCTTGTCACACACGTTTGGCATGAAGGAGGACACAAACCTCCGGCATGGCTCCTTTCTTGCAGACTGCTGCAATGTCCTGCAGCACTGGGGAGGCAGCGTTGTGGCATGTGATGCTGGAAGTGCTCTCAGCACTATTGGCTGTTTCGTTCAGTGAAGTGTACCACTGTAGCACCACTCAGTCTCTTTCCTCCAGCACGTCTTGAATCTAAGCCACTGTGCAGCCAGACCCGAGAGCCAGGGAACGCATGGGGAAAGCAGAAGAGAAACAGCCTTAGTGTGCAGAGTGAGTTCCTTGCAAGTCATATGCATTTTGCACGTGTGAAATCTAAACCCTTTCTCATAGGAAGGCAAGCAGGGCCTCCTCGTGCCTGATGCCTGACTTCCTACAGCCTGCAGGAGCAGGGCACGCTCTGCTCACTGTGCAGGTGCACTGAGAGATGGAGCCAGAGGGCACTGCCTGAAGGATGGGGCCAGAGCTCGCCGCTGGACCCCAGCACTCTGCCAGGGCCAGGATTGCCCTTCCTATAAGTGCATGGGTGAAGCCAGGAGTCTACAGTGGCCTGCCAGAATTGGACAGGTACATAAGTCAGGTGGCTTGGTTTATGTTACGTGTGTGTTTGATGTAAATGAGCTTCAAACAGACAGAGTGAACTTGTCAAAAAAAGCAACACAGGTTTTGAAATCCTCGGCCTTGGATTCAACTTAAAAGCCAAAGTGATCGTCCCAAAATAAAGAATCAATCAGTCCAATGAACTCTGCAGTAAAAGGTGATCTGCGACTCAAAATTTATCCAAGCCTGAAATATTCAATGGCAAATAAGGCAAGAGCATCTGTCACATGATGATCAGCTTCACACTTCTCAGAACCTTTCTCTGCCAACCAAACCAAAGGGACACATGTGGATACATGGCACGTGCCTGCTTAGAGCCTGTGCTGGCTCACAGGCAACAGTGCTGAACAAGTAAAGTGCCACAGGCAGTATCCAGACCGTGCCACTACCTAGGGGCATGCAACTGCAGAAGACAACACCCAAGCTTCTCTTCTATTTCCAAACTTTCCATGGGTGCAAGCAAGTTCTGCCTGTAACTTCCTGCACCACTTGGGAAACACTGGCTTGGAGTGCCAGCTAATATAATTGCACGTTTTCTTCTCAGAAACAAAATTGGTATGTGATACTTTTAAATTCTGTAGCAACACTGCATCTTGTTCTTAAGTACGATGATAGCTGCTGTCGAAAGCCAGACTTCGCAAATACAGGCCAGAAATACTATAGTTGGATTGCTAGTTGAATCAAGGATGTCAAAATAGAGAATCCAAAATCATGTCAAAACTGTAGTGGAAGATGAGAGTAGGACAGAACAGTATTGGAACATGAAGTATAGAGTAACCAGAGTGCCACGAGTAACCATGGCCCAGGAGAGCAACTGAACATCTCCCTCTGAGCTATTTCACTCTTGGAAGTGTAGGCCCCTTTTAACCTCTTAGCGATGAAATCCTTACATAGAGAAACAACGCTTTAGGCCTGCTGCATAGTGTCGTACCTCATTAAGATATCTGCGTTCAAATACTTGCAGCAATATGTAAAAAAATTGGAATAATTTGGGAAGCAATGTAGAAAACGGGGTTTCATTGAGAACTCATCTGTCTGATTTGCTGAGTAAGTTTTTTATAAGCGAAGACCTCTTTTTTTTCTTTTCCCTCTAGAGATGGTGTGGGGGCCGGCCTTTGCAAGGACAGACAAGATCCCACATGCTAATGGCTATTACTACAAGAAAATGTGATCAAAAGAAATGCCATTTCATAAAAGTTTAAGCAAGAAATCCTTCTAGTCCCTAGCAGTATGAGTGTTTGTAGCAGCACTGGTCTTTAAGAAACACTTGATATTTGAACTCCATTTATTTTCCTGCAAAGATATCTTATCTCAGCGCATGTACATCTAAAAGCCATTTACAGCTCCTGAGCAGAGAAAGGAATAGTCGTAGTTGTTGTAAATTGATATAAAATTTTAACGCGTTCCCTTCCGTGGGTTGACAAAAGCAACACCACTGCTTTATTAACATAAGTCTCAGTAATGCAGGCGTTTTTCCTTTAGTGTTCTCCTGCCAGTGC
Source organism: Cyrtonyx montezumae (assembly GCF_038088225.1). Taxonomy (NCBI): domain Eukaryota; kingdom Metazoa; phylum Chordata; class Aves; order Galliformes; family Odontophoridae; genus Cyrtonyx; species Cyrtonyx montezumae. The sequence continues at coordinate 52,831,673 of NW_027071824.1, read as the reverse complement.
TCTGTTGTATTTTCTTTATGTCGCTGCTGAAAATAACGATGGGAGCAACTAAGTGTAATTGTACGAAATTATCGCTAGCGATTTGCATATGAAACACACACCTTTTACTGCCTCCAGTTTGCATTGTTTGGCTGGGTTATAAATAGTACAGCTCCAGCGCTGCAAACAGAAAACAGTTTTCAGCGGGCGCATGCGATGAATGAAGAACTGCTCCGGCACAATGTGCGAGTTGGAGAGCTGTCATCGGGATGGGCCAGGGGGGAGAAAGGCTTCCTCTCCTGATAGTGCTCTGCTCTGGAGAGCCACTCCCACAGGCAGCATCCTGCTCATCCTCAGAGTAAGGATCTGTAAAATCAGCGTCAATGTTTTTGCAGAGAAAAAAAAAATAAAAGTAATCTAATCTGCCTGCAGTTGTTTCACATTTCACTAATCACTTCTAGATAACATTTCCTTTCTGTAATTTGACATTTAATAACTGCTAAAATATGAACGCTGCAGTTGATTCAAGCAATTCGGTGTAAATGTCAAAGGCAGAAAAGGGGCTGGTTGTAAGATGCCAGCTGTGGTGCAAGCAAAATGCTCACCTCTGCGCACAACTAGAAAATCACAACAGAACCAATCACTGTTCTAATAAGGAGGAGAGTATTTTCAGTCCTTGATATATGGAGGAAGCAGCAATGGGAGGAAGACAAAGCAAAATATTAAAATATTTTTAGGCAAGATTTTTATAACATCACTGCTAAATTGCAGTTGTCCTATGCAATCCTATATGGGAGAATACAGCCCTTGAATTAAATGGTATGATTAAATTCCATAGAAAATAAAGAAACGTGGGAAATACTGTTTTAATTATCACTGGCACTCTCGTCACTGTTAGCCATGTCCTTGCGTGACGTGACCCCTCCGGGCAGACCAGCGATCCCACCATGTGAGGGGGTCGCACCCCGCTCCAGGATACTGCCTTCCCATTTAGCAAGGAGTCCCCTCACTGTTTCTGTTTTGGAGAAAAATGGTTCTTCTTCCGTGGAGATGCACCTTGGCAAGAAACCATTCTGCAGACAGGGAGGAATGAAAGCCAACTTGCAGTGCCGCAGAGTGTGAGTCTCCTACACGCGGGGGAGCCAGAGCACTCCTCAGCTGGCACAGCACGGTGATGCGCGGCACGGCTGTGCACGAGTGGCAGCGCCTGGACGTGGGGACAGGGCGGGCAGCTCCAAGCCAGGGGCATCCACCTCTACGAATATCTAAGGTGCAGGAGGCAAAGGGACGAGGCTGGACTCTTCTCAGCAGTGCGTGGTGATAGGACGAGGGAAAATGGCCACAAACTGAAGCATAGGAAGTTCTGCACAAATGTGCGTGGGAACTCCTTCCCAGTGCAGTGACGGAGCAGTGGCACAGCTGCACAGAGAGGTGGTGGAGTCTCCTTCTCTGGAGACGTTCCAGACCCGCCTGGACGCCTACCTGTGCAACCTGGGCTAGGGAGCTGCTGTGCCAGGGGGTTGGACTACATGATCTCTGGAGGTCCCTTCCAACCCCTACAATCCTGTTATTCTGTGATCCACTGTCTATTCGCTCATCACCCTCTCTCCCCCTCTTCACAACCTACAGTGAGTGTTGTGCTTTATGGCTTGGGTAATTTTAATGGCATTTGTCAACTTGCTGTCAAAATTTGAGCTTAATGATGACTTAAGAAAACCAGATCACGTTTACCTCAGAAAAGAAATCTGTGAATGCTGCTTATGTAAATAATTAATGCATTTTAGGGATTTGTTTCTGAAAGGAAAAAAAAATAGAGAATTTATTGCAAAGACTGTGGAAACAGATCACTTTCAGAATTGGAAATTTTCTTTCCTTTGAATTGCTTTGGGAGTTTGATAAGCAGCAATGGAAAGATTTCAGCAACAGGTTATACCCCAGAGCACCACAACATACCTGGAGCAAGAAGCATTCCCCAGCCATACCACAGAATGCTCTCTAAATAGTTCCATTAAACTAAAAATAAAAAATAAAAAAATCAATCTTTTAGCAACTTTCATCAAATGAGTTGCATGCTAAGTCATGCATGTATTCTATTGCCAACAGGGCAAGGCACATCCTGGGTTACACTAGGAACCACACAGCCAGCTGATCAGGATCCACGCAGCCTGATAAACCCAGTTGCCCTTTGGCCCCTCTAGTCTTGGTCAGAGTATTAATTACCTGAGTCTTTTAACTTTAAGCCAGAAATCCCTTCAGGACTACTGTAGAATCATATAGAATGACTGAATGGTTTGGGTTGGAAGGGACCTTTAAGATCATCTAGTTCCAACCCCCTGCTATAGGCAGGGACACCTCCCTCCAGAGCAGGTTGCTCAAAGCTCCATCCAGCCTGGCCTTGAGTGCTGCCAGGGAGAGGGCATTCACAACCTCTCTGGGCATCAGCTCTCCTTCTCTGCCTGAGGAATCAGCAACTGGAATGGTAATTTTCTTGGATGGACATTTTTGGACACCATTTTTCCTCACTGTTCATGTACCTGATCTTGTAGGCTCGAGGTGTGTTCATCACCCTGCTTCCTCGTGTCCTCCTCACAGTCATGCAGATGCACCCATGGAACCCTTTCCTTTGAGCAGAGGAAGGCTGACTCTCAACAGCTGAGATGCTGGCCTGTGTGGTTGAGGACAGACAATCTGAGTTACTGGAGCTTGTTGGGACAGATTCTCCACAGCCAAGATGCAAGCAGGTTGAAGAGAGGTTTCCTTTGACTGATGGAGCTGGCCAGCTGACCTGTCCACCACTGATTCCTGCAGATCATCTATATAATTGTAGCCAGCGTGCTCAGCATAAACTTCTGCCACATGGTCCACATGTGCTGGACTTCTTCTGGATCTCTGGATGCTTGGCTGTCACACAGCTTTGAGGCAGATCTCCACCATGGCTAATTCCGTCAGATAATGGATACCTTCCTCAGTGGTGGTCCACTAACCTCAGTAGCATACAGGATCCTCTTAAAAAGATACCTTTCCCTTATGGTCAAGGTGCCTCTAAAAGGCTAAATGACTGACTTCTGCTTCTGTTGTTTCTTTACTTGGCTGTAGGAGTGACTGAGGTAGCTGAGGTTGGGTCTGTGGCTTAGCTACGGTCTCTTGGAGACCTTGTCTCACCCTGACGGCGCTGTGTAGTGCTGGGTAGGTACAGACCAGGCCTCAGCACAGAGAAGTCGTGTTCCCGTGGCACAGCCAAGGCACTACTTTCTTAAGAGTTCTGCCACACCTGTTTGGGGGTGAAATCCCACAGTGTTGGATGGGAAAACTGCCCTTGGTGCCTGTCTTTATTCACCCCCACACCTTGTCACCACAGTACTGCAATATACATCCTTCTGCGACATTCCTAAATAGCTTGTTAGCCTTAGGAAAAGCCAGAATCACATTTCTGAGATGCACTGACACAAGCACTCTGAGTGGCCCAAGACTCTCAAGGTACTGAAGAGCTGTTGGAACGAGGTAGGAAGCATCCGCCCAGCAGGAGAAAGGGAAGGTGCCATTCTTTGTCTCCTTCACAAATTGGCTCTCATAAAAGTGGGAAAAGCTGCAGTTATTAGTTGTCTCCACGAGATGGTTCCCAAAGCACTGGGACAGCAGCAGTGCAGGGCCCAAATACCAGATTAGGCTCAAGGCCAGTGTTTTTATCATAGTTCTCCCAGGCAAAGCACAAGCAGGTGCTGCAGAGCACAGCAAATTGCAAAAGGCAAGAACAGCCCTTACCAAGCTCTCGAATTTGATGTACAGCAAGAGAAGGAGCCTGGCACGGAGTAGGTAAGAAAATAAATAAACACTGTGACCAGCAGCAGGCTAAACAGAAGCTCTGTCTCTAACGTGCTCCAGCCAAATCTGCTGCTACCTCTGTTCTGCCCCGAGTTGGGCACCAGAAAGGACTGCTGTAGGCTCACCCTGGAGAGCAGTGTGGCAGACCGTGCAGCTGCTTGCACACACACACATAGTCCTCCACTCTCCAGGCAAGCTGGGGCAGAGAATCAGAAAAGTGTAAGAAAGAAAATTTGTGAGTTGAGATAAAGACAATTTAATAGGAGGGGAAAAAAAAGAAAGAACAAGAAAAAACCAAGTGATGCAGAAAAAATGACCCCCAGCCAACTGATGCCCAACCAGACCCAAAGCAGCAGCTTCCCTGGAAGACAGCCCAGCTTTTATTGCTGAGCACAACGTTCCATGGCAGATTATCCCTTCGGTGAGCTGTGGTCAGCAGTGCCTCCTGTCCCCAGCCTGCTCACCACGGGGGCAGTGAGATGCACAGAAAGCCTGGGTGCTGTGCAGGCTCTGTTCAGCAACAGCTAAAGCAGTGGTCACAACTCCAGTACACAGCACCATACAGGCCACAATGAAGATCAGCTCTATCCCAGCTAGTTCCAGTGCATCACAGAAAGTTTTGATTCTCCACTCCACCACACAGTGAGGCTGTTCTGACGCAGCCTGGCATACTATGAAAGTGGTGTGGGTCCCTGGACAGCTACCCTGCTGCTCAGGACCCAGCAACGATGGCCACCAGGAGGGGTTGATAGATGGGGCTGCTCAGACTTCAGTTGTTCGGACTTCTTTAGTTGTGGCAGAAATTTCTGATATCCTTCCTCACCAACTCTTTCACAGGGAAGGAGAAGCAGCACTGGGACATGCTTCACGGGGAACCTGGAGGAGGTTTCTGAGGCTTGGTGTTGGCAACAATCCCACTATGAATGTGAGATCTGCATATGAGACCATTCACACTCCCAGCCAACATTTCTAAGCTTCTACATTCCTTATTTTCCAATTAGAAGTTGAGTTTCACAGCCTTCTTATACACAATTATCACAATTGGGAAGCTGGAAAAACCAGGCTGGAAGTTCCATTAGACACGTATGAGACATCCATTCTAACCACTGCAGCTGTGCTCTTTGCAGATGAATTCAGTTTGGTTTTATGAGCAATTGGGACCTTGTCCTGTATTTTGCAGACCCGTGGAATAGTCCAGCAATACAAATCCTGGGCTCAAGTTCAGAGGAGCAGCTGATAGGTACTGCTGGTTGAGTCACTTGGTTTTGGATCAGTGTATTGGTAGCAATTAAGAAAAGCAGACATAAACATTAGGTGTGATTTTCTGTGCCAAAGCCCTTCTGAAATGCAAGGGCATGGAAAGGAAATGCCATATGTCCTCAGCTTTGCTAAAAACTACAGTCACCACACTCCTCAAACTCTTTAATTAATGTACATTCTGATAATTCTCTTGGACATTAGAAAATTTTAAAAAAAGCGGGTGACTCTGAAGACTTTTTTTTTGCAGTCTTACAGATGTTAATTTCACAATATATAGATATGCTTTACTAAGAGAGCTGAAGACAACACAGCTTCTGCCACCTGGATGGTTGAAGCAAACATGAATCCCTTCTGCAGCCAGAACCCGGACCTTCCCTTCCCTGACATCCTTACAGATGTAGGCAGGGAAAGAAAACCAGGAGAATAAAACCAGAACAGTCTGAAGGTTCCACCACGGCTCAGAAATTGCACATGGAGTGGGGAACCTAATTAATCCGCAGTTTAACAGAGGGGCCTAATTCTGTGCTTGTATTTTACCTGGATAAAACAAGGCAACAAATATTTCTCAATAATCATAGACAAATATACTGAATATAAAACTACCCAAGCAGTGGTACAGGTAACTCATTTTGACTTCTTCTTAAATTAATGTTAAAGAACAGTTTAAGAGGGAGCAGAACTTTCTGGTGGTAAAAATACAAAACTGTTGCCAGTATTGTTGTTGGTTTGCCTTTATTAGTAAAAAGTACAAATAAAAAAGATGTATTTGCATGAAAAAATAAACCAGGTGTACACAGCTGTTCTGCATGTTTGATTTTTTCTTCATATAACTGAGGTAAGATGGCTCAGAATACCTCCAGGAGACCCAAGCTTCTTGCAGCCTTTAAATCATTTTGAAGCACTTAGTGTAGATGTAAGATAAAGACAAGGTCTATATGTAATCTGTAAAAATCAGGTACGGAAAAGCTGTCAGAAATATGACTAGGGTTGAATTTGAATATTCACTTTCAAGCCCGGTGCCTACGTTAGCTAACCAGTTACACTTTCCCCTGTGAAGTTCCCTGAAGTTCTAAGGCAGAAGCCCATGGCTGCCATCACCTGTGTGCTTTTCTGCAGTCTCCAGCCTTCCTGCAGCAGCAGCACTAACACAGGCAGAAGTGCCCTGAGCTTGAGAAGACAGAAGATGCCAGGACAGGCATGAAAAACAAAGTGCAAGCAAGAAGCGGTCTCGTGCTGAAGATATTCTCCAAAAGAAAACAAGTCCTGAGTTTTGGACACTGCTCCTGTACAAGGATTGTCTTAAGTGTCCTTATCATACATGCAATATTACAGTATAATATAGACATATATTACACAGAATATTATGTACATTAACGCAGGATACACTTTCAGTATATTTTTAAAGGATACAGTTTGTGTTTGTATTTTGCACTCGGTGGAATGCAACACGCTGGCCTATGGTAAATAAGCTGTGTGACAGAGCGGGGAGGAGTGCAGGGAGAGAAGGAGGGAGGAGAGAATTTAACAGAAATAACTCCACTTAGTGTTTGAGTGAACGATGTAATGAAATCTGTTTGCTGTGCTAGCTGTCTCCAGATCGGGCTGTAATTACACCACAGAAGGAAGAAAGGTAGCTGAGTCTCAAACTGGATCATTTATGTAAACTCAGCCTTCTTGTCAACGGCGTTCTCAGATTGCATGCATGCAAACCACAAAAATCATCTCCTATGAACAAAATAGAGACGGTCTCACGTTGCAGGCTCCCAGTGTACCTCAGAAGCTTTCTGTAGTTGGACTTTAAAATTCCAAACACCTAGATTCAGAACTTCTCCAATGTTTTCTCCATTTTGTTCAGAGCCACAAAAGACCGTGCTCACAGAAGAACATTCCTCGTCCCTTTCTGCCCAAGGTTGATGTCTAGCCTTACAAACTAATTTTTATTTGGCTGAAATGAATACAAGCATCGCAAATCCAGGAAATCATTTTGTGTAAGGTTGTGCAGAAACAAACTGCTCCATCTTAGAGAAGGATATTCCCTCCATTCTTTGACCCAGAGAAGCGCATTCTGTATGCACAGTACAAAATCCAGGCAGCCACTTCCCTCAGCAGAGCCAAATTAATATTTGATTAAATATTTTAAAGCTCCTACTTACCATGCTTGACACATTTTCTCGGCAAGTTTCTCAGACAAGGAAAGCATTAGACACAGGGCAATTTTACATTTCAATACATGAAAAACAGCACGAGGAGCCACGGGCCGTGCAGACAGATAAAGGACTTTCCCCTGTTAACTCCCTGCCCTCCTGTTGAAGACGGGGTGCCCGCTGGCTCTGGCAGTGTTTTGTGTGACACCTGCTCCCTCCACACGCCTTCCCTGGGCAGGAAAACCACCGGCCTCCGCCCTGGCGCCGTCCCCGCCGGTGCCCAATCAATACGCACTTATTTCCTGTCCATTTGCTGAGGTCACGGAAACGGGCCTCATTAATTATTTCTGCCGGTGCAGCCTCAAGTGCGCTTCTGGCACGACAAGTGAAAGCATAACCTTCTCCCACAACCCCCCCCCCAACAGGCTCCCCCCCCCACTTCTTTTCCCTTTTCTCCCTCTTCCCTGAATTTTGCCTGTCATGGTGGGAGGCCATGGTGGGGTCCCTGCCGAGGGGCACCGGGCGGCTCTTGCGAAGGCCTCAGGAGAACTGGGTCATGGCGTAGACGATGTTGGCCAGGGCGGCTCTGGCCTCCGAGGGAGGGAAGCTCTCCAGGGCTGCCAGCGCACGGTTTCCATGGCAACGGCACAGGTCGATGGCAGAAGTCACACCTTTGCCAGCCTTGATTGCTTCTTGCAGCTGTTGGAAAACACAGGCACGGTGAGACTGCTCTGGCAGGGCCAACGCACGGTTAGTTGTGATGGCGGTGCTTCCACCGCCTTCTCCCGAGGTAAAGGCAATCACCAAAGCAATCAGAAACAGCTCTCAGAACGGTCTCAGATGTACAGCTGCTCTACTCTCACTCTAGACTATAACAGAACTGCAGGTCATTTAACACACATCGCCCACTCCTCCACCACTGAGAGATGCCAGCTCTCCAGCAGGCACAGAGCAGCAACACAAGACTTCAAAACATCTGTGCATTTCCTACCCACGCCACTGTCTGAGAGCTGCTGCATGGCACCAGCACGCTGCACGCTCACTTACTCTCCTGTTTGCTGCAGTGAGAAGCTGGATTTTATAAATGCCCACTGCATCCCATTTTTTTTTTGGAGACAAAGGATGGCACGCATGGTGCTTTTGCCTTCTGTACTACAGATTTCTATTTATACACTGCATGATAACACTTCTGACAGTGGACAAAAGCAAACTCTGTAAGTAAAGCAAGGTTTTTTGTACTCAGCTATGTCGATGCAAACTCAGTTACAGAATGGCTCGGGTTGGAGGGGGCCTTAAGCATCATCCCAGTTCCAACCCCCTGCCATGGTCAGGGCTGCCATCCCCCAGCTCAGGCTGCCCATGGCCCCATCCAACCTGGCTTTGAACACCTCCAGGGATGGGGCACCCACAGCTTCTCTGGGCAGCTGTGCCAGAACCTCACCACCCCCTGTGCAAAGAATTTCCTCCCAGCAACTAACTTAAATCCCCCCTCTTTTTATTTGAAGCTATTCCCGCTTGTCCTATCACTTTCAGACTGAGTAAAAACTCATTCCCCCTCCTGCTTGTAAGTTCCCTTCAAGTACTGGAAGTCCACAGTGAGTTGTCCCTGGAACCTTCACTTGTTCAAATTTAACAAGCCCAGTTCCCTCAACCTTTCTTCAAGGGAAAGGTGCACCAGCCCTCTTGAGTATCCTTGCGGCCCTTCTCTGGACCTGCTCCAACAGCTCTGCATCTTTCTTGTGCCGGGAGACCGGCTGGACGCGGAACTCCAGATGGGGCCTCAGAAGGGCAGAGCTGAGGGGGATAATCACTTCCCTCACCCTGCTGGCAACCCCTCTTCTGATGCAGCCCAGGATACTGTTGGGCTTCCAGGCTGTCCTCTTGGTGAGGAACGGGGAAACTGAGATTGGTTCAGTGACACACAGTGACATTCACAGCAAGCTGCTGGAAAGATTTGGTGCCTAAAAACCTTGGGTAAACGACAGGTTAAATTTCCTACAAAATAATACAGACAATTATTGCTAAACCATGACAGCATTTCATAATCCTTAATACGTCCTGCATGGCTTTCATTATTCAGTTTCATCACGGTATCAGCTTTTCTTGTTTGTGTTTTTAAAAAATGCTTTTCTTGAACACAGGTGTCTACATTAACTAATTACGCAGGGTTCTATAAATTATGTTTTCCTCCAACACATAGCACAATGCCCCAATTCATTTACAGATAGATCACTATAACTTTAACAACCTAGATTAAATCATGTCAAAAATATCTAAACCAGATCCAAACTGTAGAAGTCATCCATTTTATAGATAATTGCATTTATTTAAAATGAATGATATTTCTTAATACGAACTGAAGTGGATTCATTATCCGTATTTAAAGATGAAATTAGTTGAAAGCATATTACAGCACTTGAGTGTTCAGGTCCCAGTTCATAAAAATTTTATTTTCCTTTCCAGTTAGAATCTTCCTGTGCTGTGCTTTGGAGAACTAACCTGGAGGCAAAACTGCACTGCATCGTTAATTCAACACATCTTCTAATGAACAGGAATCAGCCATACAGTACAGCTCTGCACTGAAGGTGGGAACAGGTAAGAGAGAGGAGGAACGTGAACAGCATGGAAAGGTGTTTCTCTCCCCTTCCTTGAGTCATAACTTTGAGAGATGGTAGAGCCCACACATCTTGAAGCAAACTCTGCTGATCTGTTAAAGCTCACTAGAAATGTTTAATGTACCTGCTAATGCTCGTGTAAGTATATCTTGAGAAGTAAACTGCAAAGAAATTTGTGTCTAAAAAATCTTTAAAATCTTGAATGAGGGAGAATTCAGAAACTTAACAGAGGGACACAACCTATCTATGTGCTTGTCTTGTGCAAATGCGTAGACACAAGATGGTACCTTGAAAACAGAACAATTGAAAGCCCGTGTCAAGATACATGCACTGTACAAAAAAATCAGACTAATTTACTACTGAACATTTGCAGACGAAGTTCAAGGAACCTCTACATGAAAAAATCCCTGCCTATATGACAGGCTCCTTCCTCAGCTTCTTAGTTGGGTATCATCCTATGTACAAACAATTTCACAGTCCTTAACAACTTTGTTTTGTGTTCCTCTTACAGAATCAGCCAGCCAGTTGAAATAAGTATACATACTCTGAGGCAAACCAGTCTGGATTAATCAGACTGATTGTTACCTCTGTCTCAGACATGGTTGTAAAAAGGAAGTTAAAAAAACAATTGGGCTTCTCGTAGAAAGTTATTAAAGACATTCAGGATGTAACTCCATAGGAAACCAGGCTTCAGTAGTCCTGTGTTACGCAAAACAACAGATTCATGTCCTTAGCTGCACTTCATTTTACTGGAGCTACACTTCCACACTTGCCCTCGATTTTTGGACTTCAGTAATTTCATGTAATGAACTTCATAAATTAAGTACATTAAAAAATCCACATATCCAGTTTAGATGTATTATTTCTATTATTTCATTTAGATAGGAACAGCTATTATTTTAGGCAAATGAATAGGAAAGAAAAACAAACTCCTTCAATTGATTACTTTATAAACTTCAGTTAACCTCCCTCATTAATTTCTTTTAAATAAAGGAATCTCATCTTTTGGTCTCTATTTACATGGCTTCATTTTCTAGTAACACATTTCCACTGGTAAGAACAGTTTCATCTACCATTAAGATACAACATATTTCAGGGCAGCATTGGATAATTAAAACAGAATACAAATCAAGATACAGATTATTTAGACATTTTTTTGCCAGTTCAATTCCTAGATATGCTGGAATACTGCATTTTAAAATTTCGACTTTTGTTCCAGCCATTGGCAATACAGCCTCACTTCTTTCTAAAGGTGCCAAGCATGTGAAAGTTCACAGAAGGGCTCTTGTTTCAATTCAGCTTTAAGAATAGTTTTAAAACAGTGCAGCCCAATTAAGATTCATAAGGGAAGCAATAACCCCTCCCAACAAATAATGCTGTTTTTCCTCATCACCTTTTGTTTCTCTCCATCTATCCAGATGTTGACCATGCTTAGTGGTTTTGCATCGTGCACATGAAGCTCAGAAACTCAGTTTTTTTGGCTGAAAGGTTGCTCTATGAGTCTAAGAAAAAGCAGCACAACAACAGAATCTTCACAGACTGTGAAAAGAGATACCTGAGCACTGAAAACAGCATATTAAGAGTCTTGCTGCATACAGCCTACACTGCACTAAGCCCTGCTCCATCCATTTGACTTGCAGTGAATTTATTTTCATTTATACCCATTCCTTGGCCTTTGACTGGAAGGAGGGATGGCTCTAATCAAGAACAACAGAAAGAGCAAACAAGAATAGGAAGATACAGAAAGAAATGCTGAGGTTCTGAACGGTTTGAATGCACACAAGACAAACTGAGAAGTGAATGACTGGGTTCTACTTCTCCAGCTTCCCTTCTCTTCATTTTTCTATCAGCTCCTACTTCAGCCACCTTTTATCAGAAAATCAAGGGATCTTTTCTGACTCCTTCCACCTTTAATGTTGCCTTCCATTATCTCCCTATGCACTCATGCTCTAGGCATATCCTGCAAATAAAGGTAAGAAGACAGTGATAGTTCCTTGAAGACTGCCACTTGTCATACCCTGGCCACACGAGACAACCATTAGCAACCAACAGCTGAAGTCACAACACACAAGTCATGTATTTGCCTTCCAGAGCAACTGTTCTGGGCTCCTACTGGAGAAGACTGCTTGTCTGAGGGCAACAAAAGGACAGAAGGGCAACCTAGGGACTGCTGGATTTTGGAGAACGGAGAATCAACGAAGACAAAAAACAGCAGGTGTTTGACTATAAAGGAACTACTTCAAATCTTCTGTGCTGATATATTTCTATCTTATTTCCTGGCCTAAGGAAAAACAAGATTCCTTTTAGATAGTTCTACCTACAAGGTGCAATACATTCTGTGGAGGAAAAGACTGTGAATATGTAGTAAATATTTTGATAGAACTAGATTCTATGTGCAAAGGGAGAAGAACATGAGAATTCCTTTTTTGTAACGATCTAACTTACGATTAAGTGACAAGATAACAAGCAACTACAGAAAAAAAATAACATTTTTTGTTCAAATGGCCCTAAACACCTTCTTATATACTGAAATCTTCTGACACCATGTTTGAACTGATCTTGAACTGAGCCGAACTATTCTATATTTCTGAAACATACATTATTTACCAAAATAAGAACAACGCAAATACAAAATTTAAATTGGTCTGTGGCTGAGTGACTGACTAATGCATTGATTACAGTGCTCTGAACTAGCTTTTCTAAATCTCTTCTCTCTTTGCTCAGTAAAAAGTGAATTAGACTGCTGAATGTCACCTCGAAGCACTAGCCCATTTTACAGCTAGTAGACCAACTTTTTAATTTTTTTTCCTATATTTTTGAAGCACCTTGGCATGTCTCAGCACTCACTTGCAGTCTTTGTGGCCAGACAGATTTATGCCCTTCCTTCTCAATATAGGCTGGACAATCATTTAAGCGCATCACTTCATACTACTCCTGAATGCATTTTTTCAGTCTTTGCTGGTTATATGCAAAATAATATGCCATTTGAAATAGGAATAATAAATACATTTATCCAGTATTTATTATTGTATATATATAATATATATATACAATATATATATTATTGTATATATATGTTATATATACAGTATATATATATATATATACAGGCAGTATATATATAATATATATCCATATATCTTAGCTTTTTTTGTTTGTTGGTTTTAATATAAAAAGTAAATAAATGCACCTAAAGAGCATAACAGCCTGCAGAAACTTCTATTAGTTGAATAGGATTTATTTTCCTTACTCATTTGACAAACAGCTGACATTTCCACTTCAAACAAAAAAAAATTCCTTTCTAGGAAGAGACCAAATCTGGAATGAGTCACCCCTAACAGAACAGGAAAGATGTCCTGTTTATAGGGAACACTGCTGCCCCAGCTGTTACGCAGTGATGGAACGACACTTTGCCAAATCATTACAAGCCACCTTGAGCCTCAGATGGAATGTACAAACCTTTTAGCTTTTTAGAGAAGACATCAGCTCCTCTTCCTTATGCCTTTCCAGGTCTTTCACAATGAATTTGATAAGATCTATTAGCTTTTAAATCTAAACAATGATAGGTGTATGATGAACCCCAAAGTATGGCATGCTCAAATCAGAGTGACACAGGTAGCCATTACTAATTTGTCATCTTAGCGCACAGAAGTAATTAATATGATATTTATGCTAAAAGATGTGATATTGTTTAGTTTAACGAAACAAATGTTATGTTGTAGCCTCATCCTAAAAAAGCCAGGGAAGAAACCCACCAATTAAAAATAATGATACAGCTGATTTTTGGTATTGGATGTACACTTGGGTACTTCGGGTAACTGTTCCCTTTCTTTAGTTTAGCCAAAATCTAATTTCAAAACAAACACACAGACTCTCTCAGAAAATGAAACCTCCTAAATTTACCCCAAATTAAAAACATATTAGCATCCCCCATCTAACAAGTGATCACAGAATCATAGAATCATTAAGACTAGAAACAACCTCTAAGATCATCTAGTCCAACCGTCCACCTACCACCAATGTTGCCTGCTAAACAATGTCCCTATGTACCACATCCACACATTAACTGAACACCTTTAGGGACAATGGCTCCATCACCTCTCTGGGCAGCCTCTTCTAGTATCTCACCATTCTTTCTGAGAATAAATTGATCCTAAAGTCCAACCTGAACCTCCTGTGCTGCAATTTGAAGCCACTCCTACTCAGCATTATCAAATAATTTGGACATTAATGTAGGATATATTTCTTTCAGGGACAAAACTAAATGCCAATACACAATAAGGGCCAACTGGTCCATAAGGGACAGGAAGAGTTGTGAACTGAACTCCCAGAAGGGCACAAAACTAGTCCTACAGGGCCCCATGGGGCAAGCATCATTCATTTTGAGATTTGGTTAATTCCAGCAGTGCAGTGAACTGCTTCTCCTGTGTGCTTTTTTCTGCTTATGTAATATTACTAACACGTCAAAAAAGAGTATACTCACTAATACTCATTGTTTTAACATACAGAACAGAAGAAACAAAAAAAGAGATATTTTAACAGAAAACTATCAGAGGTCATTAGCAATCCCTGGTATTTATACAGACTGGGGGAAGAAGTCCTGGAGAGTAGCCCCGTGGAGAAGGACTCGGTGGACAAGAAGCTGGACATGAATCAGCAGTGCGTGCTTGCAGCCCGGAGGGCCAACTATATCCTGGGCTGCATTAAAAAAGGGTTGGACTGCAGGGAGAGGGAGATGATTGTCCGCCCTCTACTCAGCTCTTGTGAGGTCCCATCTGGAGTACTGCGTCCAGTCCTGGGGATCCCACAACAAGAAAGATGCAGAGCTCTTGGAATGGATCCAAAGGAAGGCCACTACAATGATCAGAGGTCTGGAGAACCTCTCCTATGAAGAAAGGTTGAGGGAACTGTGCTTGTTTAGCTTGGAGTAGAGAAGACTCCGGGGAGAACTCATTGTGGCCTTCCAGTACTTGAAGGGAGCGCATAAACAGGAGGGGAATGGGTTGATAGTGATAGGACAAGGCAGAATGAATTCAAATTAAGACAGGAGATATAGGTTGGATGTTAGGATGAAGTTTTTCTCTCAGAGGGTGGCGATGCACTGGAACAGGTTGCTTAGAGAGGCTGTGGATGCCCCATCCCTGAAGGCATTTGAGGCGAGGCTGGATGTGGCTCTGGGCAGCCTGCTCTAGTGGTTGGTGACCCTGCCCATGGCAGGGGGGTTGAAACTAGATGATTTTTGAGATCCCTTTCAACCCAGGTCATTCTACAGTATTCTACATTCTACAGCATCTACAAACATCAGTCTTCTATTTTTAGCTTTTTGCTGCATTTCAGGAACAGAACAGTAGCTAGTCTATTGCCTGTAGTCCCATGACATGTCTCATGATGTTACTCAGGCATTTAATTAAACAGAGCTGAGGAAGCACTGCCATTCATGTTGTGGGATGGTAAAACTGCTCCACAAACAGCACCACCATGGGACAAGTGCACTGACCGTGGCAGTCAGGAGTGAGCTGGTCAAGCAGAATCACATGCCCTTGCTGGTGCAGATAGATGACATAATGTTATTTTTATTGCCACCAAGAAACCTCCTTGTTTCCAGATCTGACCTTTCCCATTTTTCTTCTTTAGCTCCTTCCTCCCATACGTGAAGCCAAGATATTAGTGCCATATAGCGTATGAATGGATCTACCACTTCCTGACTCATGTTACTGCCAACCCAGTATAAAATCTGCTCTGTTAAAATCATATGTGGTGCTTCTATATACAAACTGTCAAGCACTGTACGTCATAGCACTGCCGATGTACCATATTTCCTGTGCCAGTTGGGATGAAAGGACTCCATGGGAAAGCAAGTGAACAGGGCTACATTTAAAAAAATATCATTTTGCCATGTCTTCTTTCACTTGACATAATTTATCTTTTACGAATCTTACATTAAGAAAAACAAGATATCCTTTCCACGTTATGCTAACCAGATTAAAAATACAGGATGTCATATACTTTAGTCTTAACTCATAATTCTTTCAGAGCCTTGGCCAGAAAACAAGAATTATTCACTCCTGCTACTTGTTGTATTTTTGTTACTCTCGCTTAACAAGTCTGCATAATGCCTAGCACCAGTAAGTCCTGATTTCAGTGAAAGACTTTTAACCAAAATTATAAAATAATAAGTGATTCACTGAGGATCTCATTTTGTTTTTGTAGAATGACATAGCCTACCTGTGGCAAATAATTTGTAGAATGGACAAAGAAGTCTGAGTTTTTGCTGAAATCCAGCACACAAAAGAGGATGACAGGAAAGCTGCTGCTGATTTCAATGACACACATGAGCTTTGTTTCTGCCATTTGCTTGGTACTTCTGTTGTTATCAGAGAAACACCATTGAAATGGAGCTGAAACTACTTTTTCATCTCTGTAAGAGACTTTCAAACAACACAATCGATAATTTGCCTGGATGTGGTGTGATAGTACAGCAAAAAGAAGCAAAGCGAAACATTCAGATAATAATGCAAGAAAATAAGAGTCTTTCTGATATCAAAGTCCTTATGATAAAAAGATTGATACACAGGGAGAAAAAAAAATACTAATAATTTCTCAGAACAGTGGCCTTATTGACATGATAGTCTCAGGGCTAATTAAATTAATGAAAACTATTTCACTTCTGTTTTTTATCTCAGAGCCCTCAGTAAATTTACTAGCACCACTGAGATTTTTTTGTCAGTAGAAAAGCTCAGAAAGACCATTTTAATATAACATGCATCAAATGAACAGTTAAAAAGTTCTTGAGCAGCCTTTTAAGTAGTCACGTTGAATGGGTAGATCTCGATTTCTCATCTTTTCCTTAATTCATTATTTTAATTGAAACCTGCACTGAATAAGGTGAAATATTCTTAAGCAGACAAAACAGCAAAAAGTCTTTATATACATATTGTTATGAATTCAAATAAAAGAACACCATTTTTACTTTGTGTAAATGGCATGCTGAAGTTCACAGCAAAAAATGAAGTTTTGCATCTAGTTTTGGTGACCTTAGCTTTTTCAAAATGAAAGAGATGTTTCAGACTCAAAGAGAAGGAAGCCTAAAGATTTGATTAATTCTAGCAACTGAAAAGAAAGATGATAGGAGACTCTGATGCTGTGAAGAAACGACAGCAAATGTGCAAAACACTGACTCTGGTGGTACAGAAATAAAGACATCACAGCAAAGGACAAAAAAGAAATACAAATTTGTGTGACAAAAAGTGTACTCTAATTGGCTGCATGCATGTACTGGTCAAGCTTCTACACTGAGGTGAGCTACTGGTTACTGAGCTTACAGAGTATGAACATAACTAATGGCCACTTTTATCTTAAATGAAGAAATACAGAAGAAAGGGACATGACACCAGTTTTGAAACAGATGTTCACAAAAACCAAAGTTGATTATTGTTGGAGTGTGTAAAAGCAATGGAGAATTTTTCACTACTAAACTACTGCTAATTTTTCATTACTGAACTCAGAATATTTGTGAGTATGTAAGATATGATCAACCAAAGCACTGAAATCATGTTTCCCAGCAGAAGTCAATTGCATGAAATAAGAAACCTGAGAAAGCTTTTTCCTTTCCTTCTATTCAAGTGTCCAAGTTGCACAGTCACAATAAGTTTTCCAACTTCATCTGAAGGATTCAAAATATGAAATCATGCACGTCAAAATGTAGAATATAATGACAAATACATAATTCAGTAAAGCCATTTTAGAAGCCTTTAGAAGCCTCCCTCCCACTTTTTTTTTTTAAACTATGGAAATGACATTGGGCATGTCACAACTGTAACTCTTAAAAGAAGGAAATCCATTCTACAGTTAGAAAAGCAAGGAGCCTAGTCTGAACATTCAAAGAAATGTTTCACATATTTGAGTAAAAAGAAATTTAATGCTCTCAGGAATGATTTAGAAAGTGACAGTTGTATCAGTGTTTTTCTATTGTTAAAAACAAAACAATTCAAAGCACCAAACCAAAATGACAATTTTAAATAGTAAGTTTAAGTTGAGATCCTTTTCATGTTCAAACAAGAAGAAAAAATAGTAACTTGAACTTTCTTAATATGGAATAATTACATTAGAAGTCTGACTCGTATGTATACGTTAACTTTCCATATTAGCAGCAAACATTCATAGCTGCAATGTTCTTTAAACTCTACTCCAAGAAGTGATTCTCAATTGTGTGCAAGCAACAACTTATCTTTTATTTCCCATTGATGCTGGAGGAAGCTAACTGGACCCTTAAGACTCAGAACAACTCAGCCTTGTGCTCAGTGAGTAACTCTGGGGACAAACCTCACCTTCTGCCTCCACCACAGTCAAGCTGTTCTCCAGTACTGAACCGAGGGAGCCTTCTTAGCCATTTCCTGAACTTCTAAGAGCTTCACTGTGCCCCTGATACTTTCAGCTGATAAGCTAGTTAGTTCACATCTGCCTTTACTATATAGCAGTTGCATAGCAAATGCTGTGGTGACTTAACTAAAAGCTGTAGAAGGAACTGAAAGAAAATCATTATAAAATGTGTGTAGGTGTGCACATTTTTCTATATGTAGCAGTGCCAATGTGAGGCTAAGAAAAGAATAACAGCATATTTTATCAATAAGTAGAGATCACTGAAGGCAGCTAACCTGCGAACAACTGCAGAAAAGTAGACAGCAAAAGTTGACAAAAAAGCTGGTTTCAGAACTCAGTTTGAAGAATTAAATGGAATAAATAATGGCAAAAGTGATTATTAAATGGCTATGTTTTATACTTACAGGATAGATAACTACTGTTGACTTTTCAAATCATGTAACAGTACAAACCATCGTCTCTCCAAGTATACATGCACAAAATGACTTTAATGGAAGTTCCAACTGTCAAGAATAACCTTGAAAATATTACATAAAAATTAAAAATAAAAAGCAGGTTTAAATGTAATTTACTGACCTTCTTGTAGTCCATCAGATTGCCTTTTCCTTGTGCCTTAAAGAGAAAGATTTTGTATAAGCCATTACCTACCATAGATTAGAGCAGCAAGAGTATAAATGCTATTAGAAGAGCTACTACTTTAAACAGAACTGCCTTTCTTTGGGAATCTGAGCAGAAAAAACACAACCAAAGGTGTTACCAGCTTATCCAACATAGTTCTGTTCCACAGAATCAGGCTTTTTAGTCTTAAGCAATACCAGAAGAGGTGTGCCCAGCATGCCCTCTCCTAAACATAAGTCTTTACAAGCAGCAGGAATATTTTCTCATGCTCTGCTCCTCTCAAACATTCAAGCCAACAGCAGTTACACTCCTCCAAGCAGCACCCTTGGCTAATGTTTCCTAAGCTTTCTTTTTACAATAGCACGTTTGCTTTTTTCTTACTTTTATCCTCACAGTAGTTTGCTCTTTGACTTTTACTGACCCTGATTTCAGACACAGATACTCTCTCCTTTTACTTTTAAGCTCTACTCCAAGACAGATTTCTGCATCTGGTTTAGCTTCCTCAAAGGTATAAAGACTGACTTGCAAAAGGTATTCCTTCTTGTAAAATTTGAGTAACTTTCCAGGTCTTGCTGCTTAGCTTTGCTAAAGCTCTTGGCCCCAAAGAAAAGGATCTGCTTACCAGCATGCTATAGATATGAACCAACTGAGCTTAGCCTCCCTTCTGAATACCATGTGCCAGAAGTGAGGGACAATAGTATTAGGACGTTCTCCATCAATAATCAGGTGGTGTGAAATCAGCTCACCTCCCCAGGAAGAAAGATCCCTGAATCCCCCATTAAACGACTCAAAATGCATCAGATAAACAGACCACACGCAGACAGTTTATGACAATGCTTCTGAAGTAGGTTTTCAGGACTCATTTTTGAAGACTGACTTTTCTTTCTCAGATGAGACGACCCTTTTACTGTGTGTTTTTAAAACCTACACTTCACAAATACTTAACAAAGCATTTGATAAATCATCTACAAAGCATTATAGAAGGGCTCAGAAAGATATGGTGAAAGGTACAAGGATTACCTTGGCCTAAGTGAGATGGTCTAGTTTCTAACTTATTTGCTTTTTTTGTTTAAAACCTGGTGGGCTAAGATGAGTTCTAGACCTGTTTGTAAAGGTTTTTCTGTGTTTGTTTGTTTCAATTTTAAGAATACAAGGCTTTCCAAAATCTCAGGACTGCATATAGCAGCTATTTCAATACTTTGTTGAGAGGTCAGCCTTAAAGCATTTGTCTGCAATGGTGTTTCTCTGAAACTATTTAGAGCTGGATTTTTAAAAAAGAAAGAAAACACCCCAAAAATAAACACATTTCAGGACTCTACTCCACAGCCCATACTGCTTTTCAAATAAGACAGCTGAACAAACCATTCATTGGTCATTTTACTTTTAAATACAAAAAAGTTGGAGGGATTTGATGGTAAAATCAGTGAGAATAGGTCTCTGGTCTTTGCGGATGATCATTCATTCCTGTACGTATCAGTTTATGCATGTGTGCACATACACATGTATATACATCTACAACTTTTTTTCTCTCTTAGAGACATAGCTTCCCTCTGTATGCATCCCAAGTTTATTTAAAGACAGTTTCTGAACTTCCAAACCAGAAGCTAATCTGCTTGAAATACATATATTCACAGTGATGATGCAGTCTTCCACATGAGGTGATCTGGCAAGGCTTGCTTTTTCCAAATAAAGAAACAAGAGGGCTTTTAAAAAGTCTCCAGCCCTGCAGCAAGAAGGTGCATATGGCTGCCTCTATTCTAAAGCTACTGTAGGAACAGCGCCTGTTTTTGGACTTGTGACAAGGGAACTGTGGTGAAACAACCACAAAAAGTCCTGGGTTCCACAGCAGTTCAGGCATCTTTGATTAAGACAGGCATGACAGGCAGTAAGTCCAGGCCACATACTTTGTATTTAAGGTACTGTACTTCCTATCACTTCAGCTATGTACTGCATGTCACTTCTTTCCCCTTCAGCAAAAACTGCTTCACTGTTTGTATCATGCTCATTTTTGGTATAAGAATTAGCAAGCAGACAGACGGCACTACGGGAACCCTGCAGCCTCCTCTAGATTCTGCAGATGGGAAATGGTTTCAAAGCCTTTATAAAGTGTGCTGTGGTAATACCATTATTCTCCAACTGCAATCATCTAAACCCATTTACATTCAACTCACATCTAAGCCTTGTTTTGAGACTGTAGAATTTGAAATTTTCTCATCATATATTACGAACGATCATCTTCTAATTTCAAATTGACATTAAGTTTGTTTTGGTTCAAGATTCACACACACACAGTACCATTGCAAGGTTGTAGATGCTGCACACACATCCCAGAATTTCACTGCTGTCAAGACTATGCCTCTTGCTTGTGGTATGTGGAGGCAGACTGCAACCTGGCCATTGTAAAAGGAGAATTAGCTCAAACTTTACGTCCTGTGATACTGAGTTCTGCTTTCAAATCAAGAAGGAAAGAAGCCATCAGCAGGCATGGCTTAAAATAATATGTTTGCAGGGAGCATTACCAA
This sequence comes from Cyrtonyx montezumae, assembly GCF_038088225.1. Lineage (NCBI taxonomy): Eukaryota > Metazoa > Chordata > Aves > Galliformes > Odontophoridae > Cyrtonyx > Cyrtonyx montezumae. The sequence goes on along the minus strand of NW_027071824.1, from coordinate 52,810,334 downwards.
AGGCAGCAGACTTTCTCCTGAAGAATCAGTGTAACAACAGCAGGAATTTCCAAACAGAAATTATCACAGCTGTTTAGACAGGCAAAACATGTGATACAGGAACACAACAGAATGCTAATTTTGATCATTTTTGTGTGTCTTCCCCTCTTTCTCCTCCCTGCTCTCTTGTATAGTTATCTATTGTATTTCAACACACAGGAAGTCATTCATAGTTCCCCACAGTTCTATATGGTCATGTAAAACAGAAATATGCTACATACCTATCTTTCTTTTATACCCTTCTTTATCTAAATGCTAGAGGAAAGATAACTGAATGAAGAGAACTGAGAATGAGGATGTTGACCAGCTAGATGTCACAAATAATTTGTAGCGGACAGGAAGCCATGTCTCCCAGGTCTTTTCCCTCTGTTGAAAGTTACTGATCCCAGAGAAAAGTTAGCTGGAGAAAATGTGTACTTATTTTCTGACCACTATGGTGCAAATTTCTCTGCTTTACACTGACAGTGAAAGTAGGTTTAAGCTAAGATATGAGACTTTGTACAAATAGTAAGGGACATATGCTCTATGGAAATGAATCCACTTGTTACACTGACACACAGAAGTCTGACGGAGCTCATTTGTCAATTTCATCCTTCAATTTCACCCTCTTGAAATAATGAAAGAGAGAGGTGTTACGTATTGGAGAGAAGATGTAAAAACCTGTGCATTATCTCATCTGATGTCAGTTTCTGTGTCTCTCTGTAGGTTGAAAGCACAGACAGGAAGAGAGATAAAAATGGCAGATGTAGGCAATTCTAAACAATGTTTTAACTTACCTCTCTGATCTGTTTAATCCACGCATCCCTTCCAAGGAATTCCTGATGAAGGACTGCAGGAGCACAATTCAAACTGAAAGCCATGACATCACTAGAACTTTCTTTAACAAATGGCTGAAGGTCTGAATGTAGCTGAAAGAGAAGAACATTTTTTTCCAGCTTCCAGAAACAGACTATACATTTATATCTATCAATTCAAAGCCCATATTCTACAGCTACTTGCCATTTTCTGCTTTGACACTTGCATTTTGTTTTCACTTCAAGTCAGGGGGAGGGAGATGAAGAGGGAGAAGCACTGCAGTGGCAGAAAGTTGTGATAAAGACAATTATGTAGAGTTATCTCCAAATAAATAGGTAAAGGTCAGCTTGTGGAGCTGGGCAAGTGATGGGACACAGTCAAGTAAGGCATTGCTGAAAGGAAAGAAGTGTAAAAAAAACTATAAAAGGAGGAATGATTTAGTCTTTGTTGAGAAGCAGATCCGTTTTTTGTCTTTTAAGGGTAATGCATTCAATGTACTTCTCAATAACTGAAGAAGTTGATGTAGTATGACCTATTTTCTGACAAAGGAAATATTACACAGCCAGTAGCCTTCTATGAAAATCATGTAATCCTTTATACATAAACATATTGATAACAGAGAGAGTATTAATATTAAAGCATACACTAAACATATTAAAGCCATAGTCTGAACTAGAAGTAGTTTACTCTCAGAGCTGTAACTAGTTATAGCACATAGCAATATCTGCATGTCAATGAAGTCATCATTTTGAAAACCACTTCCTCTTCCTGGAGGAACTAGAAACCACATAAACCGAGTAGAAGCGGATGGGAGGTCTGTTTGCCTGTCTCAAGCAACATCTTCCTTTACAAGTACTGCAGTACAGATGGAGTGAAGGCAAAGCAAGAGTGCTGAAGACCTCAATTTCCCTACTGTATTTTGCTTTGTACTAGCTCTAGCTGTGGACTGAAAGACTTCCAATGATTGAAGAAAATATATCTGTCCAGTTTCCAGTGAAGAAAATGCAACTTTCTGGAATACTTTAACTCAAATAAAAGTTCACTAAGTGGATGCGCTCCTGACCTGAGCTGGAATTGCCAGAGATACACTTCTGTGCAAGGCCAGTGAGTTCCCACAGAGGATGAGCAGAAATCTTAAACCCGCACAGACATTTTGCAGTTATTGTTTCACCTTAGCACAAGGGAGGGTCAGAGACTTTCTCTGGGAAATCCTACTGCTGAAGATGTTTAGGCTGCTACCATCCTCATCTGGTTACCTCCCTTGCTGTGCATCACCTACTACCTCTGGAAGTTACCTCCAGAGCACATCAGCCAGAAGAGAACACATGCAGGTACTTCAGCCACTGCAGCTCCTGCCTCAGCCTCATGTGCTGCTGCAGGAAGCTGAACTCATTGGCACAAACACCTGCATGGAGGCTGCTTGACACCCAACTCCTGCTTCCTTCTACAATTCCTGCTTCTGGGACAGTGGCTTCAAGAAGAATGTGTGAGCATGGAAAGTAAAGCTTTAAGACGCTACAGACAGCAGAACTAGGGGGACTTTTAACAGGGCCTTGAATGAAATGGCCAGAAATGTGATTTTGCCAGCTCATAAGCACTGTTCATACCAGCAGTTTCTGCAAATATTATACAAGGCAGTGGTCAAACCTCTCAGTACCAGTGACCTGCTGACAAAGGTCTGTGGCATAACGGTGTTACAGAACAGAGCTCAAGACCAAAATATTTTGCAAGTTTCTCCAATTTTAAAATCACAGATTGAAAGAAAAAGGTGTACCTTATGACTCATGGACATGTGCTTCCCGTACTGAAATGCCATGTCCTGAATCTCAGCGCTGTGCTTTGCTAGTTCCATTGCAGCCTGGCAGCTCTTTGCCAGCAAGGCACTATGTGACAGGAAAACCTGTTTCTTCCACGTAGATATTCTGATATCATCTGTAAGACAGTTCTGCAAATGAAAGAAAGGTGAAAATGAAAACACCAAAACTGCAACTGCGTCAGCTCGTAGAAGATAGCATTGTAGCAACAGAAAATGCAACACGTGGTAAGAAACAAAACTCTGGATGCCAAGGTGCTTAAGAGAAGTGCTTTAGGGGTAAGGTAGAGAAAAATACCAGAATAAATATGCCAGAAGCTTCAACAAACAGCATTTTCATGATTCCACACAGATCTTTTTATAAACGACTTACTATTATCCTGAACATTAACAGTCAATTATACTCCTTCTGTGAGAAAAAAGAAAGCAGAAAGCAAACTACATCTGTATTTCAGCCTCTTGCCAGTAACTAAGAACCAACAATCCCAAACTCATAGGATGCCATCTGAGAAGTCATTATCATTTCTTCTTTGCAGTTACGGAAAACAAAACAAAACAAAACAAAAACCCAAGATGCAAACAAACAAAAAGTCACAAATGCTGGAGAAAGTGTTAGAAATGCACGTAGAACTGCGATAGAAAGATGAAGGAGAGTGATGGAGTGTGGAGAGTGATGGAGGACTTGTACCTCTTCCTTCTCAGGGAAGATTGAAAGTATTTCAAAATAAATAGATATAGCCATGCTTTAGAAAAGTCAGGTATTAACATTCCCAGAGAGCTGACACAGATCTCAGTGATGCCTCTAGTGAACTTTATCACTTTGACTGTAAGGTCAAAGATGTTTAACGCTTCCCCAAATTCTCAATATCTAAAAAACTAATTTGAATTACTTTCTACAAAATGGAAATGTGTTTTAGTTAACATGAATCCCATCTTCTCTTCCCCAAACAGCAATTCATTTGTGTCGGTATTCCACTATTTTACTAATGAGTATTTAAATCTAGAGGTGACACGTAATCTTTCTCACATATACACATCACTGTTACACCTGTAGGTATTCTCTGAATAAAAAAACGAAACTAAAATAGAAAAACTTAAAATGAAAAACCTAAAATCAGTAAAGAGAAACTCCAGAAAAAAATAATCAGGCATATACACGTTAAAAAGTTGGCAATTCTCAGTTCAGTCAAATCTATAACATACACTAAACCAAAACATTATTCAAACAGCAATATAAAAATCTCCAATACAACAAGCATTTTCCTTCAAAGTGACGTCAATTACATTATTTAGCAATGAGCAAGTAGTAATTCTGCGTGACCCTATAGTTTTCTCACAAGGTATTATCTGTCATGAAATTGGTAACAAATGAAATAGAATCCATCCGTTCAGCTCTAATTTTCCTCCCTTATGGATATCACCCAGAAGTGCTGTGTTACAAGGGAGAGGATAATTTGAGACTAATGGAAAAAGTAGGAGAATTCTGCAATGCCAAGTAACACAGTGCTGTATCAAAATTCCACTGCTTTCAGACATACTATTAACTTATACAAGGAAAGTGAAGAACAGAAAAACCACATGTTTGCTATTATGTATTTGATAACTTACAAAGTCAAGCCTGAATTTTCCTCATGTTTCATTTCACTGTTGTAATTTTGTTTTAATATCTTGACTCAGCCCAGAGCATGTGCAAATTCCCATGACTGGCAAAATGTCAAAATGAGCATTTAATTCAAGTAGTTTGCTATGTATCAAGTTATAGGGTTTTTTTTTTTGGTTTTTTTTTCCCCCACTCAGATATAGATGAATTTATTTTCAATTTAAAATCAGAAGCTCTTGGAAGACGCAACACAATCTTTTCCATAACAACCAATCTGCTCAGAGAAAGAACAGTATTTACTAAAATTTGCTGGATGATACTGGAAACTGGCAGCGATTTTTATAATTATTTGTTTTAAATCTAACCGAGACAAAAATATTCTTAAGATATCCTTAAATAGTTTATGAAGTTAAAATATCTTTCAGAGCATCCACAAGTTGAATATTTTAGCTTGTGTAAGCCCTTGAACAGTAAGAGAAATGCAGACATTATCAAATAATGCAGGTACTGAAGCAGCTTAAACAGCCATTCCAACTCGATGCACTTGAGGAAATAGATTCTACGATGTTAGAAAAATACATTCTTTTTAACAAGTTCAGATTTCACCACCTGACTGCCATAGGTAAGCACAATGTAAAGCTTCATGCATCTAGAATGGACATACAGCTTCCAAAAAATGACAAGAACCTGAGGCATTTAAAAAATATAGTACTGCAGTCTTAAAAACATTGGTATTGTGAACCCCTGGGTTACAGAAAGAAGCAAGGTCTAAAAATGAATTGCACTCATATGGATGTGCCTTAACATATGAGCTTGCAAGCCGAAATATAACTGATTTTAGTCACAAAAAATCTTGTGACCACATATTTCTAAAGCTTCTGCTTGTTAAGAAGATAGAAGCAAATACAACTGTTCTTCAGAAAAATTTTCCTACAAATGAAATATCATTTTTCCCTTTTTTCAAAAAAAAAAAAGAAAATTTTCATGCTATACAACTATTTGATGATGACACTGTAGTCCTGCATAACTACCAATGTTGAGAACTAAACATGACTTTAAAATATCAAGGAAAAAAAAGAAACTAGTTCTATTTTGAGGTGATGTGAAATCTGAAATGGTGGTGTTTATTATCTTTATTAATTCTAGCTGTAGCGGACAGCACTCAGACATTCAACGCCTACAAAGGGACCTCATTACAAAGTTCTGCCCTCAAGAGGTGGGTCCAGATCCCCATCAACTTTCATGCTGTTTGTGTAGCAGAGGCTGGGTGAAGACAGCTGAATCCCTCACCATCCCCCAAAAAAGCAATCAATTCCAGGACCAGATACACTTTGAGGAGTGCTGGCATGGGAGTACAATGAAAATACCTGAACCACCTCAGTCAATCACCACTTCTACACAAGTTACGCTCAAGAAAAATGGTCCTCAAGGGTCTAATAGCAGGTTTGCTTTTCTTGTGAACATGTTTTGATAATTCACACTCACAGTTTGAAAACTTCAAGAATCAGTGTTTTAAAAACTAATTTTTCAAAGCAGTAACTGGAAAAGGGAAATTAAGAACAGCTAAGGGTGCTCCCAGTTTTATTAATGTCAAGGTCAGTTACTGTCTTGTGAGTTAAGAAATTGGATAGTTGAGAGATTTTTTCTGTTAAGCTATTTCTGTAATTTAAATTGTCTGAAACCATCATCCCAGGCAATAGGAAAGAGAGAACTCTCAGAAAATGAAATCATGGGACAAAATATGCAGTCATAACCATGAAGAGGGGCAGGTACTTGTAGTTACAGTAACAAGTATCCCCAGTGCAAAAGTGGTGTGATTTGTCACGCCAGAGAAGATGTTTATACACAGTTTAGCTGAAAACATATTCAGAGAAACATGAATGAAAATTGTTTCTTAGAAGTGCACAAAATCATATGTAAAAACAGGAAAGAGTAGAAGTCAGATACAGATCACATAAAGGGAAGCTTTATTTTAATCCATACGACGGCAGCTCTTTCTAAGCCATCTGCTGTCACACAAAATGATCAGGATGTCTGAACCTCTTGTATACCAAACTTTAGAGTTCAATTCTCAACGGGCAAATAATCCACATAAACACAGAGAAATACTCTGAAACACTTCTACCATTTAAAAGTTTTACATTAGGTAGTTCAAGAACCCCTATTTTACGTCAGTAAAATCCAATTATGGATCTCTCTAACTATGGCAGTACCTTGCAAAACATCTTGCATATGGTTCATATAAGCTTTAAACAGATGTATTCCTGCCTGCTGGACATGACAAGGCATGTTTTATTGGTCTGTTATATGTCTTCAGTGTTTTTGGAGGAAGGAGGGAGTCTGCAAATGGGTCAACAGCATCCTTACTGATTACCTAATACTTTTTACTGTGAAACAGTGAATGAGAAAAAAAAAAAGTTGAAAAACTATAATAAATTAAAATCTCTCTTCACATCTGTTACTTTTAAATTTCTCTGGAAAAACCTAGTATTTAAAAGACAAAAGGAATAAACAACTAGCATTAGCCTTCTTTTCAGCTATGCTTTCCCCCACTCCAACACATTTACCTATTCTTTTCACAGGCACTTTTTTACTCAGATTCCATATTTCAACATTCCCTTTCGTCTTGCAAAAGAAAACTTCTTTTTTCAAGTAAGAGCTCTGACTGCTGCCCTACTAAAAGGTGGATAACATTACTCACAACCCATTTGATTTACCTTCTATGGTATAATTTATAAGCAAATCCATTATTTGCAGTATATACTCATCGCGTTCCAGTTGATGAACATGTGCAGAATCCCAAAACATTACTCCTCAAAGCAGGACCAGTGACCAAATATCAATGAAGAATTTTCTTCAGTGCATGCAGTCTGTACTTCGCAGGAAAATAAATTTCTGCTCATTTTTGAAACTATGTTATGCTAAGCCTGTTAATACCTGTTAATTCAATAATTTGTACAACGAGTACTTGCTACTAAAAGATTTCTTTTTCATAATTGACTTACATACTAATTCTATCCAATATTAAAAAAAATCAATTGAAAATTTCAAAAATACTTAACAGCCACCAGAAGAATATCTTTGAAACAGTAATATCTTATGTAATAGTCTCATTCTGATACTAAAAATGAGGTTTGGTAATGCACATCAAGCATCAGCTGGATAATTTGGAGGTGAGAAAAAAAGAACACTACAGTTTCCCAAGAAGATCCATAATACTTTAAAAAACAGTCTGCCAAGTAGCGTATAAGATCCAACACATTCAAGTATTTGTTAAACGATCTGGGACATTAAGACAGAAGCTTTCTAAGACAGAAGCTTTCTGAAAATGCAAAAGTACTCTGAGCTAGCAAAAAATTCAGAAACCCTCAGCCTTGTATAAGTAGGAATTAGAGATCCAGCACAATGTTTTGTTCCGTTAAAAATAGACACTGTAATCATGAATGAGGGCCATGTTAGGCAAATTTAATCACAGGACTCACTAAAGGCATACATTTTTACTGCCAAATTAGAACTAGATGCAGGAGAGGCAAATGGGGAGCAGGAATGGTGTCCTTTAGTCACAGAATTTTGGGTTCTGACAAGGGATTTACCACAAAGCTGCAAAAATTTATTGTACTGCTCCTTTCTGTTCCAGTTTACAGTCCAGAACATTAGCTGAAGCCACCAATGCAATCTCTTCAACCACAACATCTATTTACTACTTGCAACAAAAGTGGCAGCCCTAGTCTTCAGGCAACCAAAGGCAACGCTTTATGGGTAGGACTGCCACTGCAAATAAAGATGAAAAATTAAGACATTTAATCTTTATTTTCCTCCATTCTACATAGACCTAATGACCCACTGTAAAAAGCCAATCAAGAATGACCAAGCAGAACATAGTATGGCTGCAGGAATGCATGCAGTTTTACAGAAAGGGAAGTGGTAATGAGAGTTGTCGAATCATTAAATCTGTTACACATCTTCAATAGTAAATAAGGTCAGCCTTGTCAGGTCAAAGGATCCTTTTAGTTTTCCTACAGGGTCATTCAAATGAAGCAAATTGAAAATACATTCTTGGCTAAACATGAACTAAGGATCTCAAAGGGGAAAGGTGAATTTTGCTAAGTTATTTTTATCTGAAGTAAAAGATAAAAAATATCCAGCAAAGCTCAAACAACTCAGTGCTGAGCAAGAAATGAGTCCATTTTATGCTACTGAGAAGTTTTATAACAACTGTATTAACGGCATACTTAACATAAGAACCACAACCTTCCTGCCTCAAAAAGAGGGAAAAAAGTGAGAAGACATCCTTCCACTTTTCTAAATTTAAGATATTCTCAGCAGTGAAAATGTCATTAATAACATCCCTATGCCCTACTGTTAAAAAGAAAGTAAGCTTGACATTTGAGACTTAGTTGCAGAGTAGATTAAAGAACTTGTCTTACCTCCAGGAAACGTCATTAAGATTCTGGTTTTGGTCAAGTTGCAGTTGGTGATGGAAGGAAGATGCACAAAAGGTACAAATAAGACTAATAACTGACTTAGACCATTTTGCAATCTCTGCTAAAGAGATGGTCAGCATATGAATGGGACACTGCTCAGCAGAATAGCAAGAAAAACAGCAGGGATACATCTGATACACAACAAGAAACTGCAGTTCTCAAAGGACAAGATTACAAAAAAACAAAACCAGATGCTACACTTCTTTGCTCTAGGTCTCAAGAGGCCACATACAACCCATTATAAAACTAAACTTCAGACATTGTCATTTAATTTTCAGTACCTACTACTATGCCATCATACAAATTACATTTTGAATTAACAGGGTTTCTCCTAGGAAGGGTATGCTGTACTTCCAGCTCTTGTTAGACAGAAAAAGTCACTAAAACAAAATAAGTCTTTTCTACTTGTAATTGGGCCAGGGTAGGTAAATACCACGCAGCTGTGCATACTGCATCTCACACTTCATCTGCACCCTACACCTGGAGTGATTCAGTAATGCAAGAGAAAATAATTCTTTTCAAGCTCCTCTAAGATGTTATAATTGTGTCAGGACTGCCAGCTTGGCATTTTGCTGAATGAAGAAAAAGAAGAGTTTGACCTTCTGTGATGGCAAGAGCCCAACAGTCCTCAACACTTCTCATTTATACAGTACCCATTGTTAAAATATAGTCTCATTGATGGGATCAACTAATAGAGCTAAAGCTACTCCTAAAAACAGCAGTTGCTCTTCTAAATACAACGTATCTGGGGTTTATTTGTATTTAGAAAACTGCCTGAATACAGAAAATACAATTCTTTGCAAAGATCTCAAAGATGCTATCTATTTTAGTGTGTAACCCAGAGGGCAGACCTAGCAAGCAACCCACAGGCTGAAGTTCAGCTTACAGTTTCGAGCCCAGCACTGTGTCCTTCTGTGGCACATCCACAGCCTGATGCTCTCCACTTTGCCCACTGTGTTTTTGCCTGGTGTGGAGCTGCCAATGCAGGTGTCTACTGTGGCAGTAACCTGTACGAGCTGCTGATTCATGCTGCTGCATACTGCAAAATGGCAATAGAAAGCCAGAAGAGTAATCTGAATAAACAGCACACACAAAAGTATTCATAAACATCCACCATCTTACACACTGAACATTAAGACACAGGTCTCTGAGGAAAACTAGGCACATGAGGAGAAATATATGTATATTTCAGTGGATTTTAAGATACATATTCACACATTCACTATGAATCTATGAATCTATAAGCATCGCTGATGATTTCCATACTGTGAAAACTTGCTATTTAATACCTGCAGAGCTTAGGACAATTTTAAATTATCAATGTCTGAACATGCTAAGCCAATACAAGATGAAACTCAGTTTTGCTCCAACATCCTGCTCGAGCCAACTTATTTCAAGTAAGTTTTTTGTATCTCTACAAACATCCTTAAATATTCCACTAAAGACAAAAGTACAGATCTAATTTGATAATTTTTCATTATGGTTCTTGCCACACAAATTAAAACACAGGATAGTGACACAGGACATCCATAATTGCTCTTGAAGAGAGAAATGATTCTTTGGTGTGAAACACTGGCTGCCACCATCTCTTCCCACACCAACTTTATAATACACGCACACGACCTACAATGGAGAAAAGTGTAGTACTACATTTCTACCTCCTCAGCACAAAAGAGATATTGAAGTTATCAAAGTTAAACATTGAAAAATGAATACACTGAAGAAGAAAAGACCTCATGTAACTATGGGATTCAACATTTTGTCTAAGACTTTGTGTACTTATAGTTTGAAAATTAAGAGTCTTAACAATTGCCTATTAATGATGTTAACAACATTATAGTACATTTCTTTAACAAAACCTTGACTAGAAGCGTTTGGAAAGTTCACAGTAAGACATGTTCAGAGTTCCTGGTAGTAATATCTGATATTATTTTATTAAGCACTCATAGAAACAGAACAGTTCTCTGAGAATTTCTGGAAAGGTTCAGTGTTCACAGGTGTCACAATGACACTACTTCTGAAACTCAAAATAACTGCAGCTCTTCCCCACCCCACCCTTCCTCTTCTGTTTCAAACAGATTAAAAAGTCACCACGTTTACTGTAGTCACCGTAGTCAAATTAATATCACCAAATGCCTTGGGTATGTGAAACTACTGAAATTCTTACCTCAGATGATTTTGAATTTTCATAGTAGATTCCTTGAACTAAATCACCAATAGCACTTGATATAAGTTCCACAACCTGTAAAAGAAAAGGAAAAAAAAAAAAGTCTTACATCTTTACTAGTAAATTTAGCCATAATTAAAAAAGCTACTGCCAGATTTCCAAATGGTTTACAACTCCCTTTGCAGAAAGCTAGATGTGAAAGACTGTGGGACTTACCAGGATATATTCTGCGCAATCTCCCTGCTAAAGCCTGTACTGCCATAACTCTTCTATCAAACTTTTAAGCAATACATAAAACTCAATATATATATATTTAAAATACGGAGTGTAGTCACAAGACATTCACAAAGCTACCAAATCCCAGTTCATGAATATAAGACAATACCTCATCTGGGCTTTGTTTTGTTCTATTGTTTTTGTTTCCTGCCAAGTAAATACTTCACAATACCTCTCATTGGGAGCTGTTAAAATTCCAATCTTCGTGGCTAATACAGAAAAGTCAGAATCCATAGAAAGGTAACCTTTCAAACGTGATCATTTGGTATTTGGGTGCCCTGGGAATGCACTGTGGATGTATTTAGCGCATGGCCTGAGGCTCAGCTGTACCACATACTCTGGAAGTCTGCAACACGGGAATGATTAAATCAGATTTATCAATCTGTATTATCTTCAGGGTTCAGACTTTTTGTTTTATTCAAGTGAAGCCTAAAAATCTGAACTTGATCCAGAACGTAAAACAAGCATTCCATGGTCTCCCTGGAACTACTGTACAATTTAGAGTTGTGCACATGAACTGTCTTAATTGGAATAAAATACTCAGATTCACTGTAAAATTAAATACAGGCATTTCAAATAAGCACACCTTAAGGCTACCCCTGTAGTTTTAATTTCTTGAATGCTTCATTTCCTATGCATATGATTCTATATCTGATTCCCCTTTTTGCTTCCTAAATTCAACCTTGTTCTTATTGAATTAAGATTTAGTTTCAGTTTTTATCATTCTTGTAACTGAACACAAGAAGTCAAATGATAAAACCCCTAACAGAAAGATATTTTAACATTGAGGCAGACTTTATTTGATAATAAAAACACATTTGCATGCTAGTTTTCAGTACTAGCAGAAAGGTTGTGTTTTTTGTTATTTTTTTTATACGCTTGTTCATATACATATTCATACACACACAGCAAGCGCTAACTTTAGAAATGCTGCTGATTAAAAGTCATGCTTTTTTCTTGCAATGCATATGGGTTAATTTGGAAGACCTATAAAAACAGCCTAAAAAAATATCACATCGCCCTTTAGGAAACTAGATACCTAAGAATTATTGTAGCAATATGAACTGCAGAGGAACTGAAAGGACAATGATCCTACAGTGTTACCAGATGTGCTGAGTTATTTAAGTGGGGAACAGAGAAAATGAGTGCTTGTTTTTTTTCTTTTTCCTTCTTTTTTTCTTTTTCTTTTTTCTTTTTTTTTTTTTTAAGGTATCAGATAAGCACTATTCCCAAATCCAGGAGGATTGAGTATCGCCAATAGGTCTATGAAAGTCTGTAACAAAATGCCCAAGATCAGATTGTATTACAGTTTATACAAGCAACATCCCAAGATTCTTCTGATGGCTAGGACACATAATACAGATCAATCACTCGCTAAAAAATGTTATGGTTTGTGAAACAGTCTGAGCTCAGAGACCTACACTGGTAATACGAAGAGGAATTTACAAAGACACTGAGTCCTACTCTAAATGTCAAAGTGATAGTATGAACTTTTAACAATGCATCTGGCTCTGGATAACTAGACCTTTTCCTCTCTCTCCTGAAACTCTAGACTAAGCAAGACCCTGTTTTGGGGTTTCTTCTTTCCATCTCTCCTCTCTTTTTAGTGCAACTCTACTCTCAAAGGCAATTTTAACTGACTTTAAAACAATCTCAGTGAAAACATTTGTGAATAATTGTATCTCTTCCTCTCATAGTTTATAAAACATCTTCAAAGAATTACACGTTCACTACTTAGAAGATTCCATATATTAAACATAATTAGGCCTTCAGTAACATATTCTCACTAAATGTCAGATAGAGTTTAATAATAGCAATATTTCCTTTCTTTTCAAATCTCTTCTTTTCTCTCACAAATTATTTTTCTAAGGTAAACACAAAGCCATACAGATCATTACCAGGAATGAGGTTCCAGTTACAAGAGCACAGTGGGATGCTTGCATGAGTCTGTTACTTCATTGCCCCTTAATCTGATCTATGAAAAGTATCTGCTACATAACATCAGTGGCCTGGGGTCTTGGGTGCTGGAGAATGCAGTGAAAAACGAGGGAAATGGCTATTTTTCCTCTGTGACCCAAACTGACAAAGAGGAATACAGATTATTACAGATTCAATAGTATTCATTTGATCAATGATACACTGTCTTGTACTTCTTTAGCATTATTTATTAGAAAATTTGAAAGCAATCAAATTGCACTGTAAAATTTATTTCCTTCTGTTTTATATAAGGGAAGAAGAACAATAGGGAATTGATTTTCCCCAAAGTCATGTAACATGCCAGTGGAAGAACAGAAAACGGTATCCAGGTTGCCTCTGTTCTCATCAGTGCTTTTGTCTGACCAGTGTACTGCTCAACACTTCAACATTTCTAAGAAGCAAGCCTGAAGAGTAGGAAAGGTAGACAAAAGTCACACACTCCAAACTGTTTTCTCATTTGAAGATTGAGCTCCATTTTGAAGAAGTTCAAAGACTGGAAAAGAGAAGAAAAGACAGCCAGAACTAGTGCTTCAAAACAGCAGGATCTCTACAGACCAAAGGCAGGCTATTCATAGTCTCTCTCCCCACTATTTTTCATTCCTCTATGCATTTATGAGCAGTCTAGTCCCTCTCAGGTACTAGAGGTGTGGAGAAGTAGCTTTCTACTCACAGAAAACAAACTTCCACTCCGTATTTTGTTTTCCATTCTGCATCAGTATCATCCAAAGTGGCATCTTCTCTGCCTACCAAAAAAGCAAGGAGGTCTAGTAGCAAACCAGGGGCTGGCCAAGGATTTGTAGGTGATAAGTTAAAGCTCTCATATTTCATACTAATTTTAACACGTTTTGTGCAACAATTTTGCCAGCTTTATTATTATTTTTTTCTTTCTGAAGTAGAACCTAAGACATTTTGTAGAGATGTGATGGTCAAAGCCAGAGCACGGTTGCAGTCAATGGCTCTATCTCCAAGTGGAGGTTGGTGACAAGTGGTGTCCCTCAGGGATCCATCTTGGTACCAGTGCTCTTCACCATTTTTATTGAGAACATAGACAGATGAATTTAGTACACACTATCCTGGTTTTATCAGTGATCCATATCATGACATAATGCAGCAAGCTGCTTGGTGCTGGAGTATAGTACAGAGGAACCACACTTTCTGGGCCTAAGCTCCAGCAGTCTCAGCTATTCTCACCTGGCTTCCAGCTCTGTGAAAACTGGTTACACTGAGAAGAGACAAACTACAATTCCCAGAAGTCTCCAGTACTTCCCACACCATTTCCCAATCCAGGTGATGAGACAGAGCTCTCTGTCCTTCTGGGAGGCCAGTTGTGAGTGCCTGCCAATAAGGACTGGTACTCTCTCTCTTTCCTCACGTTTTTGGTTTGTTTATTATTCTTAATTATTCTGTATTATCCCACATTTCTATTAATAAATTAGTTCCCTTATCTCACTCAAGTTGTTTTTCCTATTTTCCCCCACTTCTCCCATGGGGAGATAGGGATGTTGCACAATTAACTCTTCAAACTGTGACAGCACACTCAGCAAGACTGTAGACAAAACTAAGCTCAGTGGTATAGCTGACACAATAGAAGGAAGGGATGGCCCCAAAGAGACCTGGACAAGCTTGTGAAATGGGACCAAATCAACCTAATAAGGTTCAACAAGGCCAAATACAAGATGTTTCACTTGGGTGAGGGCAATCCCAGATATGTATACAGACTGAGACAAGAACCTCTTGAGAGCAGCCCTGCAGAGGACATGAAAGTGTATGGTTGACTAAAAGTTTGACATAAGAGAACAGTGTGCACTTGCAGTCTTAAAGGGCAACAGTTCACCATGAACACAGGGAAAAGAAATACATGGATAACATTAAAATATTCCCTACTATGGAGACATATAAAGTGTATGACATGATATAAATTCTGGATACAAATGCAAAGCAGAGCGCATGTTCTAACTTCTTTGATACAAATATAAAATAGCTAGAAGTCTGCGCTGTGTTTCAAAATCAGCAGAGGTCTGTAGGTTTGAAGATGAGAGGTTTGGTGAAATGCATTTCACCCTTTTTTGGAACAGTAGCTTATTTGTTAAAAATGCTTTGCTTTAGCTCTTCAAAGTTCTTTAAATTTACTTCAAGTCTTGCTTCTCAAGCTCAGATGTTGACTGAAAAAATACAACAAAGTGGTAGTAAGTTTCCTGGTGGTTTGGAAAAATACTTGGGGTGTTCCAACAGCCACACACTGAAACTCCTCCCTCCCTTTCTGTCCTGAACTCAGACTAAATGTTTCAGACAGGTCACTCAGAGCCAACCTATAAGATAGTTCACGGTACATAATCCTCAAATATTTCCCTATACTCAGTGACATAGAATAGGTGCCAAGTATTCATTGACATAGCTCTAGCAGTGCAGTTAGTTCTTGTCTCCAGTGACCATAAAAAATAGCCATGTATTTTGATTAACATGAAACTTTAAAATAAGAACAAGTGCAGAGAAATCTCAGAATATAAGACATTTTTGTTGGGACTAGAACACTTTCTTCAGAAGTTAGAAGATGTGACAAAGTGTAGTAAAAAAAAAAAAAGGATCTCGGGCCATGTTCACTCTTCACAGGAGTTCAGAACACACTGGATGAAAGGAAGACATTACTGCCATCAGCTTAGCAACTCAAGCAGTCATCTTTGAAATATTTTTTTCAAGTTCACTGCAACATAACACTGAATATATATGTATTTTTCCAAATTCCTAGTTTAAAAACAGAATGAATTTGAGTTCCATTCAATATGTGGTGTTTTTAAATTTTATTTTTTAAATTCAGCAGCTGAACTGAAATTGATTATATAGACCACTCTATGTAGGTGTCTCTCCAGACTCAGATAGTTTCAAGGGGAATGTCAGGGAAAGGATGAAGCTTTACAAGAGGAATGGGAAACAGCAATAGGAAGAACATGACAACAGGTATGTCCTTGTTCCTCATCCTTCCCGATTTCTATTTAACAAACTTCCCTAAGCTTTGCCAAATTCCTTTCTGGAAGAGCCACGAATAATTATTTTACTTCTTAGTCTGTCTCTTTGGGCTGCAGATCTTGAAACAATAATCTTTCCTTAGACACCTGCTGTGACAGACACTCACCCCTTGCTGCTGATGAACAAAACTGAAGACGTTGCAAGACTTCACCGTCCAAGTAAATAAGACAATTCTATCATCAGGAAACTTTAAATATAAGGGTAAAAGTTCCTCTAACTTACATTTGACTATATTGCTATTTTTTTCTCCTCTCAAAACAAGTGTTAATTTTTTGAAATATTTCACACAGAAAAATTAAATGAAAAGTTCTTAAAATCTAATATTCTCCTGCCTTTGACACAGACACACTGCCACACTAAGAAGCTACAGATGAAACTCAGTAAGCAGGTGAAATTGGAGTTTGATTGTTCAATAATATCTAAAAAAAAGAGAGCAAAAACTCTAAGGGATGCTGAGAATACTGAAATTTAATTTCCTGGTAGTTTCCTGAAACATCATTAGTCATACATGTAGAGATGCATGTCAGCTAAGATGTTTTATTTTATGTTACCTTTATTGTATCCCATTGGATTTACTATTTGAGGGTTTTCTCTCTCTTTCTCTCTTTCTTTCTCCCTTCTTTTTATATTTTTCAGCTGCCACTCTTCTTGTTGAAGCACGTGAAAAGGACTCCTCCTCACACTAATCTAATTTCCAAACATATTTTAAACGCTCTCTAAAAACAAATTGATAGTTTTCTTCACTCTATTAACAATGAAGGAGGAAAAATACAAAGTGCAAAGTACACACTTCACCCACATACACAATTTAATAAAAAGGTACATCATAGCCATAAGTATATACATTTATATTCATATTCAAAATAATATATAAATATTCAAAATAAATAACTGCAGCCAAATTGAACATTATTAATATTTTAATACACAACTTAAGGTCAGTTTATCTTGTGGATTTTCCACAATGTTAAGTGACTCCTTTCTACATTGATGTAACACTATCCACAGAAGGGGTTTACACAAGCACAAAGACTTTCTGTATGTAATTCAGTTATTTTCCTCAACGATAACAAAACCAATGGAAGAAATGTTGCTATCTCTTCTCTACCTTCACTCGGTTGTTTACAAAGCATAATAATATCTTCAGAAATCTTTACATATCTTTGCACTGAAGCACTCAGCCATTTATTATTGAGAGACTCAGGTTAAAGAATCACAGAATCACCAAGGTAGGAAAAAACCTACAAGATCACCCAGTTCAACCATCCACCTATCACCAACCGTTCTCTCTAAACCACGTTCCTCAACATGAAGTATGTGATTTCTTCAACTTGACCTTTTTGCAAGGGATATCTTTTTCATTACATGTCTTACATATAAAAACAGCAAACAAAGACAGTACTGTGACTACAAGGCTCTGTAGCTATTAAAACCCTCCTTATCAATAAACAATGCAAGAGAGCATGGCTGAAAAACACTACATCCAGTCATGCTGGGGCAGACAACCACTGAAGCAGAGTGTGTTTACAAATTATGGATTAAACTGAGCAAAACAAAATTTTGATCAGCTTCAGGTTGACAAAAATGATTAGCTGCAAGTGGTATTAACTATTTTGCATAGACTATGTCTGAATAAATGTGGATCAGAAGCAGTATCATGTAGCATCTGACAGATGGAATCAACTAAACCAAGCTGCAGATGTTTGTTAAACTAACAAATCAACAGCCTGCTCTGACGTACCAGGGGCAGAAATCAGATTCTAAACTCGACGTGAAATACTGCTGTACTTCAAAATGCTATCATTAACCAGCAGTTCCTGTCAATCCAGAAATTAAATCCTCTTGCTAGCCAACAGGAGCATTTTGTTTAAAAATACAATTAATTTATCTACAAAACTGCAATCATATTATGTACTTCACTGCATTATTGAAATAAAGCCCCTCCTGATGTAAAGACACTAACCAAAAATTTCTTCACTCTGGGAAGGTCTGCTTCAAAGACTAGCATTCCTGCAGTGCACGAAGAGGGGAGGATACTTAATCTATCAGCCTACTAACAACACTTTTTTTTTCCTAGCAGTACACTGTGTAAAAACATCTCCAGGAAGGGAATGAAGAGAAGGGAGCCAAACTCTTCTCAGTTGTGCCCACTAAAAGGATGAAGCAACAGGCACAAAGTAAAACACATGAAATTCCATCTGGACACATGATAATGCTTTACAGTAAGGGCACTCAAATACTGGAACAGGTTGCCCAAACGGATTGTCTCCATAAGGAGGACAAAGCTCCAAACCCCAGCAGGACATGGCTCCTCTGGGCAACCCACTCTGGGTGCCCCTGCTCGAGTCCAGGGCTTGGTCTAGATGACCTCCACAGGTCCCTTTCAACTGCAACCACCCTGTGACAGTAGCAGCTCTGAGAAAGACCCATAGCTGATTTTGCATACAATCATCTGCAGCAGAAGTAACAATAAGAATTTTCTCTTTAAAGAAAAAAAACTAGTACTACAAAGCAGATGCTAAATACTCTCTAAGGGAATGGTAAATATTAGTGTATGCCCTGGGAAGAGATTTCCCTTCCATGAGTAGCTAGGCTCTCGGGAAACTAAGAAAGGCCATCCAGACAAATCTTAGATTTCTATCAGTATTGCTCACAGTTTTGAATTGCAAATGAATCACCACAAAAATCTAATTCCACTTTTCAAAAGCATATTTGTTACTGAAGTTGTACTTCAGGTGGACATCTGACTATATACTGTCACTTTCAGTTCTGCAAAATCATTTATTAACTATGTTGTTAGAAAATTGGAACAAATGTGTCCTAAGATCCCATCCAAACAAAGATGAGTGTCAAAATGCATTAAATCCTCAGTCAAAAAATGATGTTTGAGATAATACTGTCAATACAGCATTTCACCACAAACAGATTTGATAGTTTTTTATCCTAGTACATGCTCTCAGTATGAGTCTTCTATTACAGTTAAGAAAGAGGCTTTAAATAAAGCAAAAAAAACAGAAGTTGTGATATTACATTTGAGCTATAAAAAGAATGAAGTTGATATGCAAATATCGTTCACTGAGGACATTACCTTCTGCAATTTTTCGAAAAATCTACTTTCATTTCATAATTTCCCTGTGAACTGAAGTATTTTTTAGCAATGAACTTGCCTGCAATGATTATTCATGGCAGTAGAGGAAAAGCTGTAATGAACATCCATGCTTAAAGAAACCTGGACAGTGATGGTATCATGTTAGTGCCAGTTCTCTTAACCATTTTTATAAATGATCCAGATGCAGGACTCAAGTGCATATTAAATAAGTTTGCAGATGACTGTAAATTGGGAGGAGCTGTTAACTTCCCCTGAGGGCTGAGAGGCCTTGCAGAGAGATCTTGACAAACTGGGGCACTGGGCAAGCACCAACCACATGAAGTTTAACAAGTGCAAGTGCTGGATTCTGCAGCTGGGATGCAGCAACCCTTGTGGTATATTTTTGGCAACGAGCTTCAATCTGAGACTTGATGATTCACGGCAATGTCTGTGAGAATGTACTTTGTTACCAGTTTCAATTTCAGCCCTCCTACATTCTGCAGCAGTTGCTCTGCCACAGGGCACCGGTTGTAAGTTGTATATACGTCCATAAGGGAAATGGTAAAAATTTCTCCTTTTCTGTTTTTTAAACTAACTTTTTCATGCAGAAGTGGGAGGACAGAAAACAGATTGAAATCTAAACACAGCGTTTTCCAGCACTGCCATGGCCAAGAACCACAGGAAAATAAACTCTTTCAATACACACGTATTTTATAGGAGCAAACCTAACTCCAGTGGAGCCTAGTTTTGAGAAAGTTTATTGTTAAGTATTAGATTTAAAAATCAGTGCAGGTGCAAAAGGTTACTAAGATGAAGAAAAGACCTACGGTAGAACACACTGATTAGGAAGCAAAAGCAAATTATGCAGTTGTAATCCCCAGCCCCATGTTCACCACAACGCAAAAGAATTCTTTTACAGATCATCAAAAAGGAGACTGTTTCAAACCCATTACCGCAATTACAGATTAATTCTAATTTTTAGGAATTCAGTTAAATTAATAAGTTAATAAGCTGTGTCACCTAATCCTCCAATTTAACTTCTCCAAAAGATTACTTTTCAAACACATAATCGCAGCCATTAGGGTAATGAAATTCTACAAGTATTTTATTACCAGTTACAGATAGCAAAAGTGAAACAGAAAAGAAAATTCTAAAAGATTCAGAAAACTGAATGCTTCATTTGGTCGTGAGTTCTTTTAAGGGGCTATAAATTTACTTCTTGAAAACAATGGCAAATGATGTGCTTGCTAAAAAAGTATTTCACTGTCAGAGACATCCAAGGGGGCAGTGGGGACAGCACAAAGAACTAATTAAGAGATTCACTAGCATAACTCTACAATTTTATCATCATCACCGTAGGAACTGTTGCCTCTACTGACAGTAAAATGCTAGGCAAGAGTTTTAAGGTAGTACCATGGGGGAAAGAAAAAAAAACAGATTATCAAACATCAATTCAATGTTAATTACTGAATTCTGGTACACTCTTAAGAATACTAAATAACTGCAATCTTAGTTTACTTACAGTAACAACACATTCTCCATACTGAAAACATCTCTGCATTCTCCAATAAAATGTATGCCAAGCTGTACACTGAGATATTTTAAGATATGGAACTACTTTCTTAGGGTTGGCCAACCAAAAGCTTTACTCTACAACAATGCTCAATTATCACAACTATGTTCTTATGTCAGGTCATATTAGGTTAAATGTTCAAAACACTACATTTCGTCCTTTGTTTCCTTCTCCCCATTTCCCCAAAGAAAACAGTTCTCCTTAACCATACTTTTCTGAAAAATAATTTCAGAATTCTTCAACCCTATCATCAGTTTTCATTAGTGTCTGGCTTTCAGACATGCATCTGTGGCACTCCTAAATACTAAATTAGAATAAAATCACTCAGCAATATAGAAGCTGCCCTATTCCCCTTCCAGTGCAGTATGTTGCCCTTAGATAAAGGTACAGCAAGACAGACATGGTAAGTCAGTTTATCCTGAAGCTTGTTTCTCTTCTTTTTTTTTTTTTTTTTCTCTGAAAAAATCATTTCAAAATGGAAAACCTTATATTCTTTGCTGGTGCCAAGGAATTGGTTCCCTCAAATTCAAAACTGAGTCACCACAGTAGAACCACAACTGATGCTAAGTATAAACCATGGTTCAAGACAAGCAGAACTCTTAGGAAGCAAAGTGCACATTCAGATTGTTGCAATAGAAAGGCTTACTTGTTAACATTTATGCTAACACAAGTCCTATCTTGTAAACAACACATGCATTTAGGAGCACATAAACTTAACATAAGGAAAAGCATCCACTAAAACAACGCTCAGTGATGTGGTCTGCTGGCAGAGCTCTGCACTGATGGACAAGATTCCTGAGCTCAATTCCAAGCTTTCAGGATGCAGATTTGAAGTGCTTCGGCGCAGCTCAGTCATTCCAACAAGAGCTCATTGAATTACAGAGAAAAGAACGGTGCCATTCTGAAAATTTCCACATGAAGTACAAAGAACACGACCATTACAGGTATTTCAAAGTGTTTGGATTAAGTTCAGCAAGACGTTTAGATTCTTTTATCGTTATTTTAACCATCCATACATTACAGTAGACATTGCAATAAAATGCCTCATTTTATCCTTTTCAAGTTTTACGTGTCATTGCATTCAGACAATGAGAAGGCATCAAAACTGGTTACAATTACGTCTTTAATGCACTCAATCTATAGTTTCAAAGGAGAACTGACATAAGAGATGATCTAACAAACTCCAGCTTTAAAACTGCAACAAGTTTCATCCAACTCATCTGCAATATACCCCGAAAAAGAAAAATATTTGACAACACCCTGGTCAACATTCACACATTACATGTGTTAAAAATGTCCATACCACATTTCTTGTTAACAGATGGCAAAAATGCAATTAATGCCTGCTCTGTTGGCTGGATTCACATTTGTACAACACCCTACAACTATTATAAGAGGTTAAGGTTACTTAGGCAGAAATCAAAAACCAAACTAATACCTTTCACTACTATCTACTACTTTCTTTTATCTACTTTTACTATCTACTACTACTTTCCCACCCAGTTGCTCTTTGTGCTCAATTCTGTTTTAAAATCCAGTGTCCAATCTACCACAGGAAGCAGCTTTGGAATAAGTCTGTAACCATATTATCTTCAGTCAGCACCACAATTTATCACAATAATCAGAAAGACAAGAAAAGTCACCATCAAAAATACAAGAAAAAAGGCAGTCAAAAAATTAACATGAAAGAACAGAAAATATATGATCTGTTCGATGTAAGACTTCACAGCTGAAGAAATCACCATTCATTTGATACAGATTTTATTATTCAAAACAACTAAGAACTTGGCTGCAATTTACAAAAATATAGTATGCAGTTGCCCTTCTGTAGCTAGTTTTATGACTCAATTAATGCCAACTTTGTAATCATAATTAATGTCTCGATTTCACAGAGTAGACAATGAGAATGCTTTATTCCAAATTATGGTATGTGTTCAAACAACAAATTTTACATGACTTTACCACAACACAAAAACAGTATTTGTATTATAGGAGGCTGTACTGTTTTCTGGCATCCTAATTGACATTTCAAGAAATCCTGAGTATTTCTACCATACGCAGTAAAAACAAATTAAAAAACCCAACCCTCTTCCTCACCCTCACCCAAAGCAACCCTCCACCCTAAAAATCTCCTTCTGCATAACATGAGCAAGTATATGAATGAGAACTGTGAGCATTTAAATAAAAAAACCCACAAACCCTTGAATGTTCTTAACATCACTGCAGTTATATTCTACAGCACTAGCAAGAAGAAGAAAATTACTACAAATTAACAACAACAATTCCTATATTTAATGTTATTTAAAAATCAAAGTGTTACCTAAGGCAATTACCTTGCAGCCTTTTAATATCTACAGGGAAAAGCCTAAGGGAAAATAATTGACTTTGCTAATTTTACCCTTGGCAATTATAAAATAGCTCTGCATTTCATTACAACTACAGAATTTCACATCTAATTGTCAGCCCCGAGAGAAGCACAGAGATAAATGTATCACACGCAAGCTTAGACAAGAGTTTAACGGCACAATAAAATTATCCTGGTAGCAGTGGTATTAGGTAATGTTCAAATCCCCTTTAAATTCTAGATGATACAACAATTACGCATGCCTGCATAGAGGTTATGGTCTACCATGGTCAGCTCCACATACAGTGTAGGCTACTCATTTCAATAGCCAGTTTGCTGAGCTACCAAATGAGTGCCAGCAAAAAGCAGCACTGAGATTTTTACTTTTTCCATCAAAGAAAACAAAACATTATGAAGGAAAAAAGTCACAGTTATTTCACACTGCTGAAAAACAGATGCCAGATTTGAAAATTCATCACTTACAAAAGAATAAATACAGTATGTTTAAATCATTGCACCTGTCAAGAAATTTCTATAGCGTGTACTTCAATTTTTCTAACTTTGCTAGTAGGGTTAGACGTATGAAAAAGAATAATTTACTAAGTCAATCAGTTCCCATAATGGCATCCCACTTATTGTATATAGAAGCTATGAAAGTACTTAGATGTCAGAAAAATGAAAAAAGTGCTAAAATGTTTTGGCAGAATTTTCAGACATACAATATGATTACATCTTAAAAAATAGTAAGGAAAAAAAGGGGAAAAAAATATTTCTTTGCATTCATGTTTCATTTCACAGGATGCTTGTTTCCCGGCAAGCCTTAAGGGATTATGCATTGTTGCTGCAATACTTAATGATGTAATAAATACAAAGTAATAGGTGGTGCATTTTATAAAACGTTTCCTCTTCTGTGGAAGCAACAAAAGCAAAAAATTATGCATAGGGTTAAAACGCTTTCCTTTGTCTTGAGATTCTTACTACGTACTAAAAAAAATTAATGAACACAAATCAACAATAATTATTAAAACTAGCTACCACCCATTTTAACTATGGCAAAACTAAAACTCTTCACAAAACTTCTAGAAAATATTTACAAACACTTCTCCCTGTAACAGCTTAACCCAATTTCCAGCAAATTGACACCTAATCCACTTTTCCTTTCTTAGCTCTACACTATGAAATGACACAACATTTGTGAGACATTGTCACAATGATGGTCAAAGCAGGATTGAAATACTCAACAATAACCATCATGAGGAACTTTAGAAGTACTTAAAAACTAAAGACTCATTAAGCTAAGGATTAAAACTGTGTTGATTATTGACAATCATGCACGTGACATACATTTATTTTACATTAAGATATGGCAGCAATGTTCACATGTGTTATGGTTTCCCTGCCAGGAAGAACAGTTCTCAATCCACAAAACTCCAGCCATACAAGCAGCTAAGTGTTACACTAGACTGCACAGGGATGCTGGTGAATCTCACTCCACCATGACAAGTTTTAAGAAGAAGCCAAACACACATCAAGAATGATTTCATGTAGCTGATTCTGTCTGGGGACAGGCAAACCAACCAGAAAGATGATTTCTCAAGTTCTCTATCAGTTTCATTTTGTAACATCACACATACAAAACTTGTTCATCACGAAAAACATTGCCTGTTAGGTCTGGTGGAGTAGCTGAGTTGCAGCTGCCTTTTGGAAACCAGCACATCTATGTTAATTGTGCAATCCAATACTCAAGGGTGACCAAGAGCCTAAAAAAATAATTTTATTATCTGAGATGATTAGCTGTGAAGATGCATCTTCCACTATGAAATTTCTAAGATAGTCAAACTTTTCAAAAAGCTGAAGGTAAAACAACAAACCAAAAGTGCCTTCAGATGCAGACTGCCAGAGGTGCTCTACTTCAAGGTGTCACAAGGATGCCATCCCGTGTAGCTAAAATCCACCAAACTAACCATTCATTCATCATTACCTATAGCTACACTGCTTCAGAGCATCCGCTGAAGTTGTCTACAGAGCAAACCTGTAGAACAGTGGTAAACGTTCACAGCAGTAGCATCCTGTCAATTCGTCTACAGTTAGACGAATTGACAGGATGCTACTGCTGTGAACGTGCAAGCATGCTCATTTGTAAAGGATGTTCCATACATATGCACACACCACAACTACGCTGATTTGTAATGGACTTTTGTTTTGGAAGATTTACTAATAGTTACTTGCTTTAGCGGTAAAAGAATTTTTATTTTTTACCTTGGTATTCTGTAACTGAGCAAGGTTTGTGCAAGCATTTGCTAGAAGAAAATCTCCACTCAGAACAGCCATTTTATTCCCAAACTGCATATCCTTCAGCGGGCCATCACAGGACTTGAGCTCACCGATGTTCACTATGCCACGATGCACCAGAAAGGCAGTGTGGATCAGTTCCGTAATCTCTGCAAGACTTCTTTGACTGAAAGCAAAGAAAAAGTACAATTACTTTTGAAGCTATGAATAAAATAGAGACTTTCAGGGAAGAAACAAAGGCCATGCTACGTGCTAAGCAGTTATTTTGTGAATTGTCATTCACAAAATGCTCTTTTATTTATTTCCAGAAGCAACATCTTGGATACGTGAAGCACAGAGAAGAATCACATCACACCACCAAGCATTTCCAAAAAGCTGCTGGTACCATCAGTTTTGTTTGGAGAAACACTGTCCTTTGTATGAATTTTCCAGCAAAATAAAGCTGAGTAATCAATATGGTTCTCATCACATTTACTTTTTAATGTTGTCTTTAGAAGCCTGGAGGACAACAGCATGAAGAAACTGACAAGCAGAAAGTGCTAAAGAGAATGAACAAAGGATGAGCAAGCTAATGTGGACACCGTAAGAATGCTACAACAAATGACTGCTCAAATTAGAGGATACTTTGCAGTTCCATAACATCGAAGGGGGCGAGAGAGACAGCCAAACATTTCACATGGTGAACTAGTGACATTTCTCTGGTCAGAAGATACAGCAATGCTTGTCCAGCACAGGAACAGATCAGATTTTATTTGGGTAGCTTCACAAATCGTTTCTCATTCCAATTCACAGTGTGCCATCCTCAGAATTCAGGAGCTTCATCCTCGTGAAAACCCCTGTGCCAGGCACAATATTTCCACTTTTCTGAAATGAGACTTGCCCTCTATTTTTTTTTTTTTTTTTTGAAAAGGCAGGTAACCAGTTCTCTCTCCCCTCTTCACCCTAAGTTGCTGTTGTACCCCACTGACTACCCCAGGGGCCCCAGATTGGTCCCTCCCTCACTCCCACCCACAGGAGGTGATGAGCTGAAAGCAGGTAGAGATGAGGGGAGGGAACAGAGCAGCAGCACTCTGTCATGTAAGTGCTGCTCATCTAGATAAGCACAGGGCTGCTCTGATGGAATATCAGCGTGTTCATGTTTTTTTCTCATTCAAGCAGTTCCCTTTGTGTCACAGAGACTTAATGCATGAGCAAAAACAATGTACATCCTTGATTAAAGATTAAGATCTTTAAGTCAAATTGCAACCAAGTACACTGGTACTGATGAGTCACCATCCCTGGAGGTGTTCAAAATACATGTGGATGTGGTGCTGATGGACGTTGTTAGTGGTCACAGTGGAGATGGATTGGTGGTTGGACTACCAAACTTAGTGGTCTTTTCAATCTTAATGACTGTGATTCTACTGAAGGCATGGTGTGCTCCCTGTGCTTATTCCAAAATGACCAAGCCCTGATTTACTGAGTAAATAAATGACGTCATGTATTCACATATCCATATGCCTGGATATATGCATATACAGGTTAGGTTCTGGTTCAGTACTTGCAAAGCACTGAGTAAATCAATATTTTTCCTCTGGCTGGTGCAGATGTGTTGCACCTACCCGAACGACCTGAATCTAACTAATGTCCTGCCTCAAATGATGACAGACACAATGAGCTCCAGCAGCACCTGCTTTGGGCCCACAAGCTGCAGCAGCCAACAGAGCAAGGAGCCAGCAAGGCCACATGGGCTGAGGCAGCACAGCAGGGTGGAGGCAAGTGGGGAAATGGGAAGCTGTGGTCCCCAATGTGTTTTGTCAAATAGAAAGCAAAGTTGTTTTAAAATTCACCATTTTTGCTTCATGTGAAGAAAATGTGAAAACAAAACAGCTGGCCATG
This sequence comes from Cyrtonyx montezumae, assembly GCF_038088225.1. Lineage (NCBI taxonomy): Eukaryota > Metazoa > Chordata > Aves > Galliformes > Odontophoridae > Cyrtonyx > Cyrtonyx montezumae. The sequence continues at coordinate 52,782,984 of NW_027071824.1, read as the reverse complement.
CTCCCTTTAGAGACAAAAATTGGAGGTTGATAGTGTTTTTCAAAGAGAATAAGCAGACTCCTACAGTCTTCATTCACAGAGCAGTATTGTAATCACTGCAGGCTCGTCTCTAACAAAGGGTTAACAGAATTGCCAGCTTGGAGGAAAAGACTAACAAGACATCCCAACGCTCCTGCTGTCACTGTCACAGCAGCCCTTGGAGGAAATGTCCCTATCAATTCGGTTTATCAGATGGACAGCTGATCAACATGAAACAGCCTTGCTCTGGGCAGACTGAGCCGAACTACCTGGCATGAATAACAATGAGGGCTTGCTGCCCGCAGCCAGCCCTGCCACCTCAGGCTGCGCAGATCCCGGGACATATGGGGATCCCTGGTGACGAGCACAGTGCTGTCGCCAGCTCCAGTGATGGTTCATTTCCCCCAGCTGAAAGCAGACATTAATATCCTGAGGAGACTGGGCCCACCTCTGTGACCTCCAGCCATTGAAGCACAGCAACAACTGTCCCATTTCTTCCTTTAATAAGCTTTTAATGAAGGAAATCAGAATCCCCTCTTTGACTTCAGCATTGCTCTTCATGAAAAGGTTACACAAATAAATCAGTGTCACGCTTTCCAAATGCACAGGATCTGGATGTTTTCATTTCATTTTTTTTTTTATAATCCATTTGTTCTCGTAACAACACTCGTATTACTTGTGCTAACAAGAGAATCATATTATGCAGATAATCGGCATCTAATCCTGATCTTACACACTACTCTGCCACCCTCTCTTTTTAGCCAGTTAAAGACAGAAGAACCAAAACCACTGTAGAAATCCCAGGCAATGTCTTTCCTAACACTTTTTCATGATAACATCCATAATACCGGGCCACTACAGTGAACTCCAGTGCTGCTATGGATATGAAGGGGCTCTTGACATGACTGGAAACAACAGCAACCAACAGACAAGCACGCACACACAGACACAACAAACTAAACCAAATCGAAACACAGCACTGTTATGAACTTGCTACTGAATGCCTGAAGCGATACTATATACAGCTTTCTCAATCTGAGGTACAATTCAGCGATTCAATAGTCCTGTATTTGAAAGCCGCTAATCCCCACATACAGAAAGCTAACATTGGTAGAAACGCTAGACTTAGGACAGCAATATCTGATAAGAGTACCAAGGGAGAAACAACACAGCAACCAGATTATGAACTCCCACCGCCTCCTTTCTCACACTCATATAACAAAATGAGAGCAGAGTAGCCATCAGAATCACTGACACTGCAAGGTAGCACTGAGAAAATAATCAGTTTTTTTTTTTCTAACACACAAAGTTTGTGTGTTGTTAAAATAGAAGCAGATTAAGAAGCAGTAGTGTTGTGGGTTTTTTTCCACCAAAATGCCAACATACTTCCATTCATCCTTCATGGCCTCTGCCACTAAAGCAAGGACACCCTGCGAACCAACACCAGCTGTCCCAGAGATCCAAATTCTAGGCATCACATTGCAAGAGATTATATTATTTCAAGCTCCACAAGTCTCTCAATCCCCTCTTTTTCCCTTTCCAGAAAACAACCCACATGCAGTGATGCCATTTCAGAAAGGATGTGAGGCTTGACAGAACATGGGGGACCATAACAAGACATTTTGATGGGTCACAGTCAAACAGGCCCAAGTTCTGCTGTTAGTTGCGTTGCCTAAGTGGAATTAGGTGTGAAAAATTTCCCTCTCCCTCCACCTCAACCAGGAGAATCATGGCCGAGAATCACCAGCTGAGGCTGGCAGGACCTTTGTGCTCATGCGGCCCAACCCCTGCTCTAGCAGGGACACCCACTGCAGAGTGTCTAGGCCCACATCCAGGTGGCTTCTGAAGACCTCTGTGGAGGAGAACCCATAGCCTCTGGGCAGCCTGCAAGCAGGACAACAGAACATAATGGTTCATTAACCTTCCAAGCCAATTACTGTCTGCAGTTTCAGTGAGTATCTACTTCCTTCTTCCAGTCTTTAATAAGATCCTTGTGTTTGTTTTTAGTTCTTTTCTTGCTCTACTCTTCATGAAAATCTCAATTCAGAGCTTGTATTGCCTGAGGCATATAGAAGGGGGCAGCATCAAATGTTGCTACTTGTTTTTCTGCTCACTCTTTGTCTATACAACTTTAGAACACCTGTAACTGATCTAAGTGTCTGTAAAACACTTGCTATAAAGTATCTGTTCGGTTATAGGCACCTCAACACTGGAAATATCCTGGAAAACTACAATGGAAACACTGATATTTATAAGAGTCAACTAACAAAACTTCCTCAGCAAGGTCTGGAACTAGACCTACACAGAAGAAAGGCAAACACTTCGTAAATATGCTCCTACCTCAAAAGAGAAAAAATAAAAAATAAAAAAAGAAGCTATGATAGTACAATTCCAAAAAGGAGTATTTCATGAAGATTTCAACACAACTGTTGAAGCCTACTCAAAACTGTTTAAAATGGTGAGGTTGACTGGCAAAAATACTGAAACAAAATTCTGTGAAAATAAAAATGTTTTTGTAACAAGTTTCCCACGCAACTTTTAAAAACTAATTTTACAGTGCTCCTTCCTGAATCCTGTTTGTTGTCTGTGTTATCTCCAAATACTGGCAGCTATGAAACGTTACTAGGCACAATCTCCTTAAGAGTTCTTATGAGCAACTTCAGTTCTTGATTTCAAGTCCCACTCTAAACAGAAAATAGCATTTTGCAAAATATGTAAAATAAAAGCATTAAACAGCTCAATTGTACTGCTGTGAACAAAGAAGTATTTCAAGCTGAATACTCCTCTGCATTATTTGTGGCGGACTCAAGCTCTCAGTAACAGCTATAAAGTGTGAGTCAGTTTACATTTGCTTATGAGCCAACTATCACAAATATACCACCCCTCACAGAGAAAGATAGGTTATGCAAACAGCCACTTAATAGCTTAAGATTATGTTAATATTAGGGATAATATTTTACATAAATGGATAAAATAAGCAAAGAATAACACTAGCTACTAAAACATTCTGAAATTCTCAGCAAAGAACATAACTTCTTAGAAGGAAGACAATACAAATGAGATTCTTTAAGAATTTTCATCATAGAACCTTTTATTAAAAGGTTACACCTAAGATTTGAATATTTTTCAATACACAAAAGATTAATTTGGATCTTTTTAAATTAATACATTGAAAAATACCAGTATCCATCCCAGCTGAGTGGCAACTATGATAATCAATACATAACTATGGAACTAAAAAATAGCTCTTTAGTGGAAAATTACATGCTAAAAAGCATTTAAGAAAGAATTAAAATTATAATATTAACACTAAGTGTATTTTGGTAGAAACTGATATCTGATGTGATATTTGTGACCAATAAATAGAACAAAACATTTATACGGACAAAACATTGCACAGGCTAAATTTAAATTGATTCTGTTTGCTGTGGTAATGATACAGCATCAATGTAACACACTAATTTACACATTAAAAAAAGAGGGAAAGAGAATTTTGCAGTTCTTTTTTCCCCATTCACCTGCCAAACTCAACGCCACACTTAAGGAAAATATTTTTAAAGGCAATGTATAATGTGTAATGACAGCAATGTGATGTAAAGTCTCATCTTCTGTGTACAGCTCCTTTTCCAAGCATAGGTTCATAGGTACATTAGGTTGGAAAGGACCTACAAGATCATCTAGTCAAAGATCATCCTCCTATCACTATCCCTACCCACTGAACTACTAAATCAAATCCCTTAGCACCTCATCTAAACGCTTCTTGAACAGCGCTAGGGATGGTGCCTCAACCACCTCCCTAGGCAGGCCATTCCAGTGCCTGACCACTCTTTCAGAGAAAGAAAGAGAATGCAGTAAAACAGGAGAGGGAAAAGGTGCTGTGGTTTCACTAGCAGGAAAAAGGCTCAGGATGAAACAGTAGACTTAAGAGCAGAACCAAATATTCTGGCACAGCCATGACTCATGTCCTATTACCCACAGACAATATCTACCCACTGTTATCCTTTAAAAAGGCCAGAGGCTAAGACTTCTGCAGTTTCTCCTATCCTGATCTCTAGGCTATTGCAGGTGTCATTTTCCATTTGAGGGATAAATAAAGTTTAAATACGTTGGTTCTATTTAGTTTATTAGGTAAGCTGACAACCACACTCCTGTCTATTAATTTATTTTCGTACTTGCTAACTACTTTACCTCACTCTACTTTTTCCCCTCCTAGCATCACAAAAAAAAATCATAGTAAAACTTCTACCCATACTTGTCTGTATATTTACTTTTATTCTTGTAAAGAGCTGACTTTTTTTTCTGTATTCCCCCACCATTGAAATGTTGTTTCATTGCCCCCTCACCTCCCCCCCTCAAAAAAAATAAATTGCCATAACAAGCTCTTCCCTCATCCTTCTGTAGCATTTGAAAATGTTTTCTGATTTTTAGGGTTGACTTGATGTTGACCTGAATTCCCCAAGTGTTGCGCATAGACAGCATCATCTTCCCATTCTTCATACAGGAATCACATACTATAACTCCCATTTTAAAATCAATGTGGGAAGACTGATATTTCCAAAATGAATTACAGCTGTCAGATGCAGTACTGTTTTTTTCACTAGGCAATTATCAAGTCTTGAACTTCTAATAAATAAAAGACAAGTTGAAATTCTAGTTGATGCCTGCTGCAGATCATATCAAGAGCTATGTGGGCCTTATCAAGTGCAATTATCAAGTCAAAACATGAGCTAAAATGTTTACTTCGTTAAAGAGCTACTTCCCTCCTTTGGTAAATAATGATGGAGGTCATTACGTAAGAATTTACTGATATTCAGTAATTTATATTAGCATAGTACATTATAAACTTATATATTTATAATGTGCTGTCACGACCTTGGATTTCTAAAAGGAAATTTTGTATCTCAAGAAATGTTAGACTCAACTTGAATTCTCAATTAAAACTTCAATATGCTACAAAGAGTTCCTATCCCAACAAATAATTTAGGCTCAAGTGAGTACAATCTGAACACATTTCTTATACAAAAACAACATAATCAAAGCCAAAGAGCAGTATACAAACACTTCTTATAAATATGATAATATATATATTATTCAGTTGTTTATAATAAGTGTTATTTTCAAAGATAAAGCAAACTGAATCCAATAGATAAATTAAAACAGTAAAGCACAAACAGCTTTTGGATACTGTTCAAGAAATTTTGCAACATAACCAAAAGGCCACAATTCCCTAGTCAGGAAGACTAAGCTGATTAAAAGCAAAATAGAAAGCCAAAAAACTGTTGCCTAGAGAAAGCCAAACCAGCTATAATTCCCCTCCTCTCTGTCTGAAACAAACTGAAAAATGGATGCAACAAATCCAAATCAGAGAAACGAGGCAAGGAAAGAAACTGACAAAAGGAATGAGATGACGTAAAGATCTACATGGAACTAAGGAAAAGCAATTTAAAAATGCTATTCTAAAACCCCCTCAAAGCCAAAAGAATGTTAAGAACTGCATTAGTCCATTAGATTGGGTTGGGCAGAAACATAACACAAAGGCACAGGATTTTAGGAAGTCTGTTATACTCCTAAGCATTACATTTACACAGGCAGGTACAAATATATTCTAGACCAGAAGTGAATAAGAACACTCATAAACAGCAGTGGTTACGATTTTATAGTCAGTAGGTCCAGAGAAATTGTTCTCTGGAGAGAAGGCAACATGAAAGGAATGACACAGCAGATAAACAGCAAGGAGAATGAACTGTCCTCAATACAAAGTAAGTCAAGCTGCTTTTCTCAAGTAAAAAAACACATTAGGAAGAAATAAATGAAATAAACCACCAAACAAGCAAAAGCCCAAAATCAAAAGATCTTAGGTAGAATTACAGAAGGCAGACCATGCACTTGCAGGACAAGGGACTGTTTTAGGAGTCCCAGTCCATATACACTTAAGGGTCAGAAGCGTGGAGGGAGACAGAGGAAGAGATCATCTTAAATAATCTGCCAGATCTAACAGGATCACATGAGAAACCACTGTGGTCAAAACAGGCTAACACAATGCACAACGCATTAAGGTAGAAATGCCAGCAGAAGCAGTGTTTCTGCCAACTCCTAGTTCCTGATGCCAGTCAAATAATTACTGGGAAACTGCACTTCGTTGAGGAGGAATTTTGGAAAGACAAAAAAAGATTTTTGGGAAGAGTTACGGTAACAATCAGATTAACATAAAACACATATTCAAGCAAGAAACTTAATCATTTAACATAAAGAGAAGTCTGGTATCAAATCTGTAGACTGACCTGTTCACAGCTATTTAAAGAAAACGTATGTGCCTATACTTCAGAAACAAATTTAAGAGAAGAAAAATACCTGGATTATCATAGAACTGTTGAAACACAGAATGGTTTATGTTGGAAGGGACCCCAAGGATCATCAAGTTCCAAGTCCTGCTGCAGGTAGGGTTGACAACAGCTAGATGAAGTACTAGATCGGGTTGCCCAGGGCCCCATCCAACTTGGCCTTGAACTTCACACTGTGGGGCATCCATCACCTCTCTGGGCAACCTGTTCCAGCACCTCATCATTCTCAGTGAAAAACTTCCCCAATATCTAATCTAAATCTTCCCTCCTTTAGTTTAAAACAATTTCTCTTCATCCTAACATTATCCACCCATGTAAAAAGTTGATCTCCCTAATGTTTATAATCTCCCTTTAAGTACTGGAAGGCCATAATGAGGTCTCCCTACAGCCTTCTCCAAACTGAACAAGCTCAGCTCCTTCACAACTTGTCATCATAGGAGAGATATTCCAACCCTCTGATCAACTTCATAGCCCTCCTCTGGATCCTCTCCCAAAGCTCCACATCTTTCCTGTGTCGAAGGCCCCAGACTTGGACACCCCTCCAGATGGGGCTTCATGAGGGCAGAGTAGAGAGGAACAATCACCCTCCTTGTCCCATTGGCCACCTCTCTTCTGATGCAGCCCAGGATATACCACTGGCATTCTGGGATGGAAGCACACACTGCTGGTTCACATTACATTTTTCATCTACTAGGACCCTAAAATCCTTCGCAGCAGGGCTACTCTCAAGGATTTCTTCTCCCAGTCTATTTATGTATCTGGGATTTCTCCAACCCAAGAGCAAAACCTTGCACTCAGCTTTGGTGAATCTCTCTAGCTTCATATGGGACCATCTTTTGAGTTTATCAAGTTCCCTCTGGATGGCCTGTCTTCTGCTTAATCAGCTGCAGCACTCTGCTAAGTGTAAGCAGCAAACTTGCTGAGGGTGCCCTCACTCCCACCATCTATGTCACTGATAAAGATGTTAAAGAGTACCAGACCCAAAATGGACCCTGGTGGATGCCATATGTAATCTGCCTCCACCTGGACACAGAGCCACTGACCAAAGCCCTCTGGCTGTGACCTTCCAACCAATTCCTTATGTATGGCATAGTCCATGCTTCAAATCCATCTCTCTCCAATTCAGAAATAAGGATGCGGTGGGATACCACATCAAAGGCTTTGCAGAAGTCCAGGTACGTGACATTGGTTACCTTCCTTTTGTCCATCAGTGCCGTCACTCCATCATAGAAGACTACCAGACTGGTCAGGCACAAACTTCCCTTGGTGAAGCCATGCTGGCTGTTTTGTATCACCTGCTCATCCCTCACATGCCTTAACATGCCTTCCAAGAGGATCTGTTCCATGGTCTTAACAGGCACAGAGGTGAGGCTCACCAACCTCTAGTTCCCTGGGTCCTCTTTCCTCCCTTTCCTATAAATGGGAGTGATGGTTAAACAGGGAGTTGCTCCTTTTTTCCAGGGAGTTGCTAGGGACTTTGCCTGACAGTCATAGTCTTCCAAATATGATGCAGAGCGGCTCAGCAGTCATGTCAGCAATCTCCCTTAGGACCCAGGGATGCACGTCATCCAGGCCATAGACTTGTGGTTGAGGCACCATCCCTAGCGCTGTTCAAGAAGCGTTTAGATGAGATGCTAAGGGATTTGATTTAGTAGTTGGGTAGGGATAGTGATAGGAGGATGATCTGTGACTAGATGATCTTGTAGGTCCTTTCCAACCTTATGAACCTATGAACTTGTACACATTCAGTTTCATGAGGTAGACTCAGACTTGCTCTGCCCTTATGAGGGGGGGAGTTTGCTCCCCCAGTCTCCACTGGAATTATCAGGCAAAGATAAAATACAATCCAGCAGCTTGAACCTAAGCAAATTCAGAAAAGAATAAGGTGAAAGTACTTTCCAAACTCTATTATAAGGAATAATGATGGACTCTCCAACACTGGCAAAACTGAAGATGACACTTCATGAAATCCCAATGAAGCATAAGGATTGGAGTCAATTAAAGTTGGGTAAATCCTACAATCTGTTTTGTATTGCAGACTAACCTACCAAAATTAAGTCTCAGTTATTCATGTATTTCTGAACTGTAAAGGCAAGGGAAGAAAATTTCAGAAAACAAAAGACAACTGAGATATGACACCATGTAGCATTAGTCCCTGTATTTAAGATCTCACTACTGGCAGGTAGCCTATTTCCTTTTAAGAATGCACAGATATTTTCAGGATTGGGATTTATGAATGCATTTCAGTCACCTTACTCAGCAGACAGCAAAACCAGGACTAATTTGCTCCTTAGAGTAACCTCACATTCACAGTACAGGATCATAGCTAAAGTCATCAGCAGGCTGATAACCTGTTCTGCTACCACAGCTTAGTTCTATCTTACTGCATGCAGACAACAAACCTTCAAAAAAAAAAAAAATTAAGCATGTTCTGCAAGAGGAAACAACCTTTGTCCAGAATTCATGTTCATCTTCACACATCTGGGCACTCACATTGGTAATACATTGTATTTGGCATTGTACTCTCATGAAAACGAGACAAAGCAAAACTGAGACCATCTACAGAATTATTTTATGTATATAAGGGTGTATATTTTACCTAAGTATACATATTTCCTTTAATCACAATTTTTCATACAACTATCTGGGGGTTCTAGCCATGCAAGTCACATTTATTAAAGGCAGCATGTCAAATAAGAGTTGACAATTACAGGCTATATCAATACACATTATGCCAGATGGTAATGAGCCATACACAAAGGGCCAGCCATCCAAAATAATCACACCATTTTCCACAGAAATGTTGAAGAGGTTATGGTTTATTACACAGTGCTCATTAGATATACAGTGGCAGCATTAGTAATTTTTCCTTCATTTGCGTCTCATTTAAGACTCTGCCCCCGCAAGCCCATTCAAATTAGTATACAAGGTTAAAATCATTATGGTCAGAGGGAAAAAAATTAAACTGCATTTTTATTTTACAGTAATGGTGGATCAAAAGTCCCTGGAATCTATTATTCTCTGAGCTATTATCTAACACAGGATTCTAAAAAGAGTACAATTAACTGTAAGCAGAGATTTGACATGAAGATAGATTATTCTAACTGTTATTAAGTGATCTAGAGCTTGCTTAGTGAAAACAACAGTTATGTTGTGACATCACGTGACAAAAGTCAAAACTAGAAGGCAAAACTGAACTTTCCATTTCAGCTTTGAGCATTCCTTTCTGCATTTCAGTTGTTGTTTTAACAGCACAGAAATATTTAAGTGTCCAAAGGACCACTTTCACAGCAGGTTAGAAGCACAGTTGCCTGAAATAACAAGAATGCCACCTTTGAGAAGAAACTTCAAGGTACAATTTTAAGTGCCTATGCAGACAAGTGCACGTGCTGATTTGCAGCTAGAATTACCTGCTGGAGACATTTTCCTGCCTGTCCATGTTTATAGGAATATGTGTGTGAAAAGATGTACTGAGGTAAATGCAAATATTTGCCAGCACCAAAAAGGATGTCTCATCAATTAAGAATGTAAAGATATTCTTCAGACTACAAACAGACATCCAGTATTCAGAAGTCAAAAAAAGACCGTGGAAGGGATGGAGGAAGCATCAGCATCAGCTGACAACAGGAATGAAGAGAATGGGCATTTTGGTCCACACTCCTGAGGAACATCACGTGAAACCCAGAGATCACATCAGGCAACCTCCCGCTCACAAGATTGGAGTCTCCTTGCACCTCTTTCCTCGGTCAGTTCTCATGAGCTGTTCTGTCCAAAACGCTGATTTATTCATTCATCCAGATGGCAAAAGAGTGGGAAAAAATCTCCAGGAGATGATAGGACAGTAAGGTGAAACACCTGAACTCTGGTTCCTACCTTGGGAGTAAAACATGACTTCTTTGGCCATTTTCTGACACAACACTGTACATTCTTCTGCAAAGAGAATTCTTCTGCAAACTCAAGAAGGATGACAATTTAGATCCTTACCAATATTAGAGGGAGCCAAACCTGTTGCATCTAAAGTGAACACTCCAATCAATAGCTAGAGAACTCAGAGAAACATCTATGCAACATTTCTAGTCTGGGAATCCCACTTAGATATTTTCTTAGTTAAGATTATCCAACAGATATTGTCTGTATTTTGCAATTGTTTAAATGACAGAAAGAACTCCTTATTTAATAAGGTCTTACAAAAAAAAAAAACACCTTAAAAAATGAAAGATAAATTTCATCTAAAACTGGTTTTAAACTTTCTTCCTGTTCTTGTCTACATCTGCCTTCCAAACTGGTGCCTGCTGCCAGCCAGCTCCTATGCCAACACACAGATTACCTCTTCAGACAGCCAGAGCACCCAAGCACAAAAGCCAGAGTTGTCTTTTGATATCCTCTGGACTAAGGGGATTGATGTTCTATTTCAGATTCCAACCCTCAGCCTTTCCAGAGAGGACATTTCCTCTCCTGCCAATTAATCTACTTCTTCATTGCCAAAGGGACGTTAACTTCTGCTGCATGGAACATTCTAGACCACCTAGTGAAGCCAACAACCAAATTTCAGCACTGGACAAAAAACTTTCCCACTGACTGCAGAGGAAATTTGTCAGAAGTCACAGTTCTGGGTATGCTGCATGAATGTATGTTCACCAGTGGTCACAGCAAATTTTACTTTTCCTATTTTTACATTTTTTGCAAAAGGAACACGGCAGTGAAGAAAATCAGGAGTTAAAGAAATTCCCTTACAACAGCAGCATGGTCAGTGAGACTGCCTGAGGAATAACTAGGCATCATCTAGTGTGCCCATCCATCCAGCATAACTCAGATGTACTCTATAGGTCCTCCACAACAAGTAGCATCCAGTTACATCCCATGCAACACACATGCCGTAACAAACCTCACATCACGAATTAAAAAATACTATTCTGTTTAACCAAAACATTTAAATACACTATAATCAAAGGGAAATAAAGTCTCATTTCCAGATAAATGGAAGAAATTGGTTACTAACAACACAAGCCAACAGCGTGCCTCAGAAGCTAAGGCATCAAACCACACTTTGGGGTGCACAGCCAGCCAGAGGAAGTGATTCTCCCACCATCTTTAGTGGGAGTCTTTAGCCTCGTGTTGAATGTTGTATGCTGTTCTGGATTCCACAACATTAAAAAGATGTTAAGGTTCTCAAATGTGTCTAGTGGAAGGCAACAAAGCTGATAAAGGGACTGGAAGGCATGCGCTGTGAGGAGAGGCTGTAGATGCTTGGGAACTGTGAAGGCAGCACAAAGCTGCATGAGAAGAGGCTCAGATTGGGCATTAGGAAAATTTATTTACTGTGAGGACAGCGAGACATCAAAATAGACTTCTTAGAGAGGTGGTTGATGCCCTGTGCCTGTCAGTGCTCAAGAGATATTTGGACAATGCCCTCAATAACATACTGTAACTTCTGGTTGTCCCTGAAGCACTCAGGAAGGTCCCATCCAACAGAACTATTTCAATTCTAATTTTTATGACCGTATTTCTCTTACTATGTATTAGTTGCTTCTCAGTCCCCCAAGACTTCAAAGCATGAATAAAATTTTATTTGCAATGAGTACAGGAGGCAGTTTGAACCAACGTAACAGAAATTCCCATTACCATGTACTGTCAACTATGCAGATACAACCAGCAAATGCAAGCATGACTTATTGCTCCAAGCGTCTCCTGAAATATCACTGAAGAGTTTATCTATAATTGCATTCAGTGTAGCTAGAAGTTAAGGTGCAGTAACCTTGACATTAAAGCTCTGCTACTAATGACACTTGAAATACACTGAACCTTTTTATGCAAGAGAAAAGAAGGTAACCTTTTTCACGTAGTGAAGAAAACCTGATAAATGCAGTCCTGTTAAGAGAATAGATGGATCGTATGTCTAAATGCATAAGAAAAAAATAGGGAAAAAAAATGAGATCACCTGAATTACCAGGATGTAGTTTACAGGTAGTTACAACTTTTTTACTGTGCTTATATAAAATCATAATGTATATTCTGAAATATCAACAAATATCCAGCTCACAGAGGAAAAAAAAAACAAAAAAATTTACACTGCACAACCACAGATACCTCATGTGAGCAAGGAAAGCAGTTCTATTCTGAGCATTTGTAACTGCGTTTTTATTACTTGGGAATTAAACCCATGGTTCGCACATCTGCTCTCGTCTCCCTTCCTGAACTTTCCAATTTATTGTACAGGGACAATAATGCCATATATTTAAATGGTTTAATACAGGAATGCTGTCTCTTTTCACAAAGCAGAAGTATGCAGCAGATGGGTATTTCCTGCAATGAACAAAAGGTGGGACAGCCAAAGGGAGACAGAAGACATCTCAGAGCCCTTGCCTCTTGGAGCAGGTGCGTTGACAGAATCACCAGCAGGGAAATGATAATAAACCTTTAGGAGTAAGGCAATGACTGCTGCTTCTGGGACCACATCAGTATAGCACAAGCATTTGGCGCTACTGATGTCTGCAAAGTTTTAGTAGTAGCAGTAGCATATATTTTATGCTAACAAAGCATAATGCAAGTCTATAAAAATGTCTTTTTATGAACAAAACTACTTCCCATTATGCCACTAGTACAATTTCCATCTATTTTTACCTTATTTACATCATTTCATTACAAACCTCAAGATCTCATTCTTCCATTCTTTGGTCCTTTCATCCCAGAACAATTCAATCTACACATTTTAATAAGTGGTAAAATGACATCAACTAATTCAAAGAATGAACATTAACCCCAAGTAGGTACTGGTAGAGAGAAAGTTATATGTTAATGAAACACCTCCAAGAGCAAATCTTATGCAGAATTCCTCTCAGAGTCCACAAAACAGGGCCACTTATTGGTTGCAGCTACTACTACACTCCTGATAAAATTCAGGTAGCTGACTGGAACAGCACATGAAGTTAGATAAATTTTCTATATTGTTTTTAGTGCGCAGTTATCAGAAGTCAGAATGAAATTTCAGCCACAAGTCTGAAGTAAGCCTTCCATACAACAGTGTTCTGGTGACATTCAGTAATTATGTACAATACTGTACAATATCTGAAACTTAGGTTTTCCTCCTTTTCTGGAAATACTAGATGCATAACTTCTTTGTCTATCTTCTCTTTCCACAAAATTTTATCAAAGTTTGGCCGGTCTTTAGAAAAATTAAAACCTCTAACTGCAAATACTGCAATATACTCTCCTGGGTTTGGCAGTCAAGCTTTCCCAAAATCTCATAGCACTGAATATGCTCCATAATCATACCATCAGAACTTTTCAACTGCTGCAAGCCTTAGGAAAAAACATCATCTGTCTTTCTGATTTCTTTTTTGACTACCTAGCCATCCTCTCACACAATGTGATTAAAATACAGTTGTGAAATCTCCATCCCTATTTTACTAACTCCTTATTTCTCTTCTCAAATCACTAATCACTGTCATCATTCACATTTCAAACAACTTAAACTCAGAATGCAATCATTACCTTCAAATTCAGGCTTGCTAGTCTTCCAATCCACACATTCCTAAAATCTTTTATTGAGTAACAATTTAACTTTAATAACAAACGTACAACAAAACAAGAACTAACATTATCCATTTTGATCTACTGAAGTATCATCTCAGGCTCATCAAAAATGTTTCTGCAAATATGGTTCATTTTTTTTATTAACGAGCCTTTTCCATCACATTAACCTTTGCTATCCCTCTTCAATATTTTCTCTTATTGAATATATCTTATATCAAACACAAACCACTTTGCTTGTGAAGACGAAGATCTTCCAAATGATGTCAGGATGCACTGAAATAATACACTGAAGTAAACATGACCAATGTCTACTTAAGAGGGAGTCTTCTGCCAACCTGTCACCCACTGAAGACAAAAATAAACTTCTTATATTATTGAAGAGTGTGAAATAACTTAAAATCCTTTCTTCCCATCTCCAAAAAGAAAAAAATCACAAACTACCACAAATTTTTTTTGCAATATGGCCAGATGAAAAAATCTTTTAAAGACTTAAACAATCTGGGCTATAGTGCTACAAAAACTGGTAACTTCTCTCCTTTTCCTCAAGTTTTCTTTACATTTCTGCTATCTGTACATACTCATAAACCTACTTTTATATCGGAACACAACAGAAGCGACCAAGCTTTGTCTAGCAAAACAACATCCTGTCTACACTGGCCTTAGCAGTCATTCAATAAATTAACTTGCAGTGCAAACAAATACTGTATTCTAAATAATTTGTTAATTTCTGGTCAAAAGATGTACCAAAAGATGCACTGAGATGTATATTCCCCTACAAAACAAAATCAACATCCACAACAATATACATTGTTTTAGAAGCACCTCGGAGCTGTCAAACTCCACATGAAAATCTACCACAAGTTTAAAGCCAGATAACAATAAAGGATCAGAAAGGTTCATTTACTTTATATATAACATGACCAGATTCTAAAACACCCCATTATCTCAAGTAGAAGGAAATAGACACTGCCTCATTTAGTAGAAAAGGCAACCTTTTCTGAGAGAGCATCATTCATTAATAATCAGCCTCACTTGTATTTAAATTCCACCCCAAAACAATCTGTTACCACAAAAGAAACAGCATTCTCCTCATACACACCTGAATATAGAAAAAGCAAGTGCATACTTTAGATCAAACTTGCATAGTATGAAGACCTTCCCCTTAATTCCACACCATCAGTTGAAAAGTTTTTCAATATCTTCAGTTATATTACATCAAAGTACTGACTGAGACATAAGAAAACAAGTCAATTGGACCTTTGTAATGTTTAACTTTCCAATTTTGTATTGCAGAAATTAGTACTGAAGCTTTGTAACTGCACTGTAACATTTGAAAAGGGAGAAGTTAATGGGTTGGGCATGGGAAGAAGAGTGCTGTGTTTTTTTAGCATATGGGACATTCTGAGACTGCAGGACAAATTAATTGCAAAGATAGTTACCTCAGAACTCTGCTGTGATACAACTGGTCATACTGGCATCACACTAGAATATGTGAGTGACAAGCAGTTGCCATCTTAGGACTCTTACAGTGTTTTCATCACAGCATGGGGTTGCACTCACACAATTGAAGTTTCTCTTCACATAACTTATGTTTTTTTTTAATAAATAGATAAGACCTCTTAAACAGAACGCTGAAGTGCTCTGGTACATGGGGGTGTCATTCCCCAGGAGGGCCGTGCTATGCTCTCCTATCAACAGGTCACCTATGCTTTCTTTGAAAATCTTCCACTACAGTGAAACAGGACTTGTTGCTCCCATAGGTGCTACAGACTTGCTGCAGAATTTCATCAGTGCAGTATGTTATACTGCAAGCTCTTGCAGTCCAGTACTCACTTCACAAGCAGTAGGAAGAGGAAGATCCAGAAAAAGGGTGGGCTGGGGAGACAGGCAGCACCATAGTTTCTTGAAAGTAAGCCCTCTCTACTGTGAATATGAAAATTGTTTCTAGTGTTCATATTGAGTTTACTTTGCTCCATTATCTGCTGCTAAACTGACTTATTTTGACAAGTTTTGAGTCCATATTCCTCCACAGTCTTTGATAAGCTTTTCTGCAGCGCGCTCTGATTTATTCTACACTGTGCCGAGGACCTACTTATTCAACATAAAATTGATGCATTTGCACATGCTGTGTATACTGAAACAAAAAAAAAGTTAGTGAAGAAAAGAACTGCCTGTAATGAATTAGTAATACTGTTAAATTTGTATTTGGAGTTGATTCTTATTGTTTTGTGTAGAAGATGATCAATAGGAATACATAATCAAATTGTATGTACTTTCCATCTCCTGACACTCATCTTGTAAATGAGATGAAGAATCTCACCGGGTTCATCCTGTAAAGCAAAAACTAAACAGAATAATTTAAAACAATCACTTAGATTTCCTCTAACTAAAAGCTAAGAGAAAGCCTCCAAGGTTTGGGAAACAAAACTGTACATTTCCTAAAGATTATAAAAGACAAAGATTTTGAAATGCTTTTCTCCTTCATCTTTCAAAGTAATTTTGTCAAGAGCATCACATTCCTTAAATACTTAGACACTGAATATTTTAGGACTATGCATTTTCCCTAACAACTAATTAGCTGAGCTTCAAAAGCATGATAAGTCAGAATACTGCACCTTCATGGTGAGTCAGCCTTGCAGAAGACAGGAATAAGACCAGTAAGACCCAAAGGAAATAATTTTTATGATAAAGAGTCCTAATGCGCCCCAGAAAAGGTGAGGATTGATTGTTATGGCCTATTGTTACTATAATTAGAAGTCAAACACCAATTAGCAGATCCATTAATAAGATTAATCTCTGCAATATCTGCAGCTGAGACCCAGGGCTTGTATGCAGGAAGGCAGTATGAATTTAAAGTGCAACAGCTATTCTGGAATAAAATTCCCAGTCTGCTTACTTAGACTAGACAGAAGAAAAAAAGCTCTGCTCTTTTTTAGAGTTTTGGGTTCCTACATACATTTTTGATCTTGCAACATCGTTCTCATTTCTTGCTTTTTATTTTCTTTAAACATTACATGTTCATTTACACCATTTGTGGGGACATGTGCAATGCAGTATGAGGTCTCTCAACCACTGGTTCTCAGCCACTCCTACTGCACTGCACCAGGTCAGAGTAAACGTAATTTTGTTTTCCACTACTGATAGAAAAATAGCAATGAAAAAAAAACAAAACCTCCTTGAAATTTCGTATTTACTGTCCATATGAAAGTTCAAAATACAATTAAGCAACATTTCTGTACTTCCTAATACAGAGGTAAGAAACAGTCAAACCCAATTCTCCATGTTAATTTACTATACAGTTCAGAAAAACTGAGAGAAGTAAAAACTCTGAAGGGGAGGTGAAAAGTCACACTCTTACGCTCTCTTGTATTTTTGTAGGTACTGAGGTCATCATCTTTATGGTGATTCTTTGATTTTACTTCATCTAAGTTTTGTCTTTTACAATAGATCTCAAACAGAATTTGTTCAAAGATAAGTCTCCTCTTGCTCAAATACGAAGATAAAAGCTTATTTGTGCAAGGGAGGAAGAAGGCTTCTTTAAAACTTAGGGGCAAACAGATAAAAAAAACTCTAAATGATACTTACATTTTAACAATACAATGAAACTTGACTTCACCAAAATTTACTAACACTTGCTATAGCTTATTAATAAAGAAGTTTTATAACAGACTTGCTCTCTCCTCCTTCCAAAGTGTGTCCATCTGATTTCTTTGTAAAGGGCTATTAAGTCATTATAGATTTATGTATAGGCATCCATATTTGGGGTGGAGCACGTTTAAATAATTATCGAAAAATAAAGAAGCAAACAAAAAAACCTGTGACTTTCAAGCTCACCCACAGTAGAAAGAACTTGCTGGCAAAAATCAGTTTTTGAATAGAGCAGTCAGTGGCGCAAAGCTTAAAAACAGCAGATGTCCATCAGCCAGAGTAATTGTTACCTTTTTGTAAACCAGAAGTAGCCCTTTGCCATTGTAGTCATCTACTTCACTTGAGAGATGCCACAGCCCTCTAAGTCACAACTCTCATCTGTTTGGTTGCGCTCAGAAGGACAGGACAGAGGCTACTTGTCAATAATTAAAGCTCCCAGGGAATGCAGAGCCCAAGGTGCATATCCAGGCAAAACATCACTAGAAGTGGAACACATTTTCTCTTCCTCAGTCTTCAGAGAAGATGTGTTCACACGCCAAATGCTACAATGCTAATCACCCAAAGAGGTGTACTGTCATTTTGGTTTCCCTTCAACCATAAAATCCCAATCCAACAGCAGCCCAGAACAGAGGAAGAAGTCCATCTGTGTGATGATCTGTGATCTGTGTCCACCTTTGTCCATCTGTGCAGAACACAGCTCTCAGAAATAAACAGTAGTAAGCGTACAACCACACCACCTCAGACTACACTACCTCTTATTTACCTTGGTAGACCAAAAGAGTCCAAGTAACATAATCTTTCACATAGCTTCAATTCCTTGGAGGCAGCCTGACTGCCTTTCATGCATACAGCTGTTAAAGGCTGCTCTGACAAACACAGCATCACCTCTTCGGTCTGCCATGGCAAAGGTTTTAGAGAAAAAAAAAACAAAGCTGCAGACAGTGAGCTGTCATGTGTGAGAAACGAGATTCCTAATATCTCCACTAACACTCAGGGATAACCATCAGAAGTCACTAAGACTGATGTGAGCTTTACACATGTGTTCTCACAGTTGGCCTGGGAACAGCCCATGCCACTAATCTGGAAAATCTGGGTATGGAACGTTTTTTTCTGTTTTCATATCTAGCAAAGAAAAGCTGGGAATAAACTACATGGAACTGCAAAGGGACAGAGCAGGAGGAGTCCTAACTTCCTGAAACTGTAGAAACTTCCAGAGAAAGAGCAACCAATGGATGAACAAACATTCCAGTCAAGACTTGCTAATTCCCAGAGACCTTTAAGCTGCAAATCAATGCTTCTTTAGAGATGGTGAGGACAAGATGACTTGAGACATCTGTGATGACAAAATGCATGTGAAATCAGACTGTGTGGTGTGTGCGCACGTGTTGTGTCCAAACAAAAAAAAAAGTATCAAGGGCATTTATTAAGAATTTCTACAGAAATCTGGTGAGTGAAGGACACAACACCATACCAAGAACTAGTATCTGCGCTGTTAACTGCCACTTTATAGGTTTTTGTTGGAAGCAGTATCAGTACTGGTTCCAAAATCATTGCTGAAACACTCAGGAAAAGGAGTACATGTTCACACTGACTGTCACTACAGTTTCACTGCCACTATTTCAAGAAGCAGAAAGGATCCAGAGAAAAGTTGAGGGAGTGAAAGCATGTAAGAAAGCACGTTCGCCTTACACCAAATGAATTCCTGGAGCTTTTAAAGGCCAGATGCATAATTCTGAGGGATAACAGGTAGGGGGAGAAAAAGTATTGAAAGTACTAATCCAGCAGCCTGTAGTGCTTCAATTACCAGTTCTTTGGTAAAATAGTACTTTCCGTGTTTCACTCTACACACACACTTGCTGAGTTTGATGAGAACAGATCTTTTTACTTTCTCAATGTCCCTAGGACCTGACCTTGCAAATACACAGATAGACTTGGCTGAAAGAAAAAAACCCACACCTCTGATAGGCATCCAAAGGAATCTGCCAAGCTGAGACAGAGGGTATCAGTGCTAGAGAGTACTCCTGAAACTGGCACTAAAGGAAGAAAAAAAGAAAGATTGAAAACATGAAAGAGAGAACAAAACAGCTTACTGTAGTAGAGCCAAATATATTGATGCCTGAAGAAATGGCATAAGTTTGTTCTTTGGCATCACTTACACTTCCAGCTGCAATATAGAGGCTATGTGAGGAATTTGTTACTCAGTATAAAAGGCCAAGGGGAATCCTCAGTCCTCAGCCAATGGTGTCTGCCAGTGCCAAACATCAACAGATGACCCTTTGGGTGTATTATGAAAGAGCCCAAGCCCACTTTGGTATCTTCAGTTGTAATTTACCTGC
Organism: Cyrtonyx montezumae; assembly: GCF_038088225.1. Lineage (NCBI taxonomy): Eukaryota > Metazoa > Chordata > Aves > Galliformes > Odontophoridae > Cyrtonyx > Cyrtonyx montezumae. The sequence continues at coordinate 52,763,108 of NW_027071824.1, read as the reverse complement.
TGAATCTAGCTCCAGCTTGAAGCAGAAAGCTACAGGTGATCAGAAACCATGTGATCCTGGAACTTCTATTAAAAACCTCCAGCAGCAAGGACCAACAGCTATCCAAGCAAGATTTGCTTGGAAAGAAGGCAGCAGAGAGCAGTGTCTGTCTCTAACATAATCACAAGTTTAGAAATGGGTCTCAAAGCTCTTATACAGCTCTAGGCTGCAGCATCACATCTGGGGAGTTCTCTGATACTATGAGTATGATAAATTATAATTAGCTAGATTCTGCCTGTAAATGTGTGTTCTGGGTTCTCCTCAGCAGAGGAAGAACACAAAGGAGATTCAAGTAAATAAAGGATGATGATTTACTTAAGTATGGGCAGTGACATCAACGCTTACATGACACTGCTCACATAATCTGTAGAGAGCACTGCTTTTCATCATAACATTTGCCATGGTTCCGTAGTCAAGGAAATATTTACCTAAAGGGTAAGAGACCAGCAGAAAGTTTCAGTTCTAGGAGATCTGTCCAGCAGGTGAAATAGGGCTGTTTATCATCTTGCTACTTCTTTTCTGCAACCTCTTTTGGGAGCACTGGTTCTGAGCTGGAAGTAATGTTAGGTTCCTTTCCCCACCAACAGGAATGAAATCAGGTTGCTGGCAGCCTGACAAGGAGGTGGCAGTACAGAGGAAAGCACGCCAAGCAGACACTTAAAACATTTCCCTGTTTATCTTCTGACGATAGTTATAGGACAAGGAGGGAACCGTCTTAAACTAAGATAGGGGAGATTTAGTTGGATGATAGGAGGAAGTTTTTCATTCAGAGGGTGGTGATGCATAGGAACAAGTTGCCCAGAGAAGTTGTGGATGCCCCATCCCTGGAGGCAAGGCTGGATGTGGCTCTGGGCAGCTTGCTCTAGTGGTTGACAACCCTGTCCATGGCAGGGAGCTTGAAACTAGATCATCTTTGAGGTCCTTTTCAACACAGGCCATTCTATGACTCTATGACTCATAAGGTAACCAGCAGTTACTATGATGTACCTGTGCACAATGGCCTGCAATTCCCTCCCAGATGATTGTGAACAGATCACATCTGCAAATTATGAAGTGCCAAGCTGGAAGCAATGCCGGCCATAGGCAGCATCATATCACTACACCAGCTCTGTTCCTTTAACTACGTAAATTGTAATCCTCATTATTCTGGAAAAAGATTGCTCCCTAGTAGCAGGCATCATTTTTGTTGCATTGTGTACCAGTAAAAACAGATGCAAGCTAAGCAGCTAGCTAATCTATTTTTATGCATTTGGGTCATTGACACATCTAGAGATTGGGAGAACAGGATAAAGAAAATTTTGCCTGTTCCAAATTTAGTGTCCTTAAATTTTATTTATGGTAACTGTGTTCCACATTTACATTGTGATTTGAGGTATCAAATAGGGAAAGAAGGTTATGCAGAACACGTGTCATCACAAAACAAAAAGTCTTTTCTTATTTTTTGCATGATACAACAGATGTGGTACAACCAGATACAAAACACTGATGTAACCTGGCTACCCACTGTGGGACAGAAGGTTTCAAGAGTGCACATGAAGTGACTCCAACATAAACAGTGGGAAAAGAAAGATTGGACTGTTGCAATCACTGACAAGTGCTAGAACTTAACTCATGCTCAGATTTCAGAAAAGCAATTAACTCCTACTAAGTACCCTAAAATCAAGCAAGCCATGTCCCAGCTAATAGTTCACAAGGCAATGTTCACAATATGTAAGTATCAGGCAACGAAGATGCTCATTATAGTGCCAGAAATAATATATCCTGCAAAATATTATATGTTGTAAAGATGAAGTAATTACATGGCATGGTAACAGAAAGAGCTGTATAGTGTACAGCTGAGATGAAACTCAGTAAGAATCAATTTCCAAAAAATACGTTCAAAGTTGGAGCAATACTTTACAGGACAAAGCACATTTCTTCACTGCATATCACTGAGGAATATACTTTGACTTTGCTATACAACTCAAATACACACATCATATATAACTACACTGTAACCAAGAAAAAAAAAATACTAAAGGAAAAAGTACTTCAGTACTTATTTAAGAGAAAGCAGTTCGTAAAACATTATTTGCAATACATAAGACAATCACAAAAGCCCTTTAAGTTCTTGATTTTGCAAGCTGCCACTTCTCTTTGCTTTATACAGTACAGAAATCAAAATGAACAACAAGACAAGCATTGAAGAGTACATCTGGAAAAGTACACAGTCACAAAATCATTAAAAAGAGGGGAAAAAAAAAAAAAAAAAGAGTTCAAAGCCAAAGACAAAGCCCGGAATGACTTCAGTGGAAAGTGGTTCACTATGGCACAAACTGAAATAAAGCAATGGCACTCTACTAGTATACATCAGTTTGCTCACATTTACTCCATGACACGGATTTAAATTGCCATTGAAAATTCATTTAAATTAATGACTCCAGAGTTATCACTCTCACAGACAGTAATGAACCTCAAGTGAACCTGTGCAGACATATTCAAAGCTGCTTCATTTCTGGAGTACCTTGGTAACTCTAAACTAGGTATTATAATGGCTATTGACTTGCTCAAACTTAGATTATTAGGCTAGATTTTCAGCTGGTTGAACTGGCATAGCTCCAATGATGTCCATTTACACCAACTGGCTCATTATTAATTCAAGGTCTTATTTGCTCCTCAATGAATACTTCCAATAGTCACCTTCCCAGTGGCAGCTTTAAATGCTCATGAGTTACCTCCACAGTCAGAATCATCATACTCAAAAAGTTGGTTATGAAAACATAATGCTTTTTCTCTCCTTTTATGAGGCACACTTAATGAAAACTTTCAAAATCATTTACAAAATCAACTGAAAATACTTTCTGTACCATAATTAACTAAACAGAATTATGCTCTCATACAGCATCATTTGCATATAAATATAAAAACATTAGAACCCTTAGGGGATATTAAGGACAAAACAAGAATGGAATTAAATAGCTAAAGGGACAACACAGTCCCTCCTTAACATGCCTCCTATATCTGTCTTTTTTCTTAATGTCATTTCTGTCCTTCCCTGTTTATATTTATTTTCCTTCTCTATTCTGTTGCTTTAAGATTTTAGAAGAATTAGGATACAAACATGTCACTAAGTTTGTATTTCTTCATTTACTATGTTACAGAGGTGAGAAGCACAATTAGATGAAAAATGAACAGAGCTCCCTCACCCTATTAGCACTGAAGTCTTGAAAAGGACTTTTTTAAAGTAAATTCTACAGTTTTTCAACCAGAACTTATTAACATCACTTATTATTTCAGAGGAACAGTTAAGTGTCAAACACACACACACACACACACAAATCACTATTTCTAACTACTGTTGTTACTGGTATTAAATAATTTACTTTAAATACTTAAAAAGATATTTAGGAACTGGATGAAGCCAGATTATATCAGTGAGTGCCTGAGGTACCTTAGTGACAGACTCAGTAATTCAGCTCACACGTGGGAGATAAGGAACTTTCTTCTACACTAGTGTCAGAAGAAAATACCCTTCAAAGCGACTGTAGTAAAAATGATTTGCTCAGTGAAATAAACTGGTATTCTACAAGACTGTCAATCTGACTCTGACACTTCTAGTAAGTAGGTGTACCTAAATTACATCTGGGATACACAGAAAAATCCCACTCAATTAATGTATGTATACATTTGATTCTGAGTACCTCTTAACATGAACTTTCACATTCCTAACTTGAATCAAATCTTTTTAATTTAACTGTACCCAGAAATGCTAATTAAGACTTAGGCATGGATACTATATGAGCTGTAAAGTAGGAGGAAATAGTTTTTACTGTGGAAAGCTTATAATAATCCTGTGGAACAAGGATTTGTAACTAGGCAAGTATTGATTTTTCCTTAACAGCTGAGCAGGCCACTAAGATCCTCCAAAATCACCGTGACACTGTCAATCAAACGCACCTGCATGTATCTTACTGAAGAAAGTCACCACATACCTGGAATAGATCCCACTGACCATGTCATGCTGGAAAGAGAGCTCTGCTGTGCTGGGTCCAGCAGCTTTGGAAATAAGCAATACGACCAAGCCTCGCATCTGTAAATTATTTCGGCTATCATACACAAAGCCCCTGAAAATAAACAAACAAACAAATTATTCACAATCCATTTCACTGCTTATGCCAAAACATAAAGACTCACATCTTGAGCTCCCATCATTTCTCTAAATCTTCACATTTGCATGAAAATAAGCTGTGATTATTAATCACAAACCTTTGTCACCCTTCACCTACAACGCATGATGAAATATTACTATAAGAGAGCAAAAGCAAGCATTAAGGAATATATGTTGTTTATTTCCAAAGAGTAGCACATGTCCTGCAGTTCATATGATGTCACAAAATGAGTGTATCAAAGTAATGTCCAAGTATTTCAGGGATAGACTATTTAGATGCTGACAAAAACAGTAAAATAAAAGTCAAAATAATGTAAGATAAATGAAGCAGAGACAGGCTGTCCTAAACACTGGAACTGTTTCAGATGCTTCACCTTTATATTTGGGGTTAAAAGGAAGCTTGCACTGTTTGCTCCCCAAACCCATCTGTTGAAAGCAATTCCAAATGAACACTTACATGCATCGTTTCAGAATTCAGCTTATTTTAAAGCAAGCTTTGCTTTCCTTTTTGACCATAGCATCCACTGTCTGAAATTATATTCTTTCTATCCTTGTCGAAGTTGCTTTCTACTTCCGATGATCATCAATAAGGCTAAATAACTACAAGAAAGGGTAATACATCCCAGATGCTATTAAATCTGGGAACTGCTTTTCAGAAAGAGTCCTTATCTGTAATATAATTTAAATATTTGCTAAATAGATAAGAATTACATCACAGATTACTAAGAGCTCCAACTCACTTTGTTCCATTGTGTAATTTTAGCCCTAATCACTGAAGGAAATCAACCCTGACCAATCTTTAAAGCAGCTAACCGAAACGTTAGGATGTCAATCTTGGAAGTGTATTTGAATAAGGAAAACACTGCATGTAAGCTAAAGGTCCATTTGGATATTTTTTTTCATGACATTTATACCACTTCACAACACAATAATATCTTCAGTATACAATTTCACTTACGTAGACATGTAAACATAAAAAAAAATTAATTTAAATATCATCCTTCCACGTTAAAGTTCACGTGCTACTGCAGATAACCACGCTACATCTTTTGCCAAGTCTTCCTAACTATTCCCACAGTGACAAAGCAGATCACATGCCACCAAAAGCTCAGTGGAGAACAAACCAGCTCAGGTGGCTGGAGCTGGGTGAGACCGGCCCCACATGGCCATGCTCCCAGCACCACACACAGCCATGATGAAAGAAAGGCTTCCAAGAGAGAATGCATACAGTTATGACTAGAGATAGCTGCAGAGATCGTTTCCACTGAGTTTTAACAAAAAAAGTGGATGCCATACATTTACAGTCACAGCTGAAAGAGCCAAGTGAAAGCGTAATCTTCATCTGCAATAGTGCAATTCTGTGTTAGCCTCTTAATAGAGCAGTAAAATGAAAACAGCAATTCACACAACTATAAACACAATGAAAGGTGTAGCGGGTAAGATGTGTGAGGGATGGCTGAGGTCTCTGGGTTTGTTGAGCCCAGAGCACAGGAGCTGAGGGGAGCCTTCATGGCAGCTGCAGCTCATCACAGGGAGCAATGCTGTAACAGGGCCCTAAGGAATGGCATGGAGCTGTGCCAGGGGATGGACAGCTGTGGGTTAGGGACAGGGTCTGCACCACAGGGCAGTGGGCATGGCCCCAGGTGCCAGAGTTCAAGGAGAGCTGGGACAATGCTCTTAGACATAGGGTTCAATTTTGGATGGTGCTGTGTGGAGCCAGAGATTGGACACAGTGGTCCTTGCAAGTCCCTTCCAACTTGGGATTTCTGTGGTTCTGTGAACACATTACCTTACTACCTTTTGATAACAAATCATAAATTAATCGAAAAGTTTCTGTACATTAGGAGAACATGGATAACCAACGTTTCAGCAGACGACCAAATACAGCACAGATGTCAGTATTTAACACAGGACTTAACTGTCTGAGAAAAGCCATGTTGAAACCATCACACTTCACCTCTTCCATCCACAAAGATCCTTTTAAAAACTGAATACAGCAGCAACAACTGCTGAAAAAAAAAAAAAAGATATAGTACAAATTCCAAGAACAGACTGATTTTTTTTTTTTTTTTTGTAAACCACTCATGCAGTGTTTCCCAACCACTGAAAAGCCAGGAAAGCTTACATGGCTCAGACCAGTTCCTAAGAAGACACAGAGCTGTGCTGCAACGTACAACTTCACTTTGCTCACTGGGTACGTATAGGGAGGGATTTTAAACAGAAGAAAGCTGCTTGCCATTAGTGAATTTACACCTTACATACCTTCATTCTCCTTAAGCACACAAGGAAATCGTTTTTCTTACTGTACTCAAATATATAGCTAACAGAACACAGCCAAAACAGTTAACCTTTTAAAATTCTATAATTACCAAAGTCAGAGCCACAACTAACATTAAGAGAAAAAAGCAAACAGAAAATATGCATAATTAATAATATATATTACACATATATCCTGTAGACAGAATTCATGATTGTTTGTGGTGGTACAAGTACTTCTCTAGCTTGAGCTTCAGCTGACCACATTACTTATGAGCAAACAAGTTACACAGCTGATGCAACTAAGTACAAATAGAGTCCTCATATTTCCCCAACACATATTACAACTACACCATTGAAAAAAAAAAAAAGTGGTTTCAGGAAAACAAGTATATTTATATATATATATTTTTTCCCCCCCATGAACACAAACTGGTAAATCTAGAGTGCCTGACGTAACATATCCCAGTATCCTATGAGAAAAGAGTAGTCAAATTTTGCTGATATTTTAAGTCAGACAGCTTTGGTTTTCCATGCTCAGCACTCCATGGTTTTCCAACAGACATACTATCACAGAATGAAGAAAACTGTCCAGACCACCACAAGATTTTAAAGCACCAACCTTTAAACAAGGCACGGCCTAAAGAAACATCAGTGGAAATGAAGTGCTGCAGTGCTTTTAACTTAATAAAGCTTAAGTCAGGAATGGAAGAAAATTACCTGTACTGAAAATACTTTGATGGATTCATAGCAATAAGGAAAACAATCGTTTCAGAGCGGTTCTGGGGGGCTGCAACCACACTCACAAGAATGCCTCGGATTCTTAGCAAAAAGTTATTAATGAGAACTGCAGATGTGGGGGAGGAAGAACAGGACATAAAAATTACATAGCATAATAGTAAGGAGCAACATGTCTGTCATTTCCACACCTAGACATATAGACTAAAACCCAATCCACATGGTTTGGAGGCAATTTTTGACAGAATTTTCTAGGAATTAACAGACCCACATTCAAAGTCTAATTCCCTTCAAAACATGACTGAAGCTGTGTTACTAACATGTAACATATCCCTACTAAAGCAAACCGCATGAGACTTGAAACAAATAAAGCCTACGGTGATCATCCTTTAGAGGCTGGAAACTACTGCAGCTACTTGACATGGCTTCAAGGGTCACATTCACATTCAGAATTAAGCTCCCAAGAGATGCTCTGCACAAGTAACAGCTACACAAAAGCGTTCCAGATGGTGCAATTAGTCTTGATGGGTATGTGGCAGGAGACAGGTGCCTCCAGGGAAAAAAGTGAACTAAAAGCAACCCAAGTTAAATTGTGCACACACACACACACAAAAAAAAAGATGCTTCAAGCTCAGACTCTTAGAAAACCTCTGCTGAACACAAGTGATCACGTACGTGCACAGTCTACCCTCCACAAAAGAAAACAAAATAAAACCCAACGAAACAAACAGGAGTGTAATTTTGTATGCTGTGGAGTTACAGGCTGGGTATCTTGCAAATAACATGTTACACCTTCAGGGGACCTCACATCAAAAAAAAAGTAGGTTGCAACAATCCAGTTCTGCAAAACACTTAGAAATTCGGGGGAGGTGTGGAGCGAGCACTTACTCTGGATATTATCCACGTGACAGAGCAACCCGTCTGAAAATGCAGATTCACAGTTTTAAACAGAGCACTGTTCACAAAAAATTAATCTCAAAACACAGGGGAAAAAAGCCCAGCTCAGAAACATGCGCAGCACGACACTGTACAGACACAAGGGATTCACACTACCCACTCAAGCAATGACACTGGCTAATAGCTAATGTGCTGCAAATTACACCTCCTACTACCAGAGTCCGTCTGCTGCAGAGAATAAATCAAACAAACCTGAGCATTTCTCTTACTGCTTTGTGTATTTTTCCACATGTGCAGCCATTTCAGTATGTTCTTGCAGTTAAAATACTAACCTCCAATAACTGTCAGGCTTTACTCCTGCATTACTTTACGTTTCTATAAATAAAGAAATAAGTAATAAACAGAGTACTGATTGTAAGCACCACTCCTACTTTTGAGCAACGTCGACTAAATAACGTGAAGATTTACAATTATTTATAGCAGGTCCTCAGACAAATACAGCTAATGTTCTTAGCATATTTTTCATTATACTAAACCCGGAATTTAAACTATAAGAAACATGGAAAACACAGTGGTGACCATAAATAAGAGGTGGATGTGGGTGAAATTTGGGAGGGGAAAAAGCCACAGCCAACTCTGAAGTCGACTGAATGAATGTAAATACAGTATAGGAGATCAAATCTATATAGAGTGCTTGTTTCAATTTAATCGCTAAAAATCGGGAAAAAAAAAGCCTGATTAAAACAGATGTGATAAGATATTGCACAGTGGTCAAAAAGAGTTGTTAAATGTTCGATCAAACACTTTTTCCGTTTCCCAAATGTTCTGCTAATTGCCAGTGCAAAAGAGCGAGGCTCAGTTTGATGCCCTCCCATTAGTTACCCAGCAGGCCCACGGGATGACCTTCTCCCACAGCCCACGTGGGTGCTCCAATCACTGTCCTGATGGCTAGAGGCTAAGTGAACAAATGGCTGTTCTTCTCTTTTGGTGATTTTGCTCTTTCCACACGTTTTACTGATGGTGTCCCACTGACAGAATCGTTCATTTTGGTCTAGGTTATACACAAGCTCTGTTTATCTACACGGGGATGAAAACCAGGGAAAGATACTGGATGCTGAGCAGCCATTCCTCAGCCTCCCCCACACAGATGTTGAACATAAGGAAGGGAAAAAAAAATCACCTGTTTACACAGCACCAATAAAAAAACAACTGGAAAAGGACTGTAATGAAATCACTTATAAGTCTGGGACAATGTCTCTGAAAAACACAGGCTAGTATTAGGCTGAAATAAAAACTCTTCTGAAAAAGAAACATCTCAACTCTACCAGACAAATCTCAGATGTGACAATATAAACACAGTTTTAAATCAAACACCTAGGGAAAGTAACACCTATTTTGTTCAAGACAGAAAGATCATCAGGATGTGCACATGGTTACAGATGCAACTACATTTGAAAAAAGCATTTTTACAAAATTAATTATAACTGATGATTCTATATCTAGTGCTAGAAGTGACTGGGCTATTCGGCGAGAATACTGACTACTTTATTATAAAAGAGTTCCTCTAGCCTCAGGGCTTTTATCCAATTTGCTTTATTAATGACTAGTCAGAAGTAAATAAGAGAAAACTCTCCTGACATATTCATTTTCCTAACAGATGCTAAAGCACTCTGTTATAGATCCACCTATTTGAATCATGACTGACAATATGACCACACTCAAACAGGCATATTTAAGTATATATTTCATATATCTTAACAGCAGTCTATAGCGACTTATTTTCTCCTCAAGACAACATATCTTCAAACATTAAAAATACTTGTCAATTGCAACATCTAAATCCAGTCTATGGAAGGGCATCAACTTTATCATGCCACATGTTTTGAGCACAGTTATCACAGAACAGCTTGGTTTGGGCAGAACTGCCAACACCCCAGCTCAGCTGCCCAGGGCCCCATCCAACCTGGCCTCGAACGCCCCCAGGGATGGGGCACCCACAGCTTCTTTGGGCAGCCGTAATTACCAGCACCTCACCACCCTCTGAGTAAAGAATTTTTTCCTAAATGTCTCATCTCAATTTCCTCTCTTTTGGTTTAAAGCCATTCCCCCCTTGCCCTATCATTATCAGTCCATTCAAAAACTCTGCCCTTGGCCTAATTGAACCTCCTCACACTCACAGGGGCCCACTTTTCAAGCTCATCCAGGTCTATTTGGATGGCATCCCTTCCTTCTATTTTATCAACCCCACCACTCAGCTTGGTGTCATCAGCAAACACACTGAGGGTACACTCAATCCCAATGACTAGGTTGATAAAGATGTTAAAGAGTCAGTCAGCAGATAAAGAAATACAAGTTTCAAAAGCTTGCTCCTGGTCACAGATGGGGAGACTGATTAAAGAACACTCAACATACATTTACATTACAGCTTATAGGAAATGTAGGTGTTTAAGCTGGAGTTGGACTCAATCATTCGTGTGGGTTTCTCCCAGCTCAAGATATTCTATAATTCTTTCTGGAGATGACACCTATTTCTTCTGGCTTCAGTATATAGCCCTTATACTTTAGTACTTTTAAAACAAAAAACATTCCAGCACCTTTTTAAACACAGCAATGATCACCACAGATGGAACCTTCTAGAAAGCTCTATAAATCAAAAGCTTAAACAAATTTGTGGAGACTCAAATGAGCAAGGCCTCACAAAAATCCAATTCCATCAAAAAATCAATTTTAAAAGCTACAGGTTTGGGGGGACCAGTACAAACAAATACAGTGGATGATGGCTAAATGGCAATTCACTGTCTTTGCATGTTTACGGCTCCTAGAAATTATTACATTGTTTGAATTGTTAAAAGGTGTCTCTTTTTTCTCCTTGGAGCCTTTAAAAATCTCATTCAAACATAAGTATCAGTCTGCCATCCACTGCTACTGGACTTACTGGGCATCTGAAAGACAGAAGTTACGTGAATCATTACCACAATTACATATTTGTGTACTTACTTACAGTTTCTGATATACTGATTTCATTTACAATAGATTTCCCCCAAAGATCAATGGGAGCAATTGCTGTTAAAAAAAAACCACACACACACAAACAGTTCTGGGCTCCTAGTTTTCCACAAAATTTATGAGTGGTTGAGTACTAAGAGGACAGGGCTTTACCAGGTAAGAAGAAGATGACAACCAGATTTTTTCATGAATTCAAAAAACAGCACCAGGTTAACTAAGGCTTCAATAGAGCCAGCTGTAGGTTGTGTGGTCATTTAAGACCAGAAAACAACAATAAAAATATCAGGCAGCTATAATCACACATTACCTCAAAGATATTGATTACTCAGAAAAAAGTTTTAATTATGGATTTGTTTTAATACTACCTTCCCCCCATCAGTTGAGCATTAGAGGCAGGCAAAAGGACTACCTTAAGGTTGACATTAAGACACCACAGGAAAATTACAAAAAATAAAAATATATATATTTTTAAGACAAGTGCCAACCTTTGCTGGTCTTCCTGGTCAGCGTTTGGCTTGATCTTGGAATGTGATGTGAATAACAGGCAAGCTAACACAAAAAAATGTAGTCACAGTGTCTGAGTGCAATTACTCTGACCAGAAGTTGCTTGCAGGTCTGGCATCCCTATTTTTCTAACCACAAATACTTAGACAGAAGCCCAATTTTTGTGTGTTTGATTTCTCCATCAATATTTACTTTATTTAAACTCAGTGGGAGGTATAGCACCCAACTGCCAACCAACATCAACAAGTCTACTCGAGCACAAGGCTACCTCTTTGAAAACAGGCTCTCAGACGCAAGAATCTTCTGCTAAGTGAAAGGAATACAAATATTTTGGAAGAGTTCTGTGAATGACAGAAATATCATTAGTTTCACAAGGCTAATGATTTCAGACTCCTCGGGAGGTCCGCTGTCACTTCAGCAGTATCGTAACAGTAAAGCCCGTTGTAAAGATGTATTTTGTATAAAATAAACTCTACCAGGGAAATACAACAAAGAAACAGGTCAGCTCCTGGACGTTATCTCACAACAAAAACGTTCATAATGTGCTTTACAAATGTATGAAACACAAAAACGGAAAAATGTTGGGACGTGCATTGTCATTATAGAATGATCTAAAAAGTTGTTCTAGCCTTTTGTACTCTGCAGTATTTCTAAATAACAGCCGATCTTCAGCACTATTCAGATGGATTACAAATATGCATTCTCTAGAAGCACTGACAGCTCTTCAGTAGCAGTGAACACCATGTTCAAGCTCTGTGCTTCAAAGGACTTTTTTCACTTACTCCAAGTAGTTTAATACAAATACACCAAGAACCCTGTAAATACAGATCTTCCTTTTAAATAAAAAGAAACAGAAGTTGTTTTTAAGTGGTCGAAAACCAACTGGCACCAATAGTCTGACTGCAGCACCTTTTCTAAAGGCTTTACATTTGTCCTACCCGCTGTAGTTAAGTGGTCATGCACAGTAAAAGCCTTTCATAAACTTGCACGGAGGCAGAATAACAACAACAAAAACAACTCAAACCACAGTGGAGAACTAGGACAGAATGCAAGGCAGCAATATGTACACAGAGTTACAAAACGGAAGAAATATAAATATCCTGTGATACTATAGTAGCTGTGTATTTTTCCAAATGTCACACATATTGAGGGCCTCAGTGGCTTACTTTAATATTTTAACTGAAAATCAATTTTAAGCCAACAGTGGAGAATACAGACAAACCCAGATCATAACTCTTACTAGTACTATCTTAGTTTCAAGTTTTCCTCTACATTACTCATTCTAGAGGGTCACTTCTCAGTGAGGCCCAAGTGGGCAACTTCAATCAATGATTCATTTCATTTTATTTTTTAACTCGGTAAGAAAAATTCTGAAGTCGACCTTTACCCAAATTCCATAGGTTCACTCCACAGCATCTATACCACAATCAGGATAGTTCCCTTGAACAGGAAAAACTCCTTTTATAAACACAAGACAGAACAAATATCTGCCTCCCTTTCCTGGATCACCGCTAAGCATCAGATGAAGTCATTAAGTTACAAATGGCGCACTTTAAATTTATGAAGTAACAAAACAAGATACAGCACAAAAAATGCTGAAAGCATATAACAGCAAAGCAATTGTTAGGAAAAAAAAGATTCACTGGAGAACTTTAGAGATTTCCTATTCTTTCTCCTTCAGAAAAGACAAGACTTAAGAAAGCCTGAGAATTTAAGCAAACACTTGTGGTTTTGGAAATGCTGGTTTCCATGGCAACCAGTAAGGTCTTCTTTATATAGCATTATAAACAGATGGTAAAGACTGGTCATGTTTGCTTCTTTGCCAGCATATCAATAGAACTGCTGTGCTACTCTATCGAACGTATTAGAGTTATTAGGTAACTTGGGTATTTGAGCAACAAAATCTACAAATCAGACGCGCTTAACTAGTGCCTTTTTCCATAAACACACGAAGAGCCCCAACAGTAAAGTCACTGTAGTCTATACAGTCAGACTTCTTTGGCAAAGCTTTCTATAAATGTTTTCTCAGCACTTGCCGTGCAGGGTACGTTACTACCACAAATATGAACCTGACAGGGATTAAAATAATGAATTTGAACAGGAAATAAAAGTGTCACTGTATTTACACCTACTGGTAGTAAAGCGTGCTTTAGAATTATGTTCTTGTTACGTTATATTTGGAATTTCTCAGAGAAGACATAGCAAACTGTAAACTCACCTTCCTTATGTCTCAACAACCAGAGGTTATTGTGGCAGGTGATTTGTAAAATACAAAAGAATTACACTGCTTTACATTTTAGTCCTTCAATTGTAGCTACAGGATACAATGTGCAAGTGTTTTTATTTTACAGATGGCTGGAAGTATCAAGAGAATTTGAGCGGGTACTGAATCTGATTTGGTACCTCTCCGGGAAAGTCTGAAGCAGTAGCCACCAGCAGTGCATGCTAACAGAAATTCTTGCCATTGCACTCAGCTGTGATTCGGCTCTGTAACACATCTCATGCCATAACTCAGGGGAAAAAAAGGGAAAGAAAAGAAAAACAGGAAAAAAGGGAGATGTAGAAATCCTAATGGTGCACTGACCACTTCAGGATTCTAACAGACATTTTAGATTGAAGCATTACCTGCACTGTAAACAGATGACAAATTACTTTATAAACAAATTATTTAAACTTTGATCTAACTCCCACTGAAACAAAAGAGACTTGTGCTGTTTTTCAATTTCAATCAATTCTTGCACAGAAAATCCCCATAAAACAGTGAAAAAATAAATAGAATTTTTAAAGTCTGATTTTTGTTGTTTTTTCCACTAAAGCAGTTTAATGAAAGGACACAAAACAATAAGCAAAAGCTGAAAGAGAAAAACTGTCACTTGCATATAAGAATTTTTATTTGCTAATTTGAATGTGATCTTACACCAGAACAAGCTGCCCCAGCTCAAAATGCCACAGGTCACAATCATGAGCAACCCATTCTAGGCGACTATGCTTTGAGCACAGGGTGCATGCTGAACTAGATGGACTCCAGAGGGCTCTTCCAAAGTCAGTGACTTTGTGACTGTATTTGCAGTGCAAACATATACTATTTGACCCACTTATGTGCATTAACCATAAAGCTGAATAACAAGGGCATGTGCGCTTCTAAAGTCTGGTGAGAATGCAAAAGAGTGCACAACTGTTGGCAAGTGGAAACAGGCCTACTGGGATGAGAGTCAGCATCTACTGGAAAAAAATATTAAGTGTTACAGCAATGCTCTCCTATTCAACAGCCATACAATTTAAATTTTTAATGAGTGCTTTGCTTAAGAAGGAAAAAAAAATGCAATTTTTAATCCCATTCTTCCTTGAGTGAAGACAAAAAAAAGATACGCACATTAAAATGCATGTGAATAGCAGTTTCAGAGTGAAAAGGTACACTGATACTACACAGAAAGACTTCTGAAATCGAGCATAAGCTTTTCCATTCATTCTATGAGTCCAGAGGAGATGAAGAAGATGCTTAGAGGGCTGGAGACATCATAGAGACCATACAGGCACCTTGCAGAACATGAAGGGGGCCCACCAAAATGGAGTAAAGACTTTTGACAAGGTCATGTAGTGATAGGTCAAGCGGGAATAGCATCAAACTAAAATTGGAGAGATTTAGATTAGTTGTTAGGAGGAAATCCTTTACTAAGAGGGCGGTGAGGCAGTGGCACAGGCTGCCTAAAGAAGGTGTGCATGCCCCCATCCTTTGAGGTGTTCAAGGCCAGTTTGGTTGGGACCTTGGGCAGCTGAGCTGCAGCGTGGCAGCCCTGTCCAAAGCACAGAGCTGAAAGTGGTTGGGCATTAAGGCCCTTCCCAGTGTGAACCATTCCATCATTCTAAGTGTGGCTTCTTGCTGTATGTGAAAATACACATTTAAGAAAAACTTTAAAAAAGCTAGAAGTAACAAAGGTAAAACCTTTAGGAATAACAAATTAATGATATTTCAATTTTAATTTTATTTCAATAAAAAAAAAATTAACAAAACACAAACAGTGAGTTAGACAAGTTTTACAAAGCAAAACCAAATTTGGAGCAGAATATGGAGTGGAGGGCAAAAACACTGCTTGTATCATTCAAAAGGATTCTAGGCTTCACATGCAAGAGATGAGACAACCTAACCCTCACAATTACTGCTTTATTTACATAAGACATGATACAAAGAAAAACAGCAACTTAAAAACGGTATACTGACACAATAGAGCTATGCAGTTTTTCTGGAAAGTGGTTCTGATCACCACAATTTTTTCTGGACTACCTGGTGCTAGAGTTTGGAGAACAAAGTTAAGGAGCTTATTAAGGAGCTTAGTCTGGAGAAATTACTGGAGTCCACAAGAATAACAATAAAAAAAAAAAGGCAAGAGAAAACAAGGCAGGAAGGTGAAGCAGGAACCTCATTTCTCTCCACTGGAGTGACCTTGACTGCATAGCAAACTTGTGGAAAGCAGCACTGCTAACAGAGTGAAAAGAGCCACAGCAGAGCTGCCAAAAAAGGAATGCACCTTACTAAAATGTTATTCTTGGAGAAGAATCAAGAAAAATGGAAAAAAAAAAAAGAAAAAAGAGTGACATGCTAGACTTGTCACTTTGCTTTAAAGATGCCAATTTACTACTTCAGGTGCCTACAGTACAAGGAAAACTGTTATTCACTACAGAGCTGGGCAGCCTTGGAAAAACTTCCAAGACAAATATCCTAGGAGTAAAGGTACAATAGAGGAATCTTCTTCAAGCTTCTTCAGAAAAAATCAACATTTTCCAAAGTCCATCACCTAGGGAACACTTCAGCTCTCTAGAGCTGAAGATGAAGCTGCCAGAAACAAAATTACTCCATAATTAAAAGTCTCAAGGAAGGAAACTGAAAGTTGCTGATCTGATCTTTACCCGAGATACTGGGGCAAACAAAAAACAAAGGTTCTGACAAAGGAATACAGCATCGATGTTAAATCTTTCCTGAGGAAAAAGATGAAGAGAGAATGAGTAGACAGAATTTCTGGCTGTGATTTCCAAGGAAGATAACTAACATTTTTACATGATTTATAAAAATGTGGAGATTATCCAAGCACACCTGGAATTTTATTCTAACACAGCACTTGGTTTTGCCATGTAACTCTAAACAATGCCAGAAGTTCCCATTAACAAGTCAGATGAGAACTGGCACTTTCAGCAGCACCTTATCTTCAGCAAATGACAGAATTTATCTTGCATGAAAAATGCAGCCTTAAATTCCAATACAAAGTTCAGCTTATTTTGAAGAATTCTTTGGAGATCTGAAAGAGAATGTTTCTGCTTAATACTTTCATTTAAAAATACTGCAACACAGCACTTGATAAAAATATCTGAACTCCCTTACCTTAGGAAAAAAGAACCTAATTGGTCTGGAACAAAGATCAACAAGACGTACCTTGCACCCATACAGTGATGTTATCCAAACCAACATCACCCTCCCAAGAGGAGATATCAAATGCTTCCTGAAAGCAAACACAATGATGACAAGACAACACTTTCTTTTTTTTTTGCTTACACAATCCACCACTGGAATGAAGAAAAAAAATAAAACAGCACCAACAAAAATGTTCCAGAAAACCTGTAACAACTACTGCACAGAACTGGCAGAGCTGCATCTCATCTGTAGAAAGAGTTATGTGAAAACTGAATCCCAGATTTCAGGACTTCTACCCCAGAAACAGAAGTCTCTATGCAACAGTATTTCAAAAATTACTTTATCAACATTAGTAGACTGCTGATCTGCAGAAAATAAGACCCTACTTACCTCTTATCATAGGTTTTCCCTGCTCTAGTTGTCCAGATGTTTATTTAGTTTAATGCCAACTAAGTCTGATCTGAAGAGACAGGAAAAAAAATCCCAATGCACACACTCCTTGATGTGGCTCGACTTGATTAACCACCACAGCTATGCTCAACTACATTCTGGTTATGACCTACAACTGCATACCTTCGTGTAAGAAAACCTGAATGAATTTCAGGAGAAAGCTACCATCTCTGCAGAACCAAACAGCCTTGAAACCCTCACATCAGTTTCGACATCATTCCATCACATTTTAAAACTGGCCAATCAGACACAAAATTATTCATCTACTTGAGGAGGTTGAGCTTCATATCATGAATGATAATCTCTAAATAACTTCAGTCCAGGGGAAAAAATGCAGTAAGGTTGCATGCTCCAAATTTTAAATTTGTGATCAGTGTTAGCTTGACCTATTCTTCTACGCTGCTATCCTTGGCTGAATAATTCCCTCACTGCTACACCACATGTAATGGTATTTCTTACCTCCAACATTATATATGAAATCACTATGAAAGCAATGCCTCTTTATTTCCACGGAAAATATAACAGATAAAAAGAGCACAATAACACTATTTGACATAGCAAATTCTCAGCTACAGAGCACTCTTTTACAGAATAGTCACCACCATTAGCTATGCATTTTCACCAGCAATGAACAAGAGACACCATTCAATAGGGAATTCACACACTGCCACTCTATGGACTGTTGTTTTGACTCCAGCTTATAGTGGTGACACTGTATCTCATTGCCAGTAATGATCAGATAAAGGAAATGATCACCTTCAGCCTTATATTGATTCAACAGGTCTTGACAAACTCACACATGCTGTTCTTTCAGTTCCCGTGTGAACATTCACAGGACTCTCCTGGTGCAAACTCCATGACATTCCAATGTTGCGAACACCACTTCCAATGCATTGAACCTGATATTCAGTTCTAGACACAGTTCTCAGACCATAATCCATGGATGAGCTGATTGAGATGCCCTTTACTTTGTGGTGTGTCTTGTCCTTGTTGCCACTGCTGAAATGCACCACCCACTGCATCACTGTTCTCACATCCACTGTTTGGTCTCCATCAGCATTCAGCACATCAGCGTCAATGGGTGTCACTTTTTCCTGCATGCAGGAATTCAGTGACACACCTTTGCTTCATTCACACTTCCATGTCAGACACCATTGTGCCAGACTGCCCCTCTGCTGCCATCTGGCAACAACATGTAACAGAACACTGGCAGGAAGGTTTAAACTTTACCACGGTACCACCACGATCCGCCTCATCATGAGCCAGCGTCATAAAACAGGGGGCATTACTTTCAGAGCAGCCCTCAAATATATGACATTTTCTTTTAGAAAACAAATACTAGGGCAAACATTTCAGACAAAAATGCCTACAAGATATCTGACCTGATGTATTTAAGAGAAAGTTGAGAGAACATGACAAAGGGATACAGTTTAAAGAAGTTTTTTGTTTGTTTTTTTTTTCCCCTCCTATATTACCCTACATTTGGAAGATAGAACCTTACTTTGGATCACAGTCGAAGTACTTTGGCAAACTTGCTAACCTTCCACCAAAAAAACAATAGTCCAGTTATATTTTAACTGTAGTTCACTGGTAAGTTCTTTACTATAACAAAACGTGTTCTCAACCATGCCAACAGCGGGATACATTTTAATACTTTGAGGAACCATATGCACTTCCCTTGGGATTTGTTAGCACAAGAAAAAAAGGAAAAGGTCGTTCTCATAAGTGAGCCTAATTTGCACATACACATTTGCAGCCAAGGAATATGTTTGTGTGCTACAAACTTCTTCCCCAACCCACTAAACATTTTTTCTTCCTTACTCAAGTTAAGCGCACTTCATCTGTGATTTCAATTTGCCATTGAAAAAAAGTGTATGCAAAATGAGCTGCAAAATTACAGGATCATAAAATGATGTCGATTTAAATGTCAAAATGTAAATGAAAAATGTACAGATATCTTAAAAGCATGTCACTAGAATTATATATTAGAGCTTTTTTATATAGAAAAAATGAGTACTGCTACAATTATAATACATTGCTTTCAACAATCTTCTTTACCTATGAACTATGCCCCTGCCAGTTGGCAAATACTGCTTTTAGCATTGTTAGGTGCCATTCCAAAAAAAGAAAACCTGAGATTTTGTTCATTCTCTTCAATAGACTACGAAGCAGCCAGTTTGAAGCAGCCAGTTAGAATGCTACAACTTTCTAGTGCTTCCGTGTTTGTGCTCGCATGTCTCCTTTCTGCTGATGAGGTCAGCCACAGTGGATCTTGAGGTTTCTAAAATGAAACACCATTAGTATTTTGTGGTGAAATGTCAGTGATCAGAAATAGAAAAAGGCAGAAAATACAAAAACTGTATTCTCCCCGAGACTGTTTTTGAGGGTACCTGATTCTGTGTCTTCTTTTTTCCTCTGTCTACTCTAGCTACTAATCCCGCAAGTATAATAATAATAAAAATCATAAGTACCTTTCTTCTTATTACACATTTTAGCAGAGGCATGAAACCCCGCTAGTAGGAAACTGAAAACACTCACTCAACTGGAAAATATAAAGTAGAAACTGTACAAAAATCTCCAGATAAAATGCATTCTGACCCAGAGGCAAGATATAAGGTAGAGAAATGGTCCGCACATACACTCCTGCCCATCAAAGCTTATCCTTAGCAGCCAAACCTCAGAAGGGGACTCCTCTCACAAACATTACTCAGTCTCTCAAAAGAAAAACAAAACAAAATTAAACAAAGAAAGCCACCAAGAACATACACACTGTATTTTATAACCTGTCTAATCTTTCAGATAAACCTGCAGAAGCAAGTGATAAAAAAGGCCATTAATACCCACTGAGGCTTAGCCCAACTCTTCTGCCCAATCTGATGGGCAGGCTTTCAGTTTATCCCCCAAAATAAGAACAGGTATTGAAGTACAACATCAATTACACACTGATAACACTATAACTGTTAGCAGCATACTGTTAACAGTATTCCGAGCTGCATTACACAAAGCGTTGCCAGCAGGTCAAGAGAAATGATTCTTCCCCTGTACTCCTGAGTTCATGAGGCCCCACCTGGAGTATTGTTCAACTCTTAGGTCCCTATACAAGAGAGATCTGGACATACTGGTACAAATCCAAGAGAAGGCCACCAAGATGATGAAGGGACTGAAGTACCTCCACTATGAGGAGAGGCTGAGAGAGCTGGGCCTGCTCAGTCCAGAGAAGATGAAGTTCAGGAGCATCCCATTAATGTATAGAAATAGTCAGAGATGGTACAAAAAATGGACAGAGCCAGCCTCTTCTTCAGCGATGCCAGGGCAAGAGACAATGGACAAAAACTAGAACATGGGAGGCTCCCTCTGAGCACCAGGCAGCACTGCTGTGCTGTACAGCTGTCAGACCACTGACAGCAGCTGTCTAGAGGCTGTGGGGTCTTCTCCATGGAGCTCTTTGAAAGCTGCCTGGAAGTGGCTCTGTTGGGCCCCATCAACCTCAGTCAGTCTATGAAACTTCTGCTTCTTATGCTTACTATTCTCCCTAATTTTTTCAAATTTTATCAAAACAGATTCTTCTTAGACATGCTCAATCTAAATGGATTCCAATTCAAAAGCAAAGTTACAAGAGCTTTGCCATGTCGGGAGACCAGGCACAAGCTCAGTCTCATCAAGCCACCCAGCACACTTCCTCTTTCACCGTATTAGTAACTAGAGAAAGACACACTCTTAAGTAGCAAGCTACAAGATAAAAGGAAGAAAGAATGAAAGAAAAAAAAATCCAAACTCCGAACACTAAACCTCAAAAATAAGTTATGAGTCAAGTTTTCTATTCTTTCAGGACTAAGAGGAAGGGAATGAAACAGAAAAATCAAGCATTATCCTTCAGGTCCATATTGAGATTCACCTGCTTTTCGAAGACCACCCTCCTCTTTATAAATAAACAATTCTACAAAACAGAATAACAGTGCCACAGTGACATTCCTCAACGAGCAGGATACCTCCCAAAAGAGGAGAAATTCTCGGTTTTCTCCATCTTGGACAGACAATAAACTTCAAATCACTAACAGCCAATTATCTCTCAGATAACATTACATGGTTGTGCAGAGCAAAAATACAGAGAACGATGCCCATAAGCAAAAGAATTCCACATCCCCAGCCATTGCAGATACATACAGTAGTACCCGTTCACAAGAAGTCCTTCTTGTACAGAAATCACTACCTTGAAAATACAGCAACTTCTAAGGGTGCTATAACTCTTTCCCTATGGCAAGATTTAGAGTGTTTCATCGTAACTAAGTTCAATTACAACAGTAACAACTAGTTCTATTCACTATGAAGAACTTACACTACAAACTTTGGTTTGATCTTGAGTAATCAGACTTTTGCTCTCCAGTTTTAATGATTGCAACTGATAAATCAACTGTCAGGGGTATACCAGAAAGTTATAGGTAAGTCAGAAATCTAAAAATAAGAACTTGTAAATGTTAATAGACTGTACACAGAAAAATGTCAATCCTGGTGCAAACTCTAAACAACTAAAGTTTAATTAGCTCCCCTTATTGACCTTTCTAGAATTGAATCCACAGAGGCTATTGTGATAAAAGACATTGTCTATTCAGCCTTAGTACTGGTGACTTTGTCAGAGGACACTGTTAATGCCATCTAGAGACTTGAATGACATTGTCATGAGTTAAAATAAATGCCTCTTTCAAGCAATAAAAGACATGCTAATTCTTTGGCTGCTTCATCAAGTAACTTAATATTAAATTTACTTGAATATACCATCCTTGATGAGTGTTCCAGTGCACAGACAAACCCTCTTTCAAAGACTGTGTATTAAGATATTCCCAATATCCTACTATCTCTAACTTATGTTTGCAAGTTCTTTGTAACATTTGTGACAATGATTTCATAGTACTGCTGTTTTAGTCTTATCTGACCTATTATGTTTGCAGTAGTAGTAAAACACAAAACATCAACACATTCTTACTGTAAAATAATACAATACCAGAGCTGCATGACAGCACTTACACGAGGTAACACCTAAACATAGAACATCATTTCTTTGTAAGTCAATAACGCTTCTTCATATTTAACAACCATCTTTAAAATCCACAAAACTAAGACTTAAGAATTTATCATGCTTCAGTTTAGCTCTGAAGGAGAGTAGCATCTCAATGCATCAAGCAGGGAAATTCCAAAGTTAGCAGATGTAAATGACAACTAGCATACATACCGTATAATTTTAGGTATAAAAAAAGTCACTTAAATGTCAGATTCTGATCACTTACAGCAACCTACAACGCCCAAAGCCTTTCTCTTTTCATCATCTGGGAATAACAGAGTACTTTTCTGTTTAAAGAGGTTATGCTCATAACATTCAAATACAATGGTCATACAAACACAAATACCCAGAACAGAGTCCTACCCCTGTATTCTGATATTAAAACCACTGTAGTCAACATACAAGATGATAAGGCAACAAGAACTTACCTTGAGATAATTATTTGAGTCACAATATTCCATCAATTTCACGTGGAAAAAATAAAAATGGTTTGTAGCGAATAGTAACGACTCAATTTTAAGATTTGGTATCTGAAGTTCTTCTGACAAGCTCTTAAAATTATTTCTTCTTCTTAAGGAAGTTTTCAACATAACTCAAGAGATGGACAGGCAGGAACTGCAAGGGTTGTAAAGGCAAAGAGACCAGTGCAAACAAGGTGTTACGAAAAGAAGAAAAATGAATGCTCACCCATCCCCAAAGATCTAGGCACACGGGAAAGGAAGTCCAAAAAGGAGGGATCTCCAACAAGAGATCCTTCCTCAGTGGCAGTCAGCCCTCAAATGAGGTCTAAGAGCCAGGCTCCATGCCTTCTGGTCACACAGGTGAATTGCCTTCACCTGTGCTCCCAGAGCTGATCAGATCTTTCCTTCAGGTGCTCATTCAGTGGTTAGGGCTGTGACTCAGCAGTTACCATACAGGAACAAATGCTCCCTTGCTAATTTTGTAATTCCTTCACATTTTGCAGGAAAAATAGCTGCATCCTGTTGCTCTAGAAGAGTGATGAAAATTCTATGATCATACTTCTTTGCAAGACTAATTCAACAAAGGATAAAGTACTATTTATAAAATAATAATTAAAAAAGGGCTCCTGTTTCAGATAGCATAGACATGGGGCTTCTAGTATGCTTGCTCATCCCTGGGGCTCTTCTGTAATTCTACTATTAAACTGCAGTTAAAAAGAAAACCACAAATGTCTTTTGCTTTTTAATCTTTTACCTGATAGTGCACCACAACTTCTCAAAGCATACATACAAGACCACAAACATATCACCATTTCCTGAATTTTGAATGCCTGGCTGTGCATCTTATTGTTTGTTCCTTCTTAAACAATATTATGACAGAATTTTATTGAAGGGACAAGACGGTGGGGAAAGGAGATGACTTGTCTAAGTAGACACACCACCAGGATCTTTGTTCTTGTGATATACAGCAAAACTGAGGATGGGGAATGCAAGTCAGTGACTAACTGAGGTGGGATTCAATCTTTTTATTATTTCAAGGGTAGTTTTTGTTTTGTTTTGAACTTTGAATTTAACTTTGTTTTTACCTCAAGTTGGAATTATTTTCTGTCATCACTATCATCTACCCCTATAAAAAAAAAATACAACACTGTCTGAAGTTAACTTCTTAACATAGGTTACAAGGACTTTCTGAAGGACTTTGTAAAACATAGCTTGTGGTGGTCCAATCTTGGCAATTTCTATGGTTGGAGAGCTCTGGGCTATGATCTTTCCTCCAGCCCATCCTACAGCGGTGCTGGCTTCTGACCTCCTCCTTTACCCCTCTACACCATGCTACCCCTCCTCCCTCTGCTACACAACCTAAAGCTCTTACCCTGCTCTTAATGCCCATGCAAGGAGAAGGGAAATAACTGAAAGGAAAGCAGAAAAATGGGACAGAGCTAGGTTGTGCCACAGCTCACAGCACTGTGGCAGCTGCTCCTCCTGTGGCTGAGGTTACTTGCAGGTGGATTCATAACAACCAGCTTCTTCCTCAGGAAAAGCTCAGTGTGGGAATGGAGGAGAAGGGCTGCTTCCTGAAGAAACCATCTCAGCTAGAAGTGGCAGTTGCACCAGCCTGCATTAATCCAATGAAATGTTATAGTCCTAGGGATTCTGTGAAAGAAAAATGTTCAGTGTTCATTAACTCTTAACTTTGTGTTATTCTCTTTTGATAACCCTGGGATATAAGTGATAATTTCTTGTCTCTGTCATAAGAAACCAACAAAGTTGTGTATTTGAACATATTTGGTTTCTGCTAATCACACTTTAAGGTGAAACTCATCCTGAAAAAGTTTTATTTTTCTCTTCCAGTTACTATAACTTCCTTTCTACTGATTTAGAGGCAAGATTTCCTCATTGGCTGCTGGAAGATCATCGTTTTTAATATTCTTCACGGAAGGTGAAGTTCAAGAAAGGTTTCAGTATTATCCAGGGCCAATAAAATTCAAAAAATTGCCTCAATGTCTTCCGGAAGTCAAGTCCCAGAAGATCCAGAGCAAGAGGACTTTAGCTAACAATACTTTCTATTTTCACACATCCATCCAAGAACCACATAAACCCAGAAGAGCTCAGAAGCTGTCACTGGAGTGCACATTGCAAGGGAGTAACAGTTATTTCATTATGCACTGTTCTGCTGAAGAAGCAAGATCAGAGCAATGAGAGGAAGAGCGGGGGAACTCCTCAAATAGCACCACAGGCAAACTGTTGTCATAAAGTTAACAGACAAATACAAGCAGTATCGCACTGAGCACATGCGTGATTCCACAGCCATTCAATCACTTGGAATGCTTCCTGAAATGCGTCCTCATCTAAACCCAAGGTTATGAAGTAAGCAACATTGCTGACTCACGTTACCTGATCCTGCGGGTTAGTGATCTGCACCCCCATTTTTGTGAAAATAATTAAAGTTTTAGTGACTGGGCAAGAGTTAAACAAGTCCATAATCTCCAGTGCTGACTAGTGGGATGAGGAGATCTACTCTACTGCACTGTTCAAGGAGTCAGGCAAACAGATTTCTCTTAGAGGAAGACCAAAATGTCCATTACCAGAGGGCAAACCTGCTGCTCAGTAGCTCTCCTTGCTTTCTTCCTCAAGAAGAGGCCTGAGCACTTCTCACAGACTCTACCACTCTATGCTTCCTATATGAGAGCATGTGCAATGAGGATAAATTCAGTTAAGTGTAGTGCTCTATTTATCACATTCTGAGCATCACCAGACATCAGTTAAAAAGACAGCAACTGTTCTCTCTCTTGTAAGAAAACAAAGCAAACTTAAGAATGAAGTTTATATGAGCGAGAGCTAAGGAGCAGTGATACAAAACATTTGCTAACCCAGTGAAAATATTCTGCAAGCTGGCCTACAGTGTTATCACAGCAACTTGCTCTCCACATTAACATAGCAATGGTACTGTCAGTTTTGACTTTTCCTTTTCTAGAGCTACAAAGAGTCACAGAAGCAAGATGTTCACTAGACACAGCTTGAGGACCGCTGTTACAAGTCACAATAGGAACTATAGGTGAACCCCACATCATAAAGTGATTTTAAATTATAACACTGTCCAGAAGGGGCAGTTATTGTTTTGGAATAAAGCCATTTCCACTCTGTTAGAGACTCTATGTGGGGAGCTATTCCAGAAAAGCTTCTAGCATGATAGTTGCAACAGTCAACTTCAGAGAAAGAAAGCATCTTTGGTGAGTAGATTCCTATCAAAAAACACAAATCCACTGCCAACCAAACACGCACATGGACTACTATGTTAGTTTTATGTCCTAAAAACAAAATTACCTTTCTTATTCAACTTAAAGAAATATGCTTTTGCAGAAGTTTTGGGGGTGGGCTTTGTGAGTGTGTTGGTTATTAATTTAAGAGATGAAAATCCTTCTTTATCCTGAATGAACAGCAAAATATTACTTACTAGTAGATGCACAGCTCAATGCTATGTCAACTGGAAAACAGCTCACATGTCAAAAACAATGAGCAGAATTCAGCTCAAAATTATACGTATACCCTACACAAGACTGAAGAAACTCTGAAAATACTTTCAAGTAAACTCATTTCAGATGAAAACACCTGGTCTTTGAGTTAAAAGGAAAAAAAAATGTAGCAAAGTTGCAAACATGCCATAATTGACTCTTAATCTTTTTTTTTTCTAGTTCTACAGAAACATTTTTTACTGGGTAAAACTGGTCAGTTTCCAGACCAAAACTGTTTTTTCAAAGCAACGTCTAGAAACAAGATAACATGAAGGACAGCTGTAATCTCAACCAGAAAGAGCACTGTTTCTTTAAAAGAAAGCTAGAATATTTTTTCCGAGTGTTCTCAACAATTCATCAGGGACAATGCAGCTGCTGCATGAATGGTAAGCGTAGCACTAAATTGTTCATATCCTGTCACGAAAAGACTTGTACATCTCGAGAAACACAACATTTCCAAATGCCTTATGGCAAACGTGCTAAGTAGTCAGTTAGCAGTGCAATTCATTAGTCAAGATTTCCCCATCTCGTGTCTCATTTTGCTGTGGCCACATTAAAAGCTATGGCATAAATCCATTCCCTTTTGAAAGCTGCTTGTTTGCTATATTATTTCCTAGCTACAAAAGCTATACTGAAGAGTTCAGGATTTTAAACTACATTCAAAATAAAAGCACAAACACATTGAGGACACCTGGCACATACCATCACAAACTTAGTTCATTTTTAAGTGTTGCTTTTTAAAGCTTTACACAGCGAACTTTATATCTATACACCTCCTGTGAAGTAGAACTTCATGCTGAGCTATACGGTACTTAGCAAATCAAGAATGTAGCAGTACATTGCTCAGTTTCATAGAATATCATCGAATGGCTTGGGTTGAAAAGGACCTCAAAGATCACCCAGTTTCAACACCCCTGCTGTGTACAGGGTCACCAGCCACTAGAGCAGGGTGCCCAGAGCCACATCCAGCCTGGTTTTGAATGCCTCCAGTGATGGGGCATCCACAACCTCTCTGGGCAACCTGTTCCAGTTTTGTCACCTTCCTTACACATTAATTGCAATGAAGTAGTGAAGTTTCTGGGGTTTCTGGTTATACTGGCACGAAAAATTCAAAAATTTGCATCAAATTCTGGCAGTGACTTGATAGTAAAAGTGATACTTTATGCATAGTAATGGAAGTATTTGACATTCAGAAAAAATAAAAATAAAAATCCCTCCACTGGTTTTTGGGGAGGGAAAGCTCTGATGGCTGTGGTGGTAATGCACCAGCTCAGCCAGCACATAGCCAATAGCTTACCTCATTAACACCATATACAGTATTCTCAAAGCAAGATGCAAAAACAGAATTTACTGGAGCACAGGAGATGGTTCAGATGTCACATATGGAGCCTGAAATGAAAATACATCTTCAAAATGAAACTACCATCAGAACTGTTAATAAAAATGACACAAGCTTAATGATATAAACGTGATACTTAAAATGCATCTCCTCCACTACTGCAGCTCCTCCCCACTCCAAGTTACATTTGAGAACTTTGCTTTAGACACTGGTACAAATTTCAACGCTGCACATTTACACTTCAGCTACATTTTGCGAACTACGTCAAAAAGGAAAAAAATGATCTTTTTTGTTTGTTTAAATAAGAGCGCTACTGCGATTTTGAGGATTGGTCCTAATTCCCTTTGGACTGTAAGCTACTGAAACACCTACAACAACACCCGCGGACCCGAACTTCAGTTAACACTTCCAGCAAGCTCCCGGAACCGCTGCTACAAGCACTTCTGGTTTGTCCCTCTTTGTTCTACCCCAAATTCCTCGCCTCACCCCTAGCAGCATAGGATGTAAACACAAAAGCAAGTTAGGAAGAGTTAAACAGTTACTACTCAGCCAAGCTGTGATTCCTGTCCATTCCTAGCCTGAGGCAAATCCAAGATAATTAGACTCAGGTTAACCTGCCATGAGGAAAGGTCAAGCTACATTGCATTATTTTGCATTTGCTTTGGGCTAGGTGAATACACATTATTCAGTGTTTACAGCACATTTTATGAGCAGTGACCTGACTGCATATCCATTATAAACAAGTATCTTTTAAAGATCAGTGTTGAGATACAGTTGCAGCATGCTACCACTAGCAACACAAAAGACTGAGCCTGAAAATTCAGCACTGTTAGGAGGGGGGGAGGCGGGGAAGGAGCTCACTACTGTGCAGCTTGATGCACCTCAAAGCCAAGAATTCTCATTGCAAGGGCCACTGTAGGTCTGCGTTTAATATTTATCCAACTCTTCTCTTGCAGGCTTTTGGATTCTTTTTATAAATGGGATAGAAACATGACACCGTTTTTAGAAGTGTCAATTATCACTTGGGGTGGTATTCTTAAATCTACATCCAAATGAACACCGCAAATCGATTTTGTGAAAGCTTGGAAAGATCCAGTTAAAGGTAGAGAACAGAAGTGTACCCTAAAAGCATCCTTCAACTCTGAGATTCAACTGCTCATTTTCTAAGTGTTTTAATGGATCCACAAATGTCTTCAGAGTTCCCAAGATAAGCTATGGAAAATCTCTGTTCCTGGTCAGAGCTCCTCACTTTTCCCTTTCAGAAGACTCTTCACAAACCATTTGTTCTCACATATAAAAGGTCACGGAAAGTAAAATATTCACAAGTATGCTTTAAGATAAACTTGGTGCCCTGCTAATACGAAAGTTCCCAACAACTGTACAAATACTATCCTGCGAACTGTTTTAAGCCTTTGCTCGGCCCGGTAGGTTCACAGCTTAATAAGCGGCGCGATGTGACAGCCACGGAGCGCCATGCGCGGGGATGCGGCCGAGCAGCTCCTTTGTTCGCAGAACTCTTTGTTACGGTCCGCACCGCGCGCTGAAAACGTTCCCCACCGCGCCATTGTGGGGGACTTAAAACCGAGAGGAAATCTCTTCTCATCGAGGATCAACTTCGGCATCTGCTTTTACTCTTTCATGCTAATGGCAACCTTCCCTTTTCTGCGCGTGCATTCAGAGGCAAATTCTTTGTGAAGAAAATCATTCAAAATCCAAATTAGAGCAGAACTTGGGCCAAAAGCGCACCCGTTTTCTTTGCAAGAACTTGCCTAGCGGGCGAATTATTCTTATCCACAGCCCCTTGGAAATCAGTTATTGACAGAAAGTTATATCCACGTAAGTTCAGCTAAACAAGAGAGCTCAACACTTCCTCCAGCATCCACAATGAAACATCTTCTGCCCTGCCCAAACTGCTCCACTGAACTCCAGCTGTTGATGATTCCTACTTACAAGCAACAGCAAATAAGTACTGATTTATTTAAGATTAAAAAAAAGATATTAATGATCAGGTTTTTTGTTTTTTTTAATGAAAAATGAATGTCACAAAACTCCTATTTGAGAATTTATTTCTCAACTCTTTCTTAACACCAATATCCCACCCTAAGACATAATCAAAATAACACAAATAACAATGAAAACCAGTGTCCTACAGGTACTACTGTCAAAAGGAATCCTTCTGTACTGAAACATCTCAATCTAGGTACTCCCTTATGAGCAGATACTTGCCTTTCAAATTTGCAGAACGAGTAAGCACCCAATGGCAACTTTCCTATAATGTATTCCTTTACTATCAGCATCGTTTCCATACTTTGCTTTTTCATAACGTCTGACCTACATCTGAGGTTCACTTTCATGTCTTACTTTTCATCAAAAAGGATGGAGTAAAAAGACAGAATTCCCAGAACTCAAAGCGAGGAGCCAACCTGTTTAATGTGCACTCTGACAAAAACTGTATACTTAAAATTGCAGCTAAGGTTTCCTATTTGTTCTCTTTCCTCCGAGGGCTTAGAGAAACAATAATTTACTTCAAATTTTTGCTTTTTGTCAGGTCTGAGCAAAGAGCTGGTTCAGAAATTGCAAACTTCTCACAATCCTGAAACATATTGCCAGCCAGAGAATCAACATAATGCACACTGCCAAGAAACAGTGTTTCAACCACGTGCACAAATATTTATTATAGATTTTCTATGGGGGAAAAAGAAAAAAGAAAAAGAAAAGCTTCCTTGCATGGTTCTATAACAGTGAGGAACTAAAGTGCTTCTTTCTTGTTTTCAGGAGATCACAAGAACAGTCTCATGAGTAAAGATATCACTCAGTACTGAAGCTGCTTTACTAAGCCGATTTCTGTTAGTGACGCCCTGGTGCTCCTTCTGTGGTATTGTATGTATTTGGGAAAAATTTGATTTCCTGGGATTAAAAGAATCTCTTGATTCAGGACTTAACAAGATGAAAGTACAGGATCAATTGTACATCTGACATCATCTTTACATGGTCTAATCTCCACTTCCGCAGCAGCAAAGTCCTTGGTGGATCTCTGATCTCACTCAAGAATCATCTTCTTCCCACATCCACTTCCCTGCACTGACTCAAGGGCTCCTTCAAATAAAATGGCTGAGGGTTTTTACATATTCACGTTTTTAGCTATAGGGATGTCTGTAATCCTGAGGCACTGCCAGCATGCATTGCTTTTGCACACTTTCTTGGAAAAGAAATCCAACAAGCTTACTCTAGTAACACAGCACAGGATGCCTTCTGAAACATTCATTTTCCTACGCTCATTATTAAAAGAAACATATAACTTCAGATACAGACATTGACATAGTAAAAATTAACTCCTAACAGATGTGTAAACTCACAAGCATGAAATGGGGATCCCAAGTCAAGATGCTCTGATGACCTACACCATTAACTTGCTGTATACTACCCAACACAGGTCGAAAAAGACCCTATTCCCAGAAGGAATTACTTCTCTGGCAACAAATTGGTCACATAAAAAGTTCTGCCAAGCAGGACTTTCAGCTTCCCCTTGGACCTTCCTGCAGCTTTTCACACATCCTGAACCCTATCTCTGAAGATGAAAGTACCTTAACCTGCAGTTCTGCAGGAACTCAGCACAGAAAGACAGGTCATGTTCAACTTGCATTCAGAGCAGCTAAGCTGACACACAACAAGGCTTCACCTTACACCCTTCCCCCCTCTTCTCTTCCCTTCTAAAACCACAGCTTTTTGTATATATTTTTTAATAATAACATATATTTATAACCTTTCACATAGGCATCATTTGCCTACTGCTAGGAACTTGCATCTATACTCTGATGTCTACTGGTCTGTGGTAATTCTTTTCTAATATCACAAAAACAAAAGACTTAGCTGGTGAGCTGCACATTTAATTCATTATTTCCAAGAGATGCTTCTACAGGGATGATGATGGGAAGAATATTAGGAAAATATGTAACTTCTGTCAGAGAAAACAGCTTTCCAAACGGGCTGCTTTCAAAGGGCCGCTTATCCCAAATATGTCTCATAGTGGAATTACAATTTTAACTGATACTTCTCTCAAGGAGCCTAAAGAAGAAATCACCTGCCATCATAGAAGTAGAAAACAAGATACATACAGAAACTTTGTGAGGTGCTGTACACCCTACCTAGCAAACCCAACGCTACCTACAGACTGAAAATGAGTTGATACAAAAGCTATGAAGCTTGTTTCTTCAGGTTTTCTTGGAGGTGACACTTTCTCCTTTTTTTTTTATCAGTCACTGTAAACTGCCATTCAGATTTCTGTTCCTCTGTGTTCCCAGTCTGTTCCAGTGATATCCTGCAGATGGCAATAGTGGATTAGATATTTTTCTTTCATATTTTTTTGTGTCGGAGGCCTTTTAAATTTCCTTCCTTTCATGCTAATTGATGGCACTGTGGAAACCATCATTTAAACTGCTTGATTGCTTCATATTTATAAGATTTACCCTATCACCCCTCCACTCTTTTCAGATCCCTTCAGAAGTTTTACAAATCTCTATTCATCCAATTCAAGGCATTTAATATCTAATAAGAAATAATGAGTGGCATCTATTGTTGATTTCAAGAAAATGATGCATTTTACACAAGAGAAAACACCAATTACCTACACACAAGGCTGGGGAACAGCGAATTCATGTAGCGGTCAAAAACATTACTTTAAACTTAGGATGGTACGATTCTGCTCCTTTGAGGTACTCAGATGCTGTTCAAACTTCAGCTTTCTATGTATTTTATGAAGCTATTGCTACAAAACTTAAAATTCACTGCTCCCATAATCATCTGTGACTTGATTATCTCTCAGGATGCAGTAGACTCATCTGAATTGGAAACACGCTTTTCTTCTTGCTCAGTGTACCTTTTTCAGCTAGACAGATGGTAAAGCAGTTTCAGAGCAGAGTTAAATATCCGACAAACAGCTGGAAGATTTTAAGCATCCCACTTACCCTATCTGGGAGGGCAGCCATTCTCATCCCAGATTATCTGCGATTTCTTCTGATAAGGTTTTTAGAAAATAACATTTAAATGCAGTCACTTCCTAGGGCAAATTGAATTTCAGAAGATGTATAGAGGTGACTTGGCATGACCTTGGCTATCCTTAAGAGGGAAACAGATTTTCTTTTTTTTTATCGCTTGGGCGAAACTGGTTGTTAAAATATTCAAGGCATATTTGACACTTGCTCACCTCAGAAGGCTAGACAGCCCATGAAAGACAAACATCCTTTCCTACACTGCATTCTGTATTAAAACAAAATTATCACGAAATAGAGGAGGATTGTTCTTGGCAGATGGGAACAAGGAATGCCATCAGTTTTGCTACTACTACGTAGATCCTGCGGTGAAGGTGTAAACAGAGAAAAACTAGATATGCACCTGAATTCATGCCTTGATATTACACTTCGTTGCAGGTTAGTAGAACTAAGCTAGGTAACGAAGATAACTTAAGTAGCAGCAGCGAAAGACACCCGCAATATTTGAGGTCATTCTTCCTTATTTTGGAAACAAGGAGAAAAACTGAGAATTGTTGCAGCTTTTTTCGTTTCAGCTAAAGGAGTTGTTGGTAGGGAACCAGACATGCCACACAGTTCAGAAGCTGATCTGCTACTTCAGACATCAGGGGCAAGAGCATCCATAGAGACTGCTAACGAAAAACAGAAGCAGCAACTTCGCAACTGCAAAGCCTTGCTAAGAGACTGAACACCACGCATTGCAAGAGAATGCACATTATGCTACTTCTGACAGTGAACCAGATCAGCCCAAGAGAAAACAAACCCAAAATGAAATAAGCCACCTGCTTTTCTTTTTCCCCAAATTAACAAATTAGATCAGATCACAGAAAGGCCAGAAAAGCACCGAAGCCAATGCGTGCGGGTGGTAAACCTGCGCACACACAAGGGCAGGGAAAGCGTGCCACCTCCTTCCAGCTGCAATAGCCCTCAGACCTGCTCAGCTGCTTGTGAAACCACAGTCCAAAGCCCCTCCAGCCAATTCTGCTTCCTTTCAAGCACTTCTTCCACTCAACGCAAGTGCCTCAGGCCACTTGTTAAAGTTCTCCTAACTGCATCACTTAGCAGCCAAGCAAAGGCAAAAAGATTTCTCCCATGCTTTCGGAACTAAACTATTCAGTAAATACAGAAAGACGATTTTCAATTACAGGAGTAAAACCACTTTATCTGCAAGTAGTTTTCCCTGAATGGTTACCAATTCAAATATTTAAAAGTTCACAAAAGTACTTCCTGTTTTCTTGCGTTCCTTCACCTCATAAAACCTTCCTTCCCAAAACAGGCAATTAAAAATCAAATAACAATAACACAGCAAAAAGAAATATACCCTAGGTACTAATCCTGTGCAGAACAAATGTTCTGGACACTAAACTGAGAAAAGGGAAAAAAGATACAGCTTCATTTATATCTGAACTCAGTGACCATATGGGTTTACAATTTCTGACAAAGTACTCAGACACAGCCAAACCTCATTTTCTACAACAGTCCTCAACTTCAATGCAGCTTTTATTTGTCCTCCAGAAAAAGGAGATCCTCATTTCTCAGGGATTTTTTCACACTCTTCCATTCTGTTACACTTCTTTTTTTCCTGCTATTCAAGTCTTTTAAACAAAAAGGTAGAGAAGCAAGAATGCAGTGACTAAGGTGACAGGAATAAACTTTTCAGAGTCATCTGTATCTGAATAAAGGACAAACTTCAGAGTTGTAATACCTCGACCTATGACTAGCACATAGATTCGAACTGCAAGAGCTGTTCATATTCATACAAAACTTCAGATGAACTAATAAATCCTTCAGCAGATCGTGAAACTAAAACTGAAGTTACTTCACTGCATAATTGAAAGCTCTTATACTTAATATTTGTAAGTCCCAACTGAATAGGAAAGCATTTCCTACTCTTCAGCATCCAAATGCATTTGCAATAAGGCAATGCTTTGTCATTTGTATTCTCAAACATCACCATTACTTCTGCATTATGTCAAAGTCCTAATTACTAAAGATTATTCTTCCTCACAGTTCTTCAAGAATATTATTCACGCACCTCTTCAATTAAGAAAAGTCACATCACATCCCTCTGTATATCATAATCTTCTCTGAAGATTAGAATGAAAAATGCTAGATATTTCTATTTCTACATGACAGGTACACAGCGAGGCTGAAAAAGGCCGTCAGACTGCATATGCACAATGCAAACACACCATGCAAGATAAATAGAGTTCACAAATTGCTGTCCATAAGGGGAGCTGTTAGACTGCTGAACTGCATCTTTCCATTGTTTGCAATTTAAAGTGATGAAAAGGGCACACACAGTAGTTTGCTTTTAAAAGCACTACACAGATGAAAACATCTGGAAACCACTGGAATGCTTCGGATGCAAACCGGAACTGTTCTGTACATATCTCAGACAACCTCCCCTTGATGATCCCTGAGCACACACACTCCAGCTGCCTCCTCCTTAACCTGACTGCTGTAATGTACTTTCCATACTTTCTTTGCCTTCTTGACTTCTTTCTGTCTCATTAGGTGTTTCTCTAATAATTTACTGCCATAGCTGCTCTGCCCCACTTGCTAGAAAGTCTGTCAGGATCCTTATTCCTTCCCCTGAAAAGCTACCTTGCCCCTGGCTTGGCACACATCACCCAGCCTGCCTGGCCGCCTTCTTGCCACTATCAGGTAATCAACTGAATCTTAGTTTTGCCAAAATGAAGCTTCAAACTTCCTTCCCAGAAATACTTAATAACTCTTTTCATATTGTTCAAACGATTTCAGATGTTAATTGACTGCAGCATAATTAAAAGCAAATTAAAAAAGAAAAAAAAAAAGACTTTCACAAGACAAAATGAAAGGAAGCAATGAAATCCTGCTCCTTTTCAACACTTTCATCAGCAAACAGAAGTCTGCACCTAGCGCATTCAGACCACTAGCCTCAGGCAAGCAAGACCTCTGCATGGTATGTCATCATTATTTTGTGCTTTAAAAATCATCAGTAGGGCATACATACTTAAAATAGCACTGAACATTGTTACCTAGAGATTACTTTCTGCCTCTGTTTAAAAATGTGTTAGGACTAGCTGTGTGTGAAGCAAAAATAAATAAAGCAGGTTTCAGATAACCTTTAAATATAAAATAACCAAAGAGTTATAGACTTACAGAATGGTTTGAGTTTGAAGAGACCTTTAAGATCATCTAGCTCCAACCCCCTGATATAGGCAGGGACACCTCCCTCTGGACCAGCTTGCTCAAAGCCCCATCCAGCCTGGCCTTGAGTGCTGCCAGAGAGAGGGCATATACACACTCACTAGGCAACCTGTTCCAGTGTCTCACCACACTCACAGCAAAGAACTCCTTTCAAATATCTAGTCTAAATCTACCCTCTTCCATTTAGTTGGTATCATGGATTGCAAGGTTTTCTGTAACTATTGTTTTAGCTATTCAATATCACAAATTATTGCTGTATTTCAATAGTAATAATTTACAGTTATGTTAAACTTGTAACAAGCAAATCAATCTTACATCATCTGCAGTACAAAAGGAGCATTTTCAAAGTTAACTGCAAGTACTATTTGAATGAAATACTTTTCAATACATTTTGGCAAAAAAAAAAAAAAAAAGAAAGAAAAAGCAAGAACTTGCAATATCTCAGTTGCACAACCTAATGGGCAAATTTCAACTTTTCAACTTTTTGTTTCCTAAGGTTTTCATATACACAGACACATTTAAAAATGAATAAATAAATAAATAAACAAATAGTGATAAATTTAAATAAAATTAATTAATTTAAAAATCCCACAAATCTTACAAAATGCAATTATGCAATTACACATGAATCTCACGTCGCTTAACATAGCCAAGCACAAGGTCCTGCACCTGGGTAGGGGCAATCTCAAGCACAAATAGCAACTGGGCACAGAGTGAACTGAGAGCAGCCATATGGAAAAGGACCTGGGAGTTCTAGTGGAGAAAAAGCTTGATATACGGCCAACTGTATCCTGGGCTGCATCAAAAGAGGAGTGGGCAGCGGGGCAAGGGAAGTGATTTTTCCCTCTTGATTCTGCCATCACGAGGCCACATCTGGAGTTCTGCGTCCAGGCATGGGGTCCCCAGCACAAGAAGGATGTGGGGCTGTTGAAGTAGGTCCAGAGGATGAACATGAAGGTGATCACAAGGCTGGATCAACTCTTCTGTGAAGAAAGGTTGAGGGAAATGGGCTTGTTCAGCCAGGAGAAGAGAGGTCTCTGGGGAGACCTCACTGTGGTCTTCCAGCACATTAAGGGCTCTATGGATGGCCCATCTCTAGAGGTGCTCAAGGCCAGGTTTAATGGGGCCCTGGGCAGCCTGAGGATGGCAGCCCTGCCCATGGCTGGGGGTTGGAACTGAGCTCCCTTCCAACTCAAACCATTCAGAGATTCTACACAAAATGCAATTTTTCACAAACTTTTCTGTTTATGCTCCTGTTAGCTCTTTCATCCTGGGAAGCCACAGTCACTTGCCAGGGCACCGTTTCTATCTCCTCAGTAGTATATATATATCAGGGCACTGTATTTCTGAAATACCAAGAAACCAAAAATACTAAGATTTAAAACACACACACACACAAAAAAAAAAAAAAAGTGTGGAGCAGGGGAATTTTAAAAGGGACTCTCAGTGATCTCTATCCTGCAAGTTACTGTAAGAATGTTCTCATAAAAGAAAAGAAAGATTTTGCTTAAGGCGATTTCCCTTCCCCTTTGATTCTGCTCTTCAACTAGCCTCTAAGATAATTCTTGGAAGTAATTAACACAACTAAAGGTGCAATGATGAAAGCTAACTTAAAAGAAGAAAAAAAGGTTTAATGTCTGAACTCTTTACCCTACTTTATTTCATGCATGTATCTTTTACTGTAACAACGCAGTACAAAATAAATTGCCGTTTGGCTGCAATACTCACACAAGGGAAAATATAATTTAGGTTTGTTACCTCTTTTTCATAAATCAGTCTCAGGCTAAATTTAAACGCACGCCAAATATGACCTAAATTTGTCACATCTTCAACAAGTAATCATACTCCAGAACAGGAAAATAAGCATTGGTTCAATCCCCACAGCCCATAAATAACAGATAAAGTTACCACTTTATGATTGTATATAGTTATAAACACATAAGAGAAATAGTTTAAAAGCAAGGAGAATATTTCCTGAAATAAGGATAGGAAATTAACACCAATAAACCTGTCCATATATTTCGCCCATCTTCTACAAAGACTTCATATATTTGGTTACCAGTACCTCATTTAGTTTTACATTATATTTCTGCAATCTTTAACCATTTCCCAGAGCAGCAGATATCAATGGGTCTCAATCTTCTCTTTCACAGTTAAAAGGAAAATATGTTTCAGGTGATATCTTCTAACCATCCAAGTTGTTCCCTGAAAAGCTAGACACAGACCAGAAATCAAAAGCAAAGCAGCAGTCTTGTTCAATTGAGCAACACACAACAGCCCATTAGAGAACTATGCAGCAAGAATTATTTTTTTCCACTGCTAACATAGTAAAAGCTCCTCAGGGAAGAGCTGAGCTCACCTGTAACTTAATTTAAAGATTTAAAACCTCAAGTAATTAATTAAAATAACCTAGATTTCTCATGAAAGAATAATTCAACATTCACAGGAGAGGGAAGAATGTAGAATTATTCGCATCAACAAATGATGACATTCTGAGATAATCTAACACTTTTCCATTCTGAAACATGCCAACATGCTAAGCATAGTAAAACTTTAATTTGCCATAATCAGCCTGCAAGACTCTGCCCTTTGCATCTCAGTAGTAAAAATAAATGCTTTGTGAATTCATGAAAATCATAAATAAGTAATTTAGAGCTAGAAGAGAGCTACTTCTCTCCCTTTCTCTACCTTTCTTCCTAGAGCTAGTCCAGATCTAAGTGGTTTATTTAGCCCTCGGTGAAGAAAGAAAGCATTCCCACTCTTGATATAAGGATGTAAAACCATCTCAAGAAATATGCATAATAAGGCAAGGGTTAAACATATAAGGTTTTGTCATCTACTCTCTTAACAATACACTTTTGGAAGCAGAAAAGTCCAAAAATTGAAAAGTGCTACTTGCATATCATTACTTCCTGAAGGCTGTGGAGTTTTGGTTTTTTTCCTGTTAAATGTGAAGTGTACAAGTACACTCTCTCAGTAATTGGCAACACTAGCTGCAAGTTCAATACGGCTGCATTATGTTCTATACAGTGCAGAAACATCCATTCCACGTACATTTAAAGTACTAACAGATATCTTTACCTTCTTCAATGTATTCTCCTGCTTCTCTAACAATTATATGGGTAAGAAGGGCTTAATTTGTTCGTCTCCAGATTTCATACATGCCTTACAAATCTTTAAAGCATAGACTTCTGTTTTCAAATTCCTTTGAAAAACAGAATTAAAATTGTTTAATGAGGTCTGGTGACTGCAGTTAGTAAGCATTTAAATTATTTGTGAACTCACATGAATTTCTGCAGTCTCAACATTCTCTGATATAGTTCCTGGTCTACCACTCTATTTATGATGGCCAGAGAAAATCAGGACCACGAAGGCTTAAACGGTAGATTTCCTAAGGCATACCAGTGTGTACACACTTCCCAAACTGTTCAGTAAATAAAACTTGTTTATACAGACCTTCACCACTAGAGAATATGAAAACAGCTTTCAATATTTAATGCCTATATGCACACCAAGGTAATCCAAAGCAGTGGTACCGCCCAGGGACAATACATTAACCCAAAGTTGGTATTTCTGGCAAGTAAATCACTGGGACTTACAGCGTAAGAGAGAGGGAGGAATTCTAGCTGTGAAGACCCCCCCAGTTTCTGGTTGTAATGCATGTTCTGTTCTTAGTAGACAGATTTTTAAAAAAATAAATTAGATTAACTAGCAGGAAGATGGTACATCTGAAAGAATGTTGTGGACTAAGGATGAGACCCCTTAGAACATGAAAGCTCCCAAAAGAAAATATATAAAGCATCCAACTGTGTGCACCAATCTCATACAGCACGACATCAGCAGGAGGTGCAGATGGGGAGCCTGCCTTGTCCTGCCATGTGGCTCCTAACAGCTGGCAGCCCAGCATGCACGCCAGGCAGCACATGGACACACGCACCTATACCCACACGAACCTCACCGCTGCTCTCTGAGGTGGTGAAGCTTCACACTGCAGGCTGGCACCTGCCAACAACATCATGCTTGCGTTAATTACAAATACATATATATCTCAGCTTTTTGTTCGTAACATTCTGGTAGTGAAGCTTAATCACTCTCTGCCAAGCCACGGCAAGAGGACAAAAGGGTTTAAGGCAGCTCCTAAAGACTTAAAAGGAGAAAAGAAAATGGAAAGGTGAATATTCAGCAAATCTTTTATTTGAGAAAAATTTTTAAAGAGCGAAAGCTAACAAAACTTCAGCTCTTTCGGAGTGGGACAGAAACAACCATTGCCAAAATATGTTCTCCTCAAGAATACATGTTATGTTGGGTCATAATCTTCCTCAAAAAAGAAAAGAAAAACGGAAGAAAAAAGAATCCACAAGCAGCAATATGATCCCAAGTGATTCACAAACAAAAAATAAGCCTACGTTTCTGTTGCTATAACATAACATAGAATGCTCTTTTTTCCTCTGATGTCATTATAACCTTATTTTGGAATTCGACTACTTTAAAAACTTGGTTGCTATGACACATCATAGTCATTACAGGGATTCATTTCCTACTTTCCTGCTGGCAAGATAATTTGTTTCAGTTTTATGAAGTTATATTATGGACAAAAGACACATAAAATATACTGTAAATTCTAATAGTAGAAACTCCTTCAATGTGTTCCATTCCTCGAATAACTGTGTATTAGAACGAGGGCTTTCCCACAACTATCTTGTGGGTCTCTGCATTTCCAGCTTCCTTGAGTCCTCTGGACCTTATTTCTGAAAACAGCCTTTCCACGTAATCACTCCTACCAATACCTGAAATCTGATTTCATGCAGAGCCTGTCAGCAGCTTCCCACACTAAACTTATAGTTACTCTGAAAGTGGCAAAATCTTCATGTGGACAACGGAACGTGGAGTACACACCTTCCATAGTATTTCTGGCTCTAGCAACCAGAGATCAAAAACAGATATGCTGAACTGATCTCTTGTATGTTTCAGCTTCACATCCACAGGACAACACAGGCTCGGAAAAAATGTTTGGTTTTTTTTCCTGTTGTTGAGTTTTTAATTATTCAAATCTGTCATACCAGTGAGATTCGTGTTCAGAAGTCTATTCCTAAAAGCACGATGCAAATATGAGCTTCACAATGTAGCATTCACATTACTTCAATTATATTCAAATATGCGCACAGTGTATCTTCAAACAAACCACATGAAATCAAAAGTTAGGAATCAGAGACAGGAAAGTTTCTGGGACAAAATTCTCCCCCTGTATAATTTGCACACATGCAAGCTACACTGATATACTGTAGGTACTTTTACTTTCTAGTTTATGAAAATATATGAATTTTCATAATGTGAAAATATGGTGACTATGCCATCCTTAGTCTCAAAGCTCACCACTAATATAACTGGAACACAATGAACCTTCAGACAAAAACAATCACTAACACATTCTCTAGCACAATCATTTTTCAAATGCTTGAAAGAGAGATGACTTTCCACGTACGATCGCAAAGCTTTGTCTTGTGCATTTAACCCAACGAGCAGTACATTCCATGTAGCTTTTAACTTGAACTATCTGTTAAGTTTGATTAAAAACAATCTTATCAAATCAACTAATGATGGTGCCTCTGTTACTGGCTAATTGTTCAGATGACAAGCAGGCACAAAGCATGTTGGCATGGGCCATTAGGCTCGGATTGCCTTAATGAGGACAACACACCTGTAGGATGGGTTTACACAAGCACACGCTGTTGCAGACTCACGACTAAAAGAAAGTTGTTCTTTCTTTAAAGTAAAACATGTAAGACATCTCATGGACCAGTGACAGCATATAGATGTAATAATCCCTTGGTTACAATTATTCTGTGGGGTGTCCTGAACAGACAGTTAATGAAAGAGATAGCTGTCATTCCATCAGGTTTGCAGCATGAATGTGAAGACCCAGAAAAACATAATGAAAGCTGCTGGGGGATATCTTTCTCAAATTCTATGAAGTGAGTGAATTTTAAGTATGTTTAGTGGCAGCTATCAAACTTATAGGACAGCAAAATATAATTGATAGGAATTAATCTTGAAGAAGAATTCTCCCAAAACAAAGTATGTTTAAAGCAAACTTAAAATGAAAGCTATACACATTTGTTCTTTAACTAGAAAATATAGCTGAATCAGCAGTTCCTAGTATGACTATTCCTTAGCTAAGAAGGAAGATAAGAGGTAGAAAATGAACTCAAGGAGATAGAAGAGGAGAAAAGAAGCAGCAACGAGTGTGATTTTGAAAAATGGAAATGAGGATAACAAAAGTAAAAAGGGAACAAGTATATTTGTAATTTATGTGAAAATAAACAAGGATGAATGCAAGAGCCAGAGCCCCTGGTGCTTCTTTATAGAAATAGCTGAGGATTAAAGAAAAATGACTGTAGCTGAACTGAAGAACCTCCAGCAGGCTGAACCATTCCTGGAGCTTCTCAGTTAAGTTAGGTTTAGAGTTAAATTTCTAAGCCCTACACATCATTACAAGTAAAATCAAGCTAGTTCACAGCACATTTTTGATAAAAGCTCATGCATAATCAGTCACACCAGTTTTCCTCTATGATCAGCTTCCCTTCCCTTAAATTAAACTTCCAAAAAGTGAGAAGGGAGAAGAAAATTTAGGCAAAAGTAATTGTTAGTGCCCCAGAACTGGCAGGGACAATTCAAGGACAGTAAAGCATATGCTACAGAATTTAAACAAATTTTGAAATAGATCGATTTTTAAATTCACGGTATTCCTTTATAGTCTGTCAGGTTTGTCTCCTGCAGTAGTTCCTTTAGGGCAAGTGCTGTAGACAGTCTGCCTACCCTGAGGGAAACTAAGAGAGTCAGAAGTGGGGTAAAGGAAAGTTATTAATAATTT
The DNA here is from genome assembly GCF_038088225.1 of Cyrtonyx montezumae. Lineage (NCBI taxonomy): Eukaryota > Metazoa > Chordata > Aves > Galliformes > Odontophoridae > Cyrtonyx > Cyrtonyx montezumae. The sequence continues at coordinate 52,720,209 of NW_027071824.1, read as the reverse complement.
AAAACAATGGTCTTCCATCCCCAGGAGAAAGTCATGGCATCAGCACAGAAACATCTAGCTACTTGTATGTATTTGTGCTTTATCAACTTGGTATCTATTCAGGAAAATACAAAGTACTGCAGAGGACAGGGTGTTATACATATCGTTCTCTGGACTTCTGAAAGGGATCACCAGAATCAGTTAAGAGGGATTCCTGCCACTATAGGGAGTGGAGTCAAACTGGGAGGCAGCATCAAAAACTACAGTGTGGCTAAGGGGAAAATCTCTTGAGTAAGAGAAAACATTTCTTGCAAGCTACAAGATACAAATGTCAGAAAGTAAGAGACCACAGAAAGTACTTTTACCCTTACAGATGAAAAAGGCAAGTTAAATCTTCGAGAAAGAAGATTCATTGAGTGAAAATTGTTTCCAGTGATCCAAATATGAATTCTGATTACTCTATGACATCAGCTTTCATTTGTGTTTTATATAAAGGCACACTTGGTAATCAACTTCTGGGTTACAGAAAGAATTACTTGGAAAATATTCCCACTTATTCAGTATTCTTTTCCTGCACAGAGCAAACACTGACCAAATAGTCATCCCCCAGCACTTCAAACTTGTCATTCAATATTGGCAGGTGTTACAAATCATTTGTATTTGAATGCAGAAAAGAACAGATACCAACTCAAATAATTACCTTTATTTGAAAAAGCTGCTCAGGCTGCTGTGCTCATAATGTAGAAGCAGGGGTGCTCATAATGTAAAAGCAGGGATGCTGTAGGCTTGTTCAGCATCAGTCAGTCCACTCTGATTTTGGATATACCCCCTGCCTTTGTTTGGTTTTTGTTTTGATTTAGGGAAATACTACTTGCAACAAAAAGAAACTGGTTTATTACTTATACCATGTCTTCTAAAGACCGACTAGCACTTGAAGCTGTTTATTATGTATTCAGCTTCTTTTTCACACACTGGAAACACAAACTTAAGAAATCACAAGGTTTTTCATTCAATTAGAATGAATCGTACACAAATTTCTGCTGAAATCTTCGTACTTGGAAGAAACAAATTACTGTGCAATATATCAGCACAAGGCAGACACTTACAGAAACACATTCCCTACAAAGGAACAGAAATTATCAATAACAGGGCAGCTTACTAGTTCTCATTAAAAAAAAAAATCTATTGGCATATCCCTATAAGCATTTTCACCTGGTGAATACATTTTATTTACCAAAACAGCCCTACATGGTAAAATAACACATTTCTCGTAAGTACAGAAACCTGGATTCAAAATAGTTATTTAAATGAGAATCTCTATAAAGAATACTATTCAAATGCAAGAAAAATTCATTTTCAGCCTAGCTTTTACACATCTGTGCTGCAAACTTGCTACTTGATCAGACTTTGCTTATGGTGGCAAAACATTCATCAAAACTGAGTATTGTACCACACAGATAAACTTCCTTTGCATCCTTAAGCACACACTTCCATACAAATCCTACCAGGGAACAACAACAACTTAGCATCATTTCAGCCACTGGTGGAGAAAAATAAAAATAAAATAAAATAAAAAATGCATTGCTTCAACATGCAAGAAGAGAGACAAAAAGTAGAATTTTGTGGGGGAAAAAAAGCAGCACTTACTTATTCATCCTACTGCATCTTACTGAAGTATAAGGGATGAATATGACATGCAGAAATGCATTCTCATTTCCCCTTAACAGAATGAGACAGTTTCAGCTAACTGAAAATAACAGTGCAGCCCACGAATATGATGGAAAAAAAATAAGGAATCAGATAAAGAAGAAAACTTCAATCTGCATATGAAACCACAAATCATTTAATTTGCTTCACGTCTTCTCACCTGACAAAGTTAAGTTTTCCATGATATCTCTTTGAGAGTTAACTTGGCCAAAACGCAGAACAAAAAAAACATTTTGTGAGGTTAAGAATTGTTTGCTTCCAAGTATGGTAACAGAAATGCCTAGGAAGCACAAGCATTTAAAAGAGATTTAACATGACGGAATCTTTTTTCAGCTACTACTCAAGCCTACCAAAACAGATTGAAAGTTATTCACAAAGGCTGACTTATCTAGGAGAGGGCAGCACTTCCTGAAAGAGAGGGGCTTCTCCATGTGGCAAAGCCAGTTTCACTCCAGTGCTTCAGCTGCTTCTCTCCCAAGAGCACCACTGCTTCCATCAGTTATGAAGAACGCTTCAGGGAACAGTCTTGCTGGAGTAAACTAACCTGGTTATTACCACCAGCATTCCAGTAATCTGGCAATTAGTATCAAATATTTAGAGCAGGGAGACATGTCTGCATCTCTGACAACACCACAAAGACTTTCTGCAGAGGTGCACTGCATGTTGTTAGCTTTAGTGAAAGTGCTCCAGATATCCCAGTCCAACAGACTCCTGCAGTAAACACATGAAATTATGCACCTGTAACCTTGTAGATAACATCTAACAGCATGCTGACCACAACTACGAAAACCGCATCTCTACATCAGAAAAATGCTTTTTATAGAGTGTTTCAGAGGCTGAAGAAAAGCCAATAAAATGCAGTGAATGTAAATTCATTTTGACTTCTGATCCAGCAACAGCAGGAGAGGGATGTCATAACCCATCCCCAAGGTCCTCGGCAGATGCAGGACGTCAGTACAACTCTGAAGACTGCAGCAAGTTGAAGCTTTAGAAAGCTATGAGGAGGTAGAAGCCCTCAGCTGAGCAGACCCTCTTGGCTGCTGGCTGTGTGCAGTTACCTCTCTAGCCACAGGCAAGCAAACAGACACCTTTGTTTGAATAGCCCAGGAAAAAAAAAAATAACATTTGGAAGAACTTGTAACAAAGCTGCTCACGGTCAACCACAACACACGCAATTATGAATACGGGGAGTTACAAGGTCACCTTTCTGTGAGACAAAATACAAACTGGCCACAACTCCAACCCGCAGGGCTGGAACAAGTCCCTGTGTCTGTGCTGCAGTCATTCAGTCACCCATGCAGGAGGACAAGATACAAGTCACCAAACAGAGCCATTCCAAGCTGATGGAGAAACATAATAATCAGGAATACAATGTTATTGGATATTTTAACCCAAAAGCAGATCATCTTCAAGCTACTCTGGATTGCACACCACACTCAGTGCTTAGAACAGCTACAGACCTGTGGCAAGCTGCAGCAGAACAAATCCTGTTCGATCGGGCTTTTTTATTTCTGCAGTAATCCAGGAAAACTGTAACTAAGTCCACACAAGGATTTCTTACTAACAAATAGTTCTGACAGAATTAAAATATAACCATTCCTCCCACACAGTAATGATGGAACGACTAGAGCTAAATGGTGCCCCATAATAATTTTACGTGTATGAAGTGTTCCATTTCATTTACTGATATTATAAAAGTGATGCATTGGCCATAACGTTTACTGTTTACAATCTGCAATAAGCTATATCCTTCTCAGGGGAGATTAAATAATCAAGAAAATGTTATCCGCACTACGTATTTGAGAAAAGTAGATTGTGGTGCCAATTACAGATTCTTTCCTATATTAAAAAGGATGTATGTTAGCCTAGGAGGGTGGGGGAAGCGAAAAGAGAGGACTGGAGATTTATTTTCTTCCCATCTGAAAAGAAGTTCACATGCTCATTGTTGGAAAAAATTCCTTAGTCCAACAAAGCCTGAAGAGGAAAAGAATGCTAATGTTCATTTTCAGTAGCTGCCGAAAACACTTCATTATAGGGAAAGAAAAATGAAAGCTGTGATGAACTGTCCCATAGCTCAGACAGCTACAAAGAAAGATCCAGCAGCAGCTAGCAAGCAACTCTGTTTCCAGAGTATCTGTTAGAGGTGAATATTTTAATGACAGTATTTGTTTAACAAATTCTTTATTAGTATTGTTTATACACCATTTTCCACTGGAAGTTCACAGTGATCAATGCAGGCTACTATGAACTGAGTGTAACACCTCCAGAAAACAGATGCTGCATTATTCATTTTACAGATAAGTACATGCAAGTATGAAAAATTAAGTGACTTCTCTGCTCAGAGCGCCAGAAGCACAGCTGTGAATATAATCCAGATACCCCAACTTCCAATGATCTGTTAACCACTAAATATTAGCCTTTCTAAAATGAAATTCAACCTTCCCTCCCATTTCACTTTCCTTCTGACAAGTCTGACAAAGCCAGTACTGAGGATGTTTGCTTCATGTGGCTGACTTTGGAAACCAAAGCTTAACACACACAGAAAAAAAAAATCAACAAAAGACAGCTGACCTTACCACGTGGTAATTCCAAATTCCCTTGTTGTACAGGTCAGTTACCATCACTGCACTCCAGCTGCACAGTCAGCAATAGCTCACGGATTTAAGGTTGCTGGCCAGGAGTAGTCTGGGTTGGAGGCAACGGGGGTCGAGCATCGCCCCAGAACACCTGCTGCAGGCCTGATTCATGGCAGGCACTGCAACCCATGAACTGCCACTGCTGCATCCAACGAGGGAAAGGAATGGATGGGATCATCAGAGAAATGTATATTGCCCCGACAGCTGCTCATCCACATGTCCTGTCTCACACGGACTGTTATCTTTAAGCTACTTTCCCTAAGGCTCTCAGCACTGGGCTATGCATTGCAGCAGCCTGGTGACCCAAATCACGGCAAAAGGTTTAAAATGCTCCTCAGTGCTCCACTTACACTGCATGTTTTCAGTGCTGTAGCAGCTGATACTCTATATCAGAACTTACGCTACTCAAAGCCAAGGATTTCCTACCAATGCTTAAGAAACCCATTATGGTTTAAGGAAGACTTCAAGGAGCAGCAAAGAACTTAGGAAGAGAAAGAAGCTTATAAACAGGAGGGAGAATGACTTTCCACATGCTCTGATAGTGGTAGGACAAGAAAAGGCTTTAAACTAAAAGAGGGGAGATTTACATCAAGCATTAGGAGGAATTTCTTTACTCAGAGAGCAGTAAGGCACTGGCACAGCTGCCCAGTGAAGCTGGAGGTGCCCCACCCCTGGAAGCTCTCAAGGCCATGTTGGATGGGGCCCTGCCCGCAGCAGGGGGGTGGGATTGGCTGGGCTTTGAGGTCTCTTCCAACCTTAATCATTCTGTGGTTCTGTAATTCCACGAAGGAAGAAACAAAGGAAAAAACACTGAAAATTCCAAGCTAAGTAAATTTTCTTCAATTTCTTCGACCAGTAGGAATGACAGTAAGCAATCACAATTTGACTGTCAACACGTAATATACAACCTCAAAAATACAGAAGGAAGTAGAAACTTTAGAAACAAGTGAGATTAATCAATTTTAAGCAGTTTTCAGATGGTCATAAAAAAGTAAAATCTCCCCAAGTGTTTGAGTCCTTAATAGATATGTACATTTCTGCATTCATGTCTTTAAGGTTACAACTGAATAACATCACACTCAAAAGCTTCTCAAAAAAAAAAAAAAATCACCAAATAACATCTTTCGGGTATCTATGCTTTAAAATATTAGCATGAACACACAAGATACCTATGCTGGTTTATAAGCAGGGGCAAAAATCGAAACTTGTTTCCTCAATAGCTATGTCAGACCTCTCATAGAAACAGATTACAGTAACAGTTAAACATACAACAGCTAAATTTCAGCTGAAACAAGATTCACATTATTACAATACCATGCCATAAAACAAGGTATTGTACAAATCATGCATTGTTACAAGTGTACTTAAACTTGCCAGCAGGAAATTAACTCTTCTTATAATATAAAAGACAATTGGAAACGCGTGTGCATCGAAGCCTTTGGAAATATCAGTGAGGTAAATTAGAAACACACCAAATAAATGCACAGCTTTTACAAGAGTAAATACTGAGTACTGTTTTCTGCATGAATTTTAAAGAAATGAACAGTCAGTTTCTCCAGGCCCTGTACCTGACTGCATTTCTGACAGTGTTCCACAAGCCACAGGCTCTGAGAATTAAGCCCAAAGCACCACACCTCTTCCCTGAAATATTCATCCAAGCCACAAAGCACAAGGTTCAGCCTAATCCACAAACCAGCAGCTCCGACACTCGAACAGGCTCCCAGGCTCACACTGATGTCCAGCTTCTGACTCTGATACTGCTATGGCTGTAATGATGACTAAAGAACCTGAATGTGGTTGTGATCGAGTCCTCCTGTTCACTGCATTCTACCAATTAATCTTAAATCTTTGGATCAACTGTTCCAATGGCAGAAAAACATTCTCTCCTTGTCTCTCACAAACATACACCAGAAAATGACCACCTTTACAATACAGCTTATGGTAACACTGCAACCTGTCAGTACAAATGATTTTAATAAATAAATAAATAAAATCTGTCCAGCAGTATTTTCTGAAGCCAGGTACTTTCCACTTTTCCTAACAAGTTGATTTGTTTCTTCCAGAATTTTTTTCTTAAATTGGCTATCTAAATTCAATCTCCCAGGAAAGGCTCCATTTGTCCCCCTGTACTGTCTTTGTTCAACTCAAAAACCTCAGATTTGCAGACACAGAACTCGACCAACACATCTTGGTTTTGACAGTATTACAGCATCACTGTGGAGACACTGAGGGCCACCACACAGCTACACTTTTGAACCTCGAAAAGCAGAGCAGAACACCGATCTGAATAAGTGCCAATTTGTGGCTGACAGCTGTTGAAAAATATTTCGAGTAGCAACCTCGGGTTCTTTCAGCTGTTGTGTTTTCAGCCACAGCGATTCAGGCCGGTCGGTTTCCCCGGCCGTCCCACTGTCTCCTCACAACACAGCCCCAATAACCGCGGTGCGGCGGGGCAGCTCCCGAGACTCCCCGCCCCCTGGCACGGCCGCGGGCGCTCACCGGGCGGTGTCGAGCAGCGGGTGCTTGGTGCCCACCAGCTTGCGGACCTGCATGGCGATGTTGCTGAACTCGTCGCTCAACAGGCACCGCAGGCTCATGAAGGACGTCGGGTACCCCACGATCTTCTCAGCCTCCGACACCACCTGGCTCCAGGGCGCGGCCGAAGGCGGGCCGCACCCCGACAGCCCGCGCCGCAGCAGGGCTCCCCACATCCCTCCCCCCGCCACTGCTCGGCCCGGCTCAGCCCCGGGCGGCGGACCGGCGCGGCCTCATCCCGCCCTGGGGGCAGCCATCTTGCATGTCGTAAACGAGCCGCAAAGCGAGGCGGCGCTGCGCTCCCTTCCCGCTTCTCCCGCCTTCCGCGCCTGACGGTCTTTCCGCGCTGAGTGCGGTGCCTGCTGACCAGGGAGGGCCGCTCCGTGCTCGTCGCCCTCTGGTGCGGAGTCTTTCCCTAACAGCCCACGTCTGAGCTTTGGTGCGTAGAGGTAAAGTTCTGATGAGAAAGCAGTCCCACTGACTGCATTCTTGTGATAAATCGTACCTTTCTGAATACAGACTACATCTTAGTTCGTGTTGCTCCGCGGGGTTGAAGAGTTGCATTGAAGGATACAGTGAAAGAAGCTGCAAACAGAACAAATTCCATCACAAAACTGAAAAAAGAAGTGTAATCCAGGAAAGAACAAACAAATGGAAGTTCTTGAAATGACGGGGGGAAAACACCATTGCCTGTTTCCAGGGATAACAGCAAGGTGCTCTCTGTTCTTACGTCTGAAACAAGGCACAAAACCAACACCACCAGTTTAAAAGTTAGTGTCCTGAGGGATGGGCTTTGGCTGGAGCTCAGAGCACTGGGACTCATCTGTGGTGAGCAGCCTCCCCCAGACCTGAGAGAGAAAAACTGGAATGTATATTGCATTCAGAACCTGCAAAATCTGTGAGTTACAATCTTGCTGTGAGCTCTGCTTTCTGTGCAACCTGTCTCTGTGAGAGTCAGGCTTAACTTAATGAGAGCTGCCATTGAGTTAGCTTAGCTACTGCCACAGAGCAAACCAGTGCTAAATAGAGAGATCCAGTTTACAAACACCGTCTGCAAAGGATAGAGTGTGATGGCATGCTTCTGTGCAGAAAGACTGAGTTAATGAAAAATGCCAGAGGGATGCACTTAAGAGGAAGCAAGGCACCTCAACCTGTAACAGTGACAAGTTCCTTGATCCATTTCTTGAGCCCTGTCCATTCTTGCACTTAATGTGGTAAGTGTTCCGTAAAAAACTAACATGATTATTCAATTAAAGTCTACTTAAAATAATACATGTAAACAGAGCGAGGAGAATTAGAGTTCTATGGGCAGTAAACCTACCATCTACTAACGTGTAAGACTTTAGCTTTTCAAAACTGCTGTTCTTCATGTTATTCTAAGAAACCAAACACCTCTGCTTTTTTTATATAGATTTCTTCTAAGTGCAAACAGTTTAGAATTAGGGCAAGAAGTTTGATAACTACAACGCAGCACAGTGCTACTAAAGCTTCCTCAGGATTCATGACTGTCAACAGTATGTTGGCATTCTTAAAACACAACAATTGCTGGAGAAATAAGGCATGCACTTCATTGCTTAGATGCAAACCTATTTTTTTATTATTTTATTTTATTTATTTATTTTAAACCACAGAATAGTCTGGAATCAGTTTGAAAGGATTATACCATAATACTCAAGGACCTTCTTCCTCATGCTGTCAGCCCAATGCCTTAATTGCAGCCATACTTATGTGTCCATTTTTGACCCCTGGTCCAGGTGCATAGTTTCACCCTGCTAACCTCCTCACTTTTTCACTTCAGTGTACCACAGCATCCTCACTGGCTAATGTTTTCTCATTCTTGTGACAGCCTCTTCATCTTTTTCTCATTAAGTTACAATAATCCTCTTGTCTGCACAGCCTGCATCCTAATCATGGACTGTTCTCTTCATATGCATTTCTGGGTGTGGCCTGTGGAGAGAAACATCAAAGCCCTTTCTCTGTTCTTGTGCTGAGCACCATAAAGCCCCTATTTATATGAAAAACATTTGAAGTCCAGGTAAGCCTAGCAGAGATGTCCACTGCTGTTGGACTTTTCAAGCAGCAGAGAGGAAAGACCATTCTGATGAAGGGTAGTTACGTACACTTTTTTGACATAAAGACTGGGAGGTCCCCTGCCTATCAAACCTCTGGCAAATCCTGTGCCAAATTTCAGTTTCAGAACATGGAGATGCAAAAGATTCTCAGTTATACAGACCAACTGTATTTTTAACATGAGCAAAATACTGTACTTTTCACTAACCTCCTTTCACAAACTGACAACTTTTAAAAATCAGCTTCAGGCTGACACACCAATCGTGGAAAAGTTATTTACAATTTAGTTAAAACTTGTCAGTTACAAGCATCGAAAGTCAGGATCTTAAAATGGGTAATGATAGACAACCCTACCAAGAGGTATTTCCACTTGTACTACCTATAATACTGAGTTTCTCATGCTTTCTTTTCTCTCCTCCTTTCAAGATACAAATAAATAAATAAAACAGAAGCAAAAGTATAGTGTACTCGCCGTTTTTAAGCTGTGGACACAACAGTATGTTTGTTTGCTTGCTTGCTTGCTTGCTTTCTGCTTGGTTCATATCCCATCAGGAATCAATAGAAAAAGCCACACTATTTTAAGGGCTATGTACAATATATGTGTCTATTTCTTTCAAGTCTTAAGTAGAGAAGGAAATGGTAGGTCTTTTTTTCTCTCTATCAATTGACTTTGTTAAGCCTTCCCAGGAAAAGAAAGATGCCACTGCAGGGGGCCAGTATCAAAGTTGAAGAACAAAGAAGAGAGGTGAAGGGACGTTTCTGTTTACAGCAGCATGCTCTGGACTGTATACCATGGGATACATCAAAGCCAGCACTAATGCCAGCTCTGGGTCTTTTCTTTAACAAATGAAATGTAGAATTATTTTCCTGACTGCTATCTAAAGTAAAACTTCTGCAAAAACACTTACACTTGATTGCAGAACAATTGGCCTTCCATAGTTATTCTGGCCCTATGCAAAATAAGTAATGTCCATGGGAGAATGAAGCTAGAAAGGTTAGTATGTTACACTGTCTACACACTATGTAACTAAAGCTTGTTCTGGAAATTGCTTGAGATTTTAATACTTTACAACATTGGGTGCACTCCACAAACATTACAAAAATGTAGGCCAGCAGGAAAATGTCTTTGTTTCTCAAAGTATTTAAGTAGTCTCCCCACCTCACATACATACATACAGTGAATTGATTTACTTCACAACATCCTGGAGAAGTAGACAGTTATGATAATTTCCATTTTGAAAGTCAGAAGGTTTAAACTTAGAGGTTATGTGATTTGTCCAAGGCTTCACAAAAGCCCTAAGGCAAACTGAGAAGAGAATTCTCTTCTCTTGACCCGGCTGTCTGTGCCATGTCTACAATGCCTGTCTTCCTACTAGCTTACAGCCTGCAGAGAAGTGTGAATGCTTATTGATCCTTTAGTTACACACTGAAAAAAAACCCCAGTATAGTTCAATGTCAGGTTATTTCAGTAGGAGACACATGCCCTGGATAGAATTCGGCAAGAAAATATGTAAATTTTTAAATCTGAATATACCTACTGAGATAGCAGTATCAGAAAATGATTTGTTGCTGGTTAATGAATGATAATTAATGCATAATTATTTTGATTTTCCTTAGCAAGTAAATAAATACAGCTGTGATATATGGGGATGCTTTGTGTAAGTAGGAGTGTGTTATCATTTTCCCTTTGCACACAAAGCACAGCACTTGGGTCTATAGTCAGTGCACAGCATGGATCAGGAAACGAAGCACCCAGCGACTCTCGGCAGCACTGCGCAAGCAACAAGGTGAGCCCCCCTGTGCTGCATGCTCACTGCACACAGCCTGCACTGCAAAGAAAACAAAATCAATTTAAATCCCTTTATTTCAGCAAGCTGAGTAGGAATAGTCACAGAGCAGTGTGCAGCTGATAACACCCCTCCCTCAGAAAGTCACTGTTTTTTCACCTCCCAACCCAGTTTCATTTGTAAGGCAGCCTCTTAGGCTGTCTTAAATGACTGGCACTGCTCCACTCAGGGGAATTTGGGCAGGGACTCATAAAACAGCAATGCTTTAGAGCTGAGTAATCTATCGAAGAAACAGGAGGAAGATAAGACAGCGTTAATTCTGGTCATATGCAATCGAAGCTGACAAAGCATCCATCACCCTGTACAATATCAGCCTTTACATATTCAGCTTTATCAGTTTCCCCATTCCTAATCCATCATTAAAAACCCCATGAAGCCTCAGCTAATTAGCCCTACCTCTGCAACTCAGCAACCTATTAACTATTTATTATTTCTGTTTAGTTGCACTCCGGTAGCAGTGAAAAACTCCAACCAGACACATTTTAAAACTGCAACAAAGGAGATGGTCCCTTGCTTATGCAGTTCATGGTCGGGATGAGGGTGAAAGCAGCAGACAGTAAATGACAGCTGTACTGAACAAAGACTTACTCAAACACACTCTATTAAACACTCCTCACCACATATCTATAGATATGGATTTTTTAATATATTTTTTTCCATCACAGCGTCTTTTGAAATCACAGAAGTGGTGCAATTTGAAAAAAATAAACAAATACAAAAAAAAGCAGGATTTTGTCTTTTAGGTGAAAAATAGATTGAAAAACTATCTAAACCTTTTCACAATTAGCAAGTAAGTGATAAAATCCAGCGACTAAAGTCACAGTATAGCAGGATACTGGCTAACAGACAGTATGTGTACATTTTCTATGGATTTCAATAAATAAATACAAGTGTTTCTCTGTTAAAACACTTACGTCACAGGGACTAAATATGTGTAATTTACGAAGTGTTGTGTATGTTTTGCAGCTTGCTATTCCCATGCATAATCAAAGCATAGATAGAATATTCAGTGTTCTTAATTTCTGCTAGCGATGCTCAGTCTGGGGGAAGACCTGTGTACCTTTTTGTGTTTTTGTCCTTTTTTTTTTTTTTTTTTACTTACATGGGAAGCTATGTACCATCCACCAAGGCTGGGTTGATTTTACCTTTGAAGTAAACCTTGCAGAAGTCACTGGTGCATTTTTTTTATCTCCCCTTTGGTTTTTGTATCTTTTTATTTATGACTCCCTTTTGAAGAGTGCCTGAAAAATATGGTTCCTGAAAAACCCACTACCCACTTGCTGAAGAGTGCAGCACAGTGTGAGCACTCAGCACCAGAGGCTTGGTGCTAGCTTTCTGTTTAATGATGAACTTTGAAGGCCAAAACATTTGAGGATGTTGTTATTCAAAGGCCTACTCTCACTCCGTACCTGCTTTACTAACAGTAAAGCAGTACAAAGGTGGTAATGTTTTTCTGGGAACAAGATCTGGATATACCAAAGTCAACCTGGAAAATGGTTTTATAAATTGTTTTAGGTGACACAAAGAAAATAATTTGAATCTGTACTTTGAATTCTGTGTCTGAACAAAGGAATGTATTTTAAATAGCAATAACTAAATGGCTTTGGGGAAATGAAAACAGAAGTATTCCTCTATTACTAAACTGTACTATCTATACATTTCCTCCCTGGTTTGGGCAAACCCTTCTGTTTTTCATTATGATTTCCTCTGCTTTTGAATTTGTCCCTCTGCCAATCCATTGGAGACAAAGAATACTGACCATTGTGGTGCAAGGGGAGATGCATTCATTTTTATCTAGCTCTTTACTCACTGCATCTGTTCTCCTTTTAACCTCTGTAATTAAAATGCCTGCCTGCCTCTTCAATACGTGCTCTAAAATGATTAAAATGTTAACAACATGGCAGTCATAGTTATTGCTGCTGTACACGAGAAGGGACGATTGATATAGGCCAACATAAATGGAAACTATGGTAGGAAAACCACAAGCTGCAAATGCAAAATGCAGTGTAAGCATATTGCATCCCTGATAAGCACTGGTTTAAAATGCTTAATGGAAGAGAATGAGAAATCAGTCAACTACAAAGTATTTCATGTGGCATGTCCACTCAGATTCCACCTGTCTGCATTTTAAGGATTTCTTAGATGCTCTAACAAGTCTCTCATGTTTAAGAAGCCAAAATGGATGTATTTTCCCAAACATCCAGCCCTGATTCTTCTAAATTCTCTGAAACTCTTTAGGCTTTTGTTTCTTGAACACCCTATGGACAGGTGTTCCACAGTTATGCATTATGTGGAAAAAAAAACCCTACTTCATTATGTTTATTTTAGAGGTCCTAAGGAACAGTTTGCATTTAAGTTTGCATGCCCAAGCTAGTCTAAAATTAGGCTTGAACAACATCCCCATCCTTTTCTTTTTTAATTCCCCCTGACTTGCTTCTCACTCCTTCCCTGTTAATTTTATCCTCATATTTTCTCTGGAAGTTTTATGAGCTACAAAGGCATCTGTATTAAAATGTTCATCTACTACATACCAAAATTTGAATGACCAGAAGAGGTGCAGTCTTTCAGAGAAGCACTCTTCCACAGTGATGTCAATCACTTGTAAGTTTAAAACTGAACTCACATCATTCCAGAGCTACCAAGTGACAGTGACCTGGTTTTTGGAGGTGCTCAGCACCCACCACCTCCTTGGGGGAGCTGCAGGCACTCAGCAAGCACAAGAGAAGACTTTTATGCAAAGTGTCTGCCTGATTCTGGGCACTCGAGTATTAAATTGGTATTCCGGATTCAGCTTCATTGCATTGTAACACAGGAAATAGTCTCAAAGTGAAATTAAGAACCTTAGGGCTGGTGGTGCAGCCTCTACTTACAGTGTTTTGAGGTAAAACGTCTTCTTGAATTAAATATTAGTAACTGGGAATCTTTTTTTTTTTTTTTTTTTTTTTTTTTTTGAATCAGTGGCAAATGCTACAGAGGACATTAATCATACACACTTTGTATAGTACAAACATACAGAACATTGCTGTATCAGAGGTCTTTGTTAGACATCCAATTTTCAGATTTTTATCTGTTTCCATAGTAAAACACACTATAAAACTTTCATGTTCACATTTACCTGTACAGTTATCCAACAGATAAACTTTCCATCTGCCCTATATTTTTTCCTTCTTTTTCTGTTCCTCTCTCACTTTTGGAATTTGCTCAGACCTACTCTCTAGCCAAATTTCTCTTATTTTTTCCCCCTTCAGTATATTCCTCTCTACATTTCTTTTTGCTTTCTCACCACCTTTCTATGTGTCAGCCTTGTTCCAGTTCTTCTCCCCAGTGGCATTCAGAACTCCTGCTACTTTCATATACTCTCACCATTTCAAGTCGTTTTCCCACATGCTCTCTTTCACAGAACACCTTCCTTCCACTGATTTCCGAAGCACAGATGCTTGTTCGCTTTCCATGATGGCAACAACAGCTCTAAAAGAAACATATAATTTCCCCTCTTGCAATTCATGCACAAATGACTGGCATGTTCTGCCTGGAGAAAGCCTTTTGAGTTTCCTTGCTTTTGTGGAATCTGTGAAAAAGTCTGATAAATTACAGCTTTAGCAGTTATTTCAAATAACTTTATTTGCAGCCAACCGGGGAAAAATCTGCCAGTGGTGTCATCTCTTCATTCTTTCAAAGGTCATTGGTGTTTCACGAGTGAGCTCAAAGTGGAGCTAGTTCAGATGGAGACTCATTTTTTCCCCCCAACAAACATTTTAGATTACATGTTCCAGCAGTGACAGCACTGTCCAATGCGATGTAAGAACTAGGTTCTAGTTCAGAGTGTGACATTCTTCAAGTATCACAGAATCACACAATCACAGAATCATGGGGGCTGGAAGGAACCTTTGGAGATCATCCAGTGCAGGGCCACTGCTAAAGCAGTTTCCCTAGAGCAGGTTGCATGTACATTTTTCCAACTTCCCAGGGATGGAGGTGAGGCTGACTGGCCTGTAGTTTCACAGGTCCTCCTTCTTATGCTTTTTGAACACTGAAGTGATATTGGTTTTCCTTCAGTCTTCAGGCACCTCTCCCATTCTTCATGATCTGCTTTCAAAAATAATAAAAGTAGTTTGGCAGTCACTTCTGCCAGCATCCTCAGCCCTCATGGGTGCATCCTATCACGGTAAGGTACATGTTTCACCACCTTGTGCCTCTCCCTAAGATTTCTCATTTGTGAAAGAGGTGTAATACAAAATGATAGTTGTAATATTAGTCAACAACAGAGAAAAAGGTTCCAACTCATAAGATGAGAGCCTGGGTTTAGTTCAAGTAAAACCAATAAACTTCTGCCTGCAGCTCTTCACAATGGGGCTATATGCAAGAAGCTATTCCTCTCATTTTCCTGAGAGGTGAGACAAATTCTTGACTCTCAGCTCCCTGAAGTTACCCAAAGCTGAAATTCTGTATCAAGCCTTTCGCATGAGAGCAGGGTGGAATTTGTTTGTCATCATCTCCCATCAGCATCCTCTGGTGATCTGAAAGGGCGTGGTGAGGGCATCAATTCTGCTTTAGTTACAGCTTTGTGAAAAGGAAAAGATAACCATGTGGCTTCAAGAATCCTGGATGGAGATAGACATATATGCTAGTCCAGTTTAAAGGGGAAAAAAAAACAAACTTACCTGCGCTGCACTGAGAACGATTCTTGGGACTGTCTTTAAGCAAAATTCATTTTTGGTTATGGCAGTAAGAGACGTAGATTATTATCATTACTGGTACATGTACGGTTTAATTAGAAAAAGCTACACAGTTCAGGAAAACAAAATCTTTCCAGATAATAGTTATACTAATTGCTTAAAAGTTTATAAATCAAAGCAAACTGAATAAATTGCAGGAGAAAGAGGCTGACAAGAATCTCCTGAACTTCAACAAAGCAATGCAGAGTCATGCACCTGGAAAGGAATAATCTTACAGCAGTACACCAACTAGAAAGCAGCTTTGCAGAGCAGGCCCTGGGGTGCTGGCATCCGACCAGCTGAACATTTGCCACCAATGTGCCCTTGCAGCAAAGGCTTGGGCTGCATTAGGAAAGGCATTGCCAACAGGTCACATGAGGTGATCCTTCCACTATGTTCAGGTCTGGTGAGATACGTCTGGAGTGCTGGGTCCAGTTCTGGGCTTCCCAGTACAAAAGAGACAGGGATGCACTGCAACAAGTGCAGCACAGCACTACAGAAATAATTTACAGACTGAAGTGTCTGATGCAAGAGAAGAAGCTGAGATCTAAAACTGTTCATCCTGGAAGGGGCTCAGGGGGATTTCATCGTGTGTAGAAACATCTGATGGGAGGAAGAAGATGGAGCCATACTCTTTTCAGTGAAAACTTAGGCAGCAATGGGCACAAATTGAAATGCAGCAAATTGAAACATAATTTTTTTTTTACTGTGAAGGTGGACAAACTCTGGAGCAGGTTGTCCTGAGATGCAGTGGTTACCTTGGAGATATTTGAAACATTACTGAATACAGCTGTGAGCAACATGCTCTTCTTTGAGGAGAGAACTCAGGTTCTTCTCCACAAGAGTCTCCCAGTCTCCGCTATTCTTTGATTCCAGGAATAAAGAATGTTTTCCTGTGCTGAAAATATATGACACAATCTAGTCCTGAATATGTTTGTTACATATTCTCATAATGTCTTTGGGATTTTGACAGAATGTAAATGCATTGCCATGATATATTAGGGTGTGTAAAGTTCATGTAAATCTAACCGAGAAGATCAAGAGATTGAATCACCTGTCATGTAGGATTCTGGTGAGATACTGGCAGGAAAGCAAGCATTGCAATAGAAGAGTAATTGTCAAGTAATCATACGTCAATGCTCAACTTTATCCAGGTCTAAAACATTTAGTACATGTGACTGTAGATGTGTTTCTTTGGGTCCAGGAAAGACATTAATAACCTACTGCATCTTGTATAAGCATTGCAGGGGGTAATTTGGACAAAATGATGTAATGTTTTTGAAAGTATGACAAGAAAATTAAGGATGAAGAAACTCCAGAATGACTTTTATGAATGAAAGCAACCTGTAATTGTTTTCCATCCCTTGACAGATGTTACTTAAACTGACATAGTATATCATGCAACAAAGCTCACAGGGGAGATACAGAATTATGAGAAAATGTATAAACCACTATCTGTATTGTAAAAAAAATCTTTTATTCTTCACAGAACGACAAAGAGAGGAGGGATGCCTTTTAGGAAGAACTTGATGTAGATTGCTATAATATTTTCAGGAGCGTATAAGCACAAATGATCTATTTTAAAAAAGAACTAATTTTAAGAATATGGAGAAATTTCCATCATATCCTAATCACAATTTCTCTGCACCTCCTCCTATCTCTGTAGTCTCTGTGAGACCCATTTACTGAAGTGAAAACAAGAAATTTCCCTCCTGCTTTCTTCTGTAAAAGAATGAGAAGATGTGGAACTGGCCCTTGTCAAAAAATGGCATGTGATGAAATGAGTTTGCCTTGGTTGTACACCTCAGTTCACCTCAGAGGGTGTTTTACAGCCATGGGCAGCTGCAAAGCTCACCATCTTTGCTTCCAAGTTTGACAGTTCCTTGGTTTCAAGGTGTGTGAGGAATGTAGGAGGGAGGCATAGGGTACAGGTAGGTCTCTCAGGTACCCCAGCACCATAGGGCAGCATTTTGGATTTGAGCCACGAAGAATGAGAAGGCCCCAGGAAAGTGGGGCTCTTACCAACCTGCTTTACAAAGCAAGTGGAACACTGTGCTGAACAAATGAAACATCAGAGAAGGCTCACAGGTTTCATTCTGAGGTATAGTCCTTAAAATGAATGAGGTCTAGAGGCTGCAAAAGTATGGTTTTCCATCTCCACATTCAAGTCTTATTTGATTTATGCCTCTCCCTGATCTTTGGCTTCATATTAAGTATGAAACCATCACTGCAGAGTTACTGAGTAATGGTGGAGAATAGGCGGAGTGGCAGTAGACAGGTGCACACTTTACCAATATGGCTTTACACACATCACCGATACCTTTTCAAAGGTTTAATCTCAACTGTTTTTGAGTGGTGTGGGTGTTCTTTGATGCTGAAGAAGGAAAAGATTTCCTCTTGCTTACTTTTGCCGTAGGAGACATTAGATAGTAAACAAACAAAAAAGAAAGACGTCTTAACGGAAGACTCAGAAGTACTTAATTTCTTTCTGATTATCAATATTTTCTTTTTGATGTGAACTTTTAGGCAAGAAGAGCGATCACTAATAGCAGTAAATTGTTCAGCATTTGCCAGAACTTTGAAAGACATGAACAGTATTAGGGCTCTGTCTTGCCATTAATCTGCACAGATTTGACACTGATACACTGAAGCAACAGAAAAAAATCTGAAATATTCATCAATATTAAAATACCTCCGAACATTTCCAGACCTTCATATCTGGAAAGCCGCCATGACTCCCATTTCAACCACCACACCGTGCTGGCTTTGGACAGGCTGCATATTGACATTTTGCAGAACAGCCTCTAATCGTCTGAGGAAGCTCTGGATTGAGATTAGTATCCACAGCAGACAGGGATCTACAGACACTGCTGTGGGTGAGTAATGCTGCGGGCGCTCGTCCCAGCTCAGGAATGAGTGGAATGCACCCCTTCTGCAAGGTGTGGGTGAAATAACATCACTGGCGTGAAAGTGGGGAGCTGAAGGAGCTGACTCCAGGGAGAAGTTCACGGGCATATTTCCGTATGCTGGAATAAGAGGAGAAGGGAGGGGAGGGGAGGGATCAGATATTTTAATTAATTAGTGCATTTATTTGCTTCTGGTGGCATAAATAATCTGTCATCTCAGTGTGTCATACAGAAAGTCGAAAGAACATTTCCACTTCGAGCCAAATGAAAAAAATTCGTTGTAACAGCGCTTTTCTATGAGCACTTATAACAAATGTCTACATTTAATTAAACACTACATCAAACCAAACCCCCGTATTTAAATTTCTGCCTATGATGGGCTCACCTCAGATACAGCTGAGACAATAACAAGTTACTTTACGACAGACACGTATTTTCCCTAACGACCGGCATCACTAAGCAGCCTGCCCGAGAGCCGGGGGTCCTCCTGGAAAGCAGGGAGCCATCCGCTGTGTTACCCCGGGAGGAGCCAGGAGCCGCGCCCCGCCGCGCGCTGCCTGCTGCCCGGGGCGGCCGGGCGCAGGTGTGACGGCAGGCCGCGCCTGGCGCCAGGAGGGGGAGCTCCGCGCAGCGCCCGCGGGCGGCACCTGGCAGCCTGCTCGGCCCCGAGCTCCTCAGCCCGTGCCAGTGCTTCGGGGCCGCTTGCTGACTGGAAAACTGGGCCTTCTCACTTGCCTCGTCCGCGCGGCTGGTAATATCAAAGAGTTATGCGTTAATAAAGACCGGACAGAAGAACTTAGTTACGGCAGTGTTGCTTTTGTGTTCTCTAAAACGCTCTTTGAAAGAGCGCCCTTTAAAAATGTATCAATACTAATAAATTGCAATGCGAATAATAAAACACAAATTAAGCTGGGGCGATTTATTTAAGCCGACTTGTTCACACCTGTCACTTGGTGTTTGTCTTCCAGAAGTCTAAATTGCTCTGCTTCCAAAAATTCAAGTGCAAATTTAGAACTGGGAATGCAAAGCCTCAATAGGACAAAACCACCCCACTTGGCAAACTGCCGTGTGCACAAAACGCTGATTTAGGCAATGGAAGAAAAAGATAGGGCTTTTCTAGGACTCAGATGCAGCAGAGACCTGGACTTCGGCTTCAGAGGTGTCTTAGTGTCCATCAAAAGGCAGATTGCATCACTTTTTTTCTTCCTAGCTTTGAAAGTAACCAACGATCTAAGCAAAAAACTCAGAAAACTCTCCAGCAGATGAAACAGTGAGACTATGGAGTGCAACTGGGGCTCACTGTGGGAAGCCTGAAGTTCCCAGTCTTCTTAAAGATGAGTTACAATTAGGAGTATTATCTTTTTTTTCCTGCTCTCTTTGAAAAATCTTAATTTTGCTTCAGAAAATGGAAACGTATTTGGAAAACCTTTATTTACAAAATAAAAATTAAAATAAAATAAAAAATTAAGAAAATGTAATTCCTTCTTTCCAATCCACAGTACACAATAGCATCAACAAAAAAAAAAATCCCCTTGAAAATGTCACCATGAGTTTGGTCTCTTTAAACTCAGAGAAAAAAAAAACAAAAACATTCACCAACTTCCACAGGGTCAGGATTTCATCTTTGCCTGGTGTGTGCCTACTGACACCATACTGCTCTGTACCTCTGCCTGGGAGAACAAATGAAAGCTGTGCTACCGATCCAATCAGCCACCCTTATTGACCTCTTTGTTATCCAGAATCCATATTGAGCACTGCTAAACCAGGTTTCTGTATCAAAAATATAGGCTTTCGTGCAAGGAATGTGTGCTGTCACAGTTCAGTAGATGTATTTAACATTAGGGTCTCTGTAATGTAAACACCAGATTTATTTTTCTTAACTTTTTGGAGATGTTCAGATCAATGCCACTGTATGACTGACAAATTTATGGCTCCTGCAGATTCTGATATTCTGCTTTTCCTTATGAGCTCATGAGCTAGCACACTAAAACATAAAAGCCTTCCTTCTGTAGTCTTTGCCTCCCCATTAACACATGGAACAATTAGACAGCTTCCAAATCTTATTTCAGTACCTACAAATGTCAGATAGTGTCTGAGCACTCTGAATGAGTAAACTTCTGTCTTGATAACTGATGGTCCTCCATATGTTGTCACCAGAAGAACAACTTCCCAGGAGTAAGTAGTATAATTATACGTAATACATAAAGGTAATAACAGCTCTAGAAAGTTAGGAGATGCGGCAGTTGCAGAAATAGTGCACTGTCAGATGGAGAGATTTGGACCAAGAGAGGGAGAACTTTTGTAACCATCCAAAGTCTGTAGTAGATACCAAGAAAAAGAGGATACACTGAGACTGTGGCTTTTAGCCAGTGGTCGATGAGGCTCTGAGGGACTGTGGGCTGTTTTTAGGAGCTTACTTGAGAAAACTGAGCCTATTGTCAGGAGGCATTAATCCACATCCACATTCAAAAGCAGTGAGCATTTGGGAAAAGAAATCTGAAAGCCCTTGGTTTGGGTGATCAAGAAATGAGGGTCAGAATTGGTAGCAAGGGCTTTGAGAGGTGTTCAGTTTAAGACTGTCAATTGTTAGTCAGGAAAATGAATGCCAAATTTGATCCTAAAGGTGCTCACTGTAACCTGCTGAAGCCCATTCACAGCACTTGGGCTTGCAGTTATTAAGTCCCTTCTGATATTAAAAGCAAGTCTTCTTATGCAGGGAGCTTAGGATTAATCTTTCTGTCAAATTATCAACTCACACTGCTAAATTGATGCAGTGAAACGGCACTTTATTACAATATCTATAGCAAGTGTTGCAAAGAAGTAGTCTATTTTGTATTTTCAGATGTATCACTAAACAATAACCATTTAAGGCAACACAGTGATTCTGTTCAGCTAAAGGTCCGAGATCTTCATTCAAATTGTGTTATCAGCTCTACAGAGAAACTGGTGATGTGTCCCTAATGCAAAAATTCATTTTGCCTTCTTCCTGACTGCATGAATCAGCAAGGTGCTGGTGATCCAAAGCAGGAAGGTTCTCTGAGGTTGGCTCTCAGAGGTTTCAAACCTGCAGCTCTGATGCTACACGAGATGGTGCTTATAAGCAACTTCCCCTTATCCTGCCTATCCTGTCTCTGCCGTGGGAGAGGCATGCTGAGATCCTGGGAGCACCTCTTGCGATTGATGAGAGCTTGGCCGCACCGACTCATTTGTAACAGGATCCTGGGAACAGAAAAGGATGTGGCTGCTGCTGCTGGTGGTGCGGTGCAGCAGGAGGAAGCCTCACCAAGCTACCGTATTGTGGAGCTTGCCTGTAGAGCTGCGAGTTAGCTTCCAAAAGATTCAGAGCTCGTTGCATTTTTAAAATGCAACAAACAAGAAAAGACTAATCTTGCACACGAAGGACCTGGTTTTCCCAACTTCGTTCTCCCTCGGGCTACCGGGGGAGAGGCAGCACCTTGCCTCGCGGCGGCCGTGACCCCGCTGCTCTGGAGCGCGCTGTGATTCCTCATTGTGCTGAGTGAGTGCTGCTGCTTCCTCGCCCGTGATGCTCGCTGCTCTCGCAGCCGAGGCCGCACAGATCCCGGTTTGCTCCCATTCCCGGTGCCTCAGGGGGGCTGTGCTCCGTGTCCCTCCCCACCGCGCCGTAAGCGAGGCTCGCTTCAGCCGTGAAGCGAGCAAAGCAGTTTTGCTGAGCACTGTACTCAGAAAACCACCAGCGATTTCGCGAAGTGTAAACGAGACGTTCCTACACGCGACACCGACTTATTTCTGCTGGACGGCATTTCGCGAGGAGCCTGTCCATCCCCACGCGGAGCTCACTTTAACCCATCATTCCACCGCGCTTCCTCCAAAACGCACCGCTTCACAGCAGCGTGACCCGCGCCGTACGATCGCGACGCCGACCGCGGGCACCGCGGCGGGGCAGAAAGGCAGCTCCTCGAGGCGGGGGTTCCACGCGCGTCCGCGGGTTCGCGGCTCCCCCCATCCCACCTCCGAGCAGGGGCGGGGGTCCGCCAGAGCTCCGCCCCGCGCTGGGCGCGTCGCCCTCCCCCCACGCCCCCCCCGGCTGCATGGCGGGCAGCGGCGGCCGATTCGGTGGCGGCAAGCTCCGCCCGCCGCCGGCCCGAGGCCGGCCTCCCGTCCCCGCCGCCGCCCCCTCCGCGGCAGCCTGCCAGCAGCGCCACAGCAGGCGCGGGGCCGGCTCTCTCCGCGCTGCCTCCGCACGCCCGCGCCTCCGCCGCCGCCGCCGCCCGCCCCGCCGCGCCGCTCCCATGCGGGCCGGCGGCGAGGCAGAAGATGGCTGACTCGCCGGGGCACCCGCGCCCCTGCCCGCCCGCGCCCCCCGCCCGCCCGCCGCCACCGCCGCGCTCCCCCCGGGCCCTCCGTGGCGCCGCCTGGCAGCGCTGAGAGCCGCCGCCGCTCCCCGATCCCCCCCCCTTACCCCACCCGCGCCCCTCCCGGCCCCCCCAGAGCACCAGCAGCCATTTCATCTCCGGCACCAAGTAGGCGCAAAAAATGGCAGAAATGGAGAAAGAAGGGAGACCTCCCGAAAATAAAAGGAGCAGGAAGCCAGCGCACCCGGTGAAGCGGGAGATCAACGAGGAGATGAAGGTAGGTGCTGTGATGGGGAAGGGAGCGGGGTCTCCCCCCCGCACCTCCCCCCCCCCCGCCGCCGTCGTGCATGGAAATGGAATAAGAAAGGATCTTCTGTCATTTTTTTTTTTTGTAGGATGCACTGAATGTGTCTCAACTCCGCCTCCTGGGCTGAAAACAGAGACGAATTCACAGGCTGCAAATCCTGTTCATTGACCAGCTCTGATTTATTTATTTCTTAAAAAACTCTCCCCTCTTGGGTTCTTCAGCTCCCGGGGCGCCAGAGATGAGCCTTCCCCCCCCCCCCCCTTTTTTTTTTTTTTTTTTTTTTTTAAGATAGCCACCCCCTCAGGTTGCGGGGGGGAAGCTGTAAAGTTGGGAAAGAAAGGGCCCTCTTTTCATCCCCCCTATTTTTCTCCTTTTCCAGTAGCCAGCTGCAACTGTGTAATTAAATTGTCAAAGTGAAATGCAGCGCTCCCAGTCGCGCATCCTCCGTGCGCTGAGCCCCGGGCTCCATCCTCCCCGCTCCGCTCCCGGCCGGGGTGCGCCGAGAGGTGCCCGCGCGGAGCCGCTTATTTGGAGCCCTTACTGCTCGGGAGGCGGCTGCTCCAGATGCTGGGGTGGCTGCGACTGCACACAAACAGCCTTCGGCATTTCCTTCATCCTTAGGTCTCTGCTCCGGGCTTGAGCGGTATTAGTTGTTTTGTGTGTGTGTGTGTGTGTGTGCGCCTGTTTTCCACGCCTGTGCCACCTCTGTTTGTTTTACGTCTCTGATTCCCCAAAGTTGGGAGCAGCGTAGTGCGAGTCTCCAGCCGAACTTCTTGTTGTTTGAGGCACGTATGAAGTGATGAAAGCGGTGTGCCCTGCTTACGGGATAAAGCCCCTCTCATTTCCCTTGAACATGTCCTTTATTAAAAGACTGATTGTCAGTGGAGGACTGCCCGGAAAATGTCACATGTTTGCATAGTGTATATATACGATATAGACCAGTGTATAAATATGCATGATGTCTAATGAAAATACCTCTGCTTTCCGGAGCGCTGATCTCCCCATGCAAAATTAAGCAGAGTGCGCGATCCCCTCCCCTCTCCCGTTTTGCACGGCGCTGATTTCGGAGGGGCAGGCACACGGAGCTGCGCGCACATCAGCTGCGAGCGGGGACGGGAGCCGCATCCGTGCCACTAACAAAATAACGCGTCGCCTCTTTGGGAACAAACCAGTTTCAGCTCCCGAGAAACGCTGTTCCTCTTTGCGAGGTGTATGGCACGTCCTATTTTCGGAGAGTGCTCTGTGAGAGTCCTTGCTCGCTCACTGTGCTCCTGCACAGTTTTTGGAGGGCTGTGGGGATGCGTGGTGCAGGGCATTGGCCCTCAGAACGTTGCTTAATGCCATCTATACGGATTGCAGCTTTTAAGTTTCGTAGGTTCTAGAATTACAAATTAGCTAATTTTAATCAAAACATGTGAAATGTTATCCTGGCTGGATATAAAGGCTGACTGTGCTGGATCCTCTGGGTTTGTTTTGTTTACTTTGGCTGCAGGCGCACTCAGCGGTTTGGGAGATAGTTGTTCTTCTGCAGTATAACAGATGTTTGTCTGAAAGGGTGAGGAAGAAACAAAAACAACATTGTGTGAAGGAGAAAAATTACACAATTTTAAACGAATGCTTTGGTATTAAGCACTGGCATTAGCCTTCGTGTAGAGAGTTTCTCTTTTTTTAATCACTGATAGCTGCTTAGGGCTGCGGATCTCGGGATTTCGGCTGGCTCGGTAATTAAAGGCAGATAGAAACGGTGCTTTGAACAGATAGGATTTGAAGTGGGGAGGGAGCTAGCCGGTGGCAGAACCTCTGCACACCGCAGGCCACCTTGCAGCATGAGCTGTGCTGCGATGCCATTGTGCTGCGCTGGGCAGCCGCGTCTTTAGCAGGACAGTTGGCTGCTATGATCCACGGGGGGAAAGAGATGGGGGAGGAAATAATAGCAGTTTGGATTTTTGGCTCCTTGTTGAGGAAGTTGAAATCCTGTGAATGTTGTGTTTGTGTTTTCCGTGTGCTGAGGAGTCAAGACGTCGAGTTGCTCTCCATAAACCCGAGGAGTACAATAATGTAACAAATTGGTTGCATTGTGCAAAATGTGTGCGGCGAAATGACAGAGGGAACACAATGTGCCCTTGTGTAGGGCCGTATCTGTAACGTTCAAACGGCCTGGCTGTTTCCCTTCATCTGAACTGCTTTCATCTGGACCAGTGTAAAATAAGCTCTGGTAAGTAATCACGGCAGAGCAGAAAGAAAGGAATGTATACAGCAATAGACAGCCTAAGCTGTAAAAACTGTAACCTGAGTATCAGCAGCAGATCAGATATCAAGGCTTGAAGGTAGGGGAAATGAAAGAGATGAAGGGGAGGAAAAGACGAGAGAGGGAATGGAAAAGTCAGCTTGGAAAGTGAAGGAGAAGTAGGAGGGCCCCCTCAGGGAAATTTGGCTCAGGGATTAGGGAATTTTATCATGGTGTACAGTGACCTACTCAGGTTTCAGCCCACAGTGGATCAGATTGCCTCCCTTTGCTAGCAGAAAGAAAAAGGGCTGGTGTGGATGTGTTTTTTTTTTTTTTTTTTTTCTTTGGGTAATAAAAAGGCCATTGGTACAAGTATCTATTTTAAGTACTGCAAACGCAAGGCACTATGAATGAGCCATAAAATTCCTTCAAGATTTGCAGTTTGATATGGTCAGATATTTACTCCAGCCTGATGACAAAACCCAGCATTTGCCTGGTGTGCTTCTGCACTGTGCCACTGCTCGGTCTGAGTGCGGCCGGTATTCATGCCGCTTGCTACTGCCTTGTGCCAGAGATTGAGTTACATTTTTGTTATCACTAACCCCATGTACACCGTGGTTATAACAAATTTTAATTTGATACAGTGTTCTGTGCTAAGAGTACATGACTCTGCACAGTTTTCTGATATTACGTTTCAATGAAAAATATGTTCAGGGGAACTGTTTTTGTTTCTTTGTGACCTTCAGTCACAGCCTTCCTTTCTGCTGGTGTTCTTTATTTTGTCCCTCTTCCTTCTTAGCATTGTAATCTCCATCTCCCAGCCCGAGGTAGCATTGTTCATCTCGTGCTCTGGAAGAAGGGCAGACAGCTGCTCTGAAATTCAGTGGTGTCATTCCTCACGTGCTGGTGAATAGCAGGACACCCAATGGTTTCAAAGGCAGCAGAATCAGGGAACGTGGCACTATTTCAAATCTAAACAGTTTTTTTTTGTTTGGTTGGTTGTTGGGTTTTTTTTTAGTTTAATTGATGAAAGTGTTCGTGGAGGCTCAGTAGTGTCTTCACATTCATCTCCTCTGTTTATCCCCCCTTTTTCTCCCTGCTGTCAGGCATCAGTGCAGCTTGAGGGCGGCATCCTGGTACCCCCAAATCCTGTGAGAAATTGATGTGAGGAGTTGCAGCAAGTAAGTTGTACTGGAAGTCCTCCTGAACAAACAAGTCAGTGTCTCCACATGTTTGGAGTCTCTGTCAGTTGAAAAGCTAGCAGCTAATTTGTGCTGTAATTTCACAGAACTGCTCCACGCACGCAAGGAGTTTACCATCTATAAATATTCTCAATAACAAATTTGGATCTAAAATTGGGCTCTGTTCCTGATGCCTAGAGCTTAAGGCAGCCCCATCTGTTATAGCTTAATAGTAAACTCATCAGAAGATATTTCGGTTTAGTGTTTTAATATTCCCCATTTGGCATTTAAAAGTACTACTGTCAGAGTCAGGAAAGCGGTGGAAGAGGCAGAGCTGTGCTGTGCTCGCAGTGAGCCAGAGAGCTGAAAATGTTAAAGAGATTTCAAGGAAACTCCTCCCTACTCTCCTGAAAAGCAGAAAGTGTGGAAGTGGAAAAGCAGACAGACTCTATCCTCCGTGCTGTTTTGGGATTGCCAGGTGAGGTTTTTCCACGGAGCCTGCGTGGAAGTGGGGTGGTGGCTGAGGGGAGATGTGTCCCTGATGCTCCCTCTCCTTGTGCTGCGGGGTGGGCTTGGCATGGTGCTGAGGTCCATGTTGCAAAGCCAGCCCTGTGTCTGGTGGGATGTGGGAACTAGAGAACACTGAGAACTGGTCCTTGCCTGAACGTCTGACTGTGATGTTCAACATGGCGACAATGTAAATAAGCAAGGAAAAAAATAAAGGCACCCAGTTTATATCATGAATACAGACACGTTTTTATTTCCTCCATGCGGAGAAAGCAAGAAGTGAATTTGTGGGGCTGTACACCTGGCGGGCCGTGCGTGCAGGGAAATGGAAGGGAGCCACCGCGCTTCCTCCAAGATCTGAAATAAACATTCAGCAGTAAAACCTAGAAGAAAATGAGTCTGACAGACACGTTCTCCTGTGCACTTCCTGCCTCCGTGCTTGCCAGGCGGGCTGTGCAGGGCCAGGCCGTGCCCCCTGTGGGTAGGGCTTATGGAGAAGGAGAGACAAGAGCTATGAGGTGAGAAGAGAAGCATAGGTCAGCTTCAGAGGGTATTAATTAGTGAAAATTTGGGAAAACTATGCATTGTAACGTAAAAAGAAAAAGTCAAGCCATAGGTGTACTGTTACGATGAAATGAATGCTGAAGCGGAAATGAAAGTGATTATCTTTTTATTGCCTCACATATAAGTCAGCTCCACGAAGGAGAGAAACTGCAGCCAGGCGAGTTACTACACTCTTCTTTGTCTTTCCCATGAATTAGGAAGCAAATTCAAATCAAAATACCAACAAGCCTGGGGATTCCAGAGGGGAAGATGCTTCTACATAATACAAGAATAGGGAAATCATACACGCACATTGCCTCGCAGGAGTAGGGAGTGGTTTGGGGAATAACAGGGAGCAGAAAGAGGGGTTGGTGAGGAAGGGAACCTTCTGGCTGGGTGCAGTGAGATTTGGCGCTGTCATTTCACTGTGAGGACTTGAATCTGGATTTCAGGTTCCAGCTGGGTCGTGGGATTGCTGCGAAGGGATTTGGAGATGCTGCACAAAGTTTACTGATCCTTCATGGTGTCTTGGCCATGTGGCTGGGATGTGGAGTGCAGCTGGCAGCCTCCATTCTGCAGACCCTCCACATCCTTTTGGAAAGTGTGTCTGAAAGCAGGCATGGGCATGGTTTGTGCCTTTGCTGTCCTGGTACATAGAAGCTTGGAATTGCAGCTCTGTGCACATACTCCATCCTGTCATCCTTGCTAGTTCTTACTTCACATTCTACTTGGGCTTTGACAAGTCCATCGTCTCTCAGTTCAGCTGGTCCCTCTGGTGTGCTCCATCACTGCTTCTTCCTCTCTCCTACTCCAATGTCAGGTCCTGCATTCTTGCTTTTCTCAAGCAAACACTGTGGTTACAATCATCACCCTTTCTTTCACTAAGCCTTTGAAGCTTCATCATTCATTAAGCTTCTGCTCTGCACATACGAGTTGTGTATTAATTGATTTACTTCCTTTCTTTTACTTCATCAACAAATGAGGCTTTTTCTCCTCCTCCATTCACACAGAGAAAAATTGTCTCACCTCATTTTTAGTTTGATTATTGCCACCACACTGGTCTTTGCACGTTCCCTATTGTTATCATATATTGAATGCACTTGGACTGGGCCTACCATTGAAATGGAAAGAAAGAGTGCATGTGAACAGTGACATGATAGTGGTCAGCTTCAGGGCGATAGCTTCAGTGAACACGTGCATGACTGTTATCTGGACAGACAAGATATTACGTATCCCCACACATGGCTATTTTAATCAGTGGTTTGAGGGAAGGTGATGCTGTAGGTATGTGGATGCTCATCTATGCATGGCAGTTAGTGTGGAAAACCCATTTCTCAGCTTTGACCATCAGCTTGTCAAGGATGGGTGCTTTCTCTTGGTTTGCGATGTGCAGAGTGCTCTGTAATGAAGCCCTGGCTGTTAGCCACTGAGAGGACAGCGTTAAGGGTAATAACTGTCACTATAATAGGTAAGACAAACTGGGAAGGAAAATGGCTTAAATGTGCTGTGGGTTTTTCATTTTTAGTTTTTAATTCAAGCATCCTCGTTGAGGAATCACTGTGTTAAAAAGATACTTTTGTTACCAGTGATAATATGACCTCCTTCTATTCTGGTTGAAGTGTAATTGCAAAGACCTTGGTAACTCATTTATTTATTTTTGTAAGGAGTCAAGTCTATGTTATAACTCATTTCAAAATCAAGTATATCTTTCTGTTGTTGTGACTGTTCATTTTTGTGCATGGCTCATCATGAGCAGTAAAATGAGGCTTGAAAGGTACTCAAGTTTTGTGCCATTGCAAGCCCAACAATAATTTTGACTAGATTGTGAGGGGGGAGAGTACTTTGTTGCAGAAGAGGATAAACACACACAGCCTTGCTTACATATTCCTTGACAAGTAATTAAAAATTACTCATCTCCTGAGTTGATCAACAGTGCAAATAAAACACAAAGCATCCACAGGAGGTAAATTCAGAGCTACTCGGTTAATTGGGTTGCGTGGCATTTTAGTCAGGCAGCCTTTTGTCACTTGGCCTCCACCTTGCTGCATTCATCTCTCGGGCTGTGTCTCCATAACTGAAGTGCGGCAAATCGAGGGCGGTTGCTGGAGCTTTCCTTTGGCACTCTACGGATTCTGTCAGGCTGTTTGCATGACGTCTCCAGGTCATTTCCATGTTGGAGTCTCATGGGTTGGAGATGGGGGTGTTGTTTTTGCATTTTCAGCAACGAGAGAAACATTTTCTACAAAGTTTAAAAACATCCAACACTTTAGAAACAGTTCACAAACGCTTCTGCTGTTGTTTAAAATGCTCACAAAATGGCGTTGTTCACGTGAGAGTTTGAGTATGTTTTAGAAATAAGGGTAGGTATTAACCACATTGCACTGCAGAGCGTTCTTTGTTGCAAACTGCAAGATTGATGCAGTTGAGGCATAATGGACTGTCATAGGCATAAAGCTGGAGCTAGGGATAGACATGGAGCAGTGACACATTTTCGGTCAATTTGGGGCTAAACAGAAGAGCCTCAGAATCGAGACTTCCAGCAGGAGGTCAAGTAAAAGGGAAAAAAGCATGGAAACTGATGTTCCACAGGTCTGCTGTGAGCTTTTGTTTTCGTCTCCCTTTTCCTGGAGTGTGTGTAGCACAAGTAGCAAAAAGGATACTCCTGTAAGGGTACAAGTGACCTGTGTGGGTTGTATACAGCCATTCTCCAGATCTCCCTGAGTGGCAGGAACACCTCTGTGATCTGCTGTGATGAATGAGCTGGCAGCAGTGCAGCTCGGCTCTTCTGGGGCAGGGCGCCTGCTGCAGCTTGGGATTCGGAAGCAATTAGGATCTGATTAATTTTATTTATTTATTTAAATGACTCGAGAGTTGCTGTGTTCCATCATTAGCCTTGCTCCCACTCAAAAACTGAGCTACTGCAGTCGCTAGAGAAAATCTTGCAACCCATATGCCATTTCTTTCGAATGGGTGTTGTGTTCTGTTTTATTTCTTTGCTGGTAGCCAGTCACAGGAGGATTGCTTAGTGGGTTTGTTATTTCAGATGTCAAGATCTTATGGCAAAATCAAGTTGGAAAGTCTTATAGAAGTGATAATAATAATAATAAAAAAAATGAAGAGTCCAAACTGAAAGGCTTTGTTTGTGGCTGTTTCTTTTCATTTTACATTTGTCATCTTACTTTAAGCTGACCTCTGCAGTGACAACGATTCATTAACTGTTCTCCTCCAGGAGTTTCCTAAACCCATAAGCTGTGTCTCTGTCGCACCGTCCGGTCTCACAAAGCTTCGTTGCCTGGCTGCAGGGCTCTTGACTTACTCTACTAAATCTTCTGGCCCAGTAATGAGCCTTTCCTACAGAAATGTTGTTGACCCATGACCTGAAAGATGTGGCTTGTAGTGGAGACTGGGAGTTATGATGGTCGTGTTTCGTATTCTGCATTTCCATACAAACATAAAATGTAACCACGCTGCTACTTGGAAATTGTTTTAAAAATAAATATGTCAAAGCAGAGAAAAGGCTTTCTTAAAAAAAAAAAATTGGGAGGATTTTTATGGTAAAATGCTTTCATGGTAAAGAGCTTTTAAGTGCTTTGGCTGAGCAGAGGTTTATAACTGAGGAAAAATGTCTTCACTGTGATTTTATTTCATTTGGTTCACGTGTACCACAAGGAACTGTAATTGTGTCAGTGACCTACTCCAACTGAAAGGGCTGTAGTGCAGTAGGATTGATTAACTGCTGCCTGAAAAAAATGTAGTTTTCTGTTACTTTTTTGCTGCAGTCTTAAATATTTTATGGGAATACAGACAAATTTTTGTGACGAACGTATGGTAAAATATTTCTGACGTCGAATACTGGAGCAAAAGTCATAAATAACTCTCCCTTTCATTTTCCGTAAATTACGGATGTGTGAGTCTTTGTCATAATTACATGTGCCAGTCTGAGATTTAAACGCGTTACACTTTATACACTTGACTTATGAAATGTGCATTAGTCTTTGAGGAGGTGGGACAAGCCTGACACTTCCTCGTGTAGGACAGATACTGTTCGATTTATGCAGTCCTGCCTTCATTCCAGATGGTTATTGATTACATAAATAAGTAGGTAATTTTTCTCTTTCAGAACTTCGCAGAAAACACTATGAACGAGCTCCTTGGCTGGTATGGTTATGATAAGGTTGAACTGAAAGATGGAGAAGATATTGAATTCAGGAACTACTCTGCAGATGGGGAAAGCCGCCAGCACATTTCTGTTCTCAAAGGTAATGAGACTTAATCTTTCTGTGTTTGCTCAAAGAAGGATTAATATCTTGACCTGTCTGAATTGGCGTGGGCTGGGAAGCATGTTCTGCTGCTTGCTTTGTGGTTGATTTATGAAAATATCTGAGCATGTCTCCTAGTAAGGGGAAGCCAATAGGGTACAGGAAAAATCACTTAACTAAATTGCTGTTAGTAGGCACTTAGTAACACATTTTCACAAATAATACCTTTTGTTAGTCATGTACCAATAAGTTGCTCACCTCTGGAAAAAGGGAGAACATCTTAGTGATCTGAATCTAAGGAAACCCTTTTGCTTTCAAAACAAAAGCTTTGGCCCAAGGATTTTTAAAATGCCCAGAGGTGTTGAGCTGGGATATTCACAATGCATGCAAGAATCATCATCAGTACTCGTAACAGGCTCCTCAGCAGTGTTTGTAATAGGCTGTATTCTCCAAGTGCTTAGGAATTTTCAGTTTGGTACACTGCTGGATCTTCGTGCCATGCAACATGAAATTACTCAACATGCCAATGATGGGATTCAACTTTCTGTTGAGCAGCTCAATTGCTGCCTTCCAATGCCTCAGCCCCAGCCAGTGGGCAGGGACTTGTGGTCAGAGGGAAAAGGAGAGCAGGATTGTTGCTGGACCTTTGCTTTGCCATCAACATTTTCTCATAGATGGGATAAAGAGTGGAAATGTCAGAATCTTTTATGCTTTTGGAGTGCCAGTTGTCACTGTATTTGTAGCTGGCAGTGTATGGGTTTGCTTTCTGGTGACAAGTAGCAGCACAGTGTTCAATGAGTGCAGCAATGAGTGCTGAGACCAGCTCTGAGGGCAAAAACAAAGGTGGAAATTAGAGGTATAGGGGACCAATAAAACTGTTAAAAATGAAAATCCACATCTTGTTAGCTGTACTGATACACTGGTGATCAATATTTCTACTTCATGGAAAATACACTGTTGTTAAGTCACCTTTGAAGAAACTTGCTCCTACGTAGTAATAGGATTCATTTGTTTATGCTTTAATCAATAGATCTTTTATTGAATTATTTGTGGCTCCAGTCTATGCCTAATGAAATCTGTGACATACTTTTCTTTACAGGCACATGATACAAATCATATGTTTTATGTACCAAACAAAGATGTCGAGTAGCTGTGCCAGGTAGAGATGTTCAATGTATGCAGTCTGTTGGAGAGAAAAAAAGCATGTTTCTTTTTCCGAGAGATGGGAGGAGAGACAGTGACAAGAATTAGGTCCTATCCCATAGATATCTGAGGTGCATTAGAGAAATTCCTACAAGTACGAATCCAAAGGTGCTTTGGGATTAAAGAATTAGAACCGTAACTGTCATCTTTTTATGCACACTTTATTTTAATTTCAATATTTTATTCCTTTCTTTAAAATCTTTCCACTGCTGCTACTCACCATACGACTGAATCAGGCATAGTAGAGTTAGATATGACAAAATAATCCCACCTCTTAAAAAAAAAAGTACATAGTTGTGTTTAATGTCAGTTTGATTAAAAAAAAATAAAGAAAGTATCATTTCTGAGAAATACTGAAAAATATCCATTTGTTTTAAAGGAAAGTATTTTTTTTTTTTAATCTTTTGTGCAGTCATCTCATACTGGGGTAATTTATTGAACAGATTAGTGAAAGTATGGAGGGGCATCTAAGAAATATATGTCATACTGTACAATGTGTTTTTTGTGTTTTACAGAAAATTCTTTGCCAAAACCAAAATTACCTGAGGACAGTGTTATTTCACCATACAATATAAACACAAGCTACCCAGGGCTTGCCACGGGAAATGGACTTTCAGACTCACCAGCAGGGTCAAAGGATCACGGGAATGTACCTATTATTGTCCCATTAATTCCGCCACCTTTCATAAAGCCACCAGCAGGTAAATCCTCATAAACCTTTAAAAATGTTGGTTGTCATTGGCACGGGTCCTGAGATTGCTAGGTTATGGCTTGTCTGTAAGAGTGCTCTAGCAACCAGTCACAGTGAACTTCAAGACAGACTGGGGGATAACATTTTTTGATAGCATTCTTGAAAAAACAATTGCAACTGCAGTGCCAGCGTACAGTCTCTCGTGCTGCTTGTGACAGTCTGCCTGCTGGAGTGTACTTCCTCAGCACTTCAGCAACATCTGCTTTAAAAAAAATGATATTGTTTTGATGAGTAAAGCCTTTAAGTAAATTAATGAAAGATGATTAAATTAAAAATAGGCTCCAAGAGGGAAACAGTGAAAGAGACAAAGCCATCAAATCAATACCGTGTCTTTCTTTATATCAGGTTAAGAAGCTCATCCTGGGAAAACTGTCTCTTGGTTCCCATTGAAATCCCTGACCATCATCTCTTGAGGGTTTATTATGATCTTAACTCTGCCCAGGAGACTGCACCAAAATGTTTTACATTTTCATTAGATTTTTATCAGGAGTGATTTCATAATACACCATTCCTCAGAATTTGTGTGAGAGGTGATTTATTCCACTCAGCATGCTGCTTACCATAATCCATGAAAGTAACTTGTAGAGCTCCACTAGTGTGATTAATTGCCACGTTATTGTTTGCTGTTGTACACGGCGCAGTAATTGCTCAAGTAAGGTAGCGATGGGCTCAGTCCTGCTTCTGCAGATGTCCCTGGGTATCTGAGTACTTAGGGGTGACCACGGTGACCTGTAGCACTCACTGGAGGTGCTGGCATGCAGGGAGCAGCTTTGTGGCAGTGTCTCACCGGCTGTAAGGACATTTCTCTAGGGCTTGGAGCCAGGCACTAGGTGGTTGGTAATGGTAAAATATTGGTGGGTCCAACAAAGGCTTGTCTACTCATAGTGACATGACAGACACAGTGGCCCCTCCCAGATTATTTTGATGCCATTGAGTTTTTTCTCTAAAGAAGCACACTAATATGCTGTGAGTAATTTTCAGATGTTACCCAATATGCACTCCCTGCCAAAGAGTTTTCATCTATTTTATATGATATTTGCTAATTACTAAAGCTATTTGGGCCCATTCCTGCAGCCTTTACACTGCTAAAGATCTTCGGCCATATGGGCTGAATCCTCAGCTGTTGTTGATTTGGCCCAAAAGCTTTAATCAAGGGCTTGTATCATCCCAAACTATTCTCTCCTCCAATCTGAGTCATGAATGAATCCAGTGTGTTGAATTTGTGGTACATGGACGCAAGGCTATAACATGCTTTGTGCAAACTGCCACAGTGGCTGGATTTTTATGACATCAAATCGGCAGGAGGAGATGGAACAGTGAAGTAGAAAAACAAATTACTTCAACAGTAGTTAAGTGGGCACAGGAACCTTGGCCGAGTCAACTGCCTTCTGTTCTTTGCCCATCCACCTACCATGTGTGATCCTGTGTTCAGATGTACCAGTAAAGGTAGCACACACGCAAGGCTTTTCATAAGTAATTTCCATCTTTAGGTTTTTACTTCTTTAGCTCATAAAGAAATAATTGTTTTACTCATATAAAGGATGTGAATGCATAACTTCTGCCTCCTCTGACTTTATCCCGTGATTAGTAATGAGCGCTGGATTAGCACGACTTCTGAGTAAATGAACATATTTATATCACCTTTGTTTTAGAGAGAAGAGTTTGGAAGGTCTGGAGGGGGAGGAGAACCACAGCCTTTGTGGGTTTTGCAATAAGCACCAGTAGTAATTGTTGTGTTTTATCTTAGGGCGTAGGAGCCCTAGTTATGATCACCCCAAAGAGCCTGCGGTACAGTGTCAGGCAAGAAGCAACGGGTGAATACAAGCAGAAAAGGGAGTACAAAGGAACTAGGAGAGCCCGTGTGCAAGGCAGTGGTCTTGGCACCACACTTTGACACCATTTTTTGGGCACCACATCAAAGCAGAGAACTTCAGAGTGATGCAAAGCCAGGCAAGAGTAACTGTGGGGATGTTTTCCCCCTTTTCTAGCATATGGGACAAACTAGGGAGCAGCACAAAGGTGCTTATTTGAATCGTGTCGACAAATGAAAAGGAATGTCATCAGTGAATGCTAAAGCTGAAAGTCAGCATTTTCAGCATGGCTGGGACAGTCTGTGAGTGACCTGCTGAAAAAACAGGCACAGCTTGTATTGGTGGAGGTAATAAAGAAAGAAAGGGGACAGAGGGGAGCAGGCAAAAAAAAATCTTAGAGAAGACTTCAAGGTTAAAATGCTGTATCTTTGCAGCATGTTTTGCATGGATAGGCTTAGCGCAGTGATATATGACAGAGCAGAGAGAAAACCAGGCAGCGGTACACTGCAGACGTGAGATGCTGAGAATTGGGATGAGCCCAATCCTTGTGGATGGAGGGAGGAGGAAAGCTTTGGGTGTTGTTCAGAGAAAAAGTTAACAAGATTAGAATCTAGCTTAAGAGAGAGTGCCCACAGATGAAAATGATATCTAAATTGTGAACCTGAAGGACAGGAAAGATGATGGTGCAATCCATTGTTACTACGCAAATAATACGGAGTGAACACTCTGGGAAAAATTATTAAGACTTTAATTCTTGCCATATTGATTTTGAACTGAAGGGTCAGCGCCTCTAAAGAAGTGTCAGAGAGACAGGCTGAGGCAGTCATTTGGACAGCAGAGCAATGATCTGGAGAGGATAAGCAGATCCAAGAGACAGCCACAATGAGTTATTAGCTGAATAATTTTTGAAGGTAAGATTCTACGAGGTAAGAGGGAGAAGAGAAAGAGCAAAGCACTGGGGATACTCACAGAAGCCTGAAGGGAGAAGAAAGAAAGATATCCAGCGAGGTGCATTGATGTAGCAATTGCAAAGGTAGAAAAATCACTGGGGGAGATATATCTTTTGAAGGAGATGGATGTGATTCTTAGTATCAGCAACAGCTACCAGCTGAGGAAGGAGTACTGGTCCTGATCTATGTCTGTAAAGCAGTCAGCAAAGATATCAGCAGATTAGATCTTCCTTGAGCGCGCTGGAAACCATTGAGCAGCGTCCTGTCTACACTCATATTTTAAATGAACAGGCTAAAACTTCAAATAGGTAACAATATTATCCTTTTTCCCCTCCTGTTTTTCGTAGTATTTTTTTTTCTTTGGAAAACCAGATCATTTTGAGCAGTATGACTACAATACATCTCCAGACAATTTTGCGCTTTCTGTTTCCATCAAATGAGATATTGAGTAAAATTTGCTTATACGGTCCTAGAAAACACTGGAATGTCATCTAAACAAATATAAAAAGCTATAAAGATAAAGGTGCCATCTCCTTGCAGTACCTTAAGATTATACCCAAATAAGCTGAGTTAAATGTGTGGGCCCTATAGTGATGCATGGAACATCTACAGACTGAGGTTGCGGCCAGTCTGTGGAGGTTATAAATTCCTCTTTGGCAGAGCTGCTGACACCATCAGGCAGGTAGGCCGTGCTCATGCAGCGGACAGATCGAAACAGGCTTTATCAGTCAACATCAGCCATCTGACTTGCATTTGGAAGCAGATAGTGCAACCAGTGTAGCCTCCAGAACGTTGATGTAATGAATGTTCTTCTGATGGCTGATCAGCGTTCCTCACTGCCTCCACTGGTTGCAGCAGGTTGATGGCAGCTGCTAGTGGAGGCAGCAGGTCCTCTGTGATCTTCAGGGGTTAGTCTCAAGCACAACCCATTGCAGTAAACTGATATTTCTGCTTGGTGTTAAAAGAATCTTGCTTTTCCCAAAACAGCCTAAAGAAAGTATTGTTTTAATTACACAGAAATGGCAAGGAAAAGACATGCAATAGCTAGGGATAATTTGGAAATAAAAATACCTCCACGGTAGTGCAGGATATTTGATCACAGTAATCAGTACCAACCATCCTAACTTGTGTTCTGCAGTTCTCAGTGCCAGGGAGGAAATCTGGGAGCGTGTTGGGTGACTCTGCCCTTTTGCTCAACAGGCGTGGCTGTCTGTTGTTGCGTGTAAGCTAAGGTCTAGTCTTTTTGGTTTTAGAAGAATGCAAAAGAAGAATGCAAAAGAACTCTTTAAATGCAGTCAGAAGCATACTTCCTCCTTCCTGGCACCTGCTGCAGGATGTGGTGTCTCCATTGCCTGGTCCTTGGTTTATTTTCCCTTGAGAGCCTTGTGGCAGTGCTTTGGTAGAGGAGGATGACTGCTGTTTAGCCTGGCCTTCGAGCAAAGGCATCAGCAGAAGTGTTCCCTCCCCCATGTAGGTGCAGTGTACAAATTACATCTGTTATCCGCAGCACTACAAATGAGCCCCAGCTCCCTGCTGCGCAGCACTGCCAGGGGGTCACTGCCAGAAGTACTTCTAGCACTACGTCCCTTGTAATACAGGCTAGGAAACGGCATGTTCAAAGACTGAAATGAGTAATGAGGTACTTCATAGAAAGGAATGAGTGATTTTCTGCATTATAGCTTAACATTATGTTAGAATCAACGTTTACAATCCTCAGTACACGTAGGTGCACATGAATAACTTGGTGCATCAGCCATACAGCACATGGGATTCGGCAGAGTCCCAGGCTGAAGAACACTCTGGAGCTGCGTGCTGTAAACTCTATCAATATTTAAATTATATTGGAGGGATCTAAAAGCATAAAAGATTTTAAAATGGTAGTTAGCAGGGCAGTAAAGCCGAATCCCATGATTATCTGTCTGAATTCACCAAGGAATTGGTTCTACGGCTGCATTACCAAGAAGTCTTATTCCATACAGAACCCAGTGGCAATTTCCCTTAAATAAAGGCCGTATTATCAGATCTAATTAAGCCTATATATTGTGGAGACTTTCATTTTACTGCACTCTGGATCCTTTTTCAGTATTTTCCAACTCTTATTCCAGTTGCTGAACAATTTTACAATTTCTGTAACTGCAGGCTTAGCTCTCTAATAAAGACGACCACAGCACAATCATAGTCACTACTCTTCAAACACTTTCTTTTGTTTTCGGTTTGTAACATCATCTAATTTATACTGATTGT
The DNA here is from genome assembly GCF_038088225.1 of Cyrtonyx montezumae. Lineage (NCBI taxonomy): Eukaryota > Metazoa > Chordata > Aves > Galliformes > Odontophoridae > Cyrtonyx > Cyrtonyx montezumae. The sequence goes on along the minus strand of NW_027071824.1, from coordinate 52,681,497 downwards.
AGAGTTTTAGTGTCTGTGTTTTAAGATGTCAGTATTTGCTCATATGCCTGCCCTATATAGCCCATTGCTGATGCCTTTTGCTCTCTGTGGAGGGTAAAGTGTTTCCTTTGTGCTATAAGGAAAATCACAAAGTATATGTATGTACTTTTATAGCATATATTAACAATGCCTGGGGAGTTGTACCTCCATAAGCCGAAATATGTGCTTTTTTCTTTGCATGTATTAAATCTGCCTCGAAGCCAGTTTTTACTTGGTTATGTGTACAGTTTTTACTGAACTATGCATGAAAATAGTCCTCAACACAGACACTGAAAACATAGGCAAGTCATGGTTCCCCCCAAATGATTTTTTTAAAACAGGTGGGACACTTGATATTTTTAGTAGCATAGCAAACTTAAAGGGGCTCTTCTTTCTTTTATTGACTTCCTGAGGTATTTCTGTGGCTATGGCTGCAAAAGCTTTCTGTTGTAAGCCCTATTTTTTAATTTTCCTCTCATAATTACTTTTTTTTTCAAAGAACTTTTTATACCCTGAGTTTGTTACAAACCCCATCTATTTAGAGAATCAGCACTGAAATGCTATAACAAAGGGTTCTGTGGAACTGTTGCATGAGTTACATTTGTTCATTTTTACAATTTAAGTTTAATCAGATAAAGCATCTTGGATATAAGGAAAATGATGGGAACAGTGCTTCTGCCTCTCTTGGGAACATCTGCCTCAGGAACTGCTTTGGGTTAACAGAATCTGAATGTGTGCTATGTGGTTGCCATCAGTGGAAAATCTGAGTTTCAGGAGAGCCAACTGATAACTCCGAGCTAACTATTATGAAATCCTGGTCTATTGCAGTGGAAACAGCGAACATTTACTGTTGGTGCTATAGATGTCACATTACAATCTAATTTCTTTGAAAAGGGAGGTTTGCATCTTTCCATTTGAAAATAGTAATAAAAAGAGCTGTAAAATTTGAAGATATGTGCTGATGGTTTGAACGTAGTTCCCAGCGTGGGGCTAAGGGCCGTTCTAGTTGATTCTCTTCTTTAAGCTTCCCCCCAGAAAACCAGAAAACTGTAGAATGGCTTGGGTTCAAAGGGACTTTAAGTACCATCTGCTTCCAAAGCCTGGCCATAAGCAGAGTTGCCAACCACTGAATCAGGCTGCCCAGGTCCCATCGAGCTTGATTTTGAACACCTCCAGAGATGGGACATCCACAGCCTGTCCCAGTGCCTCACCACCCTCTGAGTGAAAAATTCCTTTGTAACGTCTCATCTAAATTTCCTGTCTCTTATTTTAAAACTGTTTCCCCTTGTCCTGTCACTGTCAGACTGTGTAAAAATATGTCTCACTCCTGTTCATATGCTCCATTTAAGTCCTGGAAGGCCACAATGAGATCTCTATACAGCCTTCTTTTTTCCAGGCTGAACAAGACCGGATTCCTTAGCCTTTCTTTGTAGGAAAGGTACTTCAACCGTTTGATCATCTTCATGATCCTCCTCTGGACCTGTTCCAACTGCTCTCCATCTTACGTTGGGGGTCCATCCAGGCTGGATGCAGTACTTCAGATGGGACCTCACCAGGGCAGAGTAGAGGGAGTCAGTCCCCTCATTTTCCATGCTGGTCACCCATCCAAACAGCAAGAACACACTGCCAGCTCATGTCTAGGTTTTTATCCACCAGAACTGCCAAGTCCTTCTCTGCAGGGCTGCTCTCAAGGAGTTCTTGCAGTCTGTATAGACATCTGGGATTGCCCCAATCCAAGTGCAACATCTTGTACTTGGCCTTTTGTTGATCCTCATTAGGTTCATTTGGGCCCACTTTTCAAGCTCATCCAGGTCCCTTTGGATAGCATCTCTTCCTTCTATTGTGTCAACGGTACCCCTCAGCTTTGTGTTGTTGACAGTTTTGCTGAGTCTGCGCTGTATTCAACTGTCTAGGCTGTTGATAAAGATGTTAAAGAGCCCTGATCCTGGAGGGCAACTGTTAGGTCATGGTGACTAAGCACCTGGTGAAGGAGTGTGGCTGGCCTAGGGAGCACAGGCACACTGTTTGCATCTGTGCTCCCCGCATGACCACAAGGGGTAAATGCATGGTGGAGCTACTTTGGATTCATATAAGGGCCAGCCTGGACCTAGTCTGTTCTTTGTGAAGGAGTGCTATATAACCAGAGATCCCCTTCACCAGCTGAGTGAGTTCAGTTCTTCTTTTTGTATGTGTCTGTTGGCCTACCTGATATCACCAAGAATCTGTCAGAAACAGTATCACTTCTTCATAAGCAGAGAAGGTCCTAAGACTGACCTCTAGGGGATACCATTCAAGACTGGTCTCCAACTGCACATAGAGCTATTCACCACGACCCTATGGCTGTGACCGTCCATCCAGTTCTTTATTCATCCAACAGTCCACCCTTCAAATCCATTATTTTCTCAATTTTGAGTTGAGGATGTGGAGCAGGACTGTGCAAAAGGTTTTGCCTTTGACATCAGTTGCCCTTCCTTTGTCCACCGATGCCACCACTGTCATAGAAGGCCACCAGATTGGTCAGGTATCATCTGCCCTTAGTGAAGCCAAACTGTCTGTTGGAGATCACCTCCATATCTCACATATGCCTTAATATAGTTTCCAGGGGGATAACTGGGATCCATACTCCCTGTGTCAAGTGACATGCAGTGGGGTGGAAACTCAGGCTTAAAATAAATTAATTAATAAATAAAGAAGCAGTAGTGATGATGCATGGCTGTTGATAACTGTGGTAGAAGGAAACTCGTGTGCTAGGAGGAGATGGGCTGTAGGGTGCTGAAATATTTCTATATCAAGTCACAAACACAACCGCAGCCAAGGCACAGATTCCCTGCAGATTCACTCACTTTCTCAGTACTGCAGGTGGGCACCTTCAGGAGTAATATTTTCTTGCTGGGACAATAGAACATCTCCTGCTGAATTTGTTGCAAGCAAATATGGAAAGTAAGGTTTAGGAACACCTGCCCAGGGATCATCATAATCTTCAGGATGAGAGCTCTGTCTGCATTTAGCATTTCTGGATTCGTTAAACTAGAATTAAAGTTGAAAATGCATATCAGGGAGTTCAAAACAGTATTAGCAGAATGCTGCAGTCTTAAAGTTAGTAAACTGATTGGGATTTAACTCCAGAATTGCAGGGATTTTAGGATCAGCCTGCTAAGCACTGCAGGCCGTGCTGGTTTGCCTAGATAAAGGGACAGAGCTATCCATGATGGATTTACTCTATTGTGCTCTTCGCCTTCTTCCCCATCTCTCCAAATTATGGTTCCATATAAGATCGATTAGTCTAAACTGCTGCTCATTGGCTTTAAGAGGAACAATTTTCTGCAGCTCCTTCACACTGGTTTGAAAGGAAAAAAAACACCAAACATTCTGTTTAATTAAGACCTAAAGAGGCGGTGCAAACTTTTGATGATTAATTGGAGCATGCTTTAGACTGATGCATATTTAGTTATTATAATGTGATAATTTTATCTTGTTATACAAACTGCTCCCTTTGGGAACATGATTTAACACTGCAAACACACCATGTTTATTGCATTGTTCATTATGAAAAATACACAGGCAAAAAACCACAAGGAGATGTATCTGAATAGTATCTGAGCAGTGGGTGCAGGGTGTGATTCCTCCACATGTAATGACACAACCCAAAGGCACTAAAAGCAAGGCATTTTAACTCTCACAATAGCTCTTCTTATGAAGCCTCCTATGAAGAGTGGAGAACTCATGAAATGAGAAGCTGGAAATTCTGGTCTTGTGCTGTACGTGAAAGGAATATGTCTTTCTATTACCTGATGTGATTACAGAGAATAGCAGTGCAGATATTCGGCTGAAAGCTCTCCCATTCCTATTCAGTGTCAGTATGCCAGCTCTTCTTTGTCCTACCTCTTATAGGTGTGATGAATCTGAGAACATCCTCATCATATTACAAGAGCAGTTCATAAAGTTGCAAGCCCACAGGGAGAAAAAGAATGCAGCTGCTTAATTGTTATCACTTCAAAATGATCATAGAATCATAGAATGGCTCGGGTTCAAAAGGACCTCAAAGATCATCTAGTTTCAACCCCCTTGCCATGGGCAGGGTCAGCAACCCCTAGAGCAGGCTGCCCAGGGCCACATCCAGCCTTGCCTTGAATGCCTCTGGAGATAGGGCATCCACAACTTCTCTGGGCAACCTGTTCCAGTGCATCACCACCCTCTGAGTGAAAAACTTCCTCCTAATATCTAACCTAAATCTCCCCTCTCTTAGTATAAAATCCATTCCCCCTCATCCTAACACTATCAACCCATGTAAACAGTTATTCCCCCTTCTGTCTACATGCTCCCCTCAAGTATTGGAAGGCCACAGTGAGGTCTCCCCAGAGCCTTCTCCAAGCTAAACAAGCCCATTTCCCTCAACCTTTCCTCAGAGGAGAGGTGCTCTAGCTCTCTGATTATTATAGAGGCCTTCCTCTGGACTTGTTCCAAGAGCTCTGCATCTTTCTTGTGCTGGGTACCCCAGGCTGGACGCAGTACTCCAGATGAGGCCTCACAAGAGCTGAGTAGAGGGGGACAATCAACTCCCTCCCCCTGTTGGCCACCCCTTTTTTAATGCAGCCCAGGATATAGTTGGCCCTCCAGGCTGCAAGCACACACTGCTGGCTCATGTCCAGCTTCTTGTCCACCAGGACCCCCACGTCCTTCTCCACAGGGCTGCTCTCCAGGAGTTCTTCCCCAGTCTGTATAAATACCTGGGATTGCCCTAACCTAAGTGCAACACCTTGTACCTGGCCCTATTGAACCTCATTAGGTTCACATGAGCCCACTTCTCCAGCCTGTCCAGGTCCCTCTGGATGGCTTACTTTCTCTCCAGTGTATCATCTGGGCCAGTCAGCTTTGTGTCATCCGCGAACTTGCCTCAGCAATATGCACTCAATTCCATCATCTGTGTCATTGATGAAGATGTTGAAGAGCACTGGTCCCAAGACTGACCACCAGGGGACACCACTCATGATCAGCCTCCACTCAGACATAGAACCGCTGATCACAACCCTTTGGCTGCTACTGGCCAACTAGTTCTTAATCCATCGAACTGTCCACTCTTCAAACCTGTACCTCTCTAATTTAGAGAGAAGGCTGTGGTGAGGGATCATGTCAAATGCTTTGCAGAAGTCCAGGTAGATGACATCTGTCACCCTTCCCCTGTCCACTGATGCTGTCACTCCATCACAGAAGGCCACCAGATTGGTCAGGCAAGATCTGCCCTTGATGAAGCCGTGCTGGCTGTCTCAGATCACCTCTTTGTCTCGTATGTGCCTTAACGTGGTAACCAGGAGGATCTGCTCCATGATCTTCCCAGGCACAGAGGTGAGGTTCACCAGCCTGTAGTTCCCTGGGTCACCCTTTCTCCCTTTCTTAAAAATGAGAGTAATGTTTCCCTTTTTCCAGTCACTGGGGATATAACCCAACACCACGATTTTTCAAATATGATGGAGAGTGGCTCAGCAGCCACATCAGCCATCTCTCAGAATCCCTGGATACATATCATCTGGCCCCATGGACTTACATACATCATCAAGTTCCAGCCTCCCTGGTCAGGCAGGGTTGCCAACCACTATATCAAGCTCCTAGACCAGATTGCCCAGGGCCCCATCCAACCTGGCCTTGAGCACCTCCAAGGATGGGACATCCACAGCCTCTCTGGGTAACCCATTCCAGCACCTTGTCACCCCTCTAAGATCTATCCTAGGACTTGCAGATGTTATTTTTGTACTTCAAACCACGCGTCAGCCCAGCTATGTGAGTCCTGAAAGTGATGCTGGATGATCTTCATCAACAGAGCTGCTCCAGCGAGCTCATATGATGGACATGGGCATGCTGTTGGGGTGAGCTCATGTCATTCAAGTTGATATGCACAGCAAGACTGCCAGCAAAGTTTGTCTGTGTATGCAGGAGAGCACTGCCGATGTAGTATACCCATGTAATTATTGTGAAGCAGCTTTCTTAGTGCAGACCTGACCTAAAGAAATTTAGAAGGAAGATTCTTGAGCTACTCAATTCGAAATTCCCTGCTGCCCTGTATTCTTGTCCCAGGTTTTTCTTGCTGAGTGTTGCAGATACTGGGATTTGATACATTTTCCTGAAAGAAGGATGAGAGTCTGGTAAAGTGATTTTTAAAGAATTTGGCCATATGAGACAAAGGTCTGTGAAAAAGTGTGAGTAATCGTGAATGGTAGATTTGAATTACTGAGTTTGGATTATTCCAGTTTGTGTTTAGGAAGATTGCAATTAAATCACTGGTCTTTGGCTTTCCTTATTTCGCACAATCTTAATGGATTTTTAAGCTTATTGCTTCCCAGTGCTGTGGATTGCAATAGTAGAAATACATGGGCTATTACTTTTCTGTTAACGTAGCAGTCCTCTTTTCCGGTCACTAAGCCTAATGCTCTGTAGTGAAACATCCCTCAAGTGCTTTCACAGCTTCTGCTCAGATCCTTGCTGCAACCAGTGTCAAGAAGGAAAGCACACTGCCTGGTCTGGACCATTATGGTTGTCCACAGCTGTCTCCCACTTATCCTGCTGCATCAGCTGTGTGGCGTGGCTCTGTACCCATTGGGAATGGGCGCTTTAGTCTGTTGTTCTCAGCTTCACTGGAAGCTAAAAGGAGTTAGTTTTAGAGCAAATTTGCCTCTTCTGGGCTGCACAGTACTTTTGTTGATGGTCCATAGAGAATTAGTCAATGATACTGGAAGTTTTCCTTTTTCATCTGATGAACTGCATTACAAGAAGATGAGGTTGCATCAAAAATTTGCATGCCCTCTGCCCCCTTCTGAAGTACTGCTATTTGCTGGCTGCTTTACACGGCTATATGCAGTTCATCCTCATGTTGCAGTGTTTCTATGCTTAACTAATGGAAGAGGCATCTACTTTTATTATTGCTGTTATTATGAAAAGGACAAAAAAAAAAGTCAGGGATCTCCTTGAAAGAGTCCAGCAGAGGGCTACAAAGGTGATAAAGGACGTGGAACACCTCTTATGAGGAAAGGCTGAGAGACCTGGGTCTGTTCAGCCTTGAGAAAAGAAGAATCAGAGGGGATCTGATCCATGTCTATAAGTATCTAAGGTGTGGGAGGCAAAGGGACAAGGCTGGACTCTTCTCAGCAGTGTGTGGTGATAGGATGAGGGGAAATGGCCACCAACTGAAGAAGCATAGGAAGTTCTGCACAGATGTGCGTGGGAACTCCTTCCCAGTGCAGTGACGGAGCAGTGGCACAGCTGCACAGAGAGGTGGTGGAGTCTCCTTCTCTGGAGACGTTCCAGACCCGCCTGGACGCCTACCTGTGCAACCTGGGCTAGGGAGCTGCTGTGGCAGGGGGCTGGACTCCATGATCTCTGGAGGTCCCTCCCAACCTCTGCAATTCTGTGATTCTGTGACTATATGGTGTGCAACTATTTTTTTATGGGGGTGAGAGATGGGGGTGGAATAGAGAAATAATTGAAGTTCTTTGTATTTAGGCAGTCTCTTTCCCTCCCTTTCACATTTCTCCTTTTCAAAACAATGAACATTTTGATTAATATTGATGATGCCTTCTGGTTATCAGCTGTCTTTTCCTGGAGGTGCAGGCAGCAGCTAGAGGTAGATGTTGGGCCATTTCCTTCAGGTTTATCGACTGCCAGCTCCATGGATTACAAATTAAGCAATGCTGCTTCAAAGGGTTCTCCTCGAGGTAGTGACGAAGTTCTGCAGGGCATGAGGAGACCACAGCTTGACAGAGCACATGCCTCTGCCTGCCCTCTGCTCTTCTTGCCTGAGTCTTTATTAAAGGGAGTCTTTTGTGAAAGGAGGTGAGTTGAGCTTTACTCTCCTGCGTAACCTAATGCAGAGAAGTTGTAATGTGGCCTTTGCCACAATTGCTGCTGGGATGCTCTGTAATTGGAACTGGACAATTGTGCAATCCACAGGAGGCAGTCAACATTGTGTCAGTGGTCAGAGCTGAATGGTAGCTGAGGTATCTCCCCTGTTAGGTTGTGCATGAAAACTACTGGGAATCCCGGTGGCAGAGCTCTGTGCTTCTCCTTCAGGTCTATGCCCATGATGATCCACCCTGATTCAAAACAAGGTGCTCCAGCACCTACTTGGCCAGTGAATTCTCTTTCAGCTCTGTAATTTTCTTTTGTTATTAATGACAGTTTTTCTCACCAGTAACAAGGCTGTTAAAATGTTATCTCTAGTAGATCTTCTACTTTCTGGAGATAAAATACTTGTCAGTAGGAGAATATATTGCTGTTATCTGAAATGAGGGGTTGCTGGCTGTTTCCTTTGGCTTATGGGAGCTCCACTTGTCATGGTGTATTCAGAGGGCAAGCTCAGCCTGTAAGGAATTGCTTTATTTTGGTGCAGCCGAATCAGGGCTCCTTTGTGAAAGCTTGGTCAAGATAATGGTGAGGAATGTTGCTGTGCCCATCTGGGATAGTTAGCTCCAGGCTGGTGCAGGGAGGTGCTTGCAGACCTCTTCTCCCTCTGTATAGCTGGTGGTTATCTTTTCCAAATTGTTGTGATTTCCCTTGATGTTCAATATATTACAGCATTTATAATATTGGCAAATCCTGCTCTAAAGAGTAAATGATAAAATGCATTAAGCACAAATCTATATTACAACTTAGCCTTAAATACAGCTCTAAAGGTAGACAGTCTGATTAAAACTAAAAGGTCTTTTTTTTTTTACATTGTACAATTTTATTTGTATCTATAAATCATAACACAATTTGCAGAAGGAAAAAAGTTATTAAACTGGCAATATTTATTCCGTTAAGGTGAATAAAATGCAGCACGTAGTTCTGAGTTATGAGAGCTGGGGAAGGGAGCCAAATCACTCCGCTAAAAATTAGTTTGCCAATAATTTTACAGAACGATGACAGCATAGCTTCAAAAACAAATCCTTTATAGGGAAATGGGATGGCTGCATGACAGACTCTCTAAGCCATGAATTCTCCGTGGCTCAGGGATGAAGCACTGCTTTAACAATTAGTCTTTGGGGAATTTTTTCTTCCAGCAGTTAGACAATGGCAGCTGCCTGTAACTGAAAGGTCACACCGTACAATAGACTGGACATCAGAACTGAATAATTCTGAATTTAAGTCAAAAGATTCCTTCTAACTTGCCGTAGTGATCTGCTAAGAGGCTTAACCATTCCCTGCCTGTGAAGTGGGGTGAGGATGATGAATGCACAAGAACCCTGTTAGGACTTTTGCAGTGTTCCAGTTGTACATCTCAGAAGGCATACACATCATATTTGTAGCACGTGATTGAGAGGAGCTTGAAAGAGGATCATGGGCTCCGAATTACAATTTGGCTAATGAGCACAAAGACTGGGAAGTAACCTGGCAGACCCCACCAGTGCTGCATCTCCCTTCTTGCTCAAGTGCAGGTTTTGGTGACTGCTATGTTTCAGTGAAAGCTCTAGTTTTGTACATCAGTCATTATTTAAAAACAAAACTGCAAGGGCATGTTTCATTTTCTTACTTAAAAGAGAGCTTTTGTTAGAGACCTGTCTTGGTGCAGTACCACCCAGGTGTGTTTTGTCACCAGCTTGCTGAGCAGAATATCCCAAGTGCTCACTGCACAGGGCTGTAAGCAACAAGAGCAAGGCAGTAGGACTTACTAAGCCTCTGCACTGGGTTGCTTATTTAGTGAAGAATTGTGCACCCTTATACACGCAAAAAAAGCTCTCGAGGCTTCCAGAGCTTTTCAGCAATGCACCATTTTTAAGCTAATAATCTTTTCCAGCCATCCTAGGAGCTCTGCTAATCTACTGAGCCAGGTTGGCACAGGTCACCAGCTGCCTGCCTGTGGCAGGCAGGCACGTTTCTATTCCCAGACCGTAAGGAGGTTAGAAATAAGATGAGCCAGTGCTGGTTGCGCTAAGAGTAAGTGTGCAGATGTCTGAGGAAGGTGTTTGCATCTCATGTAAACATTGTTCTTATATTTTTATTGTAGAAGATGATGTGTCAAATGTACAAATAATGTGTGCCTGGTGCCAGAAAGTTGGAATCAAGCGCTATTCCCTGAGTATGGGAAGTGAAGTGAAATGCTTCTGCAGCGAGAAGTGCTTTGCAGCTTGCCGAAGAGCATATTTCAAGAGAAACAAGGTAAGAGAAATAAGGAAAGATGTAACTTGCATAGACATAGCTTTAATAGGCCCATCCTGGGTCTCATTTAGCATCTAACAGGAGCTCTTTTCTTTTGTTTTCTGTTTCACTCAGTCCCTCACTTTCCATCTGTATTGTCTGTTGGACTGTCAGCCCTTTACTAACCTTGTTTCTTTCAGTTCCCTTCAGCTTGATGCTTGGGTTCTTGTTTTTGTTTTTGAGAATCTGAGAGCTTAGATAAAAATTAACAGGAGTATACCAGTCCCAGTTTGGCCTCAGGGTCTCAGGATGGTTGCTGCACACACACCACTACGAGGAGGCATCGCGCAAATACAGCAGAGGATGGCTGTGTGTGATAGCCTCAGCCTTACCAGGCAGTGGGAGCTGTGTCACCAAGACCCATGGCAGTGAGATCATGGCTGTGATTTTAAAGCCAAAGTCTGTGTCCCATTGTGGCAGAGGACATCTTCCTGATGCTAGTGAGCTGTAGTTTCACTCTTTTAAAGTGTGCTGTGGCTCATAACATCATCATGGCTTCAAAATTCAGGCAGTATACAATTTTCTTTGAGGTAAGCAATACTAGAACATCTAAAGTTCCATGAAAACCCCTCCTACTCAATTTAAATTTAACTTTGTCTAAAATTAGAATGTAATCCTAATATTGAATGCCTACAAAAATTGCTGTAATCACTGAAGTACAGTGCTTGAAAATGCCCTCTAGGTTGCTGCAGCAGCTGTCTTTCTGCAGCAGTATGTGCTAAATGCCATTTAAAGAAAAATAACGTGGGAATGCTCCAGCATTTGTAGTTGTTGAAAAAGTAACTGTGGCCTTTTGGTACCCACTAGTGCAAGAGGAGTCTTTGGATAGTCTTTATGGTCTTACAAATATTTATTATTCAAAAAATCCTTCAAATTTTGGTTTTCTAAATGGTACTGTTTTCCCACGTGTTACAAAACATTCAAAATCTGCCAAGTTGCCACAAAATTCAGTTCTCCAAGTCTAGTATTCTCAATACTTGGGAATAACACGTAAGTACATATAGATTCTAGATTCAAGATTCACTGTTACAACAAATTACCCTCCTTTAGAAATTTGGGTCACATCATCCTGCCAAAACAACAACAACAAAAAGTGCCTGAAGAATTAGGTTGCAAAAATCAGTAGAGTGGAATTTCAGTGGCAGTCTTGGAGAATCAAGCTCATAATGTCTACTGGAGCAGATAGGCAAGTTAAAATCATGTGGAGCCTTCTGCCAGGAGTGGTGCTTATGTCCTTCTTTCTAGAGACGTAGAAGAGGGAAATACATGCTCTTAGGATGCTCGTCTTTTCAGAACAAGCTCCCATGTACATGCACACATGTAGATGTATGCATGTGCAGTTCAGTGTTTCTAACTGTGTGTATGACACTGTGGTATAACAGGATCCGGATCACACTCAGATAATGTGCCCATGACTCTGAGTCTCAAATTGGCATGAGCTGTATATGTAGGTTGCTCTGAAAGTGATGCCTCCTATTTATTTCCATGGAAACTACAACAGATACAAACAGCACATTAACACTGTTTAATAGAGGAAATTCTCAGCTATGAAACTCTCTTTTTCAACACATTCCGTGCTCATAAAAATCACATGGCTGTCTGGAACATGTCTTTCATGCTCCTGTTGCCACTGCTGAAACGCGCCACCACCTCAGTGTGCTCACACCCACTGCTTGATCTCCATCAATGCTCAGCAGGCATTGAGTGTCAATGGGTGCCATTTTTTCTGCATGGAGGAATTCTGCATGATGTGCTTTTGCTTTATACACACTTCCATGTCAGACACCATTGTGCCAGATTGCCCCTCTGCTGCCATCTGTCACACGGCAATAACTTGTAATGGAATACTGCTGGAAAGGTTTACCATCTACTGCCATACCACCAACATCCACCTCTGACATTTTGGGCCAACATAATACAATAGGAGGTATTACTTACAGAGCTGCCCTCATAGATTTTAAGAGCGAAAGCATTGCAAGTGATCCTAGTCAGGTGGCCCTGTGTGTACTACAGTGATGAGCACCAGATAACTCAGGAAACCTTGAGAAAGTACAACCAGTTGATGGTATGTTGTCTCTAGTCTTGTAGCCTAGATCCTGAAACAGAAGGTTTAGGTCCCCCACTAAAATAAATACATATTAATATAAAGCATAGGTGTAGTTCAACCTGTTACTAAACCTTGAGTAATAGGAATCAGTAGTAGTAGTAGTTTATGGCCATGATTTCAATCACTCAGGCAATGTATGAAAAAGTTCCCCATTACCTAAGTTAGAATTTATTACCTGTGTTCTTTTTTGGATACCTTGTTGTCCTTGTATTATGATGAGGGACAAATAAGAGCATCTTATTCCCACTGGTTCCCTTTCCTACACCCCTGTTAACTTCCGGAAGCCAAGCAGTTCTAGATATTTCCAGCATCTTTTCATCCAGAAATGCATAGCATTTGTTATTTTTTATATGTACAAATAACGACAAATGTTATTAATATTTTAGTATACCATGACATCCCAGTGAAATGCCCTATCCTTCACAAATTAACAAAATGTCACATGGATGAACTTGGCAAAACATGGCAAGATAATGTAAAATTGATAATGTTGGTTGCTACATTGTCTCTGCTTCAGAGAAAGCTAGTGAATCAAATTTTCTCCCTCTTTGCACCTGTGAAATCAATAACTACACAGAATCTGACGTAAAAAGGGAAATCCATAGCTACCTACTGCATACATATTGACGGCATTAAATGATCAGAGAACAGAATATTTTGGAAATGCTGCCATTGAATTAAAGCAGGAATGGGAGATTTCAGCAGACTCTCATGCTTCTTATTTTGCACTTGACCTGTTAGTAATAGAGCAGAGTGCTGAGGAACAAGATTGAAGAAACAAGGTTGCAATCGTTTCAGATTTAACCGCTGACCTTTAATCTGTTATTGCTAGTCCAACAGCATACCTGTCTCCTCCACGAGCCTAATGCTTATTTATGTGTTTGAGAAGTTACACTGCTCCACACTTTCTCATTTTTCAAACAGAGGAGTGAAATAGTCACGTTTCACCTGCCTTATGTGTGTTTTAAACAGCAGACTTCTGCAACAATATGGGGTTGTGTTACGTTAAATATGTACAGCTGCTGCATTTCAGGGAGCTGATAGAACTTTGTGGTCACTTGGTTTAAGGCTTGAATTTCCTAATGGAGCATGCTGAGCAGTGCTCCCTCTCTCCCCCAGATGAGAAGTGCTATGATAAGCACTTACTTACAATGATAGGACTGTTTAAACAGTAAAGAATAAATCATTGCTGGTGTCTCAAACTGCCACTAAGTAACCCTGTCTGTTATCTACCCCCTGAATGGCAATTACTGTATTCAGAATTAGGATTTTTGTTATCACCCTATTAACAGGCAGGAGCATTGCACACCAATGTGAGATCGCCTTGATGCAAGCCCAAAGAGCAGCATGAGTGCCCCCAAAGCCCCAGGCTGGGTGGACAGCCGCTGCTCACAGCCCATGCTTCCTTCCCCAGCCCTCTCACACCGCAGACATAGCAGCACTGCACTGGGCTAAGCAAGCATCTGGCTGGCCCTGGAGATGTGCGTTTGTCCCCCGAGCCTTGTCATGGTGGAGCTGTGCCTCTCACGCCCCAGGCCTCTAAGAGCAAGGCTTGCATGATTGGAAGTCGCTTTTCTCATAAGAAATGCAAATTCTGTCCAGGGTATCCTGCAGTCATGACCATTTAAAATTATCTGTACTAGCAACCATGCCTTGCAAGAATAGAAATATATATATTTTGCAACTATAATGGGTCTCCCCACAGACTGTAATTTTATCTATATTACTAGAAATAAATGAAGAAAAAATTGATTTTTTCACCCCTTTAGGCAGAGAGTGAAGTGTTCAGACTATATCTAATGTAAAAAAACCTTCAGCTATCACCAGCACTACTAAACAAAAATAACCAAAATCTGAATTCTTGTTCCTGTTTGGTCTAGTGTGCGTAGTCAAATATAGATAATGAACTAGCACGTGAACCCGTTGGTTGTGCATAATAACACCAATTCAAAGCAAGTGATTCAGGAAAGGGAACATTTCATACTAATGTTTGGAATTGAGTAGATTTAAGATTAGGAGTCGTTTTGGTGCTCTCTTCCTAAGAGATTTAATTTTATAGGTCAACTAATAGAAAGTTAAGTACCAAAGAGGCATATAAGGGCAAAAAGCGTTAGACCACCAAGTTTCAGAATATTAACTTTAAGAGGAACTATTGAATTCATAATTGGATCCGGTGAGTTTGAAGCCTGAAAAAGATTAATTTTGAAATTAAGTTTATTGAATCAATGGGTCAGAAAACAAATTTATTATGACCAAATGGCCAAACCTAGCACGAGGACTGAATCTGTAGAGGTTATAGACTCTGTTCACAGTCACATTACAGCATAACTTTCCTGATTTGACTAAGACCTTGGATAGGAAGTGTCTGCGAGGTTGTCAGCCAGTATTTTATTCTTGGCCTTGTCTCTAATATGCACTGCCATACCATCAGGAAAAAAAAGATGATAGATGTTTGTGCATATGGCACAGCCAAATTTCACTTACACGAATAAACAAAAACGTAGAGCAAAAAGCATAAGCAAATTGCTATTCAGGGGCATGAAAATGTAAATGGTGGGGCTGCTTCCCCTGTACGAGATGGAGATCCATGGCACCTGCTGCGATTGGCTTTATGCAGGGAAAAGCTGCCTCCTCTGCCTGTCAAGTAGCCTGGATGCAAGCTTGGGCCAGGCATCCTTGGTGCAGACTATCCACAAAGATGGCATGTGGCTTTGCTCTCCTAAGCATTAAGCTGTATTTCCACCTCTGAGGTGGGGGTGAAATTCTGAGGAGGATAGATTTTCTGCTCTTCAGGCCCACCTGTGCAGTGGGGATGAGAGTTAATGATCAAGTGGGGCTGCAGGAGCTCATTCACATTTATTTAGGCCTCTGTTTTGTTACATCAGATAATAACTATTTCAAATTACATTTCGAGACAATAATCTGTGCATGGCATCATAAAGCCTTAGTACTCTTGTCTGAACTGTTTTTTCAGCTAATTAATATATATTATACAACGTGATTACTGTGAACATGTATATACAAACATATCCTGAATACTGGGAGTAAACAGAAGCTATCATTCCTCAGAATTATTACTGAGGATTGTCATAGAAAGTTCTCTTGATTTCAAGCTTAATTATGCAGCCTAACAGTGCATAAGAAATAATTAACAATCTCTCTGTTAAGTCAATGAGTAATGGCAAAAAATGTTTCTTTTGTCTCTTTCTCAGGCACCTGCAAAACTTAATTTGTAAAATGATGATCATTCATGAAACTTGGAAAATTGCTTGACACATCTTCATGCAAATAGTGCCCCTGCCCCCTCCAAAAAAAGATAAAAACCTAACAAAAAAGCATAACTGTTATGTCTTCCTTTGCACTCCTTTTCCATAATAAGCTTTGAAACACATGGGGCTCTGAATAGAAAACCTATTTCTCCTAGAGTTTTAACTTGTATTAATTAGGTGCTCAGAAAGGTCAGTGCTGAGCAGGTGTCCTACTTGGTTTGCATGCAAGTGTCTGTGTCTGGCTTTAGAGAGCAGTAGAGAAGTGAGGTTTAATGAACAGTTTGCAGTGTCACTTGTGCTGGTGTGGGTTTATGTAGGATGTGTGCATGCATCCTTGTGTCTCCTCGGGTCTGTGTGTGCATATGCAGGTGCAAATATGCATATTTGCCACAGAAGCCAATTAATAAGGTTTCTTGCTAAGGCTTGAAGGTGGAAGGGGAAAAGATGACAAACATTTCCATAGCTGTGATTGCTATGTTAAGATATAAATGAGTGCTGATGAATGAATGCAGATGAGACGCTGAATCGGCAGAGGAAATAGTTAGAGCGTGGGGCACAGTTGCAAACTTCTTTGAGGAATTATCTGGAGAAGGAGAGGGAAAGAAAGCATCATCCCTCAGAGGATGTTGTTAAATTATGTAGGTGGAAGGTAAAAGGCCACAGGCAGTGACCAAGCATCCGGAGCAGACACAAATATAAAGCAAATTTTTAGCTGTGAAAGAGATGGCTATCATCAGTCAAAGAGAAAAGAGTAGATGTCATTGTCGAGCTGTTATCAGCTGGCCTTTTTGCCAGAATTCTCATAAAACTCTTACTTAAACCAGAGGGAAGATTTTCTGTGGTTAGAAGAGGAAATTGAAATTCCAAGCTAACCTGCAGAAACCAGTGGGCAGAATATCTCACTGCTCACCCGCACCAAAGCAAAACATATTAACATTGCTAACAGTGAAATGGATCAGCACCTGACTGATGCCACCAAAGGCTTAATGGAGGGATCTGGCGAACCAGCGTGCTTGTCAGTTTGCAAACTTGGTGGACATTTTACTGTCCATCTGCTGCCATTTAATACTATAAATTTGAATCAAATTCCCATTGTCTGAATTACTAGCAGGTATCCAATCCAATTAAAAGGCGTGTTCACTTTAATTTTAACCACCGTGTCGCGTTACATCAGTCGTGTCTCATTCTGGCTACTCTGGCTTTATCAAGATGAATGTGCTAATTAGGACCTGAGAATCTGCTATCTCTTGGACAGCAGGCGTTAGATTCAGATGAATCGACCGGCTTACGCGAGGTGTCCTCTCATCGATTCTGGACAGCTTCAGCAGTGGCATCTCTCCTTGATGCCAGAAGCAGATTTTGTTTATGTGCAGACATTACAACAAAATACCACTAATCACGTTAGGACTTGACTAGAAATGCTTTTAAGGTACACAGTTCAAACCAATGACTTGGATTTAAGTAGGGAGATGTTATGACACTTTGATGCTGTAAATGTGTAAGAAATTTCTCTCAACCAGTTATATCTCAGAATGACTGAAGAAGAAGGATTGCTGGTAGCTATTTCTCTAAAAAAAACCTTAAGTTTTTTTTTTTTTTTTACTGAGGCCTTAAATCACTTAGATGGATTTTTGGAGGGGAGAAGGAGACGCTCGGGGAAAAACAGGCATTTTACTTCATTAAAAAGTTTGGCAAGATCTGCTTCATGATCTGTGTCCAGAACATTTTTACATCACCAAGAGATTTTTGATTAAAGAGTTTTAGATGTGCAACAACAATGCATTCAGAAAATGAGCAGATAGAATACACTTGGGTGCTTACTTTACCTCTGAACCCCTTTGGCTGCAGTGTATGCAAGCTAGACAAGCACTCAATAAAATACTGCCCTCCCCTGCACTCCAGTTCGCATTGCGTTGGCTTAACCCAAGCTGCCTTGGCCTCATGTGAATTTATGCACCTTCCAGCTTTTCCAGCTTTGTTTCCACACGATCCATACAAAAAGAGCATCAAAAACAGTGCTTATTCTGATGAAAACTGAGGGTAGATATCCAAAGAGAATCTAATTCGTGCAGATTATATTTGATGCTACTTTTCCATTTCGTGATGAATACATCAATCATTAACACTAATAAGAACCGGGTAAATAATGAAATGCATATTAAATAATGTGTTTGTTCAAAAATATCATGACATTTGAATAAATTATTGGCTTAATGCATCTGTTCACTTCCCAGTCAGCTCATTAACTTAGGGAAATATTGAAAAAGTAGTTTGCATATTTTTTTCTCTATCTATATTTTTGTTTAAAAAGCAAAATTAAGCAAATATGGCTTTCAAAAATATGTTTGGATTAGGAAGAATGTTGTGAATGACAACCCCTGCTCACGCTTCTGAAAAGATTAATGGTGTATTACAAGGTTATATAGTTTTAAGTAGCAAATGACAGAAATTTCATCATTTCTGGTCCTAAAGTTTCTTGGGAGCGCATATTGCTGTTGCAGTATTCCCCAACATCAGCTAGTGGCTGAGTAATTTGTGCAGGTGAGATGGCAATCCAGTGGAGTTATGAGGTTTTTTGACAGCCGATGGTCTATATTTACTCTCTTGCTGTTCTGGAGCAGTGACTTCCCTCTCCTTCATGCATGGAAATCCTGGGTTAAATTCAAGGATGAAATTGTTTCAGACAGACCAAAGGAATAAATCACATTGTGTCTTTTGTCCTCTTCTGGGTAGGAAAGATTCACTCCTTGAGCGTTGTTTGCAAACACTTGCTGGTTTATGAGAAGATGGAAGAAACCCTTACACACGTTCACCTTGAATCTGGCCTCATGAATCTCCACAGGGCTAGGGGAGGCCAAATGGTTATAACTTACAAGCTCCCAGATGAACAGGAAAATCTGCTGGTGGAAGTTGTTAGTTAAAGTCAGCTTCTCGCTATATATCAAGTCGTACTTGATGTGCAAAGTGTTAAATTTGCTGGAGGAGCTGGGTGGGTAGTTTTTATAGGGCAAAATTCTGAAAATGTCAAATATCTTTCCTCTAGAAAATCATTTCTGCAATAGTAGAAGACTGTTTGCTGGCCAGCTAAGTTCAATTACAGACTGCTCTCTGTCAAAAACCCAAGCATTTATAAGTCACCCATTTGAATTTAAATTGGGCTGAAAGTAAACATATGCTGCAAATTGTCAGCCTGGATGCAATTTTGTAGCTGAAGTAAATGTACTCATCTGTTTAATAATTTTTAGAAACAGTCATAAAGTGTCTGATGGTTTTGGGGGTGGGAGGGTTTTGTGCCTGTGCAGTGCTTCAGATGGTTTTGGTTTATTTCATCTCCTGCCTGAGGAGCAGTGGCCGGCCCAGCCTTGACTGCACATAGGGCACCTGGGTGGGAGGTGCTGGTGGTGGCCAGGCCTTCCTGCTGTCCCAACCTTCTGATTGCCTGCACAGCCTGGGAGGGATACGTGGCTTCGTCGTCACCCATTTGCCCTGAGAGCAGAGCAGAGAGGCTCTTTGCTGGGCTTTGCATGGAAGAGGATCATTAAGTGCAGTGTAACAGCCCAGTGCGGCTACGCTGGGAAGCATGTGAAACTATCAAGGGGCTCAGTTAGCCCACATTAGCAGTAGCCAAATGCTACTCAGTGTCTTACATGCTCTTTCCTCCTTTGAAATTCAGACTGTCAAATCAAATAGGAAACCCACAGTGCTGTAAACCAAACAAAAACTCTGTTAATCTTATTATTTTCAATTTAGCTTCACCAAATCAGGTGACTGAGAGCTCCTGGAACTACATACCACAGAACCACAGTGTGGTTTGGCAGGGAAGGGTACCTCAGAGATTGCCCAACCCAATTCCTCTGTCATGATCAGGGACATCTCTCATCAGGTCATGTTGCTCAAAGTGCCGTGCAACCTGACCTTGAACTCTTCCAGTAATAAGTCTGATCATTTGCGTCTTGGAGGATTACTCTGGAGATTCAGAAAGAGGAATACTTAGATCTTTGTGAGGTGATGGGCTTGAATGATTTCATCATTTGCTAGTAACGGTTGGTTTTAATTAGCTGTTGTCAAGTGGTTGAGTGTTCTGCCTCCATTTGTCTCCATTTATCAATATCAATGCCTTGATAAGGCACTTAACTCTTTACTGGGTTTTGTCTAATGCACAGGCCTTAAAACAACAGGTGACCACACTCCTAATTTCAGTGCTGGACTCTGGTAACTTATCCTGATGGAAGGGAGGATGAGGAGCTCTGATGAAGAGGGCTCTGAAATAATGAGGAAAAGGGTTAAGCAAGAGAAAGTTTTAAAAAAGGAAAAAAGAAGCATTGAATCACTCTGGAGGCTATTTAAGAGCACCATATTAGATGCACAGATGGTACATATACCTCTGAGCAAGGAAAAAGTAGAAAGGGGAGAGTAAATCTGGCATAGTTATGTGAAGAAGTGCATAAGCTTAAAGGGACACTGTCAACTTAAAAATCACACTTTTATTGGAAAATTTGTTACCTACTACTGTTGCAAAAAACACCTACAATTACTATAGCTGTGAAATGAGACAAAAAACTCGTTCTGTTTTACAGTGCTCTTACTTTGGGCCTGATCCAAATTCTATCAGCGTCAGTGGACCCCCCCATTGATTTTCCTGAGCTTTGGATTGGGCCTTATGCATATTTGACTGTACACTGTGTACAGGCTGTTTCATTATTTTGCACGTGGTTTGCTTTCACATTGTTTCTGTGGTTTTTCACACAGCAAGAGTGGAAAAAACGTTTTTTTCCAAATTGGAAGTGTGGTTATTAAACTGTGGAAAAGCCAGTGGGGTCTCAGGCACACTTATACTAGAAATACCAAATGTGTGACTTTTTAAAGACAAAGCTCCTCCTTCAGAATATCTGTGAGCACAATCAAGTCAGTTATAACAAAATGTCTCTGAGATATAGTGCACACTGGAAATGAAAGAACAGAAAAGTTACTGGAGGAGATGCAGAAAAAGCATCTATCTTTCTAGAAAAGAAAGAAAAAAGCCACCTTGTAAGTCCCCAGCTCTCATAGGCTACCTAGCAGTGACTCTGCCCCCTTCTGAAATAGTGGAACAGCAGAAAAGTTCAATTAATTTTCTGTGTCCACTTTCACCACAGAGGATGATGAAGAAATTCCTGTTCCAAGGACAGTTTTCACAGGAAATCAGAGTGTGGCCTTATAACAGAGATTGAAGTCTCTTAGGAGGAAGTTATGGAGCAACTTCAGTAACTCGAGTACAGTAAATCACCAGGACCAGATGGTACTCATCCGAGTGTTCCTAAGGAAATAAAAGTGTGAAGCAGCAGAGATATTGACAAGGATCTGCAGTGTATCATTAAAACCAGCAACTGTTCCTGAAAATTTGGAAGTCATTTGTATGGTGTTCAAAATTAAAAAAACCAAAAAAAAAAAAAAAAAAAAGAAAAAGAAAAACCAAAAGAAAACGAGAGAGAGAGAGAGAGAAATGGAAAAAAGAAGAGATAAGGAAATTACTTTCTTCTTAGGCATCAGCAGTGAAGCTGAGAGTTTCTAAATAATTTTTATTTTATTGATTAGTCTAATGGCAGAATAAGGTAACTTTCAGTTAGACGTGCTCTGGCAGATTCTAACACCAAAAAGAACACTGCCTATTGTAAATAGACAAAGATTTTAGGTGAACATAGCTTATGCGGACTCAATATCACATTTGCTGTATAAGGTTGTTTATTTCTGATATGTTATTTGATGTCCATGAGTCGTTTGATACAAGCAATGAATGCATTCTGTCACAGCAGTGTGCATCGCTCCACATTTCTGTTTGAGGATGGATGTTTAAACATGAGGCTGATCATATCCCAAAGGACCTGAGTGTAGTGTCAATGCAAAAATTACTTTATGCTGCGGAGGAATGCTTTACATGCATGGCAAAACAAAAGTTTATAATCCAACTTGCTACAGAAAAACTGATTGTTTGTAGAAAAAAGTTTTGTTTTTCAACAAAAAATGGATACTTGAACTCACAAAGCCCACTTTACCAAATCCCTGTTTCCTTCAGTTTGGCCACATGGGCAACAAGGAGTAACAGAGGAGTACACAGTTTTTGCCAAACAAACACAGCTAGTATGTACACACATGCACGGAAATTAGACAAGGGAGGGAAATTAGAAGTTATGATGGATTTAGAATTTAGAGAAGTACTTGAAATAGCATCTCATGAAATCTTACCCCCAGATTAATTCAGATTACTTTGGATGTGAACACTGTCAAGTGGCCTGAAGATGGGCTCGAAGAGTAAAGCAAAAGGTGGTGATAAAGAGCAGCATATCAGGTTGTGGATAGAGGAGGACCTGAGGGATGTGCATTAGGTAGGTCTTGTTTCATGTTTTATTAATGATCTCCAGCAGTGCATCCACAAACTCTGCAGATGATACTATGCTAGAAGAGATTGCAGATACGAAAAAAAATCTTGGGAGGAATTAGAAATAATGAAAAAAAGCAACTAAATTACTTTCACTTTGACAAAAGCAAGTTAATATATCTAGGGAAGGGAAAAAACAAACAACTCTGAAACAACTGTTCTAGTGGAATAAGCAAACTGGACCACAGGCTGAAGCTGATGCTAATTACAGGTAATAAATCAGACCTTGGTGATGTAGCAATAGTGAAGCAGCCATGAATGTGATAAGGCTTCTGAGAGGGCTGCCACGTGGCTGGGACATATGGACTGAGCAAGGAGCAGAGGAACTTGGAGGCAGCGTGGATAGATCAAGTTAAAAACGTACAGTACAAGGTGGTTAAAATTGGTGATTCTTAGCAAAATGTATGTCTAGGCCAGGTATAGAAGAACAGAAACCAAACCTAATTTACAGAGATATTGCGTGCCAGGTCAAGCCTTATATGCACACTATAACCACAGAAATTATAGGATATTTTTTCACTCCTTCCTTCAGGTATTGGCTGCTGTCAGGAGCAATTTGCCAGACCAAGTGGACTAGTGGTCTGAGCAGTATGGTGAGATCCTGTCCTCCCATCAGGGTGGTTGCACTGGTGCCATAGCGAGCCTGTGGGATTTGGTGACATAGTCCAAATTAAACTGAAGTGTCCCATTTGGTAAATGCATAGCTGGTGTGAGCAGACATCTCTTTGTTAAATATTGGTGAAGCTATGTGCATTGGCTGTGGTTTTGGCCCCGCAATGGGGTTGTAGTCCATTTACTTTTTGTGTCATCTGGATAAGCAATGGATTTTCTATAGTGTCTGGGAAAAAAAAACAGTATTATTGCTAAAATGAAAATATTTTGTCTCGTTTGCTATCATCCTCTAATCTCTCATTAAAATTCATTATGCAGTTATCTATCACCACACTATTCTTTTGAAATATTTTAAAAATTCCAGTAGACCCTCATACTGTTGATGCCAATATAGAAAGTATAGAAGGCTCTGTAAACGGATTAAAGCAGTATGTGAGATTGTATTAAAAGAAAAAAAGAGGTGTAGAACTGACTTTAATTAATTGTATGCAGATATTTCAGTATAAATTGCAATGCTCAGGCACCTTTATTATGCCAGACTTTTCCAAAGAATACAACTGGAGATATTAGAGCACATCGCGTTGTTTGTAAGATGATTTGCTTCAGTCAGTTGGTCATAGCACTGTACGGAATGGAGTTATGTTGAGCTTTTTGTTTCTTCAACCTTGAACTTAGGTTGGAATATCTTGGTCTTGCAGAACACAATAAGGGGTAAGGCACTGATGGCCATAGTCAAAACAAAGGAGGTCCCTTGATCGTGCTGATATCAGGGGCAACGCTTCCATTGGTGCCGGTGAGATGATAACTGAATACAAAGATGCAAGACAATGGCGACATTTTAGCAGGAAAAATGAGGCATTAGGTATTTGTCTGTGTACTTCACGATCTGCTATTTGCTGATAAAGCTGTGTAAGGTACTTTAGACCTAACCCAATTTATATTAAATAAAGCCCAGGTGTGCTGCACTTAACTCAGGTTGAATAGCCCTTCATTCTCCCCAAGGCAGCTTAGTAATGCACATTTTTTTTCCTTCACCGTTCTGCTTTATCCTTTTTCTCGCTTTATGTACTTGAACCTTTTCAGCCTTCACAATACAGATTGCAAACTTTTACCCTCTGCCTGGCTGCATCTTATTGTATTTTCTAATCTTTTTACTGGCAAGGCTGGGATTCACTGTTGCATGTTGTGTTCTGTATTTGCAGCATGTCTTGTATTGTTTTATGGATATTTTTGTAGGGTTTTTTTTTTTTTTTCTGTTGCTGTTGAAAGGTACCATGGATATGCTCAGTTGTTTTTTTCTCCGTGCCCTTAACAGGTCTTAACTTACCACCCCATTAAACAGTCATTTCGTATGTGCGATTGTGATTACTGGAATGTAGGTTGCTATTATTAATCATCTTTCCACTCGTACTGTTACATTAATCATGTGAGGAGATGAGAGTGTAAGTTTGGATCCAGTAGGATGACAGCTTCTTATTCGTAGTGGCACGAAATCCAACTCGCAGAGCAAGGAATGACTCTCAGAGTCATTTGCCCATTTGCCAATTTTAAGCCCTATTCTGTGCCATTCTGCAGCAGTGTGGCCGCAGAGGTTTTGTGAATAAAACACGAGGTGTAGGAGCAGTCAGAAAAAGCAGTTTGGCACACCGTTTTTGCCAGGGTTCAGTAATGGGTTTACCCTTGCACCCAGCCACCAGCAAGAAGGCAGTTCTGCTCTCCAGAGCCTCCCTCTGTGCACTCTGGAGTGGCTGTGGTTGTGCACGCCGGGCTCCCCTTTGTTCCCGCACGGCATGTGCTCTGCTGCGGCCTCACATAGTCCTGCAGGAAATCTGCTGTGGTGCACAAGAGGAAGGAGCCTACCGCCTTTTCTGCACATAAGCACGTCCTCTGGGGAAGTGTGCTTGCAGAGGAGCAAGCAGGACAGTACAGCTGGAAACAGTCTGCTTGGAGATAATCAGAGCCCCAGCAGGAGCACCCTCCGAGCACAGCTGCACAATTCCCTTTGCTCTCTATAGAAGGCAGTGCACCCTACGTGCAGTTTCCAAGCTACATTTAACACAATTGCCCATCAGCACTTAGGAAGCAGTTACCACAGAAACCCAGCGGAGACCAATTAGTCACATGATTAAATTAATTAAAATAACCCAGGGTATCTGCCATCTTACTTCTTTCTGCTACGCGTAGTGCATGACCTAGACAGAGCTGTAATTGGATGGCATTATTGTGCCTTTTAATCCTAGAATCATCTTCACGCTGTACAAGAGGTGGTCTTTGATTTTTTCCTTTTCCATCGTTCTGCATAAATCCCTTCCCAGCGATCTGCATTATACCCTTGCTGCAGAGATGCATTATTCCTTTTCCGCAGATCTGTGCTATTGCACAAAAACATTCTCCAACCCCCTCAATAAGCCAACTAGTATCAAATTTACAAAACATCAGATTTAACAACAGTGAGATTTGTTATGTTTGGGATAAGAGGATTTGGAAACATTTTCAATTGCGCAGTTAAGACTTATGGAGGTCTTTAATGACAGCTCTAACAATACGTGCCAGGGAGAGCTCTGTAGTCTGTATTAGCACTTGACCTGAGAATTGTAAAGCACTAAGAAAAGACTGTATGTTGTGTCTTCATTTCCCAAGTAATTCTGTTATTGCAGTGGGCGCGTTTAAGTGGAACAAGCTGTCTGAGTTGTAACACTGCTTCCTGGGAAAGGCAGGCAGTCCAGTGTCCTTGGTTGTTTTTTAAAGCCTAGCAATGCACAGCCACATTCTAACTGAGTAAATCACTCCTTTGTCCTTGGTTTTTCTGCTGGCCTGACAATGGCATCCCCCAGACATCCATGTCATCTAGGGTTTCCTTCTATTATACCAGTGTCATGCTTCTGCATACACACAAATCATCTTTACCTGAAACCACATAAAACATGGAACATTGCAATTTCCATCTCATCAAAGATTTCCTGGTGACTGCTCTGAAGTTACCTTGATCCACTGCACCAAAGGGAAAAAAAATAAAAAATAAAAGCTATTTCTGGCCACAGAGTAGAGAGCAGCTTGCCTCTCCAAAGCAGATTCCATACAAACAGTCTTGACAAGATAGCATGCATAAATTACATGCCTCTGATGCATTAATTCGTGCCTAACAGAGCAAGTGGCAACAACACTACATTTACAATGGATGGGTATAGGATGGAAGAAATGAAGTCTGTGGGTTACTGTATAAATAATCAACAGTTCCAAATATTATGGAAGAATGCTAGCAGGCTTTGCACGTGCTGTATTGCTGAAGTGCCATGAACAAACATATTTTATAGCCTTAGCTGGCTCTGACTAGCCTGTCAGAAAGGATGTGCATGTTTGGCAGTGCTGGGGCACAGATGCCTCAACATGAGGTAAGATCTTGTCATGAAAGGAGACCTCTGTTCACTGGAGTCATG
This sequence comes from Cyrtonyx montezumae, assembly GCF_038088225.1. Lineage (NCBI taxonomy): Eukaryota > Metazoa > Chordata > Aves > Galliformes > Odontophoridae > Cyrtonyx > Cyrtonyx montezumae. The sequence goes on along the minus strand of NW_027071824.1, from coordinate 52,655,475 downwards.
GCAGTGACATAAGTGAGCCTCTGCTAAGTCAACGACAGATTCCTGAGGTGAAGCAAGCTTGGTGCAGGGTGTAATTTGTAGTGTGCTCAGGTGGCCAAGAAGGCCAATGGCATCGTGGCTTGTGGCAGAAATAGTGTTGTTCACAGGAGCAGGGAGGTGATCATTCCTTTGTACTTAGCTCTGGTGAGGCTGTACCTTGGGTACTGTGTTCATTTTTGAGCCCCTCACTACAAGAAGGACTTCAAGGCCCTGGAGTGTGTTCAGAGAAGGGCAGCGAAGTTGGTGAGGGGTCTGGAGCACAAGTCTTATGAGGAGCGGCTGAGGGAGCTGGGATTGTTTAGTCTAGAGAAGAGGAGGCTCAGGGGATAACTTATTGCCCTCTACAACTCCCTGAAAGGGGGTTGTGGCAAGGTGGGGTCGTCCTTTTCTCCTGGGTAACAGTGATAGAAAGAGCAGTGGTGCATTGGCCCAGGCTGTCCGGGGAGGTGGTGGAGTCACTGTCCCTGGAGGTGTTCAAGAAGCATTTAGATGTTGTACTACAGACATGATTTAGTGTGGAAATAGTGTTGGTAGGTGAAAGTTGGACTGGATGGTCTTGGAGGTCTTTTCCAACCTTAGTGGTTCTACGATTCTGTGATTTTAATGCATTTCTGTCATTTACAGAAATTGTCCCTGCTGACCAACATCCCTAGCATACACACACACACACACACACACACACACACACACACACACACACACACACACACACACACACATTACCAGGCATAAATGAAACCAAGTGTTCTGAGTGTTTCCATTTTCCTGCATTTTACTTGACATGGGCTACTGCAGTGTGTGTAATACTTGCTGAAAAATGGCCTCTCGTGCAGTGTTTGATATGATTGTCTTTGCAGAAAGTGACAGTAAGGGCACTGAAAAAGAAATTCTCCATGGGATTACCCAACTTTACAATACGGTGGTCCCATAGCAATTGGTTTCATTATGCTTCTATAAAAATGAAGTAAAATAGTGGAAAATCTGATCTGAAGATTTTAGATACAGCAGCCACATGCTGTTGTTTCCAGAATTAAAAAATATCCCATAAATATATTCATAAACAGCACCATGGGGAGTATGCTTTCTGTTTTGTATTTAAAATTCTTCATCCACAGACCTGGATGTTTAAGTTCTTGAAACTTTTCTTCTTTTATAACTTGGAAGAAAAGCGTTTTTTCAGACTAGAGAAACAAAAATTTTATGCTGCCGTTTCTTGTTGTGCTGCATAAAGTGAATTGTGGCTGAGAGCAAAGGATGGGTTCTTCAGTAACATCCAAAGTGACAGTGAAGTCATAGTTTCCAGTGTAAATAGGAGGTGAAGAGGTTTACTTTGTTGAGTTCTTGGTACCAGTTTCTTGGTATGAGTGTCTAGCTTTTTTCCAGGGAACAGACAGACCCCCTCAGTTGAGCTGGAGTGGGTTTCCTAAAGGAAAGAACAGTGATTGAAGTGGTCCAGTACCCACTTCATGCTGTGACTTCACCGTAAAAATGTGCTGACCTCTCCCAAAGACAGAGCTGGAGCGGTCCCAGTGGGGTGGGTGGGGGCACTGTTGGAGGATGGTCACCAGGTGCTGCTGGATGAGCACACTTGCAGCACGCAGATTAGAGGTAGAGATTACAGCAAGAGAGCAGTGCTGGGGAGTAAAGAACGCAATGTTTCAATTGTGGAAGTCTTGGGCAGTGGGAGGTTTGCGAAGGAATCAGTGGGATTCCAGGCTTCCTTTGTAAGAAGGTGAATAAATTATATGTGCCTTCCTTGGAATAAAAAAGGAGAGGATATAAAAGGAAACCTGATGAGGTGCAAGCAATTTTAAAGTAGTTATTATGAAGAAATGTTATAAACGCACAGTGTATCACATGCCAGAATAAATGAAAGCAAATCAAGATAGTGAAGGAATTTTGAAGGAATACTTTCTGCTAACCGCAATAGCAGAAGCAACGTGTAGGAGCCATGTTGTAACAGTTTGATTTCTGAAGGTGTTGTGAACACCTCAAGCCCTCGGGAACTGCGGTGGGGCTCTCAGTTTGGGGTCCATGTGTGGGATGGGCCTGTTGTGTGTGGCTGTTCCTGGGCAGGCTGGAGGCAGGAGGAGGCCTGAACTGAGTGGCAGTAAAGCAGTCAGCACTTGGCTGACACGATTTTCAAGAGTAGGAATGGATAAAACATGTACTTCTGAATCATTTATACATGATATTTTTGTGTGGTAGAGGACACGTAGGATAGTCTTCAGGCCTAAGTAAATAATCTGATGCAATAGGTTCGCCACATGAGGAAGAATGCCAGTGGGAGAGAAGCACAGTGCCCTCTCAGAGTCAGAGAGAAGGCAATATAAGTGAGAGAAGGATAATTTTGAGGGTTTCCTTTTACACTGCTGCTAGTTCAGAAAGCTGGTGAATCTACAGCATTCTCATATCCAGGATTCATCCATTCCAATCTCTTCTCTGATTTGTGTTCCTAAAATGGCTCTAACATAGAAGTAGTTATGGCAGAAATAACCTCTTGGAGGGCATCCAGGCATTTCCCTACATTGCAACGGAGTTTAATTGTTGTTTAATTTAATCCTAGTCTATTCTTATGGCAGTAATAGACAAAAGCATATAATAAACAGCCTGAGAGACTGCAAGGAGATACTTAGATACTCTCTCTTTTGGTGCATTTTGAAAGCTTTCCTGCACTCTTTCTTGTAGTCCAGATAGTTTAACAGAATAAGTAATAGTGCACAATTAAGTTTCCCAGTTTGTATATAACATGAACTGTGTAGGCTGTGGAGTTGAATTCCGGTCATTCTCATCAGTTTATCTCAAGTGATTTTAGTAGATTAACTGTTTGTTTTGCAGCAGCTGTATTCACAAGTGGGCCATTGCTTTAGGCATGGACACTCTAGTGTGAAGGATGTTGCTGGTGTTCTTGATTAGAAGCAGTGTACATCTCTTTGCCAAACATTTAACTTAGGGAGAGGGGAGCATTTCCCAGTGAGCTGAGATAAATGAAGGAGGTAGAGGTGATTCCAGTGAAGGCAGACGCAGGTTGTTCTGACACTGAGGCAGTTTGGATTGGATCCAATTTCCAAAACCATATCCTACACTGGCTTGTGTCATCGTTCAGGATTTATGTGAACTGGAGGAGAATCGTTTTGCTGTTGCTTGATTCTCCAAAATTCCTGTCTGAAGGCTCAGCATGTTCTACTTTATCAGCAACGTTTCCATTGTCTTGTTTTCCTCTGCCTGTTCTTCGCTGCCCCCCTGCCACCAACTTCTGTGTACCTACTAGATCTTCCCATTTGTGATACCAGCTCTTTTTATCCACCCTACCAGGTCCTGGCACTTTCTGCATTCCATGTCACTTGCTGTGAACTTGGCAAGAAATGACAAAAAAAAAAAAAAATCAACAAAAACCCATTTTTCAGAATTCCAAATTGCTAAATTGCTATGACTTTTTTTTTTTTTCCCCCAGAAATACTATTTTGCCCTTTTACACACCTACTTATACTTATTCTAGGAAGTGGCAGTGACTGTGTCTGTCACTAGGCTCATAACATGGTGGCAAAGTAATATGGCCTGCCTTGAAATCAATTGAAATCAATTGAAATCAATCAATCACCTCACCCTATAATACTTTTGTGTACGTTTCAGCAGACTCTCAGTAGTTTATCTCTACATTTCTGCAGCCAAAACTGGTCTCGATGAGGAGCAGAGTGTCGCCAGGGGACGTTTTAGCTTGTGGATGTGCACAGTGGATTTGCATGCCCCTTTTGCCCCTGGGCTTTCCCCTGAGTGCATCTCCTTGTTATTTTCCTTTCATGGCTCTTTGGGTTCTAAATCATGACCCCTTTAAAAGCGAAAGATAAACCTCAATGGCTTTGTCAGCAGCAGGATTTCACCACAGGCATCCTTGTAGAACAGAAGCTCTGCCCACAGCACAGGCAGGCTTGCTTCACCTTGTGCCAGGACTAGGTGGCGAGGCAGCAGCCTTGGTCAAGCAGCGGCCTTCCAGCTCCTGGGAGGCAAGATGCTGAGGACAGTAAACCAGGGCTCATCAGTTTTATTATCTCTGCCCTCCTGAGCCACTCACAGCACAGCACAGCACAGCATGCTCCTCTGTCAGTTCCACTCAGATTAAAGGCCGCAGTAAAATGTTTCTTTTTGTGTTTCTGGACAGGAAATCAGAGAGAACTTAGATACCTAATATGAACCTGAAAAAGATAAGCGTTACTTTTTTTTTTTCCCCTCCAGTGAACTGTGTTGCAGACAGAAACAGTTGACGTGAACTATCTGTAGGACGGTTGCCTTCTCTAGAGAGCTTATTACCCTTCATCTTCCATTATCCTGGTTTATTTGCAGGTAGCATATTCATTACCATGAGCATTCCTGCCTGCTTGTACAAGCACACAGTGCACAGAGGCTGGTGACAGCATGCAGAGCCGGGCTTTCCTCATTTATCCTTTTTGTTTCACTGCACCAAACTGTGGAGCTGCAGCATAAGCAACTTAGGGCTTATTTACTTAGTGAGCAAGAGCGAGCATAACAGGGAGTTGTGACTGGTCAAATTATGTGTCATGTTAAGGGCCTTTTGTCTCCGCTCGAGCTTTCTGAAACAAGACAAATTATGATATTTTCCTGTTAATTTCTGTTAATTTCTTTCCTTAATGAGTTTCATTAAAATCAAAGCTTCCGGAAGACTGAGCCATGACAGCTGTCTAAAGACTGTTTCGCTTGCTGTGGGCTGTTTGGACTGAATAATTATTTGAGCTTTGCAAGGATTATTTCTTTAAATAAGAACAATGATACTGTGTTTGCAAGGAGTGCTGTGAGTGGCGCAGCACAGTTCTGTAGTGCTGACTCGTAGTACTCAGTGGCTTTCAGGAATACCTGGGAAAAACACCTCTCCCTCAGCCTGACACGTTTTTAATGATTTCACTGGTGGATACAAAGGCAGCTATTTCAGCTGGCAGTAGAAAGAGGGCTGAGCTTTTAATGAAGTAAACCAATTCTTAGAAAGAGAGAAGGGCTTATTCTTTACCGCTGCCTTGCTATAAATGTGACCCAGGTAAGAATAGAGCAAGTCTTTCTGTTCTTCCATTCATAAAATATTCCCGCAAGCTGCAGACCTGTACTTCATGAGCAGAATGGCAAACACATTTCAGTTCTTTTTCATTTCCCCTACTGTAAAATCTTCATGTATTTCACTGCTACTATGGCTCTTATCGTGTAGCTCAGTTTGTTTGCTGCACTGACCATTTTGTTCTGACACAGAAATTCTTAGTGTGAGGGGTGGGAATATGGGAACTGTACAATAGTTTGCCGTGTCCAAGTCTGAACTGGACACTCACCACCTGTTTTTGCGAGCTGTTGCACCAAATTCCTCATCGGAGTTGCAGAAAACCCGGCTGGTTTGACAAAGCTTGCGTTCATATCATGAGTCTCAGATGTCAAGGCCTGAATGGTAGATTTTTGTTTTGGGAAAGAGAGTGTTTTCTGAGATTTAGGGACCCTCTCAGCTTCCTAAATCCCTGCCCCCAATTTTTAACCCTGTGTCCTTCCTGTGCCTGATTCTATCACAGAGCCCCTGCTTCTTGGAGGACAGAGGCAAGTGACCTCTGCTTCAAATGAATTCATTTCAGAGAGTAGTTAAGCAGACATGGCACCTTCTTGCTTGCCACAGCATGCTGTGCAAGCTTCCTGCACCAACCCAACCAGCTGCCAGCTGGGTGCTGGGGACAGGGATGTGCTGCAGGTCTGAGAGCAGCAGGGAGCACTCAGTGGAGAGCAGCAGGACCCCACAGCCCCAAGCACTGCTCCAGAGTAGCAATCGTGGTCATCATCAGGCTCTGGAGAGAGTAAAAATGTTTCCTCTGCTAAGATGTCCCAAAGCATGTGACAGCATTAAGCTATCAGCTCCCCTGAGGAAAAGGTAAACAATATGCTTTGCTTGCTCAAGCTGTGCTGGTCCTGCGGAGAGCCCAAGCCCACATCACCTAGCAGGAGTTGGTCATGCTGTCTCACAGCTCTGGCACTGTTTAGATGTCCAGGACCCACATCCTAATTTCTTTCTGTAATTTCTTCATTCCTACATAATTATAACAGGATATTTATGCAAGAAATCAACCCCTCTTCAGCCCCTGTGATGAAAAATGAATATAAAATGTTTAGTTTTGGCTGGTTTAAATGAAGCTGCTTACTCATTGATAGAAAGAGCAGAAAAGCTGTAGTGATTTTCACCTAATGTTGATGTTTATATGAACTTCCTTTTACTTCACAAAAAAAATCACCAGAACCACTCCTTAGTCAGTCCTTTCATAGACATTCAGTGCTGAAAAAGCAGGTGTGTGTAAGTCCATTTGCAAAAACACATGCACAGCTGCCTTTTTTTTCCACTTTGAACAGTCTAGAAGCCTTATATTTTGTCACAGCTTGATCTCAGATGCTAGAATTATACAATCAGTCACATTCAAATGCTTTTCCTAAGGGAAACACTGTACTTCCAGTTAGTAGTTGGCTTGTTTTGAGCCAGAAGTTCTGGACCTGTCTATCTGCCTTTGCTGTTTCATGAAGTTTCATGGCATAAACTTGATCTCAAACCTTGAGAACTGTCTGAGGTTTTCATAGAGCATGACTTGGCAGCCCTTGCAAAGCAAGCCTTCCCCTTCTGCAGCTTCTCTTCTTGGTTGCACTCTTCTTTGTGTTGCACAGCTAAAGGAGCATAGAAATTCTCTGCCTTTCTTGTCAAGTGATGGGTTTCAGAAATCAGCCTGTTTCCTGCATATCAGATGTAATGAGTATAGAAAATCTGCATGCTCTTTTATCACCGGAGGATCCCCTTGGGGGGACACTAAAGGTTTAGCTGCCTTCCAGAAGCATTGGTTATGTTCTCGCACTGACTCCACAAGTCAATGCGCTGCCTGGCAGGCATACTCCAGAAGTCTGTGCTTTCAGCCTGAGTGAGTGAACCTGGAACCCAATTATTTTTAGCTTATATTGTACCTGGATTTCTAGCTGACTCTGGGTGATGTGAAAGCTCTTAATTGAATGTAATCCATGAAAGATTTACTCTCCCGATCAGCTTTCTCTCAGGAAGTGATTTTAACTCATCAGATTCCAGCTGTTCCTTAAACCCACCCCACCATCGAATCTGTCAGTTTAATTGTGAGTATTGCTGTTCGGTATCCTGCTGAGTCCTAGACCTTGCGCCCCCTATTCTTTTGTTTTCCGTGTAAGTCAATTCATAGAATAACACAGGTCTTCCCTGGTGCATGGGAAGATGAGCAAGGATGTGGAAAAAAATGGAAGTTGGTCTGATCTAGCTGATCCAATGAGGGTTGCTGAAAAACTCTTTTCAACTTTGTTCTTAAAATCCTTCTGCTTCCTGCAGTGATCTTTCTACAGCAGCCAGCTCTTAATGCCCAACAGGGATGAAAAATGATTCAAAAAGGAAATAAAAAACACATAGACTCTTGTGAGCTCTCAGAGCATTTGACCAGCCCCAGCTGCATGTGGCAACTCCACCCTCTGCTGAAACAACTCCATTGTAGTTGTAGGATGTGGAGAGTTGACTCTAAAGTTTTCCATTACTTCTCAGGAACAGTGTAACTGAAGCTAGGGATTCACACTCAGCTATAGATGCACACGTCAAGGCCACTGTGTATTTTCTCTGTATCTTCTAAAGAGAAATGCTGTACTTTGGCACAACCTGCAAGTTTTGCTTCTTTTCTATCTCTGTGTTCTCCTTTCTTTAACTCTGTGCTGCAGAGATTTTCCCCATTCCAACTGTTATCACAACATGTAGCTGACAGTAGCAAGAAACAGGGGATTTGGGAACTCATGGAAACCAATGCGGCTATCGGAGGTGATTCTAAAAGACCTGGGTAGTGTAGCTAATAAAGCTATGGCATCAAAGTTTGTTAAATGTGTCCAGGGCTGGTATTTTCATTTTAAAATAAGGCTAATTTTAATAAAGTAAAAGTTAAAAGCTCTGCTGAATGTGTAGACAAAATAATTTCCTAACATTTATAATTTCCCATTCCCTTCCTAGTCATATGTTACAGAGAAAGTGCCGTTGTAACTTGAAGTGCTTCAGCAAGCTCCCATTCCAGTAGTGGTGTTTTCTAGGATGCTCTTTTGTAATTGTCTGAATTCCTCTGAGCAGCTCTGCGTTCACTAGATGGGGAGAGGAAGATTTAAACTTCTGCTGAAAGGCTTTGTGAGAGTGATGATGTTTCTGGTTAATTTGTATGTTTCTAGAAGTACAATCTAAGTTTGCTGGATAACCATTTAATTGAATGCAGGAAAAGTAGAAGAAAGAAAAATCAGGAATCAGAATGTTTTTTTTTAATCTCTGTTGTACTTCTCAATAAATTTGCAAGCTTCCAGGTCAGTGCCTATTGAGTTTGAAGTACAGTTGTCCCATTCTGGCGCAAGTCAGGATATTGAAAGTTGCTGAGTTTCAGGAACTCTGAGCTTTCTCACAACAGAAGTAAACACCTGGAAAAATGGTTGTAGTGTGAACAGACATTTGGAAGGACAGAGAAGCTGTGACCTTACTAAAAGCCCTTTAGTGACCAACTTTCCCTAGAGCGCTAATGGGAAAAAAAGCTACTTAATGTCCACCGACATCAGGACTTTCTTATACGCATATTGCCCTTCCATCTCTTGGCCAATGTGTAGTGTGTAACCAGGTGTGTGCACCTGCTGTGCATGTTGAACACAACCCCTGTCTCTGAAAGTCTCTCACCAGTTTCAGAAACAATTTATGTACCTTTTTCTGGAGGTAGAATTGATAGTCCCAATGAATTTCCACAGGTTACCTCTGAGTTTAACAGATCCCACTGCTGTCTCCAAAATAAATTCCTAAAGCCTGGTGGTAGAGCAGCTGGAATGTCCCCAGCTTCCAGCCGAGGTCAGCCTGGCAGCCCCTGCATCTTATGGGCAACGTTCGTGGCTCTGCACATTGAAGCTGGTTCCTTGAAATTATCTGATGTGGGAGTGTTTGTGGCATTGTTGTTAATGGCTGGTGGATGTGTCCCTTGAGGATGTGTCACTTTCCATTTGGTTTTGTGCATAGTTTTGTTCTGGATACTGTGTGGTGACTTGTCCTGCAGATAAGTATTTTCTTTATGTTTCACAAATTTATTGAGTGTCTAGCTTTATGCATTGTGACAAGCAATGGATAGTTATTAGATAGTTAATAGCCACAAAAAAAAAGAGTGAGTTTTTGGTAATTGAAAATACATCTACATAAACTATTATCATATTCATTCTCAGTCAACTTTTTTTTTTCTTTTTATAAAGGATTAAGTCCTTGTCATTTAGTTTTTTCTTATGTAAGAGTTGTTTCAAACCTGTGATTGCCCTTCACTGTACATTTTCTCATACAATTTCCTTCAGTACAGACCATGGCCTGATTTTAAGGAGGAGCCTGCCATACATTTTAAAATAACATTTTAATGGCATTTGAACAAGTAGGTTTATCCAATGTGGAGATGCAATTAAAGTTGGTTGTTGAAAATGAACTAGCATCAGCAGCAATAAATGCTTGAGGCAAGAACTTGTTATTTTCCCCCTTCCTTGCTTCTATTTCATTTTCATGTCTTTGATGGGAGATGGGACAAAACGTCTTGCTGAGACTTATATTTCTTTTCCTTGTTACTTCTCCTTGGCTGTGCAGTAGGCAAGGAGTCACCCGTAGGGCTGGGAAAGGAGGCAATGGACACAGAGTGATGGCAGAGCCATGTAATGTACTCCCATGAGATGAAGCAGACAAGCTAAACTTAGCTGGGGTTGTATTTCACCCTTTCTGGCATGGAGGGGAAGCACAGAAGTCAGCCCTGGCAGTTCACTCATTCATTCCTATGGGACTGGGAAGGAGAAGTGATGTCTCCAGTCAAGTTTTTCTTACCAGACTCTGCATCCTAAAACTGTCATCCCTGTGTTTCCCTTCTCTCTTTTGCTTACTCACCTCACTTCCTCTGCGTACACCTCCTTACACATCTGGAGTTCATTAGAAAGTAGGAAAGGAGGCTTACTGTGATCTCTCAGTGCCATAAAGCAAGATGTACTTACAAAATCCAGTAGAAGTAGACATAGAGGGCAAGCTCCTTTATCAAACCTCTCACACACTGCTCCTACAGCCTTCGTGGCAGGCCCACAACCCTGGAAGGACTGTTGGCCCATTGCTCCTTGGGTAGTGCTTACGAGTTCAGTACTGGTCACTGCTGGAGACAAGTCTGACTAAGGGGTCCTGAGATCTGGTCCAGGATGTCTGTTCTTCCTCAGAGTACCTGTTTCAAGGTGTAGTGGAAAAGAATCTACTCAGGTATCTGGTTTAACCAGTGCAGGAGAGTTTTCTGCCATGTTTCCACACCTTCATCTCAAAATGCTGGAGCAGTAGGAGGCACAGGACTGAGCACAGCTTGAAGGCTACTGTGTTGGATGAGGAGAGCCAGTGCTGTGCTTGGGCTCATGCCCAGGTCTCCCTGCATCCATCCCCAGCCTGTTTGCCAGTGGCAGGCTGGAAGCTGCAGGCCTGCGTTAGGAACTGTTGTCCTAGAACAAAACATTTGTGACCCATGGCAGCAACATCAAGCTGGGACTGACGCTCCCTCTTTAACTTGAGCCTCTCTGCTTTTCATCATAATGCCAGGAGTTGTCAGCTTTAACTCTGGCTTTTTTTGACTTGTGTCACAAGCTAATAAGTTATAGGCCAGCTTCTCCTGTCGATGTTTTTCCGGCACAGAAGGCTTCACATTTTGTAAGCTTTTACAGCACAGCTGTGCTCAGAGATAAAACAGAATGTGTATACAGTACAGTATGCATTCAACTGATGCACTAGATTCTTCCCACCATATGTATAGAGCGGTGTGCATTTCACTCTGATACCTCACTGCCAAAACTGCCAGAAGCAAATAAACAAATGGCGGAAGAGAGACACCATATGACGCAGTGCCAGGCACATGACCTAGACTTTGAAAAAAGACCCTGCCTGCTTTTAACTGCTTAGAGCAGTCCAATTTCTTAAACCTTGCCTCTTCTATGTGAAGTGTTCTGCCACTGTATGCTGTGAAACGTGCTGGTTGTTAGGGAATACTCAAAGATTTCCCCTTCCCGTGAAGCAGCTGATGTTTCAGCTCCTTGTGCACAATGCTCATTTTCACTTTGTTTGGTGCCAGTGATTCCGTGTCAGATTTTTAAAACAAGAGGAACAATGGAGTTGCATAAACTAGTCTAATTCTGGAAGGAATGCTACTGTAAAAAGACATAACACATGTAATTAGAATAATAAGATTAATAATAATAGCATCAATTCAACAGTTAATATATAAACAATTCAAATGAGTCAAATGGTTGTTCCATCTCATTCCCCACAAAAAAGTTATTAAGTTGCATTTCACAGAATAGATGGTGAAGATGCTTGTAATAAAAGGACATGAATGTTAATTACATGGTTAGATGTAGTTAATTTAAATTATAATTCTGTTCCTGGAACTCACTGAGTCTGAAAAGGGAATGCTTTAGCTTCTCTTCTTTCTGGCCACCCTGTTACTAAAGAAAACACAATGCCGATCCTTCTCAGCCTGTGGCACTGGGAAACATGGACTGTTCATCCTGCCTGCTGGCCCGCAGGCTCAGCTTGGTGCTAGGTTGAACAGCATTTGGTGGATATCAAATCCCGCTAGCCCTGGCTTTGTCAAGCTCAGTATTGCTGGTGGCTGTGTGCAGGGCTAGCAGGTTTTTTCTTCACTTTAGAGAAGCTTGAAGCACACGTTGAGGAAGTGGACTAAGAACTGCAAAGGTAATTCACAATGGAGATACACAGTAGCCTGGATGCAGGCAAGACTTCTGAATTTTGGATTTTGTTGAGGTCAAATTTGAAATAGAAAATTGTCTTTTTTTTTTTTTTCATTTAGCAGCAATATTCAGTAGATTATCAATGTGCTTGAAGTGTAAAAAAATCAGAGCTGATTCTTTGCTTGATGGTTTTATAATTCTGCGTACTAGCAGTAACAAAAGCATTGGTTTCCCCCAAGCCTTGCTGCCTCCTGCTCTAAGACTTACTATGATCAAGATAAGTGCCTCTACATCTTGGTTAAACAATAAGGAGTTATGGAGCTGTATGTGGAAGATGAAAGACCAAAGACCACATTTCTAAAAGTTTCTCCAGGCTCTGCTTAGACAGATATGTCATTTCAGTTCTACCCTAAAATAATAATTATCTGCATTGGCCACTAAGAGACAAACTTTGGCATTACAGCTTGGAAGTCAAGGTACACCAGGAGTACTTCACTCTTTGAATATTGACAAGCCCACCTGGATGCTTCGAGCACAGCCCTTAAATGGAGGAGTCAGGGGTACTCATTGTCAGCTCCTAGATGCATGCAGGAATGCCCTAGCCCCATCTCTTTTCTTCCCTGTGGATGCAATAGCTCTGTCTTTGAGGAAAACGTAACAGGATCACCTATTGCATAGGCCACCAGTTGGAGCTCAGTTGTTCCAACAACTTAATACGTATCTTCTTAAGGTGACACTGAATAGCCTGTCTGGCAATGGGGAAAGATTAAAGAAGGCCGGGGCTGTAAATGAGATTATTGGCTACCTATTTGTTGTAAGTGTTGGACAAGCAGATCTTGTTTAAAAGAGCATGGGAGAGGCTGGAATAAGCCTATGGAAGCTTTAAAAGGCTGATGATACTGGCCTGAGATGGTGGGAGATGACTTGAACAGGCTGATGCATACGCATGAGGAGACAGCAGTGCTGGGAACATGCAAGAGTCCTGCGTAACCTCCAGGGAAGGTTCTCCAGGCAGGAGTTGCAGGTGAGAAATACGAAAGAGTAAATTAGGACTACAGGAGAGAGAGAGCCTCTGTAGGAGGCCAGGCAAGTAGGGAGGCAAACAAGTGAATCAGTGCAGAAGATAAAGAAGATGGTGAATATGTTTCAGCCTGCTCGTTTCTCTAGCATCTAGATTTTTAAGCCTGTCTTTAAGAGGTGGAGTACTATGTAGATACATATTTTTCTGTATTAACAATGCACAGAGTTGAAAACAAGGCTGCAGTCAAATAGAGCCAAGGGTGTGAGGTAAACTGTTGGGGGTGTTTATAAGTGGATTCCTGTCAGCACAGGAACCTGGCCAAGGATCTACCTCTAGCTGCTCCCTGTGGAAGATGGTAGGTAGTAAAAGGAACCGAGAAGACAAAAGTGCTTTTCAGCAGATTTCATCTTACTGTGACAAAAGGGAGAAACTCAGAATAGGACTTCTGAAATCTCAAGGCAAGTTGCGAAGATAAATTGTAGTTGCTTGTCTCCCATTGCCTGAAAAGGCCTGTGAGTTCTGAACTTTCTTATGGGCTTGATTTTCAGACATGATACTGTGGCCTCTCTGGGTGATAGAGGGTTGCTGTGGACAGCGAAAAACACAGGCACGTTATTTACTAATAATTTACTAATAATTTGCTGCCTGTGTTTGGCGCAAACTGAGAGGCATTTGATTTACATCTTGTTTGTCAGGATGAGCCAAGTACCTTTCTCCTTTAAAGAAGAGTGGAAATCCTGGAAAAAGGGACTGTCTGATTTGTGTTATATCAGCCTGTTATTCTATCTTTGAAAGTAACACTTTGAATAAAGGCCTAATAAAAGCTGGCGGGGAGGGAGAAGTTGCTGTACCTGGTGTCAGAGCTAAAGCCAGTGATGATGTTGTGACCTCAGTCGCTGACCTCCAGCTGGGATGTCTGGAATTATAATCAGTGCTCCTCACCACCAGCCAGGCTTTGCTTTTGTCTTGCTTATAGCTGCTACTATCCCACCCTTTATTGCAACCATTCATCATCTGAAGAAAGACTGGGAGATTATAGAAGATGTCATTTGTATCAAAGCTTCCTCTCTTTTCTTTTCATTCTTTCCTTGCCCATTCTCCCATTTATGTTCCATTCCTGTTAGGTTTTGCCCCTTGACAGACTGATCACCCCTTAACCCCCCCATAGCTTGGCTCATAAATTATTTATTTAAAAAATATTATGGCCCCTCCATTTTCAAATGGGAATGGCCCAAATGATCTGTCACTCATGGCCGAAGCAGGGAGAGATTTCTATTTTCACGCTTTAAAAGGCCACAGCAAATCCAGAGAATAGGTTCCTGCCTGTCTGGCATTGATCACAGCTGAGTGTTTATCATGCTTACAGATGCAAGAGATTTAAGAGAAAGCTTTTAACAACCAGATCTGGCCATTGTTTTTCCTTCTCCACATTTATTCCAAGTGCAGAACGGTTTTTATACCACAAAGATGTGAATTAAGAAAAGGAGTATGTGTAGAATTTTCCAGCTGTTGAAGTCTTATTGTTATCTTCTATATTGACCAAACTCATTGTCTCTTAATTGGTTATTGACTGTTGTGAAGCAAATAAGGCAAGCTGTCAGAGAGAGGGAGTGTTGGGGCAAAAGGTTTATCTTAATGTTATGTTGATCATCACTGTTCTATAAAGCCAGTGGGAGAGGAGTTCATTAAACCAACCTGCAATTGCTTTAAAAAAATATATGCACTGGGTCAAAATGATTAATCATATGTGCGATACCACAGTTGGAGGAAATGGGCATTGTTGCTTTGGTACTGACAATGCCAGAGCTTGAAAGAAGCAGATGCATTGAAATGAATTCATTAGGGACAGCGATCTGTTTGGCCTGTGAGCCTTAGCTAACCATAACCAGCATTCAAGGATTCTTTTTTCCTGGGTGTTGTGTTTTGTTTTTCTGCCTCCCCGTGTCACTGGCAGGCTGATTGGAAACATGTGATTGCCCTGTGCAGCAGCCCCTTCTCTGTGCCGGGGGATCCTGGTAGGAAAAGCAGTGGTGGAAAGGATGCTTGAGCTACCTGACTGCGAAACACACAGTGCCCCAGAAAATGTTTTTATCCTATGAAGTGAGGAATGGGAAGGAGGAGGGAAAGCTTGTTGGGAAAGACTGGCTATGCTGGTGTGAGCTGCCCATTACCAAAATGGAATCTGCTGGGAAATCGGTAGCATATTTTAATTTCTTTCCTGGATATATTTTAGGTCGTGTATTGAATAAGTTACAATAACTGTCAAGCAGAGTCCATTAGTGTCTCTGAATCGGGCCTGCCATGAATCAGAGGGAGATTAGCAGGACAGTCCCAGTGTTATGAAGGTCTCATGCAGCTGTGACTTGTCAAATGTTCATAGGGGCAATAAACAAAGTTGCTGCTTTTATTTTTTTTCAGATTATCTCAGTGTGATGTTTTTGTTGCCATATTTATTCTTTGACAATTCAGAACTGGTTATTAAAAATTTATGATACGGGTAAAGGTTTATGCAGTTTGAAAAATGAGCTTTTGTGGCAGCCACCTGAACACATCCTGTATGTCACTGTGCTGTGAAAGCTGCAGGAACTGCCTGGTTATTATCTAGCAGAGGAAGGAAGAAGGTGTATAGGTCTGGAAAGTAAAGGGGAAAGGAGTTTTAAGGGGGAGAGCAGAGGGCAGTTCACTGCCTGAGCTGCTGGCTGGAGGCTGGGCCACCTTCACCTGCTGGAGAGTCCAGGACTCTGAGCTGCTCAGTCATTCATGTCTTCCCGTACTCATTACAGCAGTGGACCAGGGCAGCAGGCACTGTTGTTCCATCAGTTGCTCTTTCCTGATATGGGACAAATCTGGAAGCTGTCATCAGTTTTGGCCAAGTTTCTGTTACTGTGGTAGAAGGGGCTATGCATGCACAGCAGTGCAAGCTGTACAAAAAGAAAACCCTGTTTTTTTTTTCTTTGCCCAGAAAGATGAGGAGCTCAGCAGAAAATCATGGTCCTTCTCTAAAGAATAGAGAACTCAAACCTAGAGAAGGAAAATGTGAATTGAATCCATAAAGCCAAATCTTTCTTCATTTTTTTGTTTTTGGTGTGAGTTTTTAGCAAGTTTTAATCACAGTAGCAAGAAAGTTATGGGTTTACCAGACACTAAGGTTGTACTGTTGTTCGCATTTCCTTTTGATTCAGTTATATTACCCACATTATAATAGAATGTGCAGCTTGCATTTTAAATATAATCCGTGGTTAATTTTATACTACAAAATTGAGTGAAAAATGTAATACTTAAAGCTGTACCATTCTGAGCCACAGATCTTGAGGAAAAGTGTTATTTAAAAAAAGAGAAGGCTCACAAATATCTGTTTATCAGATTTCCAGGCACATTTGTTGTAAGTTTTTGGTGTGCTTCTGTTATGCAAGAAAATGAACGTGACATTCTTCAGTTGCTTTGACAAGGATAATTTCAGAAACTCTGCCCTATCATTCCACAGATGGGCACCTTCTCCTTCTTTGTCACAAGGCACATTTCTGGGACAGCTTTTCTCAGCAAAACTGCCTGTTTCCCAGGAGTTTTCACACCTGTTCAGAATGGGACAACGAGGAGGAGTGGGTTGGATTTGGTTAGAATAGCAGCTTTGACCTTGGACCATTTATTTTTAAAGTCAGATAGCATTTCTTATGTCAGCACAGAGGAGGAGGTTTCAGGATGTTCTGAATGATGCCTTTTCTCCAGTTTTAATCACATCAGTCAGGTCGCTGGCTCCCCATGTCATTTCCATGTCAACATCAAGCCTTTCCCTTAACTTGTGGACTTGAAATGCCTTTCTGATCTAGTCTGCCATCAGTGCTGTTGTGTTCAGACTCTGTATTCACTTCTGGCAGTGCAGAAATTAAATGCCAACTAAAATTTGAACAAAAATTGGAGGCAGGGTCTAGGTTCACCACCGTTTGTGGACGTATGATGGTAAAGCATCAGCAGCTCTTTGCAAGAAGTGGGCTGCCTAAAAAGGGTCCCTGGCCTTGCCTAGAGTGCCTGCAAGGAGTTGTGCATCGGATTCTGTTTGGAGATGACCTCTTTACAAGGACATCTCTCCTCAGCGACCACACAGGCTTGCTCATTTTGAAGGGAACTGCAGCACAGTGGCCTGTCCTATAAAATATGGCAGCCAGGGAGCAGCTGAGTGCCAGGGAGAGGTTTCAAGGGAGTCTGTGAGCAGATCCCAGCAGCAAAATGGTACAGACCTGCCTGCCTGCAGCTGCATGCTGAGGGGAGAGCCACGTGCCCAGTCCCCAGGTCATGCGTTGGCATTGGTAACTGCTCCCTTTGCTTCTCTTCACCAGTGGCTTCCTTCAGGGGAGCAAAAGAAGCCAGTGGAAGCCCTGCTTGTTTTCCTCTGCACACTTCATAAAGAAGTTACAAGAAGGCACATTCCCAATTTCTTTTTAACTTTGTAGATCACCTCCAGCAGACAGATTGTCTCGTGGACCACTTCCCCTCCCCTTGGCGATCAAATAACATTCCTGTGGTGGCTACAGCAGTTGCTTACATGGAAAAATAACATTAGGAAAGTATTTAATGTATTTTTAGCTGTCTTTAAATGCATTTTAGCAGCTGGAAATGAGGGAAGTTAGTACCATGTGGCCCACAGACGCTCTGTAACCCACCGCTGACTGTTCAGAGCCACTTGTGTCAGAGAGCCCCCGGGATGGGAGCTCTGTGCTGGGCAGGCTCTTCTCACCTGGGGAGGACCCAAGGTATGGGGTGACCCTAAAATGACAACTGTGGAGGTTAGTGGGTTGCATGCAGCTGAGGGAAGTGGTGAGCCCACAGATAGTATGGCTCTGCCATTCAGGAAAATCCGGGAATCCTTGCAGAGAGCGAACTCTTTGTGAAGTATTAGTGGGGTTCTTCCCTGAGGGAGGGCCTTGCTCCCCAGATGTGTGGTGCCAGGGGTCCTGGGCAGACTCTGCTATGGGCTCAGGGACACAGTGCTCCCACCAAGCCCCAAGCCAGAGTGAGTCTGTCCACATTTCTGGAAAGAATATACTCAACAGATGGAAGCGAAGTACTATTTTTACCATTGCTGGTACAGCGAATGCGGAGACCATGACAATTGATTATGTGGGACAACAGCAATCCACAGGAACTGGAATTTCAAGGATTAGGGTCTCCCCAAGGATTTCCTTCAAGAGATGAGTTTGGAGGATGAGGAATTCCTCACTCCTCTGGCTGGAGAGGTAACCTCTGTGGGGAATGTGGAGGTACGGTGCTCTGCCCCATCTGCAGCCAGCCCAGGACAGTAGTACTGAGGACGATGCATACAGCTCATCACAACGGGATGCCAGCCTTACAGCAGTTGTCTGCACTTCTCTAGTGATGGTGTTTGACTTTCCACAGCTTTTTTTGTCCTACCAGAGACACTCAGCCTGCCTTTAATATATCTAGAGGTGGCTGCCACATGTTTCATCCATTTTAAAGGACATTTAGGGAAATTAGATGGCAATTTTATACTGAGTAAGCAGACTAATATTCTGTCATTCTGCATTACTCAGTCAGACGTTCCTCCTAGAAAGCAGAGGTTAGGTGTTTTCATTTAAGTGGCGTTAAATTTTTGTGGACCAAGCATTAGGATTTTATTGCAAAAGCATTGTCCTGTTTTAGTGACAGCTTTGCATTAACAAGTTCCGTCTTAATATAAAATTATTCTGTTCAGCCTGCCTCGTGACTTACACTATCATGAGATCCTGCCCTTAATATTAAGCTGCAAGCACAGATTTCCAGTACTAAGGCTGCATCAAAAGGCACTGAAGCTAAGAAGTCCCCAGTCTGGATCAAGTTAATTTTTTTTCTCAATGGAGAAACAAAAATCCATGCAGAAGTTAAAGCACTTTGGAGAGAAGGAAATTCTACTGTAGATTGTTCTTCCTCCTCCTTGTTAAAAAAAGAAATGTTGACTTAATATATAGTCTGTTTTCAAACTACTGGCATCTTTCACAAATATAGGCTGCTTGGCTGATGAACAGATAGCACAGTTTGTGTAGCCAAAGATAGTTGTCATGATGCACTTATTAATGAGTACACAATGAACATCAAATGCCGTGCTATTTTCAGAGAGGTCCTTTCAGATCCCTCTTACTGTTCTTTTTTTGTTTTCTTTTCTTTCCTTAGCCTCCTGCTATTTTCTTCCAAAGCTCAGTGTCAGGGAACAAGGGAAGGGACCTGGGAGAGGAGATGCAGTCATCCGTCCCACTTCCTCAAGTCAGGAGCTACTCCGTGCATGCCATTTCTGACAGATGTTTGCCTAATCTGCTCTTAAAATTCTCTAGTGATGGGGCTTTGACAGCCTCCTTAGGCAATCTACTCCAGTGCTTTGCTGTATCTATCATTAAGAAGGGTTTCCTGATATCTAACCTGCAATTAAAGGCCGTGATTTCCTATGCCACCCGTCATCACATTGAACTTGCAAGTCAAGCCAGCCCCACGGAGATGGCTGTAGTTTGCTCCATAGATCTTTCTGGCCATCAACACGCTCTGGGTGACGGGCTCTTCTCTGCCAGCAGTCCCTGTGCTGAGTTTCCCTTCTGGATGCCTCCCTGCCAGCTGGGGCTGCTCAGTGGGGGATTTGGAAGTCCCAGGAGAGGTGCTGCTGCAGAAAAGTTGCGGTAGTTTTCTGCTGATGAAAGCCAGAGTGTTCACATGATCCCAAGGTGCAGAGTAAGAGCTAGAGCCTTTATTGTCCTGGAACAAAATGTACTATGAGAGCAGTCGTACCGTATATTGCATACATGCATTCAATTACATCTAGCACTTTGGACATCCACTTTTTGTTGAAAGCATTCCTATAACAGTATTGGGGTTTAAAAGAATTGTAAAAAACAGGGAGATGACAGGTTTGATTTTTTTTTCCAGCTGCTTTCTTTTGAACAGTAGCACTCAAAATGCACCCCATGGCAGTGGGACTGATGGAAGAGCTGCAGTCACCAGCGTGCTGGGAGCGAGGCAGAGAGGCAGGGCAGATGGGGCAGGTGCCTGCTGGTGTGCAGCCATAACAGAGAGGAATTCAGTGCAAATATCACAGACTCAACACATATCACAGTGTTGCAGTGACACGATAAGCTCTGAGCCACTCTTAATACGCTTATAACCGTGCTGAACATTGTAAGGGTATTTCCTTCTACAAATTATTTACAACTGGAAAATGGTAGTGATGGATTCGTGTAAGGCAGCTGGGGAAATAGGTCTGGCTGCTGAGAGCAAGCGTTTTGCGCAGTGGAAAAGAGATAGCCAGGTACACTTTTGCTGCCTACGTAAATGATAGCAGTATGCCACTGAACTGGTTTGGAGGCAAGGACATTTTGGCGACATCTGAAGTTAAATGAAATAAGGAAGGGTAGGAGGGGAGCGTGTCGCTGTGAGCAACAGCCTCTGTTGAACCAGCAGTTTTGGTAAGTGGCTCAAGGTCAGCGGGCTTTGTTTCTGTGTTGTGACACGTGCACCACAAACACCCTGCTATCCATTTCACTTTGCAAGGTGTGTGCACTGGGACAGGGCCCCAGAGACAGGCTGCAACCTGCGGGCTGGCACGTGCGCAGCATCCACCACAGTGCCAAGGCATGGCTGCACAGCTCTGAGGCAGCACTTCCAGCCCTGTGCAGCACCCGAGCAGCCCCATGCAAGGTCTCAGCAGGTCCCTGCCACTGGGCTGCACGCAGGTCTTTTCTCCACAGCCATTTCTGTGTTGGAGAGCTGCTGCTGGAGCCGCTGGTGCTGAACTGTGCACAGTGTTGGGAGGGCATCTGTCCTCCACTGAGTTCCGAATTGCTTGGAAGGGCCTCAATGAGCTGTCCATATCTCTTAAACCAGGCTGTGAGGCAAGAAAACGACCAAGTTTGTTTTCAAACTGAGTAATTACTATATATATATGTATATATATTTAATAAAAACGTTCAGATTTGGACTTGGCATTTGATGCAGCACGGGAGGGAAATGTATTGTGTGAGAGAGGCTTCAGTTCCAAGTTAATAATTAGAAGAATACATTTAAGCCTTAGTCAGTATGAGGGGGATTTCAGGCGCTCGGGAATGCTTTGCCTCTTCTTTGTGGCTAGAAGGAAAATTTTACAACATTTTCCACGCGGCAGCTATTGAGGCAGCAGCAGAAAAAAAAAATATAAGCTGCTATGGCATGCGCATTGCAAGCTATTTTTGTACTTCCCAATAGTAGATGCTGTTTGAAAGATACTTTTGGGCAAACTTTGCACTTCTAAAAATTGCACTGTCTCCATTGGGCAAAGTTAGCTAACGCCGCTGGGCAGCCAGCAGGGACCTGAGGTGCAGCTGGTGTAACCACTTCACGTTTTCCTGAAAACCCCTGCACTGCTCACCCGCTGCTCCCCGTTCCCATCCCTTCTCCAGAGGAGAGGCAGAAGCCTCTCTGCAGGCGAAACAGCCATGCAACGTGCAAAGGTGCAAATAGCTTGCACAACTGCCAGTGCTAAAAAAATGTCCCTGCGCTGACAAGTGTGACGCGTGCAAGGAGGGACGATGTGGGAGTGCTGCCACTGCCATGGGGATGCCGTGCCCTGGCCCCGGCCATCACCCTGCTGTGGGGACTGGAACCGCACGGTGTCCCCCGCTGCGTCCCCCCCTCGTCCCCTCCCCAGCCCCCCACTCCTTCCCCCACCCCTGGCTCATTGGGGCTTATTTAAATACGCTGGCAGGGAGCCAGGATCTCATCATTTTAATGCAGTGTAAAATGGAATGTGCATAATTATATGCAAGCCATATGCGAGGGAGACAGCTCAGCTGTGAATTTCGGGAGGCTGCGAGAGGGAGAGAGCGAACAGTCAGGGATCAGATGAGACGGAGCGGAACAGAGTGCAAGTGTCACCCAAATGAACAGTGTAATGAGTGCTCTGCCGACGCTCCTCCTCTCACCCTCTTCTCCCTTTTGCTTCAGCTCAAAACCTGAAAACGGCACAGATTAGGAGGAAAACGCTATATGCAGGCAGTGCTGCTAATGGGCTCTGTTAATGTCTCCATTTAAACTTCGGCTTTCTTAATTAACAGTGCAGCTCCAAATAACCAGTAACTTTTAATGCATCTTCGTAATTAAATATTTCTCCCGCGTTTGATGGAAAGATGGCTGCTCTCACTAGCTGATTGCTCCTTTCGGATCTTCGCTTAAGCACAGAGGGGGAGTCCGTTTGTCTACAATAGCGTTACGTGTAAAATATGACTATGAAAGCTTATTTATTTTTTTTGGCCTTGCTGTTAAACTGAAAATACATTATCTAGGGATTGCTTACGCATGTCAAAAAGTTGAATCGAGAACGTATGTAATGTAATCCTGAAAAATGTAATGAAGTAAATGGAAACCCTGAAGTCACTCACGGTTTCCAGCTCAAATATTTTGTTTTGGGTTTGTCTGTTGTTGTTCTAATGATTATGCTGCGATGAATTTGCATGTTCAACCTGAGCTGTGTAAGAGAACAGCGTCGCAGGTTGTCATATCTAAAAGGTGTATTTAAACGAACTTCTTAATGATGTTGTGTTTGGGGATTCCCGTCTGTTTTAATGATCTGAGCTGTTATGCTTTTAGCTATTTTTTTTTCCTTCCATTATTTGTAAGTCCCTAAATAGGCCATTATATTTCCCTTCAGGCTAGAGATGAAGATGGACATGCTGAAAATTTTCCCCAGCAGCACTATGCTAAGGAAACTCCAAGACTTGCCTTCAAGAATAACTGCGAACTACTTGTAAGAATAACATACTTACAACAAGTCTAGATTGTTACTTTAGCACAGTGTAAACCGTTTTTCTTTCTGAAAGGCTTTTGTTCATTATGCCATACATTATGAAATATTACTTTTTTTTTTTTTTTCTGTTGTTCCTGTTTAGCCTTCTAATGCTCGTTCTGGTATCCGTGAACGATTTAAGATCTTGAATTGCTTGCAAATCTCGTGTGTTTGATGTCAGAACGTGAATGGCCTCGTGGTGCTGCCTGGTCTCGCGCGGTGCATGGAGACAGCCAGGCTGGGGCCCCAAATCTCTCTCCCCCATCCACTCGGGTACACATGGTTGTAGGGCTCAGCACTTCCTTGCCCTGAGCCCTCTCCTTGCCGCTTCACTGCTGCGGGGAAAGAGCAAAAGCTGGGAAGTGCTGATGGGAAGCCTAAGTGTTTGCAAGCCACTGTCAGCTGCAAAGGGATCTCAGTTCCAAGGCAGGGTTAACTCTCTGTTCATTTCAGCATTTGCAGCTAGGCTAGATGAAAGGCAAGCAGGAATGCCTATTATATTTCTATTAAATGAATCTGTTGGGACCTAATGTTCTTGATTAGCTTGCAAAAATGAACGCTTCACAATGAATTTTTCTGTTTACCTAGAGTAAATAGAGAATGAATTGTAGTGTATGTAAAAGAGATTCACGCACTGCGCTTGAAAATGGAGTTTGAGATGAATTGGTAGATCTCTCCCTCACACCCACTCTTCTCTTGGCCTCACCTACATAAAATGTGTCATTGGCTAAATGGAAATATTTGCAGAGCACAGGAACGCAGGGTTAGATTTTGAAACAAGCTGAAGCAAGCCACAGTGCTTTTTCCTAATTATAATAGCCTAGAGAGGGGTGGCAGAGGAGCAAGCTGCATATTCCCAAGGCACCAAAGCCTATGCACAAGGTGCTAAACAAATGCCAGCCTTGATCCCCACATGAGACAGCTAGAGGAGCTGAGATGCTGAGCTGGGATAACCCAGTATGGGAACTGGCCCCAAGACTGATGCACTTTGTAGAGATACCCACACTGCCATCCCCTTCAGACAGGATTGGCATCCACACTGGTGGACCACAGGCTCATGTACCACCACGCATCCTCCGTGCAGAACCAGCCCCTGTGGGGTCATTACAATGTTTTCAGGATATTCAGGGCCACATGTGACTCTCGGGAGTGTTGGCCAGTTCCCAATGTCGTTTCCCCAAACAAAAAGGGACTTAAACCTTTTGACCTGGGCTTGCTTCTTCTTTAATCCCTTGCAAAGCTCCTGATGGTTTCAGGGGCAGCAAGGTTATGTACTAAGGTGAGGAAAGTAGACAAACACAAAAAAGAGATTCCATACAGTAGTCACAATTCCAGCACCTATTAAGTGGAGGGGTTTCATCATAGCCATGCTTTATTACTGTGCCATATCTCAGACTGAGTGTGAAGACCCAATCCCATGTCCCCATTATGCCCCTGAAGTCACCATGGCTTCTGAGTGTTTCTGGACTTCAGGGCTAGGGTCATAAAACAGTGCAATGGCATGTATACAAAATAAGAAATATGTTATTTTGACTGAAAATCTGCTTTATTTGTAGTGCAAGCTATGAAAGAACCAATTAACCTTCTTTGTACTATTAAAATCAAGCATTCTTTCAAAGACCAGTTAAATACTCCTTTATCAGTATACATGTAAGTTATTGCATTATTGTATCACTTCTGTTCCTGGCAAAAGCTCAAATCATCCAAGTTAGTCTTTCATGTGCTTTTTTGGACAAGTTTCAGTTCTTGTTTAAGGAAGTAATAAAGGCAATTTGTCATGGTTTTATTTCCCTATGCTATTGGAAACAAAATTGGCAGGGATGTAACCCGTACTCAATTCTCCGGTGCAAAAGAAAAAAAGTAGACAAACAGTGGATACTTCTGCTATCTTTCAAGATATATTTTAGGATCTGATAGTGGATGTACAGTACTGGGACTAAGCTTTGGGGGAAGGGGGAACTGGTGTTATTATTTGTTGAAGATGCTACATGTTTCTCAGAGAGGTAGTGCTTTTTCTTAATGCTTGCCCTTTTTTTGGAAACAATGATGTATTAAAATATGCTTGAAAGTAAAATGAATGTTGTGGGAAGTGGCCAGTAGGACAACATCTGTCTCCTGAAGACCAGTTGGAATTCCTGGGTTTGTGCTAGCAACTGTTTCCTTGGGAGGGATGAGAACAAAAATATGAAAGAAAGGAGTGGGGACAGCTGTTTCCTCTAAAAAATATTTTCCCAGTGCAGAAAACTTACCCAGGCTCTAACAGTGATAGTCAGGTGCTGCCTGAGAAGGAGTGAATAGCTGAGATTCTTAAAGGACTGAGAAACTGAAAGTTGTTTATGCTTTTGAGAATAAGGAAATCCTTGGAGTATTCTTAGTGCAGTTGAGTGCTACGGTAGCCTGTCAGGTGAGCTGGGAAGCTGAGGCTCCAAAGTGCTTTCTTTGCTGTAGGGTTCAGCTGCCATTTTCAGGCCAGGCTTGCTGCACTGAGCACGGGCTGTGGGCTGGGGAGATACTTGTGCTGGTAGGTGGGTGCAGGGCTGGGTGCTGGCGGGCTGTGTGCAATGTTTGCCCGCGGGAGCTGTACTACACAGGCTGCATGCTAATAGCCTGGGTCACGGGCACCAGGGAGAGCTTAACTCCTGAGTACTTGGAGGGATTTGGAAGCATGTCAGCCTGCAGTATTGCAAGTCATGTGCTTTCTTCACTGCTCACACCTCAGCGGAGGAGATGCTTTGGCTATAGAGTGGTGCAGCTCTGCTGTGTGTTTTTTTGAGAGATGGTTTGATAGGAAAAAAGGAGGAAGAATGAGTTATAATTTGTGCAACATAACCCCCTGAGTGCTTACATTAAGAAAAGCAGAGACAATTAAAGGTTTGGGTTGGCATCGAAAGCCATTATGCAGTTATGGGATTAGGTGAGGGGGATCATGTCCCGCGCTAAATCCAGATATGTTTTGTGTCATGTGCTGTGTCGTATGTACAGCACAGAAAGCAAAGTGGATGAGAAGCTTCAGTCACTGAGGAGATAAATTTTTCCCTGTGAGCTTTTCAGCAGCTTTGTGGATCGTGTTTTCTTAAGATTAGTTACCCATGATAAATACTGAGAAGTGCATAATACAAATTTCTTTTTAAAGAGCCAGACCAGCATGCTGTTTTAGCCAGCCACCCACCCTACTGCCATAGGCGCTGCCTCAGGATTTTAATTCCTTTTTCCATGAGTGGCTGGAAGCTTTTCTTTCAGACACATCTCTTTGTTTCCACAAGGAAAAGGCAGAATTCAGTCCTCCTGAAGCTGATTGTGAAGCAGCAGTACAGTCTAGCGAATAGTAGATCTGGGCAGAGATGGGATTAGCTGCTGAGAAAGGGCAGACTGGGATGAAAAGGCTACTGAAAAGCCCCTAGCCCTGGCCCTAGCCAGCTGAAATTCCTCAGCCATTGCCTAGAGAAAGGGGAAATCCATCTGGCACCTACCCAGGTTAGTCAGGGTAGGAAGAGCCATGCTTGGGTGCATTTTAACAAAAGTGGGAAAGAAAAATCAGCAGTTAATCCTTCCCCCCTCTGGTCTGCCCAGAATACCGAGTCAAGATTTCAGACCAGTGTGCTGCTGTCTGAGCACAGGAGGGTCTGGTGGGTTAAGGAAATTAAATGCCAGGTTGCTTTCCATTTGTTTATGGAGATGATCTGAGTACCACCCACCACTCTGGGACTATGTGTAAAGTGGGGGAAAAAAAAACAACAACAAAAAACCCAACACAAATAAAACATGAACAGCCTGAAGAAAAAAAATCATTTCCAGTCCCACACTCAGCCGTGATCCATGGCTGTGCTGCAGCGAAGTCTTTCTCTTTGAAATCAAAAAGTCTGCTCCCAGCAGTTCTGCTCCAGGAGGATAAATTTGTGACTCCAATGCTCAGTGACTTTGGAGATAGTCTTGGTGTTCGGAAGCTGTTACATAAAAGACAAAAAATAAAACATGCTTGTTATCGGATTGAAGACAAACTCACCCACAGCCAGTGATCTATAATCACTAACAAAGCAAGGGAGAGAAAGCCCTGAAAAGATGTCTGACGCAAATACAAGTAAAGCAGAGAATGCAACCTGCTTAGATGTGAGCAGAAGGCCTTCATGGAGGCAGTGACAAGGCAGAGAGGAGCCAGGGCTGCAGAAGACGCTCCTTTCGGCTTGTATCACACTGCTGCTGCAGTGGGGAGTCAGGATCAGGGAGCCTGGCACAGGGTTGTACCCAGGAGAGTGACAAGGGGGAAGGTAGGCTGACCTCAGAGTTATAGTTCTGGAGGAGGAAATGCTTCAGTACTTACCAGTACTTACCAGGCTTTAGAGGGCACTGAGAATACTTTTGATTGGATAGGTCCTGTAGCTTTTGTAGTCCTAGACACGTTTAATGTAGATATGTGTATCAGTATTCTCTGGAGTCCACAAGAATTTGGGTTTCAGAAGGCAAAGTTTGGGTTCTTGCTTTTTAAGGTACCTGACCTTATTTCCTGAGCCCCAGTGTCAAGTGAAATAGCTACCAGCAATTGTTTCAGTGCTGAAATGAACTGCCCATTGGTACACTTGCAAAAACAGGGCCCTCAGAAAAGGATTGAATTAGAGGGAAATGGTTTTGCTTATCCCCTCGTGACTTTCCTCTCTTTTTGCTGCCCACACTGCCTCCTTATTCCTAGCAAAGAGCAAAAGCAGAGGGTCTCCATGGAGTCTCTCTCCTTCCTTTCAGGTTCAGACCAACAGAGGGAGAATGAGAGCACCTTCTCAGCCTTCCTGAGGGCTGGAACACTCAGGCTTTTTGGCCATCTCTAGCCTTCAGGGCACAGCCCCACTCTGGGTCTGAAGGAAAACCCACTGCCCTGGTGATGCAGCAGGAGAGAAGGGCCCAGGGCTGGGGCACCCTATGGTGCTAGTACTCACCCACCAGCCAAAACCTCCACACCAGAGCCTGCTGCTGTTTCAGTGACGCCTGGTTTTTGCTGCCATTTTGGTGCCATTTTTTGGTTGTTTAGCAGTGGGTTTCATCAGCTTCTTGCTCAGTTTGCGGCCTCAGCCCGAAGGCACCCCATGGCACACTGCTGGCTCTGCCAGCAGCCGTCCGGGCATGTGGCTGGTGGGAACATGCAGCTGCTGAAGGAGAGCCCAGTGTTGTCTTCAGGGACTTTGGAGCAGGCCCAAAGAGCTGTCAGAAATGCAGTTACAACTCTGGAACAGAAGTATTGAGCAAAGCAATTTTAGCAGAGAATTGGTACTGGTGTTCTTGAAAACTCAGTAAACTTGGCCACGTGAAATTCAACCTTATATGAGACTGAAATAACAGTGGAACTTAGGTCATATCGTGGTCTGATCATCTGTAACATTTCAGTTTCAAGAGCTAAATTGTTTGTGAGTTAGAGCAGAGTATCTTATAAAAGAACCAGCCCCAAACTCTACCAAACCAAACCAAACCAAAATGGAACAACTTGCATTCTGCTTCTCTTCAAGCAAAGGGAACAACCCATGCAAAATCATTGCTGAATTTCTGCCTGAATTGCTGCCAGGCTAGGTATGCTATGTGTGTGCTGTGTCCCTCTTGCCCTGCTCCTGGTTATGTATTCTTCTGCTTCACAGTGGAAGGGGTGGTGTTGACTCTTGTTACAGCTGACTGATGGGGTTTTGTGTTGGGAAGAAGTGCTTCTTTGGGGTCTGGAGAGGTTTCCTGCTCCTTCCTCGTCCTGCCCTGTGTGCTTCCAGCCTCCTCCTCATCGAGGAGGCTGCCAGTGGCAGCCCTGTGCCTTGTCTGCCCTGAGACCTGGGGGAGGTTGCTGTTCTTCTTGACTCACAGCATGCTCAGGGCTCTGCTGACGTCTGATCCAAATTCCCATGAAATCAGTAGGATCCTTGCTGTGAACCCTGTATTCCACAGGCAAGGAAAGACAAATGACTGCCCAAATACTCCTTTCCCCTCTGACCAGAAAGTGCTGTAGGCCAGCTAAAAGGTAATTGGAAGTGTGGCAAACACGACCTTTATTAATAATATTGAATCTGAAGGCTGTGATCAGAGACCAATAGTAGGAACCTGCAGAAAATCCCACCCTGCCAGACTGGATAGGCACACCTGAGGGAGCAGCTTTGAAAATAAGACCCATGTCTCATTTCTTTATGCACTGGGCTGCTGAGGGTGGCCACCATCCACAGGTTTGAGTGGGGTGAGGGCCTTCTCAGTGGTGGTACAGGGTGTGATTAAGCTATGCAGTGAGCATGTGCTTTCCCTGGGCATTTCCACTCAGCATTTTATGGGGCTGGTGGGGTGACAAGGAGGCATTAAGACCTCTGGGCTGCATACCAGCCCCATCTCCTCACCAGCAGATCTCCCCTCACTGCTCCAGTGATAGCCGTCAACTTAACTTGGTGGTTCTGGTTGGACACTTCCCTTTGTGTCAGTATAGGAGCATTATTTTAGGATGTGACACTTGACACTTTGCTTTCCTTTCCTCAGAAGGAGCCATTTTCTAGTTTTTGACATTATTATTATTTCAAAAGGGAAGCAAAATGCATTTGTCGAGAAGAAAAATAATTAAAATCCCATCACAGCTCCAGTTCTGTTGTCTTCCCAGAACCAGTATTAAGGTTTTTATTAATAAATGTGTGATTATTGGTGATCTCTGAATAATTTATCCTACTTTTAATTTTCTCCTCACTGCATTGCCGTGCTCTATTCCTCTATTTTTACTTATTGTTTTCCTCATTTCATGTGTTTACTGAAGTTATAATTTCACATTATCATAGAATCATTGAATCCTGAGAGTTGAAAAGGACCTTTGAAGGTCCACTAGTCCAGCTCACTGCAATGAACAGGGACACAAGCCCTGATCCAGCCTCATCTTGAAAGTCTCCAGGAACAGGGCATCCACCACTTCTCTGGGCAATCTGTTCCAGTGCCTCACCACACTCACTGTAAAAGACTTTTTCTTTGTATCCAACTTAAATCTACCCTCTTTGAGCTTGAAGACATTTCCTCTTGTTCTATCACCACAGACCTTGCTAAAGAGTCTGCTCCTCTTCTTTCCTGTAGTTCTGCTTTAGAACATAGTAAACATATTCTCACTAAATTTTTTTTTTTTTCAAAAATTATCTCAAGGAAATACCAATCTTTTTATTGGCTAGGAATTTAAACAATTAAGTTAGGTAAAAATTAATTAAAATTTAAACAATTAAACTTAGCTAAAAATTAATTCTAGAAGGCTGGTTTTTAATTATGATTTCAGTAAATCTTAAAGTATAAATGCCTGGAAAAAGAAAGTTATCCCTCCCCAACCTCTATAAAACTTAAAAAAAAAACAGGTTTGTATCCATTGGAAGGATTGTGAATTGTGGCTTTGCTTTATGAGGCTGGCATTCATAACCAATTTAAACAAAATTCAGACAGTTTTTGTAGAAAGGTTGAAGTATGAAGATATGCCTTGTTCCAAAGGAAGTTAAGTGCGGTGAAGTAAAATTCATCAGATTTCCTTCAACATAAATTGGAAATAAAATTTCCAAAGCTATCTTCAGAGCTATAAATATTTGCAGAAGAAGCAGTGGACTTAGTGGGGCATGGAGGAGATATCATGGGGCACTCTGGGAGCCTTGTACCGGGCCCCAAAACATCTCCTGGCTCCCAGCACCTGCTGTGTCTTTTCCTCAGCTCTCTCATGCAGCATCAGTGAAAATGAATGTTGTCATCAGATCTGTGGAAATGCTACGTGGGCCAGTGTGAGCTCTGTCACACTGTACTGCTCATGCTATGTATTGCTGAACGCATCACCCTTCCCATTAAAAAGGAAGAGGGTTTGAAGGGATACTGCTTTGACACCCTTCAAGTAAAAGGAGGCAACATAAGAAAGAAGGGGTTTGAAAATCAGGAGGTGATGCTCTGTTTATTTCTTAGAATTAAGGTCCGTCCCATGGCAAGACTCTCTCTTCAGGAACCCTTGGGACTGTGTAGGGATGGCACCTGAGCAGGTTAATTTCACATGGCCATCCTCTGAGGGCACTCCAGGGCAGATCTGTTTGCAAGGAGCAGGTGCCTCATGGCTCTCTGCAGCACGGTGCCATTTCTACAAAATATAAATCCTGCATTTTATTATAAAAGTTAATACCAATAATTACTTAAAATTTAATGAATTTCAGTTCTCACTTAATTGCTTTTGAGTAGTTCACTTAACTTATTAAAAAGAAGCAAGGACATATTCATTTAATGAGCAGCAGAAGCCTTGGCCTAGCATCTGCCTACATTCTCTTCTCAATTAATCAATTATAGTCCAATGGTGTGTAATTACACATTAAGAAAGTTATTGGATATCTCAGCATGGCTGTCCCAGGGGGCTCATGAATACACTAATATAACACACCTGTAATGACCTGTTCTCAGTTCTGCAAATTGCTCCCATTTCTCTCTCTCTCTCTCACGTTGCTAAATGAAGATGAGAGCAATTACCATTAACTTTTTGAGTCACATCTAGTCAATGAGAGAGAAAAAAAGGACCCTACCAGCATTCATAATAAATCTGCCTTTTGGTGCTGGGCATTGCAGCAGCACCAGACATTGAGCTGTAGGGCAGTTGATGTGCCTGGAGACCACACACCACCCTGGGGGTACTGCAGCAGCTGGGGCAGAGCACACTTGCGTAGGTGAAAGGAACAGGCAGACCGTGTCCGATTGTACCCAGGTGTAATTTGTCTGGCATGCTTCAAGTTAGGCCAAACTCCAGAGCTGATCCCTATGCAGCAGCTCTCAGTCTGTGCATAGCAACTAAGCCATGTTGCTGTTGTGTTGTTTTGTTTTTTTTTCAAACACTCGAAAGAACAAAATTTACTATGTAATGGCACAGAGGATTTGGTTGTGTGAGGGGATACATTCGCCAGTGCTCTCTTATTAATGCATAACAGATGAAACCAAGGAGAGGCTCTTAATCTGCATAATAAAGTCTGACAGATTCTAAATTGGTGATTCAGTCAGCTGAAGGGCCCAAAAATGCTCAGTGGAAGTGAGCGTTTGATGGCTCCATAAGTCAAACAAGCGATGATATCTGTCAAGGTTTTTATAAATGTTGTCTTGCACAGTGTGATTTTGATGTGCTGCTGTCACTGTCTTTGGGAAGAAGTGTCTGTTTCCTCACACGAAGCATTTTTGTTGCTTTCATTTGTAGATTCAGGTGGGTGTGCAGGCAGATTAACACCCAGCAATACCCTGAGCACACCTGTCCCTTGCAAGGAGTTTCCATTTTGTTCATAGCAATCTGTACGAGTTCATTGCTGTACCCTGGCACCAAACTGGCATTAGCGACTTCAGTGAAACTTGTTGCTTCTCTTCATGAGGAAGGCCCCGGTGTTTGGAAGGGTGATGCTCCTGGTAGATTCAGGGGGTCACACATTGCTCTTAGGGCCAGTGGTTGGGCTAGATGATCTTAGTGGTCTTTTCCAACCTTAATGATTCTGTGATTCTATGATTAGTTGCGCTATAGCTATGGCAGTGGGTATTTCACTCTGGTTTCCACCTATGTCTCATGCCTTCCCAGTTCCACAGCACTCTCAGCTTAGGACATGGTTTGGTTCATGTTCCTATTGCAGCACCTCAAGGCTGAGCTCTGTTCAGATTCTGCTGACATTAATGAAGGAAAGCAAGCACTTGAGAGCGTGGTTTATACAAAATAATTAAGTTTACTCAAAGTATCAGGAGGATAGACTTTGGTCTCTTTCACACCACAGTTGAGAGAGTCCCTTGGGAGGTAGTTCTGGGGAGCATGTGAGCCTAGGAAGGCTGGGAATACTTTAAGGGCATTATTCTGAGGGTGTAGGAGCTGACCGTCTTCAAGTCATGAAAGATGAGCAGATGGGGAAGGAGAACAGTCTGGCTGAAGAGAGACCTTTGGCTGGAACTGAGGCACAAAAGGAAAGTCTATGGTCTTTGGAAGAGGGGGCAAGCTAAATATAAGAATTATAAATGTGTAGTTAAGCTGTGTAGGGAGAAAATTAGGAAAGCCAGAGCCCAACTAGAACTGAACTTGTCCACTAAGGCGAAAAATAACAATTAATATTTCTATGAATATGTCAGCAGTAAGAGGAAGGCTAAGAAGGATCTCCATCCTTTGTTGGATGCATAGGGGAACATGGTGACCATGGATCAGAACAAGATGGGGGCACTTAATGCCTTATTTACCTCAGTCTTTAATAGTAAGACTAGTTGCTCCCTGGGCACACAGCCCCTTGTGCTGGAAGATAGTGATGGGGAACAGAATAGGCCCTGCATAACCCATGATGAGATGGTTTTGGACCTGTTCTGAAAGCTGGTTGCTCACAAATCCATGAGGCCAGATGAACTGCACCCTAGAGTGCTGAGGGAGTTGGTGGATGTGGTTGCCAAGCCACTCTCCATCATTTTTCAGTAGTCCTGGCTAACTGGGGATATCCTGGTGGACTGGAGACTGGCAAATGTAACCCCTATCTTCAAAAAGGGACCGAAAGATGATCCTGATAGGTACAGACCTATCAGTCTTACCTTGGTGCCAGGGAAGGATATGGAACAGTTAATATCAGGAGCCATTATGGATCAATTAAAGGTCAACCATGGGGTCAGGCTTAGTCGGCATGGATTCATGAATGGTAGATCCTGTCTGACAAAACTGATTTCATTCTGTGACAAGGTGACCCACTCAGTAAGTATGCAAATGACACCAAATTGGGAGGGAGTGTTGATCTGTCAGAGGGAAGAAGGGAGCTACAGAAGGACCTGGATGGACTGGAATGATGGCCCAAAGTAAACTGAATGAGTTTCAGTAGAGCCAAGTGTTGGGTACTCCATTTTGGTGACAACAATCCCAGACAACCCTACAGGCTTGAGGAGGAGTGGCTGGAAAGCTGCCTGTTGGAAAGGGACCTTGGTGTGCTGATGGACAGTCAGCTGAATATGAGCCAGCAGTGTGCCCAGGTGGCCAAGAAGGCCAATGGCATCCTGGCTTGTATCAGGAATGGCGTGGTGAGCAGGACTAGGGAAGCAATCCTGCTGCTGTACTTGGCACTGGTGAGGCCCCACCTCGATTACTGTGTACAGTTTTGTGCACCTCAGTACAGAAAGGACACTGAGGTGCTGGAGCAGGTCCAAAGAAGGGCAACAAGGCTGTGAAGGGTTTGGAGAATATGCCCTACAAAGAGAGACTGAAGGAGTGGGCGTTGTATAGTCTGGGGAGGAGGAGGCTGAGGAGAGACCTGGTTGCTCTCTTCCAGTATCTGAAAGGTGCTTACAGTGAGAATGGAGTTGGTTTCTTCTCACTGGTGACAGGTGACAGTACAAGGGGAAATGACCTCAAGTTGTGCCAGGGGAGGCTCAGGTTGGATGTAAGGAAAAATTTCTTTGCAGAAGGGGTTGTTAAGCACTGGAATAGGTTCCCCAGGGAGGTTATTGAGTCACCATTCCCGAATGTGTTTAAAATCTGTTTGGATGTGGTGCTCAGGGACATGATCTAGCAGCAGGTTGTTAGATTTAGGTTAGTATGGTTTGGTTGCAGTTGGACTTGATGATCTTGAAGGTCTGTCCCAACCTGAGCAATTCTATGATTCTAATTCAAGCAGACGTACTACTGGTATGCTTACAGTTAGCTATCTGCTAACTTGATGTTTAGGTGTCTGGACTTCAGCTTTGAAATGAGGATTCTGTTATTTAATTACTTTTGCATGCAATTTGAGATTGAGATTAAAATGTTGGAAGTGCAAAACGATATCTATTATTTAAAGTTGTGTGATACTCCAAATAGCTGACGACGGCACTGTTGGTATTTTCAGAGAGAGGTTCATTTATTATGAATTGTTATCTGACACAGTAGTGGAGAGCAGGTTCCCAGCTTTACATTCAAGCATTTAGAAATCATCTGACTGCCAGGCAATGAAGCAAGCTCTGCTGGATTGGTCCGTGTGGACCCCATAAAGCAGTCAAACTGTGTACATGGTACAGTGTTCTCAAATCCTGCTCAATGCACATCTTTGTTTATGCTGGGGACCAAAATTAAATTTGGTGCTCGGTTGTTTATTTTTAATCTGTGCTTGAATGATCAATTTAAAATGTTTTAAACAGAGAAAGTAGAACAGTTATATCATAGAGCTTTAATATGCAGTGCAGAGTACTGTTGAACAGGCCAGTTAAATACGGGACCTAAAAAAGCTGTCACTTGATTCTTTGGTTGTGTAGACTTTGTGTGTCTGATGGGGAGGAGGTTGGTATTTCATTCAACAGCAAAAATGTGTTTCTAGCTGTATTCCTTGCAAGAGGCTGTAACTCTTTCCGTGTCACTTCCCTAATTGAGCAATAAACTCAGGATTGTACTAATACTTTTTATTATGAGGAATCAACGTGCTTCTTCTAGACAGGCAGGAAAATAATTGACCACCTGTGCCCAGTCCTGAATGAATGTTACTGCACTGAAATAAATGTCTCTTTGCTCAAGATGGGAAACAGAGATTTTATTCCTTCATTCCACCACAGAGGAGTAACAGTATGTGATGTGCTCCCGGGGTGACTTTCAGCTGCTGGAGTGATGCAAAGGAGTCTCCAGCTAGGGAGAATCTGGCCCAAAGATGGGTTTGTGTAATGCTGGACTTTTGGCTGGTGGATGTTATTGCAGCTTGCCCAGCACCATGTTGTAAGGGGCAAAGGATGCTGGAAACTAAAATACCAGAGAGCAAGTAGACTGAGTGTAGACAGAAGGCAAATGCCTCTCCTAGCAGTTATTTTTCACCTTCTATTGATAAATCTCTGGGGTTCCCACTCATTTCCATTGCCAGATGTGGGCCCCAGATGTTCATGACAGCCGCATGGCACAGCTGGATGTTTGCTGCTGGACAGTGCCCCTGGGAGCAGCCTCCTGCACAGCAGGTGCACGCACACTGTAGCAGGCACAGGGGTTGTGCAGGGCCTGGTAAACATCTCCAGCTTTCTTGTACACATGCCTTGGTCCTTGCTTTCCGAGATATTGCGGGAGACTGCTCTGAGCAAATGCTTTTGTCCCCATAGGGTTTGCACAGCGTATTGCCATCAGGCGCTGCGCTGTCGTCCTTATCCAGCTTGCTGAGTTCATTTAATGAGGGCTACAGAGCTGATGGGATTGCACAGGCCAGCAGGCCCGTTTTTTGGCTCTCTTTCCTGCATCCACAAAGCAGGGCTGAAAGCTGAGGCCTGGATGAGTGCCAGCTGTCCAGA
Source organism: Cyrtonyx montezumae (assembly GCF_038088225.1). Classification (NCBI taxonomy): domain Eukaryota; kingdom Metazoa; phylum Chordata; class Aves; order Galliformes; family Odontophoridae; genus Cyrtonyx; species Cyrtonyx montezumae. The sequence goes on along the minus strand of NW_027071824.1, from coordinate 52,619,629 downwards.
GGTCAAACCAGATTAGCTGTGGTCACCGAAGGGAGATAACCAGAGGGCCTGGCTGCCCACACAGCCCCTGAGCAAAGCTAGATATTTGTCTGCCTTTGTTACTAAAATCCATCCCACCAACCTGGCCGAAATGCCAGCTGTCCAAAGTGACTGTGATCCCCGCTGGTGGCCTGTCCTTATTTTCTGGGCTGCCCACTTCTGCTAGGTGCCAGAGCATTTGTACCACAGCAGGAACATTGTGGGGGTGTCACATTCCTGGAGGCAGAGACCCCGCATGCATCAAAATTCAGCCCAGTGATCCCCTGTTCCAAGGGGATGGGACTTGCAGTGCTGTCTGATGAGATGCAGAGGGCTTTGCTGATCCACCAGGCACCTGTGTGGCTCTTTCTCAGAGAAGGGACCTGGAGGGAATTGGTATCATGGCTTTTGGAAGGAGGCAGCAGTGATTGGGGGTCACGTGATATATTTTCCTGCTGCTGCTGTGGGATTTGCTCCTTCTCATAGCTCCCCAAACACAGCATTGTTGTGAGCTCTGGAAGGAGCCTGGCTCAAGGCTGGTCAGCCAGCATTTGGGATGGGTGAGGAGCAAAAAGAGGAGAGGAGGCGAGAGTAAAAGACTCCTTGTGAGAACAGGGAAGTGAATACAGGTTACTGTGACACTACACAAGCCATGTGTGATGCCTCCTGACACTGGGCACCCAGGAGAATGGGAGGAACCATGACAGGTAGAGATGGCGTGGCAAAATGAACATCTCCTGCAGATGCGACATCCAAAAAGCTCCCCAGCCAGCTCAACTATTTTTAGCAAAAGTGCAAACAGTGATAGATGCCGTGAGGCTCCTGTAGCTAAAATTTGGCTATAAGCAACGTATTCATATTTAAACAAGTCAGCTTTTTAGATTGAAATGAGCAAACACCACCTCTGCTTCCTTGTTTGCTGTGTGGAAGCCATCAGCATCGCCCCTTGTCCCTTCCCATTGGTGGGGATGAGGAGCACGATGATGGATGAGCTGTTGATCTAGCTTGTCTGCAAGACCATTGCATGTTTATTTCTTGTATGGCATGCTATTGTGCAACACTGGAAATAGGGATTTGGGCCTGCCCTTGCAAAAGTAACATCTTGCGCACAAAACAGTGCCATGCCGCTAAGCTCTCTTGGCACAGTTTGTACAGCCAAGCATATCCACTGTGAAACCCAACCCTGAGATGCACATGAATAAATTCACACAAAGTCAAGAGAGCTGTGAGCAGCAGAGAGGCCTTTGAATGCAAGGGGCAAAGCAGCAAGGATGGAGCTCCTGTAACTTCACTTCTGCTTACCGTGGGCCTACGTCACCTCTGGGGAAAGGCCTCTGGCTTACACCGGCATTATTTCTAGCCAATTATCCTATTTAGGTATCTCGAATATATTTAGGTCTTGAAAAGGTCAACAGCAGAACACAGCCGAGCAGGCTTTTTTGAAGCTATAGGACTGGAAGCTTTGCTTCTAGCATCATTAGGAAATAATTGCTTGTGAATGTCCAGGGATTCAAATCTGCATGTGGGAACTCTGGAAAGGAGGGCAGGAGGCTTAAAGGCATTTTTGAAACAGCTGCTGCTAGCATTGCACCAGAGCAGTGGTGAGCAGCCCCAGCAGGGCATAGCCTCCTCCTGCCCTGGGCTCTGGAGCCCGGCAGCTCACCCCCATGCCTATCCCCTTAGGACTGTCCCCAGCATGAGCACACTCCTCCATACAGAATTCATCAGGATTCACATACAGTATTCATCAGAATTCATTTTCTTTTTTTTTTGTTTGTTATTGCTGTGTTTTGTTAGACAAGCACATAGCGAGGTAGCTGCTCACCTCGAAGCTCTGCTGCAGCTACTCTGTGTCACCCTGGCCAAGATACCTCATCTCTCTTTGTCTCTGCTCCCTGTTCATAAAATGGACATCACAGCACTTCTGAAGTTCCTATGGGATTGTGGAGACATATTCCTCTGGCTTGCTTTGCCTTTGTTTCACTCCTCTGCTGGCAGGTGGGATGAGATGCCATCAGATCAGAATCATAGAATCATTAAGGTTGGAAAAGACCACTGAGACCATCCAGACCGTCAGTAGCTGTGCTTGGGGCCAAGTCTGCATTGGGTGCAAAGCAAAGGATCTGTAAGGAATGCAAAGCATTGCCAAATCATGCTAATATACTACATGTTTCAGATACCTATTTCTGAACAGTAATGTCATTTAATTATTGTAGTGTTGCAAATTAAGTTGCCCACACACAAATTCAATATAGCTTTAATTACTATATGTTGAGTGCCAATTAAGAGCACACCAAAACTGAGTGGCGTGGTTTTGATTTGTAATCTGATTTATTATGGTTAGCCTCCCACACCCCAGCCAGCACTGCCTGAGTCAGGGGCACAGAAAGCAACCCGTGTGTGTACAGCTTCCTCCTGAACCTGCATTTTCACAAGAAAAACAGCAGCTGATGTAAAACATTTTTTCTTAAAATCCAGCTGGGAGCTAGTTCTGACGCATGCCTCTCATCTCGGGCGAGGAATGCAGAGAAGGCTTAGGCAGGCAGGTAGACATCTCCAGAAAGGGCACTGGATGCAGTAACATTCACACACATGTCAAAAAGTTTGCAGTGAAAATCCCAGTTCTGCAGGGAAGAAAACTCAACCTGCAGCCAGCTTAAATGTGTTGGCCAAGTCAGCTGGGCAGTTCTTCAGGCTTGGGTTTCAGCAGCCAGGGGCTCATTGTCTTCTTTCCCAGTAATTAATGGGGTTTTCAATTTGTAGGTATCTCCTAGCACTGCATTTTCCAGCCCTATTCAGTGAGCTCTGCCTGGCAGGATGGCGGCGCGGTGCCAGCAGAGCATCCTGCCTCGCTGCGCTCACGTACACACCGACGGTGCCCTCCTGCTCTCCCAGCCTGGAAGGAGCCCTTCTTTGAGCACCGCGCACCGCTCACCACGCAGGCAGCTCATTATCCTGGGCATTTCAGGACTAATTTATAGGACATGTGGTTAATTTGCATAAGCCATCCTGTACACAGAAGATGTCTCCACAGTGAAGTAATATGCCAAAATCTGGATTTATGTGAAAACATGAATGCTGGGTGAGGGGAGCGCTTTTAGAAGCTGTCATTAGCAGCAATCGCTAACGCACACCTCTGATGAAAGTCACAGAATGCTGCCTCTCTACCTACTGCATGTGAAGCTCCCATATAATATTTCACTTTGAATCTTGCTCGTCTTTTCTATTAAGTAAGATGGGTTTTGATCCTTAAAACGGCCTTGAAATATGAATACCGTGATCTGTTGGCTTTGTCTAAAAGGGAAGCAAAATCCCCAAACTGGCTCCGTGCAGAACGCCGCAGGCTCGGCTATGGCGGCACGGAGCCTGCTGCATCCGCTGCTCTGATTGTTACCTCAACACCAGCAGCAGTGGGGCCGCCAGCCTTGAAGCAGCTGACATCTGAGGCACGGGCTCTTCCTGTGCTTTGAGTTAGCCGGCCCTTGATCCCGTGCCTGCTTTGCGCTGGGGGCTGACCTTCTTGCACAGCTCCGTTCCCGCTCTGCTGCTCGGGAAGGCTGAGCTCCTGTCTGCAGGACTCTGAATTAGAGCTGCCCGGGTCAGAGGAGCAGACAGGAGAGTCATTATGAGAGCTGATGGCTGTCCTTGATGGATGCAATATTGCTTTTTTTTTTTTTTTTTTTGGTAACAATTACAAAATAAGAGCATTGCAAGAATTGTTTTAAGTGTCCTGCTCCCCTGCAAGGTGACATTGTAGAATTACCGCAGAGCAAAATGGTTACTGGCTTTCTTCCCGTGATTTCTACCACCAGATCGCTTCACCTACAGGTACAGATGTTTTGTCTGCCTTTGTGGCAAAGAGCACTCAGGTATCTGAAAGTCAAGTTGGCTTCTTTCTTTTACCCCTAATATGTCTTCTGCCATTATGAAGCCTCTGAAGAGCGCATTAAGTCCATATTTACCCCTGTGCAATCTAATTAACTTCCTGAATAGCTGTGCAGGTGAAACTGAGATCTCAGTTTGAAGTCAGCTTTTCTCCATTTATTATAATTGAAGGAACTGTTTGTCCAGCAGCATTTCTGTTACTTGTAATGCTGCTTCAAACGGAAATAACTTAGTTGGACTTTCATACAGAATTTGCAGGAATGCCAGCTAGAATTGCATAAGTGAATGCATGAATATCTGCTTACTCGTAAATAGGAGCTAACTTGATCTGCAAATCACATTCCCACAAACACTCAGTCCCGATGCCAGCGCTACAGATTGGTTTCCCTGGCCAGGGCTATGGTTTCAAGGGTGTGTTTCAGTGCTTCATTGTTTCAAAGGTCTGAGCAGCAGTGGCTGTTTTCTTGGGTGCATCCTGCGTAGTTCCCACTGGGGGAACGCGCTGGGTGTGTATTGGCTTTGGGAAAACGTGTTGTAGGTAGAGAAGTACTCTACATAAAGATGTGTTTTTTTACAGTTCTAGATTGTGTTACTCTGTCCGTTATTCTAGCTTTTGCAATTAGCATTTTCAATCACAGTCATCTGTAAATTTTTTATCAAGTTGGACTAGAGGTTACATGGAACTGATTGTGCTAGACTGAACATAATGGCTGTGCTCAATTGGAAAAATGCATTTCTCTCTCTCTTCTCATATTTGTGTATTCTCTTCTAACTTGAATCACTTTTTGCTATTCTAAGATGTTTGTTAGAAGCATATTTTTTCTTCCGGGGATTTACATCTTCTCTTAGTGTTTTGATTGCTTGTGAATAATTTGGTAGGAAACCCTTTATATGTGTGTCTGCGATGTACAGCGTGTAGGATTTTGACTGATCCCACATAGCTGAAGCCACTGAAACAAGAAACATTTGCAGTGCTGTCAGACTGGAAAATCTCCCTTCTGCAACTTGACTCAAATTTGTTATGTGTATACCGCCACGAAGCTCAATAGATGTAAATACAGATTAATTATTTAAAAAGTAATAGGAAGGAATGAGCTTCCAAACATGTAGTGCTTAATTATTTAAAACCTATAATGGAATTTCAACCCTCACGCATCCCTCAGATCTCTCGTTGTGCTTGGACAAGTGCCTGAGGTTAACTGGCATGTCCCCACCTCCCAGTCCTCTTCCTTCCTATGTCACAGGGTGATAGATGCGCAGGGTAGATGTGAAGAGCAGTCATTATTGTCAGTCATGCCTACTAGCAAATATGCAGTGCTTAACTCTGTCTTCCTTTCCCCCATTACTATATTGTATCCTGCAGCGAGCATTTCCTATAACAAAAGAGCTTTCCTAAAGCCTGAGCTTGAGCAAAGCCCCTTGTGATTGCTGATCCCAGAGTGAAAAAGGATCCCCGATGTAATGTAGTGCTTTGTTCATGTGATGGCTGTGGCTTGAGAACCACTGTATGTGACTGTAGTAGATGCTGGTAAGCACATGTAGGAAAACCCGATACCCACTTCAGAAGTCTCATGCTCTACATAGTCAAGCTAGGTAAGGGGAAGCTTTCTTCCCAGATTAAGAGGAGGGTTAATGATACAGAGTGAAAATAAGGAATATACAAACTTCTTAACTTGAAGAACTTCCTTGACCCCAGCCTCCCTTTTCTGTAACTGATGGAGAGAGTCTGCTGGGAACAATTTGGAGCGTCCTAGTCAGGTTGCTGCCAGGATCCATTCCCACAGAGTTGCCTACAGCCTGCCCTGGAGCTGGAAGACAGTAAATGCCTAAAATTGGGCTGTCTGCATTATTTCACTCTATCCTTCCTCTTGTCCAAAGTTACTCGAAGCTTTTGTGTTTGTTGGGAGTGACTTGACGCCAACTGGTAAGCCCTGTCCCTCAGCCCCTAACTACTTACCCTCCTTTTACTGTAGCAGTACTGCAGTGATGGAGGAGCATTCAACCCACAGTGGTTGTTAAAATAAACGTGAAGAAAACCCATTCAAAGAAAGCAAACATTTTGTTTGCATTGAACACATACAGCGAGGAGGCTGTATGTGCAGTGGCCACTGGTCTCCGTTTGGCAGCCAGGTTTTGGCTAGTTTGATGAGCAGCATTTCCAGTGCCATGCTGTCCCAGGAAGCCTCAGCTGCTGTCCAGGAATTGTGTGAAAACACCAGTAGAAGGAAAGGGGCTGCAGAAAGTTAGATGGACTCGATCCTTCTTGAGGAGGAGTCTAAAGGGCACTGCACTTTTGAGAACCTTGTATGCAGTACATTTATAGGTTGAGGGTTTAAATACATTGACTTCTTCTGTGCTATGCAATGAGAGAATCTCTGCATGATCTCGTGAGTGTGAAGGTGTTTTCCATGATGTGTTTATGGGATGAAATCTTGGCAGTCACAGCTTACATCATATGCAGAGTTAAGGAGTGCGTACCATCCACAGTAACACAGCACATTCCTAGTGGGGTCCCTTTAATTGTGCTCTTTAGTGAATAGTGTGTCTCATGCCTTGTGCTGCAGCGTACCCTCCTTGGTGAGAAACAAATACTTTGTGCTAAATTCAGCTCTCAGTTACATGGTTCAAACTGAAAAAAACAACACTGGCTTCAGTGGAGTTATCCCAGATTTATCCCGGGTTGCTAAGAATAGATGTGATTTATGTAATAGCTGGGTGTCAGGTACGCTCCACTAAACAGAGGGATAAACAAAGCGTATTCTCTCTTTTCATTTGAGTAGAAGAGACCTAGTGGGACTTTTTTTTTTTTCACACATTACCCTACTTAGAAATAAGTAGGACCAAGGAAGAAGGGGCATTTGCCATTGCTGCCTCCATCAGCCTGGGCCAGCAGCAAGCTGGGAGTGCCCCTCGCAGGAGGCCCAATTTCATGGCAAGAATGTTCTAGGTAAAACAGAGGAGGCATTAGCAGAACACAGAGTTTTCAAGCACATTAGTTCTTTGTATGTTTGGCTCTGGGCTGCAGTTTTAGAGTTTCATCTCTCCTTTATTATTTTTAGGACTAAAATCCTGGAAAACAGCAATTTAAGATAGCTAATGGCCATGGTAAATCCCTCCTACCAGCAACAGAATAGATGTGTTAGATTTTTTTTTTCATTTCTTTCTTTTTGTCTCCTCTCCTCTCCTCTCCTCTCCTCTCCTCTCCTCTCCTCTCCTCTCCTCTCCTCTCCTCTCCTCTCCTCTCCTCTCCTCTCCTCTCCTCTCCTCTCCTCCCCTCCCCTCCCCTCCCCTCCCCTCCCCTCCCCTCCCCTCCCCTCCCCTCCCCTCCCCTCCCCTCCCCTCCCCTCCCCTCCCCTCCCTTTTCTTGACTTTGTCTTCTCCACCCCTCAGCTCTAGAGGAAATGGGAAAATGAGTTCTACTTTCCTGCTCAATCTGGAAGAGATGGGATGCATCTTGGTCTTGCTCTGAAAGCAATGTGGCCAAATTTTCCTCAGTCCAGGCAGATTTTGGATCTGGCCCAGGGTTGTTCTGATTAGATGTGGTTTCCAGAGAGAGGGCTGTTTTTTATACTGGGGCACACTGTGGTGCATACCATTACCAGTGCAAAACCAGTAATTCTCAGAGTGTGAAATTACAAGCAGTCAAATCTGGAATAGTTTTGACTTCCTTCAAAGCCCTGTAGACTGAAACCCAGCAAAGCTCCTCAGAAAGTTTTGATCTTTTTTTTCACCCATTTTTACTAACATGCTTGTCAATCTTTCCCTAATCAAGTCAATCTTTCCTCTAGCATTACTTTTCCAAGTAAGCAGCTGATGTAGTCCCTCAAGGATTTTATATGTTTGGGAAAGGTGGAGAAATGTGTGTATGAGATTGCTCCAGGTAGGAGCTAAGATCCAGCCAGCCCTACTGTATCCCACTGTGACCATAGCTATGTGCATTCTATAGCACATGGCACAAGGGCTCCTAGTCTAGAAATGTTATTGCATGATTCAGATTAACATGTAATAATAAAAGTCTGAAGATCTCTGACCTAGATAGATAGGTGGAAAAAATGCATATATTTAGTCCATGCATAAATATATATGTGCATATATATATATACATAGTCCAAAGCACCCAGAGATTTTATTCATAAGCCTCTTCCTTGTACAAGCATAAATCAGAAGAAACAACATGCAAATCTATGAGAGTTATTCCACTGTAAAATGCCATAGGTGAGAAAAGGAATTGGACTTAGAACTCTTCATTACAGGTAAATAAAGATTTCTCGGGGCTTCAGATTGCATCTCTACTTGCTATTCTATGGGCTAATGATATTTCAAGTCTGGATTACAGTAATATTTTCTAGACCCAGTAGTATTACATTTAAGTCTGAGTGATTTAATGGGTGTTCACTGGTGATTTTGGCCCAGGTGAAGTGGTGCTGGCCTCCAGCAATGCCTTAGGCTAGAAGCATCGTGTGTTAGGAAAAAAACATTAACCTGCCCCTCAAACCTCCTCATTATTACATTTATAGTCCTGTCAACCGTCTTATGGGCCACTGGAAACATAATGGATGGGAGTTTATTGTTATTTTTATATTCTCTTGAATATTAAAAAGAAAATATATTGGAGAAAAAAATATATAAGATATTACTAGATATAAATTCTAGACAGATGAGCCACATGGGTTATTTTCCATCTCACTATGTTACTTTGCTATATGACCAGAATAGAGTTTTGTTCAGAAAAATAGGGTGAATGTGTTTATTCAGGTACTGGACAAGAAAATGAATTAATTAGAGAATATAATTCTTCATCTGGCTTCTTAAGTTATCTGCAGATGTGGGAGCATGAGGGTTAAGCTTTTGGTTATTCCGTTGTAAGGGAGTCATAAAGGGCTATAAGGGAGATGCTATTCAAGGTTAATAAAGTGCCCCTTCCCTCTTTTCCTTTTAAATTTTCCTGTGCTTAGCAGCATCTGTAATTCTCAAAACAATTTGAGGTAAGCGTTTACCATGTTAATGGCTCTCAGTTTCCCTCTCTTTTTGTGGTTGCTGGGGCTCCATGCAGGCAGTGCTGGAAAGCATGCAGACTGCTATTTGCTCATTTTCCACCAATTGACAGCTGGTCTTTGGAAGAAACTTTCTGCACTGGTGTTTGCTTTTGGTCCTGTCCTCTAGCTCTGGGCTCAGAGTGCTCCTCTCTTCACCAGAATGACATTGGCGGTGGTTCTCAGTCCATGGGTCTCCACAGCTCAGGTGCTCCAGGGGTGGAGAAGCTGCTTTCCTGTAGCTCAGCATCTGTGAATGGGAACTGCGTGAAACATTCTCCAAGGATGTAGAGATGAATGTTCTCGTGAGGAAAGAAGTGCATTTCCATTTTTTGAGGGAGGAGGGGAGAGACTTCCTAGTGTGACCTTCCCCTGATGCCCCAGAGAGGTGGCAGGCATGGGACGCTGTAATGAAGTACTTACAGCCCCTCAAGTGTTTTTGCAGCTGCTAGCTTTGTTTTCTTTCTTTTGGTTTCCTGACTATTCAGAGCCTACAGTCCCTGTCATCTTCTGAAGATGTTTGAAGTACTTGTCGCTGCTGATGCTTTGCAGGGTTTGAGCAGCAGCAGTATGAAGAGGTACTTCAGTATCACCTTTAGGAGGAAGCAGAGCTCTCACTGTGGCACTAACAGCTTAAGGATGGCAAAAGGGAAAACCACCTGTCTGGAGAAAGGCACATTACTGTGGTTCACTGAGACTCCCAGCTCCACCTACACAATTTAGTTGCTTCTGGCTACTCAGTTTTCTTGTTCATCACTTCAGGGGAAGCTGAGGAATGCGTATCATGTCAAGTATTGGCCTGGAAATGAGTAGAGCTCAGGCTAACCAGTGCCCACACAGTCTGAATGAAGCTGCTTGCTGCTGGTCGGCTGAACAGCCCTATCCCACTGCCACCCATGGAGTGAGGAGCACCACACTACAGTCACTCATCTGTACGCTCCACACATCCCTGCCCTAAATCTTGCTTTTTCAGAAAGAGGCTATGCTTGTGTGCAGTCCTGTCTGACCAGTCCTGTCTGACCTCTCCCACTCTCACCTTCCTTTCATCTTCTGCATTGTATTAATTGCATTTAGGGCTTCTGTTGCTGCTGAAGTAATGTCCTTAGCTAGCAGTGAAACAGCAGTCTGGATGGAACATGAGTAAAAACCCCACATCAGGGATTTTAAGGTTTAAATGCTATTATTGTCCCATTCTGTGTTATTTCAGTCAGGAAGGTTTCTGGGGCGAAGAACTTCCCTCCTGGCAGATCCCGCTTCCCACTACATTCATTTTCCCTTAGTTGCACCCACCATACTGTGGGCTTCACCAGTGGTTTCAGATCCAGCGTTCTTACAGTGGTTTCAAAGCCTCAGACTGAAGTTGAAAACACAGAGCTCAGCTGTTTATACACCAAATCAAATATGTAGCCACTGTGATGAAACAAGAGCCAACCTGGATTTCCATCAGGCATTAGCATAACTTACATTCACTGCTTTCGGCCAGAAGCACTAAAAAGCCCCCAAAACAAAGGAACATGAGTGCTTTGAAAACTCTGTGTTTTAAATACTGCAGATGACAACTGCAATGATTCAAAAATGAAATCAATTTATCATTAGCCATTAATTACCAAATAGCTCTATTTTCCCCTTCTGCTTCACGTAGCTTGGACTTTTGCATAATTAGAGTGAAAAATGGAGACAGTGGGTCTTGCATTTAAATGACACAAAGTTAGCATTCGCTCCTCAGAAAACCATGGCCAAGGTTTTCAGGAGGAAAAGGAGACTGGGAGGGTTATATCATCAAAAGGAAAAGCAGGCAAGCAGGCAAGCTTTGTTCTCTTTTAAACAGGAAGATTGAAAGAAAAACTTCAGATTTGTCACAGGATGGTTTTAACTTGGAGGCAACTGCAGTGTTCTGTTTTGTGAAACAGAAGCAAAAAGCTACAAACATTGTAAAAATTGTTTTCATTCACACCTAGCGTCACTACGAGCTGTATTATAACCACATTCAGAGTGTGTTAGAGCCTGCCTCGGGGTTCCTTCACAGCAGGTTTCAGCTGGAATGATTTTTATTTTTTTTAATAATAATCATTCCATTCAAGTGGAACAATCATTATGAAAAATTATGAGCCATCTTGGGCAAAAAACCCGTGCCACAGTAAACATGCTGAATGTTGTGCAATAAGCACATTGAAAATGGTGATCGAGCCTGGATGACTGCTCTGAACCACTATGCTGGATTCTGAGATTATATGAGATTTGGTAGTGAAAGAGCATTAATTCCTAGTAATGATGGCTAAGACATGGCCTTGGCTACAATTGTCTTGAAAGTAGATGCTGTGAAATGCCTGTGCCTCTTTGGACAGCCTGCATCCCTGCTGGGGATCCTGTATCAGATCCCCCACCCCATGGCCAGCATGTGATGGTGGGTATGCTGATCTCTGCATCTCCTCCTCAGGAGGGATCCCTCCTCCATGAAGCAGGTCAGCATTTTGGAGGAGAATTGGCTATGGGGACATAGGCCATATCCGTATGCCTTTTGGTGATGATGGGTTGTATGGCTTCCGGTGAGGCTGTGCCCATTGTCACTTGGCCAGAAAAAAAGCAAAACAGCATGAAGACAATTGAAAAAAAAAACACCTTTAAATTATGAATTTGAATTCTACTGAACTGATTGCTGTCCTGTTGAAGGAGTTTGTCTTCTGCTGTTGTCTCTGCATCCCACCTCCTCCTCACTCTGACCCTGTACATTTGAGCAGCACATGGCTCTGTTCTTCTGGAAGTGTCCACGTGCTTGGTTTCCTAAGTGGCTCAGCAGGGTGCTCAGCTTGTGCTTCTTAATATTCATCTTTCTGAGTCAGAGGGTGGTAAAAGGAACTCTGATGCCTTGGAGCCATCCTGATGTCAAGCACACAGGCATGTGTTTGAACACTAATTGCTGAGGTTGCCATCCTGGGCTGGTGGGGCTTGGTGAGAGCCATTCTATGGGCAAGCCCCTAGGAGGTGCACAAGGCGGGGATAAAGTGTCAAGACAGGCCCCCAGGTTGCTGCTGCTCTTTGACCCAAAGATTCTTCCTGCTTGCAAGTGTTGATTACATCAGTGCCTGAGGTGGGGCTCTTGCCACCAAAATTCTCCAGGTCTGGTCATGCAACAGGCTGCAGAGATGAGGCTGTGTATAGGACTTATCATGACAGGGGAGATCTGCAAGGTGATTTGCTTAGATATTACTATTGCCTTTTGGGTGGATTGCTCTGAGGAGAAGTTTTGGTGGTAAAGAAATGGAGGAAGGTTGGAAGGCAACAGGAAGCCACGTTAGCCAGCAAACTGGGAGGGAGGGCTGGCAGGGTGGCTGGGAGAGGTTTTACACTCCCTCAGGACCTATGCTGTGAAGAAACGCTGAGGGAGCTGGGCTTGTTCAGGCTGGAGAAGAGAAGGCTCCAGGAAGAACTCATTGTGGCATTCCAGTACTTGAGGGGAGCTTATTAACAAGTGGAAGACCAACTTTACATGGGCAGGTAGCGGTTGGACATGGGGAAACAGTTTTAAACCAAAAGAAGGGAGATTCAGTTTGGATATTAGGAGGAAATTCTTTACTCAAAGGGTGGTGAGGCACTGGCATTGCTGCCCAGAGGAGCTGTGGGTGCCCCATCCCTGGAGGCACCCAGGGCCAGGTTGGATCGGGCCCTGGGCAGATGAGCTGGGAAGTGGCAGCCCTGATCATGGCACAAGGTTGGAACTGCATGGGCTTTAAGGTCTTCCCACCTGAGCCATTCTATGATTCTGTGTTTCTATGATTCTATGATTTTATGGTTCTTTGAAATCGGAAAAATTTAAGAATTTTTTCCAATTTCTTCACCCTTTAAAGATTGCTCAATGACTAGTACTTCAGGACATGTAGATCTGGCTTTCTTTCCTTCTGATACACTGACTTTTTCCTTGGTGTCTTGCTGGCAGTGCTTCATATCCCTGCCCTGCTGGATCTTGGTCAAGTCCACACTGCAGGCCATGCCTGAGACTGAGTGATCTGGGTACAGGGAAGCAAAGATGAGCTGTGTGAGTACTGGTGTGACTCATTTGGGTGCTTGCTAGAAACCTCAATATCCATTTCAAGCTGCTTCATAGTCGCATCTAGATTGCTGCTGCATCTAGTCTTTGTCAGCCTTCAAAAACTCGAGCACCTGCTGAAAATATGTTTTAGCAAACATATTTCTTAATTAAGTAGTGTCTGATACTAGATTATCATTCAGAGGTTGGTGGTGGATGGCGCTAATGGATGAACTTTGTGCCTGTGTTTGACAGCTGGTAAAAGCATTAATTACCCCATCCTTGAAGGCCCAGGCACAGCTCTCTGCAGGCTGTGGGACATCCATGTTGTGCCTGCAGGGTCACCTCATGGCCAAATCCAGGCTCTGTGTCAGACACCTCTATCAAAAGAAAGATACAAATGCCAACAGGAATGGCTTTTTTTTCCCGTCTTTGTGTTAGAGGAACCCAAATGATACACGATCCCTCAGCTCTGGCTTTCTTGGTGTTCCCGTATCGGGGCCGAGTCATGTTTCTGCTGATGCGGTGTCTTCTGAGTAGTCCTGTGGTGTAGATTGCCATGTGTTTCACAGGAAAGCGGATGAATGATATCAAGTCATTGAGCTCATAAGTAGCACACTGGCAACCCGCCACTAAAATATAAATACATTAAATGTACTAAAGGAAATGTTCATTCTGTTGTTTAGCATTGGACATGTCCCAGTTAGGTAAATTTAATCTTCTTGAGGGTTGTTGTGTTACAGCTGAATGAGATAGACCCTTATCTCATTACCGATCTTTCTGTCATTCAGGTTTTGTGCTCTGACATTCGTGGTGTGCAGTGCGCTTGCCCAGTGGCAATGCTGTGAGTATTCCCCAAAGGAGAAGGAGACGCACAGGAGATCTGTCGGCACCTTGCAAGGCCAGACCCTTATCTCTGACACCTTCACGGCCCTATGTCCCTTGTCAGTCACAGTGCTAAGGGTTCCACCTCTTTTTGAATGGAAATGTACAAAACGGTCATTTTTGTTTGTGTGAAAATATTTGAAACTCATAATTTTTGATGTTTTTTCTTCCTTTTATATCCCTTTATCCTTTTTGTTAACTTCTGCAATCCTTCTGGAAATCTCTCATCCACATGCCTGTGTTAAGCACAGCCCCAAAGCCAGCTGAGCGTGATAATTAGGGGTCTTTCCATAGTTTTCCTGGGTGCTGGGTCAGACCTGATAGCTGTGATCCCACAGCATGAATCTCCTGGCTAACCCTGCTGCAGGGGACCACTGCCAAACAGCACCACACTCTCAGCCCCTCCACACCAGCATAGATACCCTTGCAATTGTACAGTGAACAGGAAAGTTAAGGCAGAAAAAGGAAGCAAAAGTAACAGGTGAATAGGGAGATTCTGAGCTGCTTACAAAGACTGATGATGCTCTACATGGAATGCGAGTACTTAAAAAAATAAGACTTTTGCTGTGTATTTTATAGATAAAATGTTATTGTATTGAACTGAAAGATATATGTTTCACCTATCACATCTGAACTAATCAGCGCAGGCTTTTAGGAGAAGTTAGTAATTATTCTGAGCATGTCATTAGTTAGATGTAAAATGAATGATATTGCTCCATTTTATTACCTCTAGTGATATAGCCATTTGTATCATAAATTCATTGACCTCATCTTAAATGATCAATCCTGTAAGACAGACTTGAGTCATTAATTCTTAAGTGACATTTCTTCTCCACCAGTAATTTCCTCCTCATTGTAGGGACTGTTTTTCTGCATTTCAGTGCGCTATTCTAAGGTGTCCTGTTACCTGCATACAACATGCCCATTTTATACTTGAATCTTAAATAAGCCACGTAGAGTGACTGCTTATATAAACAGATAGAAACGCAAGTAATGAAACACATACATGTAGCAGATAGACATTTCTCAGTAATGTTAACTTCAACACTTCGGGATGTTGCATAATATCAAAGAGATAATTGTGAGATATTTGTCCCATCCAGGATGTTCAGAGGAACAGAATTATTGCTTTTAATTTCTGTGGCTTTAATTGATTTAATCTAGTGATAAAATACGCAAGATGGTCTGTGATCAATGAATGAGGGAGGGAGGCAGACTTCAGAGTTTCTTGTACCTTGGTGAACTATTGAAAACAGGAGAAATAAATAGAGAATTTTTAAGCAAGATTTCTAAATATGTTACCCAAGAAGAGAAAATATTTGTTTAGCTATGAGTGATATAGGGGTCCACTTGAGATAAACAAATCAATGTGGCAATAAAACATGGAAGTATTTCAGTGAATTGATCAACTGTTAGCTTATAAAATTAAATGATTAAGAAAAATGCCACAAGTGGTTTGTGTTTGGTTTTGATTTTGCTTTTGTTGTATTTCTCTTTTGGCCTTTTTAATTGAAGGTGCTGATGAAGGTTCCTCCTAGAGTGATAAGGGGGCTGTATCTTCCCTCATATTTCTCAGGTGCTTCTTTGGCACCAGGGATACAAGTTGAGAATTGGCTTGTTTCCTTTGTCTTGAGAGATGGGGAGGCCTTGGCTGCAGATCCCAGGATGTGATTAGAG
Organism: Cyrtonyx montezumae; assembly: GCF_038088225.1. Classification (NCBI taxonomy): domain Eukaryota; kingdom Metazoa; phylum Chordata; class Aves; order Galliformes; family Odontophoridae; genus Cyrtonyx; species Cyrtonyx montezumae. The sequence continues at coordinate 52,604,107 of NW_027071824.1, read as the reverse complement.
TGATGTGGCATAGTGGGCATGGTGGTGCTGGGCTGATGGTTGGGCTAGATTATCTTAGTGGTCCTTTCCAACCTTAGTGATTCTATGAATCTATTCTATGACTACAGCAGAAAAGTAGCTACCCCTGGATCCTGCTCCATCCCATTCAGCAGCTGCCCCCGGGACTGGTCTCCAGTCCTCTCCTCTGCAAACAGGCACTGCTTTGATGGGTGGTGGGCCAGGGTGGATTTCATCCTATCCCAGCCTGCCTGAAGGGCTCCTGGCCTTTCTGCACAGCCCATGTGGTAGGAGCATGCCCTACAAAAGCTGCAGAGTGGTTTATGTCCTGATTCCATATGTGCAAAATAGATAGCACTCTGTTACTACAGGAGTGCATCAAAATTGGCTTTAAGGTAAATCCAGCAGTGTCACTGAAGTGAACAGCACCTTAATACCTCACAAACTCCTCTTTTGTCTGCTTGGAAGGCTGTGGCAAGCCAAAAAAATTCGGGAGGTCATTACAAGGTGTTTCCATCAGCTCATCCTGGGATAGAGTAGTGTTGATTTGCCAGGCGGGTGGCACAGTCCATTCTGTGCCAAATACCTGGGATGGTTCAGTGCCCATGGCCACGTGTTTGCGGCAAGGGGTTGCAGAGCCCCAGAGCTGGAGCTGAGGTAGAGCTGTCGCCTTGCAAAACCCTGTAAAACCTCATTTGTAACACATAGAGAGGCATTCTTCCTTGTGTGGGTCATCGTGGGGGGAGCATGCCCACAGTGATGCTGCAGGAGTACTGTGGGGCTGGGCACCCTGTGATTTATCTCCCATAGTGCTGCATCCTTCTGCTCAACCTGGGCCCGGCATTGCCGTGCTTCAGCAGTGACTTCATAGCTGCTATTTCGCCAGTAATTATTTAGTTTGATTTAAAACTTGGGATGAAATCTTCCTGGTAGAGAAAGGGAGTGTGTGTGTGTGTGTGTGTGTGTGTGTGTGTGTGTGTGTGTGAATGGGGTGTGGAGGCAGGGAAGGAATCAATCAGTAACTAGACCTGGTAACCTGAATATTGCAGAGCTAGAGTCAGTGGTCTGAAAGTGTATGAGGGGTGTGTGTGCACGTGTATATATATAGATGTATATATATAAGATATATTACTGAAAACTCAAAAATGTCACCACTGTTTATATTACGGGAAAGCTGAGAGTTAAATGAGATGGGTAATCAGATGCCCGACATATGTTGTTTTGAATTGTTTATATGGCCAGTCGTTATTAAAATTAATTATCCTTTTAATGCAGACTTTTCACAATCATATTCCTTTTTTCATACAAAGGGAACAGCCTTTCAAAACAGGCTAAAACTGGCTGTTTGGAAAAGGCAGAGCAAACGATACCGCGATGTATTCTGACTTGGGCATAGGCTCAGTGTGCTGATAGGAAGCACCACAAATCTCTGTCGGTGGAGTATTTTGAGAGCTAATGTAAATGACAAAAATGCTTCTTTTTTTTTTTCCTGTGTGCCTAAAATTCTGTCAGAAAAGTAAGGCACTGAAAATTCTGACATCTGTTTATCTGTTTATAGCTAAGGCAAGATTACTCATATTAATTCTTGTTTAAAATGCCATATGAAGGAAAGGCATTTGTGCAAACAAGAGTCATATTTGAATTGTAGATCATGTCTTCACCATCTGTGAGAGCTGTTGGTGTTGCAAAATTAATGTGTTAATGAAATCACAATAATTTCTCTGAAGTAATGGATTCTGAAGCCTGGAATGACTATTTTTTGAACTTTGGTGTCTAGTGGTTTACAACTGGGAAAACCTTTCACAGCTTAATTAGTTCTGCAGCCTTACTTTTACAAAAAATTGGCTATGCCTCTACCACACCAATAGTAACGCGGCAAAGGATTAAATGGAAAGGAGACAGATTAAATAGAAATAAATAGGCAGCAATGCAAACTTTTTGCTGTAGTATTTGAAAAGTTGCTAAATATGCCCTTATTGCCAAGAATGTTTACTCAAATTGACCGGTATGCAAAATGGGGCAAACAGCTCAGAAACGTCGTGAATTCGGTCTATTTGAATGTTAACACACATTTCCTGACTATTTCTGAGTTACTCCTTAGAATAAGGGGCAGGGAATGAATGATGCCTTTGCTTTGTGATGCCACTTTGAAATACCACACCCTTTCCAACTTAGCATTTGGTACCATTAATAAGATACAAAATATTGCAGTGACTTTCAGCATCCTTTCCCTCTCGTCGTATTTACTGTGTAGTACTGCATCAGAGATGATAACGGTGTTTGCTTTACCACTGAGGAGTAATCACAGCCATGTTCATATGGACTTTTTTATGTATACATATGTGTGTTATAACAGTTTATGCCAGCTGAGGTGTCTTCACTGTGGCATGGCTATAAAATATATAACGTACAGTATAAGACAGAATTGAGTCGATAGTAGCCAGAAAAGGAAGTAGTATTCAATTCTCCAATATTTTAGGGGAAAAAAAAATGTTAGTTTTCACAAGCATAACTATTTTTTTTAATGCTATAAAAATAACACATTTAGAAAGCAACTGAAAAATGACTTTTAAAATAACGCTATGAAGAGAAGATTGCTTTTCTTACCTGATTTGATTTTATTACTGTGTTGTAGGTATGTGACTGGTGTAAGCACATAAGACACACAAAAGAGTATCTGGATTTTGGGGACGGGGAAAGAAGGCTTCAGTTCTGCAGTGCAAAATGTCTCAATCAGTACAAAATGGACATTTTCTACAAAGAGACACAGGCCAATCTTCCAGCTGGACTGTGCAGTACATTACATCCTCCAGTCGAAAATAAAGCAGAAGGCACTGGAGTACAGCTGCTGACTCCAGATTCTTGGAATATACCGCTAGCAGATGCTCGGAGAAAAGCCCCATCCCCAGCGTCTGCAGCTGGCCAAATTCAAGGCCCTGGACCATCAGCGTCTACCACTGCCTCTCCGTCTGACACTGCCAACTGCTCTGTCACTAAAATCCCCACGCCAGTTCCCAAACCTATTCCCATCAGTGAGAATCCAAATATTCCACCGGTTTCTGTCCAGCCACCTGCTAGCATTGTGCCTCCAATTGGTGTCCCACCTCGCAGTCCTCCCATGGTGATGACAAACCGTGGGCCAGTTCCGCTGCCCATATTCATGGAACAGCAAATTATGCAGCAAATCCGTCCGCCATTTATTCGTGGGCCGCCTCACCATGCCTCAAATCCTAACAGCCCTCTGTCAAATCCAATGATTCCTGGAATCGGTCCACCACCAGGTGGCCCTAGAAATATGGGTCCCACCTCCAGCCCCATGCACAGGCCAATGCTTTCCCCTCACATCCACCCCCCCACGACACCGACCATGCCCGGGAACCCTCCAGGCTTGCTGCCACCCCCTCCTCCTGGAGCCCCTTTGCCCAGCCTTCCCTTTCCCCCCGTCAGCATGATGCCAAATGGTCCTATGCCTATGCCACAGATGATGAACTTTGGGCTGCCATCCCTTGCCCCGCTGGTGCCACCTCCGACTCTACTAGTGCCATATCCTGTCATTGTCCCTTTGCCCGTCCCCATCCCCATTCCCATCCCCATCCCTCACATCAACGATTCCAAACCCCCCAGCGGTTTCTCCAGCAACGGCGAAAACTTCATTCCGAGTACCTCCAGCGAGACGCCTGGAGCAAAGCCAACCAATAGCTCTTCGTCCCCTCAAGAGTCAAAGCAAGGATCGTCCAAACCCTCTGACTCCTCTCCGAGCTGCTCAGGCCAGACCCTAAATCAAGCTCAAGTGCTTCAGGAGCACAGTAAAAATGAAGTTGTTGACTTGACTGTCAGACCTAGTAGTCCTGTGAACAGTAAGTTTGGTTTCCCCAGTGTGCTACAGGGTCCGCAGGATGGTGTGATAGACCTAACGGTAGGCCACCGGTCTAGGCTGCACAATGTTATCCACAGGGCTCTCCATGCCCAAGTGAAAGCTGAGCGTGAACCTAACAGTGTTGTAAATTTGGCTTTCGGTAGCTCAGACAAAAGGAACTGCAGCGACTGCAGGGACAATTGCAGCCCAATTGACTCAAAAACATTACCATGTGGTGATGCAGCCCACTGCTGCCCTGTCTCCTTGGCCTCCGGCACACCGGGACTGGAAGCCGGAGCAGCTGTGTGCAATGTCATTGTGAATGGCACCAAGAGCACAGAGGGTTCCAAGAACCCGGAGCCACCCCAGGATCCGAAAAAGCCCCAGCCCCCAGAGGAGCTGGCGCTGAGCGAGCTGGAGTCTGTGAAGGAGAATAACTGCGCATCAAACTGCCACCTTGAGGGAGACACGGGCAAGAAGGCCGGGGAGGAGCCTCTTGTTGGAGGAGACAAGCAGGACCCCAACCTCAACAATCCGGCAGATGAGGACCATGCGTATGCTTTGCGAATGCTGCCCAAGACAGGTTGCGTGATCCAGCCTGTGCCAAAACCAGCAGAAAAGACTGCTATCGCGCCGTGTATTATGTCAACGCCAATCCTCAGCACAGGGCCAGAGGATCTGGAGCCACCATTGAAAAGGAGGTGTCTCCGAATTCGAAATCAGAATAAGTAAAGGTTTGTGTAATCGCTGCTGCCTTCTGTGTGAGTAGAATGGCTATTTTCAGGTATGAGGTTGAATGTGGATGTGGCCTTTCTGAAACAGAAAGATGCAGATTTCAGTTTATCGTCACTTTTAGAAAAGTATTGGTGTTTATGTTTTAATATTGTTCTTTGTGCTGCACTGCATTTGTTCTTGTCAGTACTCCATCCGTCAGCAGCAGCCTCATTACACTTGTGCTCACAGAACATTTTGTGATGGTGCTGGCTGTGTGTTGCGTATGTCAAATTCAGTGGTATTCTGCCTAGGATATGGCTTAGGTGTGGGCCATTAATCTGCTTACTTATTCCAGCTGAGCTACGCAGCAACTCAAGCCTTCATGATGATGATTGAAATTGCCCTACAGCATGGCATAGAGCTGGATTACCCAGCTGCTTAGAGTTAGCTTGGATCCAGTTGACTTATCAGATGGTCATCTCCAGCCATCTTGCTTTGGTCTGCTTCCAGACCGTACCCTATCTTCTAGCCAGGATGCTCTCCAGGGCTGAGTCCTTCTTGCTGAGCCTTCCTTCCACCAGTGTCGGTGCTTAGGGACTGCCTGCTGTCAGACCTGCCCACTGTGGCTCAGTTCAGGGGCACTCAATAGGCAGCACGCAGCTGTGGGTCTTGCTGCTGGGCTTTGCTCTCTTACCTGAGGCACTTGTCCTTGGCAGTTGAAGTTTCCCTCAGCCCCGCAGTTGTCATAGGTGTGTGGTTAATGGGAGAGCTGCAAAATGAGGCAGCAGTTTGGATAAGTCCACCAACAGCTGTGGCTTGGCCAAAGACTTGGCTTGGCCAAGGTTTCTGCTACAGAGGCAGAATCCTCTCCCACTCTTCTCTCCTTATTCCCAGCTTAACGATCCCTCTGATAACAAACAGTACCTTTATAAAACTGTTAGTTTAATACATGTCCATTGCTTCAAACTTGTGAGCAAGAGACAAAGGTAATTGTATTTGTTTAGATTCACAAGCATGGAGAGCTTCTTTTAGGAAAGGGAAAATGGTGGGTGTTAGAAGAAATCTGTTCGACAGCAAAATACTGACGTTTTGCTGGATGTGGGTTGGTGAGATGCCAGATTTCATCACAAACCATGGAATATTCTGTAGCCTCCAGTAAATCCCTGTCACTGGTAGCACAAATAGTGACTATATCGCAGCAGTGCAATATGAACATTACCTTGAGCAGCTTGGCATCTACAGCCGTACATAGTGCATTCTGTGGAAGCTGAGACATTGTGGTATCTCCCTGCTCCATCAGTGCAGGATAATTGCCCCACCAAAGATACCCCAGGATAGCCAGGACTCCCTTTTATTTGCTACTGTCGAGTTCCCTATTCTGGTTGCAGTGCGGAAATGTTATTTCCTTTGATCACATGCAGTATTTATTTCTTTTCTTTGGTGGAACTGTTATTCTTTGCTCTAGGCATGTGCTGACACATTTAAAAGACACATTTGTAAGAGCAGAGGATACCTGTAACTTTCTTGGACTGATAACCAATACATATATACAATAACTCAGAAGTCAAATAAGTATTCAGAACTTTTACACTCTCCTAAGCACTGCTGGTGGGGATTTCCCTAAGTTCCCCCAGGTATGGAAGGACTGTGTGTCCATCTATTCTATTATAGGTTCATATTATTTGGTTATTTAAGCAACAAGATCTTTTTTGTAAAGCCCAGTGTCCTACCTTTGGAGTTTGAAAGTTTGTCTCTGCATAAATGTACATATGCTTTTACCTAGGGGTGGGGACTGGATCAAATGAGAAGCCCACTGTTTGACTGAATCCCTTTTATTTAATTTTTGGCTAACACAATTCCTCCCACCTTGCTTCATCTCTCTATAGCTGTGCTTTGTTTCAATCCAATGCTAAGACACTTATGCACTTGTGTGCTGATGCTGTAGTCTCACAGGCTGTTTCTCAGCATGCATTGACTTCCATGTGCACATAGCTTGCCCGGACCACCCAGGCCGTATTAACGCCACCTCTTTGAGGTCTCAGCCCTGGGAGGGCTTTAGTGTCATCCAGAGCCAGAGCCTTTAAACTCCGGGAGAGTTCTGGCTTTGCTGAGTTGTATACTTTTATCTGTTGACATGATAATGAATGACATCAAGGATGGTGTTTGACAGAGGGAGTGGGCAAATGGTATAGTCTGCATAGAAAAGAGAGATGCTTTTCCAGTCAGTAATTGTTCTCAGCTGTTTATATTCTCTAAACGTCAATAACTGGCACTGTGGTTATCCTCAGGAATAACCATTTTCCCATTCACCAAGTTTTACCCAGTCCTTTGTCTTACAGGAAAGTTCTTGATTTGCCAGGCAAACCCAATCTGACCCTGTATAGACATCAATAACAAAGAGGCAGCTGATCTCATTGTCTGAACCCTCTTTAAAATCAGACTAGAGAAACAAGCACTTCTGAAAGACAGTTGAGCTCATCCTGAATCGACAGTGAAGACAGCAGAGATGAATTGTGCCCTAGGAGCACCTATTTCTCTCTGCTGTGAAGGAAACAGAGGGTGACTGGCACAAGCCTCAGCATCCCCATACACGCTGGAATTTAAGGAAGACAAAGCCCAGCCTAGTTGTCTGTCACACCACTGGGACTTCGTGCAATAGCTTGGCATAGCACTGCAGTGGCTATTAGTCAGGCTGTGCTCGTCCCTCCTTTCTTCACAAAAAAGAAAAGTAGTAGCCTGTGTGCAGGAGACAAGTGAGACCGGGATCTCTGTGTGTTTCTAGGGAAAGAGGATACCCCAAGTGCGCTGCAGAAATAAACAGTTTGATAACCATCTCATTCCAGCGGGTACCTTAGTGAAATGCGGGTGGGTTTTGAGTCTCTCAAAGCATGCTCAAGTGATCAGTGTAGGCCCGATGACTGATTTGAGGTGAGGACCCTTCAGTTTCATGCAGAGCCCTGCTTTCCTAGTGCTGGTAACAACCAGTCCAGTGGGGCTGTAGAACCTGTTTTGCTGTGTTATGTATTTCTGGTCTTCAAGAAGCTTGTCTGCAAATGCTGAGCAGGACTCAGAGCTTCTGTGTCCATGCAGTGGGGACAAATGTTAGGCACAGTATTGCTTCGAGCTTACACCACAGCCTGGATCTCCACCACTCCCATGGCTTCTCTGTCTTGAGAAGAGTAGAGAAAAGCCTGCTCTGTCAGCAATGCAGCTGTGGGGAATATCCCACACCACAGCCTCCCAGCCTGACAGAAATTCTAATACAAAACAAAGTGAGTGGGTTTTGCATTACTAATTGTGCTGACTGGAGCCCTCAGCATTTTCCATTGCACTGGTCACGCTGACCCAAGAGAAGAAAATGTCCAGAGAGTTGTCTTTTTCTTTCCTGATCCCATCCCCCTGCTGGAAAGTCTGAACACATTGACACAGTGTGCAGCTTTTCCTGGATTTTGTTTCCCATCAAATTGTATGAAATGAAGGAAATTAGCCAAATATTTTTACGCTAGAGTTCTGGACAGACAGATTGAATTCATGTAATGGCAACATGGACTCTCTAAAAAGGAATCAATGCAAGCGTGACCTTTTCAGGCAAGTCGCCAAACTCCAGATTATTTAATGTACCAATTACTTGATTATTGGAAGTGCTAATCAGCAACATAATCCTCACTGTTAAAGTTTAGTCTCTCCATCAGGATGTGGACTGTCAAGCTGTTGTAGTTTGATGCAGTTCAAAGAACTGGTAAAAGATGTCCTACTGCCAAAATCCTACTATGATAAAGCAGTGAAGCGAGGAAGACTGTTGAGTGCAGTTTCTTTGAGTTTGAGCAATGAGAGTTTCTAAATTAGTGTTGCCTGCCTGCATTCTCTATGTGCAGGCGGGATCAGATTTAAGCCCACAGTTTTGGTGTAGGGTATAGTTTCCTAAGGAAAACTGAACTGAAAACTCTAAAGACTGCTTGACTTTAACATATACTGGTAAATTGAATAGAAAATGAAACAGCACAGACTAAACTCACAACTGACTTCTGTGTATGTGCATGCGTGTGTATATTTGTTGACTTTCCTAAGTTGGGGACAGCAGAGGGTAAAGAAAAGAAGGAGTTTTTCTGCTTGCGTAAACAGAATTTCTCCCAGAGGTAATGGAAATAGGAGTGTGGCTACCTACTGAGCCAACCCATATGTCCTGGGGTCAGCATCTGATGAGGCCCAAACTTACAGCTGTCTAGTCCATACACTGTAGTCGTAAAAGTGTACCATGAGCACAATGCTCCAGCTTAGGCTAGAAGTAATATATATCCCACTGTGAACTCCCCTGCCCATAATGGTCCAGCACAAGATTTCCTTCTCTGGTCAGGATTCCTGAGGCAAGAGCCATAGCTATTAACCTCCCTTTCTGCCATAAGAATTTTTATAGCTCCCTCATCACTGTAGCATCTATCTACTAGCATCACACCCTGCCTCTCATTGCTCTGACCAGGATGGAATTTGACCTTAAAGGTATGCTTGAAAACAGATTTTATATATTTACATACATTTTTATGTCAGTCATCTTTGTTGACATGCTATTATGGGCCAGAGCCTTAGCTAATTTTAATTGGATGTAGTTCTACTGGTGCTAAGCTAATTTAAATCAGCAAAGTAATTGGTCTCATATGCTTAACACCTACCCTTCTGGTTTCTTCAAATGGCTTCTTGTGAGCCTACAGAATATTTCCATCTATTCTAAGGGGCAGAAGAGAGAATGTTAACACCACATATTCTTACACACATTTGTGTAGAACGGATGTTTTGCCCTTGAGAGCTGCCTAGCTTGAGCAGTGTGATCTTACAGACAAAAATTGCCAGAGTATATGTATATATATATATATATATATATATATATATATATATATATATATATATATATATATATATATAGAGAGAGAGAGAGAGAGAGAGAGAGAGAGAGAGAGAGAGAGAGTTAAATAAAGAAGAAAGAGAGAGAGAAAGAGGGAAGGAAGGAAGGAGGAAAGGAAGGAAGGAGGGAGGGAGGAAAACAGGAAAACAACAGGAAAACAGGAAAAAAGAAAGGAAATGGTTCTCAAAATGTTGAAGTATAAAATGACATGTTTTCAGAGCTGCTTTTGGCTCCCACATCTTGCTGCCAGGATGTGGGATAGATAACTTCCATCTCAGTGGCAGTAAATAGTAGGTTTGTGGGACAGTGCTGTGTATCAGTGTACCTGCCTTGAAATCCTTTCAACAAGTGCTGATTTCTGATGGATTCCTCCTGATTTTGCATAAAATCTCCCAGGGCATATATTTTAAATAGAAAATCTGATTCCTGAACCCAGTTTAGAAAATAATTACACCTGGTGTTTCACAGAAGGTAGTCAGTATCTAGAGCTCTTGGCAAATAAAACACAAGGCCAGATCTTCAGCCACCCAACCTGCCCTTCCCCTGACACAACTCCATGCTGTCCCCTCGGGACCCGTTGCTGTCACACAGAGCAGAACTCAGCGCTGCCCCTCCGCTCCCTGTGAGAGCTGCAGCCGCCATGCTCCCCTCAGCTCCTCTGCTCTGCATTGAACACACCAAGGGACCTCAGCTGCTCCTCACACACCTTGCCCTCTAGATCCTTTACCATCTTCATAGCCCTCCTCTGAACATTCTCTGATGGTAGTTTTATGTCCTTATATTGTGGCTGCAGATTTGGCTGCATTTGAAACTATGAAATGCATAATAGGTGAAGGGAGAAGCTTGGGCCCTCCATCAGTGTGTTCTCATGCTGTTGAACTACCACAGCCAGTGGTGCACATAAAATTTATGGGGGAAAAAGCACAACTCATGGTTAAATACAGAGTGTACAACAACGAAGATCAGAGTTAAGCAGACAGCCATCTTTGTAAAAATATAATCAGATCCAGTAATTACTTTTATGTTCTAAGGACAAGGTCCTGGTCATCTGATAAAGAGTTAAGCACTCAATTGCCTCTGTGAGGCTTGATCCTGAGACAACCATGGCCAGCTTCCGAGCTGAGTGGTGAACTCTCAAGACTTGTGAGGAGCTTGTAAACTGTTTCTCAGTGTTAAGAGCAATACCTGAAAGTGGGTCAGGAAGAAGAAAAGGGATGGTGGCTGCAAAAGATCTGGGCAAAATCAAGCAGTGAATGACAGAACTGAAGAAAATGAGAATTCCTGTTCAAAAATCTATGGGAGAATCAAGTAAAGCAGAAGCAAAGCTGTTTGAGCAAGAAATCAGGAGGAAATCAAGGCTATGCCAAGCAAGATTTTCTGAATAATTTTTTGTTTCCACATTACCTTCTGAGTTCCTCCCCATCTAATTCTTAGGTTTCCTACAGCAAAACAGAGGAGTTCAGTACGTTGCTGGATACCTCCATCAATCAAGGCCTCACAGCCCAGTTGCACCTGAGCCATAACCTTACCTTGCTTACACTTTTTGATAAGAAGATGCATTTCACTCCTGGGACCAGGGATTGTGTTTGGAAGTGTATGTGACCATCTCGTGAGAGATATGAATCAAACTCCAGCATTTTACAAAACTCTCACATATTCTGCATTCACTTCTTCCATGACAATTACAGCTAATTAAATGTCTGGGTTTGATCCTTTGAAGTACTGTACATGCTTAGCTCTTGGAGCTTCTAATGAAAGCTGAAGGCTCTCGGCACATTACAGAATGAGGTTCTGTCTCTGACTCATTTGCATAGTTTTACTTCCCCAGACACAATTTTGGTATTTGAAAAGAATGGCATTCCTGTACAACATGTGTCTCAATTTGTAACGATATCCTCTCTGCAGCTAGCTTGCTTTTTCAAGTGTTTCTGAAACATTACTGTCCTAAATTCAAGCCAACCTACAACAACAAATTATCCAGGGGCAAAGAGGCTGAGTGTGTTTGTTGAGAGGACATCCCTAGCCTCTGCTGCACTCCCTCTTCCAGCCTTGCTTTTGGTCTTTCAGGCTGTGTAATGTAATCAGCTCCTATGGAAGCATACAATTCCAAAAAAGAAAAAAGTGTTGTAGGGAATGGGTAGTGCAGAATAAAACTACTATTGAGTTGCAGCCTCTCTGGATAGGTCTGCATCCCATCATTAGTCAACTGATATTTAAACCTATGGTTAGAGCAATTTTCAGCTATTTATTTGGAGCCCACATGGCAAAATGCAAAACTTTGTGTCATTGCGATCTGCTGCCTGCTTGCACTCCAAATATTTACAAGCTTTCATGAACCACTTGTGCTGCCACTTCTAAGTTTCTTATCCAAAGGGGAAAAATACTCTTTACCACAGGAATTCTGCAACTGAGAGATGCTTGAAGGCTAGCATAAATAAAAGTTACATGATGAGGTCACTGAAGATTTGAATTCTGACCCTAACTTTCAAAGTTCAATTAACATGCCACTTTGGTTTTACTTGAAGCAGTTCAGCAGTTATTGCTGGACCAGTTATTTTGGTGGTGAAGATATTATTTCTGTTTTCTTGGAGATGGAGGGCACATAGAAAACAGGGAAGATCACAGGAACACAGGATTGTAGGTGTTGGAAGGGACCTCTGGAGATCATCGTGTCCAACCCCCACCTAAAGCAGATTCCTTGCAATAGGTTACACAGGAAAGCATCCAGACAGATTTTGACTATTTCCAGGGAAGGAGACTCCACAGCCTCTCTGGGCAGCTTGCTCCAGTGCTGTGTCATCATCAAAGTAAGGAAGTTTCTTCTCATGTTTGTATGGAACTTGCTGTGTTCCAGATTGTGCCTGTGTTACCCCCTGTTCTGTTGCTGAGCACAGTGACAGAACAAGAACATCGCGGAAAAGAACCTGGCCCTATCTTCTTGACATCCTCCCTTCAGATGTTAATAAACACTGACAAGATCTCCCCTTCCAGTCTTCTTCAGGCTGAAGAGTCCCACGTCTCTCAGCCTTTCCTCACAGGAAGGTGCTCCAGACCCTTCATCATCTTTGTGGCCTTTGGCTGGACTCTCTTCAGAAGTTCCCTGTCTTTCTTGAACTGGAGAGCCCAGAACTGGACACTACTCCAGATGTGTCCTCACCAGGGCAGAGTACACGGTGAGGATCACCTCCCTCAACCCCCAGGATCCTATTGGCCTTCTTGGTCACAAGGGCACACTGCTGGCTCATGGTCAACCTGTTGTTGACCAGGACACCCAGGTCCTTCTCCGCAGAGCCTTTTCCAGCAGGTCCGCTTCTAACCTGCACTGACACATGCAGTTGTTCCTCTCCATGTGTAGGATCCTGTACTCGCCCTCAGTGAGCCTCATCAGTTTCCTCTGCCCATCTCTCCAGCCTGCCCAGGTCTCACTGAATGGCAGCACAGCTTCCTGGTGTGTCAGCCACCCCTCCCAGCTTTGTATCATCAGCAAACTTCTGAGCGTGCATTCTATCCCTGTATCCAGGTCACTAATGAAGATGTTGAACAAGACTTGACCCAGTACTGACCTCTGGGGAACACCACTAGCTACAGGCCTAGCACAACTAGACTCTGCACCACTGATCACAACCCTCTGAGCTCTGCCAGTCAGCCAGTTCTCAACCCACCTCACCATCCACTTATTTACCCCATGCATCCTGAGTTTACCTTATGGGGATGTTATGTGAGAGAGTGACAAAAGCCTTGCTAAAGTCCAGGTACACAACACATAATGCTCTCTCCTCATCTACCCAGTCAGTGATGACAGCGTAGAAGGCTACCTCATTGGTCAAGCATCATTTATCCTTGGGAAACCTGTGTGGATTATTCCTGATAACCTTCTCTTCCACTTGCTTGGAGATGTGGAGATGACATCCAGAATAAGCTGTTCCATCACCTCCCCAGGGATTATAGATGTTTTTATTTTTTTTATTTTATTTTTTATGTTTTGTTTTGTTTGTTTATTTACAAAAATATCTTTGAAAAGTTTCAGCTTTATCCCAGTGCAGAATGGGAGCATTAGCTGAAGATCAGACTTCTTTTTTTTTTTTGATGGAAAGTCATTAAGGGGAAGTCAACTTTTCACATGGGTATACAGTGATTGGACAAGGGGAATGGTTTTAAACTAAAGCAAGGGAAATTTAGATTAGATATCAGGGTGAAATTTTTTACTGAGAGAATGATGAGGTGCTGGAACACATTGCCCAGAGAGGTTGTGGACGCCCCATTCCTGTAGGTGTTTAAGTCCAGGTTGAATGGGGCCCTGGGCAATCTGATCTAGTACTTGATATAGCAGCTGACAACCCTGCCTGTGGCATGGGGATTGGAACTTGATGATCTTGGAGATCTTTTCCAACCCAGATTCTATGATTCTGTTCTATGATTATGTGATTCTATGATTCTGTGATATGATAACTTCTGCCAGATCTGTACTTGAAGCACCGGTGGGGTGAAGCAAACTCTGAACTGTTCTGTCAGTTTTTAGAAGTCTGCCAAATAGGCTGGTGCTGCACTCACTGTGGACAATGGACTGCCTTGCTACTGTGGAGATATACCTAATTATGCAACGTATAGCAGGATCTGGCCCCTACACCTCTCTGTGGTGTTCCAGAGATTGTACATGCAATGGCTGAGATTAGAATTCCAGAGCTGTCATGGATGGCATTTTCTGCTTTGCTTGACATGCCTACGTACTTCAAAATGCCCCCAGGTTTGAACCAGAGCAAAAGCCCAGAGAATGATGGTGCAGTACGTCCGGGCAGAAGGATGTAGCTGGCACGGGTTTCATCCTTAGTTCAAAGTGAAAATGAAGGCATGAACTGCCTGAACATTTGTTATACAAAAGGTTAAAAGATGATAAACTTATTTGAAATGGTGTAAAATTATATGAAATTTACAGAGGATGTGGGGAAATTGCTGCTGTAAAAAGTAGGAAGTGGTATAAGTGGATGGTATGGAAGGATGACAAGATCAGGGGAAGATGACAGTGTTGATAATGAAACACGGGGAACTCAACTCAGGTTAGCCTCCCAGTCAAGTCTCTCTCTCTGTCCCCCTTGGCTGGTTGATAGAGAGGTTCTTCCAGGCATGTTTTGGAGTACCTAAGGCAGCACCTGCTCTGGGTGAGGAGAACAAGGAATGGAAATCCAAAATGCTTGAGCATGAGTTCCTAGTGACAGCTGTTATGCCTAGGAAAATACAGACCTGATGATTAGGGGATGTTCCAGTGAGTGGTAGAGCCCAAGTTGTGTATCTGACCTAAAGTGAAGGAGGATCCATAGCTTGCAAGAGCAGAGCAGAAGGAAAACACCACCCTCAAAATCAAGGGATGGTGCAGAAGGAGCCAACTCGTTATCCCATTTATGCTGAAGGCCTCCCCTGACTCTTGCAATATGGCCTCCCTTCATGGGAAGATAAATCAACAAGTATTCGAAGGGGAAGGTTTTAATGAAGAAGCTTTAAGAATAGCTGAAAGAAAAAAATAGGATGAATTACAGTATTATTACAAGTAACAGATGACTCCACAGTGATTCTATGGCTGAGCTTGCTCCCACGCTGACTTTAGATGCGCTCTTGTGGTTTATTTTCAGAGCAGTTTCCCTGAGAAAAGAATTGCACTGCCTTTTCTCCAGGGCCATGCATGTCCCAGATGAGCTAGGCCTCCTCTAGCACATCAACATTCATTGTCTGGGTGAATTAAGTACTGAGCTAAATGACTAAAACTCTGCCACGCCATCCCACATCAACGGCTGCCTTGCCCTTCCCCACCCAGCATCTATTTTTTCCTGAACAATATAATGTGAATCTGGAGACAGAAACATTCAATGGAGCACAGAATGACAGGGAAGCAACCATGAAAAAAAACCCACAAAACACCTCTGTGAATGCGCACAATCCAAAACCACATCAATGGCATGGCCATCTGAGGAGTTAGGGCACAATAGGAGCTGCTCTTCGTGGCTGCTGTCCCTGCCAGGGCATGAGCACAGCTCTCGTCTACCCTGATGGCATTTCAAACCCACACAGGTGAACCTTCAAAGTTGCCCATCTGAACTGGATCATCATTCAGTGGAGCTACTCTCCTTCCCCCTAACTGCAGCCTTCAGTGGGCAGCCTTCCTGCTTGCTCTTTTTCTGTCATCTTCTCCACTCTGTGTCCTAGGACTGGGACCATAGCCCACCTCTGGCTTCTGGGTGGTCTTCCAGCCCTGAGCCAACACAGTTTGGCACTGAAAAGCAGGTGTATCCCAGTGTGTCCACCTCAGGCTCATATAAGCTCAACTCTGTTGGTGTATAATTTCAGAACTTTGTCCTTCATAGCCAATGCAATTTTTCTATCTGATCAGCAATGTTTACCGAGTGTTGGGTGCGAGTTCAGCTGGAGTGACGAGCTTATGTTGTTCTTAAAAAGTCATTTGTTCTGGGGGGGGAAATACAAACAGCTGACTTCATTGTGCTGGCCGTGCACATTGGTGTTGGCACAAGGCGTAGAACATCTGACCATGAAGCGATGATGATCAGTACTTATTCTGTTCTTTATAAAACTTTGCATGCTATGTCTGATATGGATTTTTATTCTGTTACTTGATTGCTACGAAGATGCATTCATCAAACACAATGACTGTCATGGGAACCAATCTCCGGGGAAGATACTTCTCCAGCCTGAGCTCTGTTACATGGAGCCTATCTGCAGTGGGGGAAAACGAACAGGCTGCACAAAGCCAGCTGACTGCTCCACACAGAATGCACTGAGAGCCAGGGAGCATCCTTCCCAAATCGCTTATCAATCTGCTTAGCCCTCTGAGGCTGACTGGTGAGGGATGGACAGTCATTTTCATTGATGCATGTTAAGAAACAGACAAAATACCTGAAGTGCAGAGGGAGGTTTCATAGAGAGGATGCAGAATTTGTTTTCTATGCTTCCCTTCTTAGTTAATCTCAGAGTCAGATTTCAAGCCAAAAAGTGACAGAAAGCAGCCCTGTACTTTATGAAGAGTACTCAGGAAGTGGCCGCATCCCAATTCTTGGTCTAGTTCTTGCCCTCAGCACTCTCTGCACACAAGGCTCTGGGCACATTGCCCTGAAGCCCAAATGTCACTCCTTACCCTAGATATAGTGGTCTGGGTGCTCAGGGAGTTTACACTCTCCTTGTCTGCTTTGCAGGAATGCTCGCCGACAGGGTACCTTGCATGGAGGAAGGGAGCAGAGCAAACCACATCGCTCCACCGAACGACACCAGCTGGTCCGCTCACCACCCCTCTGGCTAAAAGTCAAGCAAATAAAGCAGCTTCCCATCATGAAGCCCCTCTGAGGAAGCCTCAGTCCCACGGGTGCCTTTGACCCAGAAGACAGCAAGCACATCATGGACCCACACAGTGTGCTCAGCATTCCCATGACCACCCCTATTCTCCTCCAAGGAACACTTTTCTCCTCCTGGTTTCTTGCTGTGGGGATTTTTCACCCTGGTTTCAAAAACCACATGGACCAACGTAGGTACTTTTTTCCCTCCCTGACTTCAAAGTTCAGATATTTGAGACTGGACAGTGATATGGATTTTTTTTTTCCTTTTTTTTTTTTTTTCTTCAAAAAACTGCTGTGGTTTTGCTGCTACACTAAGAATCGTGATTTGCATTGTATGGTTTTGGACCTATTCAAGTTTTGATGGGGGAAAGGGGTAATACTGGAGTAGCAACGCTTCAGAGTCATCTCTGTCCTACCCACGATGCACTTTTAAATGAAGAGGTAGAATATTTTATTGGCTAATATACTTTCCTTGTTATTTTTACAAAGGCCACCTTTATCCTTTCTAATGCCATATTTTCAGTGTTACACTTTTATGGCTTTTAATTTTTGATTTGACAGATGTAAGAAGCAGCATGAATAGTTTATACTGTGGTTTTTCAGAGACTGAATGCCAAGAGAACTCAGTAAATGTTTATTCTTCTCAGCTTTCTCTTTAAATTCCCCTAAATAGCGCCCCATTTGGGAACAGAGCAAGAGTGTTGAACTAAAGACCAAAATTCCCTCAAGGTGTAAAATAATCTGAGGGGAATATTTGCTGGGCGTCACGAAAGACTCGGATGAAATTTCAACCCTGATGGTTTTCAGTGATCCAGGAAGGCAGTGAGACAATCTCTCCATATGCATAGCCCTTTCATGATAATTAGAATGGTATGGACAAACCAATGAAAACAAGGGTAAAGTGAGAAAGATCCCTCATGATTCTGTTTCACTGTTTGCTTTCTCCTGTCATGGTTAAGAGAAATGTGCAATTCGATCCTCAATCAGTGGGTGGAGGATAACAGGGTAGAATTTACTTGTGTGCACTTGTACAGTCGTAGCCAAGAGTCCAAAAGTACACTAGAGCATGTTATACTGGCACTGAATTGGTAAGAGAGTCGTGGAGTATCCCATTCTGACAAATACAAAAAAAAAAAAAAAAAGAAAAAGAAAAAGAAAAAGAAAAAAAACACAAAAAGAACAAAAAACACACAAAAAAATCAAAAACTAAAAAAATTAAAAAAAAAAAAGATCAGATCACCTTGTGATACAGTGTAACTGTTTACTAACTCGAATAAAGCAATTGTTCACTCTCCAGTGTTCAGAGCACACCTTTTCTATAAGGCTGCTGCGGGGCAGTGGGTGCAGTTGGCAGAAGTGGGGCTGATGGTGTTGGTGGTGCTGGGAACGGGGTTTCTGAGTCAGCTGAGCCACAGCCTTGTAGCGACGGTGCACTGTGAGCACTATGTATATACTGTATTTCTATATTTTCCTTTGTACAGATTCACTTAAGTCAAGCTACTGTTTTACAGGTGCTCCTTATTTATTAGAGCTGTGAAAGCTTGGAAAACACACCGGGCGAGCAAGCTCGCTTTTTAAAAAAAAAAAAAAACACACACAAAAAAAAAAACAAAAAAAAAGAAAAAAAGAAAAGAGAAAAGGGCAGGGGGGGATCCAACAGCTCCTGAGCCAAGGGAGAGAGCTCCAAGAGACACCGATGAAACATCTTCAAGACAGCAAGAACCTAAAGCACCCTCCGTGTGCTCTGCTTTCCTTTTGGGCTTGCAACACTTTTCTCTCTCCCTGACTGGTGTCAGATTTATTAAAAGAAAATAAATCTCCAAGAAAAAAAAAATGCACTTAAACGTGCTGTTGTTTTATTATTATTATTATTTTCTTTTTGTGCATGCAGTTATTCACTCCTTTACCTGCCTGGTCACTCTGAAGCTTGAGAAACGTGCCTGTGAAGAAAGGCTGAGGGAGCTGGGCTTGTTCAGCCTGCAGCAGACAGTGGGGAGACCTCATGCTGGCCCCTCCAGTACCTAAAAGGAACTTACAAACAGGAGGGAGATAGGCTTTTGACACGGTCTGTTAGTAACAGTAAAATGGGAATGGCTTTAAACTGTAAGAGGGGAAATTTAGGTTACATTTCAGGAGGAAATTCTTTACTCAGGGCAGTGAGGTGCTGGCACAGCTGCCCAGAGAAGCTGTGGGTGCCCCATCCCTGGAGGCACTCAAGGCCAGGTTGGAAGGGGCCTGGGCAGCTGAGCTGGGGGGGTGCCTGCAGCATGGGGTTGGGCCTGAGTGGGCTTTAAGGTCCCTTCCAACCCAAGCCATTCTGTGATTATAAGTGATCGTGGAGGCCATGTCTATGTCATGTCCCTTCCATTTTTGAGCCTCCATCATATCTCAGCCTCTGCAGTATCCAAGGTATGGGGGAAAAACACAACACCTCAGTCTGCATAAGATTCAGGCCCTGACTCTATGAAAGAGCACTGTACAGATGCTCTGGCTGCAGCTTTGTTCCCTTGCAGGGGATCTGTGTGAGCACAGCGTGCTCATGCCCATGCATTTGAGGCCCGTGTGCAACGTGTGCTCCGCATGCCTTTTGGAAGGATGTGGTTTTTCAATGCATGAGCTCCTCCTGAAATCAAGCCTGGGCTCTTTCAAGAACCAAACTTCTCCCAAATGCCCCCAGCTCGGCAACAGAAACACGCTTGTGGGCCTTGAGCTGTCTCACAGAAGGGTGTTTGCTTCCCAGCTCTTGGCTGATGCTGCTGACAGAGGGAGCTGAAACGTCCGGTGAGCTTTGTAACTTCTGACTTGATTTCATTAACCAGTCATGTAAGGAAAACAACAGCAGCAGAGGCACGCTGCTTGGAAGGACATGCAGAGCAGAGCTTGTCTCCCTACTATGCAGCTTGCTACATCTCTATTTATTCATCTGAACTTGGCTATAAAATCAAGGCCGCATGTATTGATTTTGCTTTTGTCAGTGGTCCAGAATTGTTAGCACACACTTTTACTCTTAAAAAATGACAGACTCTTCAGAGAAATCTTTCTCCTGCGAGCTGCTTTTTCCACAAACGGAATCAGGATGGCAAAGGTGCAGAAAGGGAGCCGGGCTGAAGTTGGTTCGGGGTTTTTCAAGGGCTCATAAACTTACCTTAGCTTTCCTGAGAATTTTCCCGTGTTATGCTTTCCCCCCCCCCCCCCTCAAAATTCAGAATATGAACAACTGACAGAGACAGTTGAATTGGTTCATTGTTTGCTATTTTAAAAATATCTACAGCTGCGTATCTGTGGAGAAATCTCCAAGCACACATAAACCTTCAGCGAAATGTAGACCAAATGGTATGATACATTATGCAAAAGAAACCTGCTCTATTTTTTAGGCCAAATCCACCCCTTGTATAATGCCAACAAAATGAATGGAATTACACAAAGGACGTTAGAAGGTCCTTTGCAATTAACAGGAGCCCAGCAAAGGGCTGCAGAATGACTCTTGCTCACCACTGACGTTATTTATTATGGACTAACTCATAATAACCAAGCCAAGCCCTGTCCTGGAGAATTTACCATCAAGGAGGCAGACAAAGAAAATCCTGATGCACTGGGAGATGCACAGGAAGGTTCTGCCTGCAGCAGCCATGCACATGTGCTATCGGGAGCCGCAGAGGCCATGCTCACAAGCAGAAGTGGCTTTGCCTCAAGACCCTCAATTCGGCCCCGTGTGCACCCCATCACACTCCAGGCAGAGGGGGAGTTTGCTGGCACTGAATTCTTGCTGTCACCAAGCCTTGCCCTTGCTATAAGAGGGGTCTGCATGCTGCAAACACTCTGCATTATTACCTGATGTTGTCCTAGATGGATCTGAGGGCCTTTTTTTTTTTTCCAGAACTGCTACACACTTTGTCATTTGGTTAGTTCGATTCCATAAATAAGAAGGTCCATAAAATGAAAGGATTTAGTGCTTTTTTTCTTTTTTCTTTTTGTGCTAAATGATGGAAATAAGTTTGCTTTGTTCAAATAAGCACCACACGCCAAATTTGCAAGGATGCTTATCCAAGTGAGATATCCCATTCTGAGGTCCATATTTGGACACCTAAATCAACACTCAGCCAAACGCATGCATGAGGCATTTCAGTGCCATTCGGAGTGTCCATATATAGAACTGGATGCTCTAACTTCATTGCCTTTGTTTTAAAAATAGGCCTGGAATATGGAAAGGCATCATTTAATAACAACTATGACAAACACGCAGTGGTCAAAAACAGAACCCATTTGCCCACGCCGATGCAGGGTGATTCCCCCAGAGTCACTCTGGATTTACACAGGTTTAATTCAGAAAAGAAACAGTCGTTGAATTGCTTTGCCTTTCACTCCCATCCAAACCCAACTCAGTGTTCAGGATCACTTCCATGACACTGAGGAACTGACTGAGCCGCCGTGCAAAGAAGAACTGAGGCTGCTGACTGCCTCTTTTCCTGAAGCTGTTCCATGGTGTCTCTACCATTACCTATTGGCTGGAGCAGGTGACTGTCAAAGCTGCTTCACCTGCTGCTCTTCTGAAATACAACACTGAGAGACAAAGCCAGGTCCACTGACCAGGACCTTTCCTTACAAATAATGTAGGTATTTAAAAGTTGCACCTGCCTACCTGGAATGCCCAGACACGTGGCTCTCATAGTCACCATGCTCCCTATGTGGGGCTCACCAATATAGTCTCCTCACAGCCTTGCTTCTCCTTTGAAAGACTTTGCTGGACCTCTTCAGTAAAAGGAGAAGCAATTCTATCTTCTTTTCCAGAAAAGCTTTTTGGTTAGACACCTTGTGGAGGGACTGGGAGACTCCTAGATGTCCTCTTCCATTCTCCTTCTGCAGGATCAAGCCCACAGAGGCTCACACAAAGCAAGGGCTTGAGAACGATTCTCGGCTGTCCTGGTTGCTCCAGGCCAGGACTGATGAGATACAATCTTCCCCAGCTTCTCACTGAGATGTGAGTTGTGCCAAAAGGAGCAGAATTCTTCATGCCTTGTGGAGGAGACACAGACCTGGCATTTGCTGGACCAGAGTGAGTGAGTACAGTCCTCAGGCTGGTGTTATAGGCTTACTCCTGCAACAAGAACACCTGCTCCCAGAAGGGTTTCAGAGCTGCTGCAGGAAATGCTGACTGCAGAGCAAAGGGAGCCCTTCCCAGCCAGCCAAGGGCCTTGAAGCACAGGGGATGATGGGACCACTTCAAGATTTAGAACGAGAGGCAATGGCCTCAAGTTGTGCTAGGGAAGGTTTAGGTTGTGTATTAGGAAAAAAATTATTCTCCAAAAGAGTAGTAATGTATCGGGACAGGCTGCCCAGGAAGGTGGTGGAGTCTCTGTGCCTGAAATTCAAGAAACATGTAGATGTAGCACCGAGGGGAGTGATTTGTGGGCATGGTGGGAATGGATTGGGGTCTTTTCCAACTTAATGATTCTGTGATTCTATGATAAGGTATGCAGAGAAGGCACGTCAAAAAGCCTGACATTTTGCATGCACGTTTCTCTGTGTAAGCACCTCAGTCCACCCACCAGCGTACCGTTCGGTCTTGGTACCACTGCTTCTGCTCTCAGGATACACAGTCCCCAGACTGTACCAGCATCACCCCATCAGCACTGGGATGGAGGTACCAAGAGACTGATTCATCACCTGCTAGCACGGCCTGTGTCACAACATCCCTTGACAGGCATTGCTACATACATGAGATGTAATCCCCTGGGGGGGGAGAGGGGGGGTCTGAGAGCATCCATCTATCTAGCTTACAGGTATCCTTGTAGGCTCAAGCATAAACAAGTGCCTCTGGAGGTTGGGGAACACTGGCTGCTGCCTGCCTGCCGCAGAGGTCTGAGGGGCTGATTTACGACAGGGTCAGGTAGAGGAGCTGACACAAGGGGGTCGGCAAGGCCGGGTGCCAGGCCACAGGTTTCTTGTCGGTCAGCATCCAGGGAGCAGGGCAGGAGGGGGGGGAGTGTGAGTCGAATTCCTTAATAACGTGAATTATAAAATCATTTCCTGTGTTAGAGGTTAGGAAAGAGAGCGAAGGGCCCAGAGATCTTCCAAACAGAAAACAGCTTTTGTTAAGGCTTTTGGCCTAAGGAGCTTGGGTGAGGGGGGGTGTGGGGGGGTGGGAAGGGAAAGTGCTGGCACATTTTTGGCTTGAAGCCTCAGACAACATATTTTTTATTCTAGTCTTTATTTTTCAAAATAAAATCATTGCGAGGCCGCAACAAAGAGGGGGAAGAGGACAGAATTAGGGGGAGTAGTACCCAAGTATTTCCCCCTTCTTTCTGTTCCTGCCATTAAGCACACAGTGTCTCCTTTATTATATACAGTAGCTGGATTAGCCCAAAGGCTAAGAATGCAATAAGATACTTTTATACTTATTGATCCTTTTTTTAGGGAGATTGTTTTCATGAAAGTTCAATTCACCTTCTTTTATTTATTTATTTTTTTTAGCTTTTTAGTCTAACTGCTGCACATTTTACCCTGCTTCTTTGTGAGATGCTAAATCCATCGGTAGGTTTTAGTTTTCCTGGTGTAACTTTTCAGAAATTGTATATCTGCATAGCAACCCCACTGCAGGCAGCTTATGTCACGGTATCACATGTCAGAAAGATGAAAAGAACTCCAAATCTGAGCTGCTCCACAAACTTACGTCCCTGATTCTTGGACATATATCTTCTGTACTTAATATAAGTGTCAGGAAGGCAATTTCAAGGCCAGAGAGGTGCAACGTTTTATCTGGGAGATGACCAAAAAATATATATGTATGACACATGGCCTCAGTTCAGCCTTGTGTGGACAATCAAATGAGAAACAAAGATTGTCTTTTTCCTCCTCTACCCACTCCCCTCGGCCCCCACCTTCCCATGTCCCTGTTGTCTGCTTCCAACTGCAACTTGAGCCTGGATCCCAAGCCCAGTGTCCAGATTAGAGATTGTTGACTCAGATTTAGTGGTGAAACTTGAGCCAGACCCTGCTGATGGCATAGCCTTGAAGGAGCAGGTTTACTCCACGCCAAAAGAGAGATTACATGTCAGACGAGAGCCTGCCTTTTCTTTATCACAAACTTCCTGATCTCCCTCCGTTTTAATAGTGTTCTACTCCCCCCAACCCTGCCGCCATGTGCCCACTTTCAGTTCCTTCTATAAGGTGTCATAAATCAGGAAATTAACAAGTGTGTAGCTGCCCTTTGCCACAGGCAGAGACAATGAGCTTTCTGTGTTTTTAACCAGTGGGTAGCACTTAACATAATCAATGGAGAGCTACGTGCAGAAAGGATGAAAAATTGGGTCTTGGTCTGACCACTTACAGGGTATTTCTCATCACCCAGGCAAGCTGCTTTTATGAGAATATGACATGCCCTGGAAGCTTGCTCTCCATTTTGCAGGAGAGTCATTAAAAGAAATCATTACATGTTTTTTTTTGTTCCTTGGCACACGTGCTGCTTTTCCTTGGCTTCTGATTTCATCCATCTTTCAGGCGCTTCGTGCCTTTAGTAATTTATGTGCAAGATTTTTCCAAACCTCCAAATGTTTTTCCATTTGGCAAACTGTGTCCCGAAGCCTCCACAGAACGTAACTGTAGAGTTTTCTTGTACTTCAAAACATGAGCCCTGTTAGCACAAAGATGCATCTAATGCTTGTAATCCTCTGCATAAAAGCTATAAATTCATATAGGACAATCAAAGACGTCTCTCCTTCCTGTTGGTTGCTACCAGCCTTGTTGCTGTAACCCCTTACTTTATACACAAAAGAAGACTTTATCCGCCAGCATTGTTGTTTTCTTTAACTATAGCTTTTGGAAGCTTTACGATACCATATGGAGAACTATTTTATTCTGCTTCTGGTGGCTTTCTCAATACTGGCTATAAATTAGATAATTTTCCTTGTGCCTGATAGCCACGCACTATCACTCAGACACGTTTGCTCTCACAGGAAAATCCAGGAAAATTCGATAGACAGTGATAACCTTTCCATCATACAGAACTTAATGGAAAATTTTATCCCCACTCCAAGACTTACAACCGTTGATTAAAAAAAATCACTCCTTCCACCCTCCATTAAGCTCAGAGGCCGGCCGGCTGGTTCTCACAGAGGTGTTTTCTCCATGCAGCAGAAGTGCCAAGGGACTGGCCCTCATGGGCAGCTGGGCACACTGACTGTGTGTGTATGCCCTCGACGAGCACACCCAGCTCACGGGCAGGGGTTCAGAATGCGGCCCTGTTGCTGTGAGCTGTACTCTGGGTTGCCGTGGCTTTTTACAGGTACACAAACCCAAAGGGAGGCTTCATTACATGTTTTGTTACAACGCGGGTCAGTGAGTGACAGCCTTCAATAGGCAGGATCTTTAATCACAGGAAAAGAGATCTTTCTTCTGCCATCCATGCTCATGAGAAATTATCAGGCACTGAGGACCAGCACCAGTCTTCTCTTGTATTTGTTTACTTTTTAAACCCCTCTGTAGTTTACAGGATAGTGCTACAAAAGACTTCCATTTGTTGAATAATCCCAAACGGACAAAATTCCTGAACAAAGAGACTGTTCTGCAAGTAGAAATGGACCCAGGTCAGGCATAATGTATTATTTTCATAGAGCTGTGCTCCATCACTCCTTCTCGGCATGTACTGCCCTGCTTGCCCTGGAAATAAATGCTCAGCGAGACTATAGAATAACTGGCAGGATAAGTATCTTCTGCAGTTGTTCACCTCAACGACTGCATCTAAACCAAATTTATACGGGAAGAACAGTGCATATTTCACTGAAGAAAGGCCAGATTTGCTCTCAGCTAGAGCAAATCCAGAGTCATTGATGGCCTGCCCTGGTAGGGGAGGGAAACAGGATGGAGGCAGGGACTTCATACAGAAACAAGGGTGAATACTGATGGTCTGACAGTCCAGTCCTGCCTTCATGTACATCTCTATCAGTCTAAAGTAAAGAGAGCAAAAGCATGCTGGGGTTGCTCTGTGATGGAGAGCACAGTTTTCTTTTATAGTGCCTGCCAAACTGCGGTGACGTGTCTCTGAGATGCACATGACATCTGCATTAATAGCAGAATACGTCATTGTGATTAGGGCTATTATGGCGAATTAATTGCTATTATATCACTTTAAAATAAACTGTTCCCCGACTAAATCAAATTAAGTGTACTTTATCAGTGTAGGCATGAGGCACATTTGCTTCTCGTAATTTACTTCCTCTTAAGTGACTTTAGATTTTTGTTTTTCTTATTGGGTTGATAAAGTATCCTGCTCAATTGTCAACATGCATTAAAAAATAATATTGAGCCGTCAAGGGAGAGAACGTGTGGGAAACGCCAGGGATGCTGGGATACCAAGCTGCAGCATCTTACTATTTCTGCAGCCCTTTTTCTTCGCCTAGTTTTTATTTTGGACCGGGTGAGTGATTTTCCTGCTCTCTCAGACTCCTCCACATTTGCCTCCAGTTTGCTCTTCCAGAACTGATGGAGCAGTACAGCAGGTCACCACCCCTGCTGAAATCAGCCAACAAGCCGACCATAACCCCAGCAGATGTTTGCAGTTTATAGGCCAAATGAGAGCCCTGCAGACCAGTGAAATACCAGCACCGCAGATGTGGAACCTGGCCACTCGACACGAGCTGCGCAAAGCCCCGTCCTGCCCAGCAGGGCTGGGACTTCCAGAGGAGCAGAAGGTCTGAGAGACTAATTAGCCCATGGAGCCAACACGCTGGCCTCTGCTCCATCATTTCGATGTGTGCAAAGTCCTTTAATGAAACACCACATGAGCAAAGTCAGATGAGGCCCTTGGTGACTTCACCTCATCTTGCCATGCCCCCTCCGTGTGTCAGGCCCACCCTGGCTGCCACAGCCAGGAATGCAAAACGGGGAGCAGGGCTGCTGTGGTAAATGTGGCACCACAGAGATCTGTGTCTTTAAAATCACAGCTGCTTCTGGTAAATAATGATGCAAAGGGAGACCGGCAGCTCATGGCAGGGGTCACACAGACGGAAGATGGCACAGCCAGCCCTCAGCTGGACTCTTTTGTTCAAACACACGTTATCTCTCTGCCAAAAAAGCTGAACTTTGGGCTTTCTGACCCTAACATGACGGATGCAGATAAAATTTGAGGCAGGCACCCTGACATCTCCACGCCTTTCTGGATGCCTTGCCATCACACCAACAAGGTGTGGTACAAAAGAAAAAAAAAAAAAAGGCAAAGGGAAAATATAGTTTTAAACACACCACTGGCAGAGAGGCCTCTAACGTTTCAGCGTCTCTGCTAGTACAAATTCAGTCCGTGTGTGCCATGCCCGCTGTCAACCAAGACAGACGGAGCCTGTGAGTCGCAGCGTGGTGGGACACAGGGGAACGGCCACCACTTAGCAGGGGCAGCGACCAGAGCCTGGAGCAGGACACTTATCACGGACTTTCTGCACACCGCATTTTCATCCCAGAGAGACGAGCCCACACGCCGGCTCAGCCTACCCACACTCGCAAGGGGGCCGCCGGACGGGGCAAACCCCCCACCCCCCCAACCCCCCAACCCGGGAACACCTCCCCCGGGCCGGTCCCTTCGTTCGGGGGGCTCCGCTCGGGGCTCCGCGCCGCCCGCACTATGGCGCCACCTCGCGGTAAGCCCGCGGAGCCGCCGGCCTCGGGCAGACGGCTGCCCCGGGAGGGCGGTGCGAGGGGCCGCGCAGGGCAGGGTCTTCGCTGGCCGCGGATCTCGCTCCGCCAAGCCCGAAGCCGGACCACGCCGCCGGCTTGCCTCGCCCGCTAAAGGCGGGAGCGCTGCCTGGCAGCCACAAGGTGTCAGCCGCGGGCCGGGCAGGTGGTCACCGCGGGACGCGCCAGGCGCGCTCTGTGGGGTGCGCTGCCGCGGTGCGGCAGTTGGGGAGCGGACGCCCTGCAAGGCTGCGGTGGGGTCAGTGAGCCTCACCCTGTGGTGGTGTGATCAACGGGCTCGGGTTGCCTGTGCAAATCCTCAGGGGATCGCACTGGGTGATGTCCTGGGCCCTGCAGGACTCTTGTGACCTTTAGGCGTTATGTGCTTGGGGTGGATTCATAGCGGGTGCGTTGCTCTGCAATCATCAATGGAGACTTGAGGGGAGATAAGTATTTTGTTAAGAATTAGGCACCTAAATATTGGGCGGGGCCGAATCTGTATGAGTTAGGAACAGAAATGCTGCTGCAGGCCTCTGGGATCTGTGGAATTATTTACCCTGTGGATTCATTGGGTCACATTCAATGTACCTCTGCCACATCATGGAGCTGCAGGGTTTTACACACTGCAAACAGGTGGATTTCTTGCTGGGCTGCTCAAGCAGCACGTTTCATCTCTAAATAAATGATCTCACCAAGGTCCTCCCTCACGTTCCTGTGAGCAATCCCCCACCTTCTGCTCTCTGAGCTGTGATGCCCTGCTGGGAAGCAGCCCTCAGGTCTGGCAGCTCCAGCACACCTGGGATCACTGTGCTGGTGGACTTTGCTAAATTTACCCAGCTGCTCTTCATAAGAATTGAGTGGTTCTGTTGTAGATCAGCATACATAATGCTTAAAATAATTCCCCTTTTATTGGTAGGAGACAGGAAGCAACAGAATGATTCACTTATTCCTGAAGTATGTGCCTAACTCATGGAAATAAATGAAGAAGCTTGCTTTTTTTTTCCCTGCTGTGTGTAGTTATTTATGATATTTAGCGGGAAGCCAGGTCCCAGAGCACTGTTCCTTGTTCCCTAGGTAAAGAGCAGGAAACAGCTTTCTTAGCTGTTCTTCTTATGAACTCTAGAGTTCATTTCAGATTGACATTTACCACTGCTGTGGTTAAACCTGGGGCTGCCCCTTCACTGGGCTGTGATGGGCTGAGTGCCTCAGCAAATGCTTTATCCGCGACGAGAAATGCAGGCCCTGGGTAACAGTGCATTATCAAGGAAGCAGATGTTAACTGACCCAGTGCGTCCATCAGTGAATACAGTGAAGATTTCTTGAATTAGATCTGTTAATCTGTTAATCATAATTTCAAGATGATTTCTCCATGCTTCTCCTTTTGTTTTATGCTCGAAGACCAAAGGATGAAGGCTGCTTCTCCCATGTGCTTCTGGCACCGAGAGAGCAGAGACATCGCTTTGTGATGGGGGGGTGGCCGGTGGGGGCACATAGCTGTTAGCAGTAGGATTACCAGGAGTTTCAATTTGACACTGCATTTGACTTCTATGTAATTTCTTCTACTCTGTTCTCTAAAGTATTTACGCACACAGAAGGCCCCTCTAATGAAATTTCCTTTTCCAAAATAAAAAGACATATGCAGATTTCCTGCAGAATATATACCATAGAAACCAAATAAACAACAAAGAAGGATTTATAAATATGCCTTCTTGTTGCACAGCGTGGGTCAGCCAGAGCGTACAAGACACCACAAACTTAAAAAGAGGAACAAAAAGTACAGATTTCATTTTAGGATCAGAATTAATGTAAATTGAATGTAGGAAACAACTGGAAAGAAAATAAAAGTAAACTGAGTATTACTTAATGTCCAAAGAGTAACTGAAACATGAACTGAAAAATTAAAAACCAGTTATTTCTGAAGCTTTAATAACATCACAAAGGGAGCCTAGACCTTTAATCAGCAGTCCCACATAATTCTTTGGGATTTCATTTTAAAAACTGCTATGAAGTTTCCATATCTTTCCCAGTATGCTTGCTTTAAATACCAGTGACATGAAACTGATTACATCTAATGATTTTTTACTGTTAATTCAACTGATTGAAATTAATTAACTAAATAAAAACAACCATTATCCTTCCATTATCCTTGAGGGGGAAAAATAGCTATTTCATGAAAAGGGACTGCCAGTAGCTCAGATAGAGGAGTTCTGTACGTCTTTTTTTTTCTTTTTTCACCAGCAACCCTTGCCAAAAAAATCTCCAAGAAAGATGTGAGATGAAGAGCAGCAATGTTGTTTCTTCAAAACACTTTGCCAAACCTCATCTCAGTCTTTCCTGTGTCCCTGACAAAGCTGTTAGCTTCACTGCTTTTTTCACCATTTTCTGATGAAGGGAAGAAATGTGTCTGATATTGATTTGGGGAGTATCCTAAGCAATATAGTGCTGCGACCCATGGGTCACATAATGCAAAGGTGCATGCATCTTTATGTTTATAGGGCAAGACCAGAACACACCCTTCCTCAGCAGCTGTGAAATAGCTTCAAACAGGGCAGAGCTAATGAATTGCCTGCTAATGTCCCATCTGTGCAATGACAGTTAGTAAAGGCACAGGTGACAAGATAATTTTTAATAGGATGAACGATATGTCAGAATACTAATAGGGCACTAAAAGGAGTGGTTTCCAGGGGAGTCACTTCATTGCTTTCGTGAGAGGAGGGACCAATCCCTCTGGCCCTTTCCTCAGAACCCTGAAGAACTGTCACATGTAATGACCCAAATCCCACAGCTTCTTTTGAAATACTATTTAATTGGAGAAAGTTTTTCAGAGCAAAAGGAGTCAATCCTACAAGCCACGGAGTTTGGTTAGACTTACTCAGATGATTAATGGTTAGTTATTCACTTTGCTTAAGTAACCTCTGCTGATGACAAAGCCTCTTAGGGTCACAGGGCTGTCCAAACAGCATGAAAGGCATTCCTGGCTCCCAGGAGCTCCTTGGCGCAGCATGAGATAAATGCCTTTCTCTACATGTAGACTGACAAGAGTACTGTGAGGAAGGAGTATTCCCATTCTGTTGTTGAGCTACAGCTGCTTACCTGACCGTAACTCTGGGAGGAATAAATGGATAACAGAATAGGTAACAAAAGTGATAGAAACATGGACAGGCTTCTGTGAGAAGGGAGATGTGGAAGGCTGAGATGCTGGTTTGAAGAGCGAAGGAAGATCAGAACGGTGGCAAGGATGGGTAGGTGAAATAAATATTGCTGCATACCCTGCCCAATAGAGAAAAAAAATTAAAGAACATCACAAGCTTGTTTTAGCTTTGGATACTGACCTGAGGAAACCATTGCCTTTGGAGCCAGAAGAATTTCTAAAAGGATGACATATGTTTACGCAGGGAAGGACATTCAGAGTTATGTTTTCCAGAGCACAGGCCAGCTGTTAGTTGGTAGTGAGTGGCAAAACATTTGGATATATTCATGGTTTTTTGCCCCTTCCTGTGATGCTCCCAGTAAGTGCCAATCAGAGAGATGTTATGGTTTGAAATGGACTTGGAAGTTCTAGGCAGCTCTGCTATGGGTAAGACAACCACTTGCATGAGTTAAAATGAGATTCATCAAGTCCTTTAACTACACAGTAGTAAACCCTGAAGGTACTTACATTCAATTTTTTTTGGCATTTTTGTGAGCCTTGTATACTTATTTTTAACCCATCAGTACAGAATGGTAGTGGCACAATTACTCCCTTGTGTGGTAGTAAAACCATCATACCTTACCTGCCGGCAGTAAATGTATGGAGGACTATTCCAGAGAAAAATAATGACTGCTATAGATCAGTGGTTTAATGATAAAAAGGCAACACATTGGACCCTCAGTTGGAAAAGTTACTAAGCATCATTGAAAATGTGCCTGAAATGTGATGACAGAATGTATCCTGGTCAGATTTCCTCCAAAGAAATGCTACCGTCTTCATTTCTGCAAGTAAACCCACCAAAATCAATGGAACTATTCACTATTAAGGCTCATTAACATGAAAGGACATTTTCTTTACAGGAACCACCTGCAAAAGTCTTCTCTTATCAACTGAAGATTTATCTGTCTAAGAAAGATTTATTGCTCTGAAGCGAAGGTTGGAACATATGCGTATCTGTACATCCCAGCAATTACAGTATCTGTTCTTTCCATTGCTTCATATATCTAAGCCCGTGAATGACCTGAAACCTCTATCGGAGAGATGCTTTGAACTGATCCTTTAATATCCTTTGTGTTTATATGTAATATTTTCCCAAGGACGCTCCATTTTTGATGTTCCTGTTTTTAACATCAGTGTAATCTAAATCAAAGACAGAGTTGTTAAACAGTAGCCACTGCATTTTATTATCATTTTAAATTACCCTCTGCCAGCAGCTCCAGTTGCTTGCTCCTAGCTCCTCCTGGAAGCTTCTAGCTCGGAACAGCTCTGCAAAGGTCATGCTTTTTGTCCATTCTGGGGGAGGCAGGGATTTGTAGGAAGTAGGGAGGCTGAAAAGCGCAGTGAGGGGGAAGAAGCAGCAGACAGATTCTGATGCAATAGAAACTCTCTACCCCTGGTGCATTTGCTGTTAGAGGATCCTTTACTCCTTAATTCCCTATGCCTTATTACATTGTACGCAAAATCAACTGTCTGTGGGGACAGAAACCTTCCTGTGATGGGAGAGGGTCGTTGTTTTTTACTGCTGTCTTCCAAATCGATGAACAATTGCACTTCCAGAGAAAAACAATCAACTGTCATCACAAATCCAGCTTGCTCTTGATTGGTAGACTCCAAAAAAAGTATCTATGTATATAGATCTATACTCAACTGTTTATAGAGCTACGAAAGTTACACAGTTGTACGCACACTATTTGCACAAATGATACAAGCTCAGACCACAGAGTTGACCATGGTCAAAAGAATAGTATTTCTATCTGCTCTGCTTCTCACTGTCAGAGTCTGGGACTGTATGCACCATTCCTGGGCCAGAGAGAAAAGGGCACCTGTTTCAGAAAACCAGATCTGCTTTTGCTTTGACCTTGGTGGCTGCCTTGAGGCAGTGGTGTTTGTACAGATTGCTCTGTGCCTGCCATTGAGCCCTTTTGTCCCAGAAAAGTCCCACAAAATTTCATACTGTGAAGACTCTGAATGCAAGCAGAACAGAATCACTTTTGCTGTTCCATGTTGTGTGGATATGTGGTCCCCGAAGTTGGCCAAAAACCTCTGGAAAACAAGACTTGGTATGGACTCAGGGTATCTGCTTTTGCTGTGACAGCGCTGACATGCCTACACCACAGGTTTCCTGCTGCAGTCTTTGAAGTCTGGCAGCAGGGCCCTGTGCAATGTGTGGATGGAGAAGGGATCTTGTGAGAGGGAAGGATGCTCAGCACGTTTTTGAGGCAGCTAAACCTGTTACTTAAGTGTTGATGACAGTGGCCTTTCACCTCTCTGGCCCTTTACTAGCAGGGAAGTGTGCCAGTTCTTTCAGAATCACAGTCCTCAAGCCTTTCTTGAAATCACACCTATTATAAAATAATTAGACACATTGTAAGAAAGAAATGATTAAAAAATATATATATATGATGAAAATTTTGGCTCTGCATGTTGCAAACGAGCTAACACTGTTGACAAATCTTTTACAGAAATGCCAGCTCGCCAACTCAAGCAAGCACATTGCTTTTTGTGGCCATCAGCTCACCAAGGGGCACTGAAGCTTTCTCCATCCATCCTGGAGATGGGGCAACTCATTTTGCTTGTCTGGGGCAGCTCTATCTGCGGGAAAGCCATGAGAAGCCTTGCTGGGGCCTTGCCCCCTTGGCTGGGAACCTGCTTTTGTGTCTAACGCCCTTAATTTTGCTGGTTGCTGCCCCGTGAGGGAGGACAACCTGGCAGCTGAGGGAGATGGAGCTGCAGGATGGTGTTATTTGTCTGGGCCTCTGGCCCTGCTGGAAGTCCAGCAGCTCGGTGTGCAGCTTTTCTGGCTCCTGCCAGGCGAGGCCGAGTATCCTTTCCATGGAAACTTGGCATGTGATGGGATGGCAGGTCCAGGGAAGCTGTCCAGTACAACACTGATGGTACTTGGGGAACACCAGACCAGACTGCCTGCAAACCAGAAACGCACTTGTCTTGGGCAAATCGTAATAGATGGGTTGCTTCCCTGCCTGGACTAAACAAACCATTGATAGAAATAACTTTCTCTTGCACATACGTAAGCCTCTTCCAACATGGGGTATGTTGGAGCAAGCCTGATTTGAGCAGATTAACTGTGTCCATGAAGGCCTGGTTGGGTGGCTGTGCATCCTTCCACCAGTCTGAAGCCACCAGCAACAGAGTTGGAGCCAGCTGCAGGGGTGCCAGCGTTTCCAGGATGCTCCACATGCTGTCTTGGAGGACTCTGCCCCCCATTAAACAGTGTGAAGGTCAGGAAAGGCCTTCTTTGGGTTAA
This sequence comes from Cyrtonyx montezumae, assembly GCF_038088225.1. Lineage (NCBI taxonomy): Eukaryota > Metazoa > Chordata > Aves > Galliformes > Odontophoridae > Cyrtonyx > Cyrtonyx montezumae. The sequence goes on along the minus strand of NW_027071824.1, from coordinate 52,570,195 downwards.
TGTTTCCACACCAACCTTTCTTCAGGAAAGTTTTCATTAGGGCCGGAGTGTTAGTGACAGCCACAACGGAGGCTGCCAAAGTGTTTCCATTAGGTTATATCTCCCTGTTTTCACTTGCATGTGGCTATCCAAAAGTTTCACCTAGAAGGCTGAAATTTTCCAGGCCTCCTCTCTACATGAAGGTGAAAGGGGTTTTTTTTGGAAAGTTGGAGCAAGAAAATAGAGAGGGAAAGAAAAGGTTCAGCTCTTTTTGAAATGGCAGCATACAGGCAGAGGTGATAATTCAAGAAAGCAAAATTTAATAAAAGCAAGCTCAGCTATTGCAACCTTAGAAATGGTGGACGCTGAATTTTTTGAATCAATGAGCAAATATTATTATATTTTTTTCTTTAAAGCAACCCAGCTCATTTTCACTCTAGTGTTTTTTGCTGCATCCTTCCCTTCAGCTCTGGGCATATCCAGCCAATGCTGCCTGCCCAAAGCTTCCTCTTCCTATTCCCCCAGATCATTCTCCCTGTCTTCAGGCTTGGGACCTGAGACTGACCAGACCTTGGCAGTTCTGGTGGACCAGCACTTTTGCGGTCATCCTTGTGACTATTTGAATCACTTGAGCATAGGTCACATGAGGTTTGGGGACCTCTGTTGTACTGGACTTTGCAGAACTCGGTATGGAAATTATAATATCCTCTTGTGGAGCATTGACACAGAACAGTAGATGGTCTGCAGGCAGTAGAGTGCAATATTACATGGTTACATAGGATGGAACTCTAGGTAATCAATTTACAATGTAAAAATCAATTAGTGTTAATAAAGTTTTTATTATCAAATATGGGTGCTGTGGTTTCTCTGGTAAGCATGCAAAGCAGAGAAATCTGTAGCAATTCATCGTACTTTTTAATTCAGTTTTCTTCTTAAACTGTAGTCTCTTCCCTGGATTGTTAATCTGTTTCTGAGCTAAGCAAAGCTTGCAGTCTTATGTCTATGCATCTGGTGTATGGAGCTATACAGTTGGTTTACAGTGAACCAGTTCACATTTAAGAGCTCACGCTTCACAGTTCTCTGCAAAAGAAACAGCCAGTGATCTCGTTAACATTTCCAGTAACCACTAAAGGAAACGCAGAGTAATCCATTCTAATGTTTATTATTATTATTTCTGTATAACACATTGGCTTGGAGGTTTGCATCCTCTTTCTGGTAGTTTTTCTCTGGAGAAGATAGAAGACCCCTGCTGCCCATAGCTATTGGTGATGCTTCTTGTACTCAGGCAGTAACAGGATATGGTTTTGGCTGTGAAGGACTCATTCTCAGTCCCCACTGATGGTTGTTGGTGGAGCCAACAAAAATACCTAAGTCAATAAAATCAAGACCAAGTCAAAATGCTTCAAATTGGATAATTAAAACACAGGAGATAGACAGCCTCACATTTGGAAATGGAAAATCAGGATATGGAAATTTAGGAAAGAATAAGACTTTGAGAAAATCTATCCCCTTCCTGCCTCCCCCACACACCCAATCCACTGTGATTTTGTTGTTTTCAGACGAGGACTTTCTCCTGACTCACGCCAGCCATAGTTGGCTATGTTAACTGCTTAGGAGGAGATTTGTAAATTGCCTGATTCATAACAGTACTGAAATTTTTAAGATCCGACTTTATGTTCCCGGTCAATGCACAAGACCCTAGAGCCCCCTAATTTGTGAGTCTGTGAAGGCAGAGATCACCTGAAGTTTGCTGATAGAAAACATTACGGGTTCATCTTAAATGTTATATCCCTCCAGAGTGGAAGAGCTCTGTGAGCTGAAGGAGGTGCTCTGTTTGAATTAGAATTCACAGCCCTAAACCTCCTGGAACTGAGAAGTAAATCCTGCTTGTTCAGAATCTCAGAGGAGCTCAGTCCTTTAGAAAGACAACTTGGTGCCAAGGAGTCAGGTCCTTTATTTGACATGTCGGTGACTAGACCATTTTTTGAGGTATGGAATAAGCCAGAATAAATTTCAGACCAGTGAAGAAGCTTAACAAAAAACAAACCCTGCAGACAAGAGAAGCCATAGGAATGCTTATTTTATGAGTACTGCAGGATTTCAGTACGAGTAAGGTGTTGAGTCTCATTCTTGTGAAGGCTTAGGAATTGCTGATAATGCTCTGAACTGAGCTCTAGGCTCTCCAGGGAACATCTCTGGTGAAAGCTGAGGTACTTATGTCAACTTTTGGTGGAGGTGACATTAAGAGAAAGTTCTGAGGATCACAGTTTGGGACTTCCCTAGTAGAAGTAGCTGTTCATGGCAATGGAGACATTGGTCATAAGCAATGGCAAGGCCAGATCCTTTGCAGAGAAAAGGTGTTGTGTTGGCATGGGGACTCCATAGGTAGAACTTTCAGTATCCCTGAGGCTCTACCCTCTGGATCAGTTTTGTCAGCTGATCTGAGGGTTGGCTGGGAGAGGGAGACCAAAAGGGAAATACTGTCTCTTTCTTGGGAAATCAAGTGAGAATTTCACTGGCATGCAGCTGATAAAGTATACAGCTGAGATTTCATATGGATTCCAGAACATGAGAAACAATGTGTAACATTGCTCATCAAGAGAAGAATCAGTATGAGTGCCCCTTTTCAGGTTTGTGGAGTGAGATCAGGTAACGTGACCGAGAGAACTTTGAGCTTCTTTGGCCAAAGGAAAGGAAAAGAACTGCAGTGGAGGTCACTGTCCTGCCCTGAGGCCGCACATTCCTTTTCCTGTTGTACAGCTGCAACAGAAAAGTGAGTTATCAGTTTCCTAGACCTGCTTTCTGGAACTTGAACTTCATGCCTGCCAACTTATCATGGCTGAGATAGAAGATCCAATTTCCTAGAGGCTGATCCTGAAAGAAGGATTCACTTTGAGGGTTTTTTTTCTGTCTGACTATATAGAGGTGTAAGAGAAGGACCAATCCATTTTATCTAACTATGGAGGGTAAGGGAGAAGAAAGTCCTATTTTTAACAAGGCTAGTGGCCGAGTGAAGGAAGGATATAGAGATGCAAGCAAATGAGGGAAAATATGTGCAGAGAATGTAGAAAGTAGAGCACAGCCAAGAAATACAAAGTTCCACCCAACGGGAAACTGTATGTAGCTCTAAGACATACTAGAGAAAGCAGAAGTTGTGTCAACAGCAAGGAAAGTGAGGAAGAAAGCACCAGACATCACCAGCCGACATAATCTCAACTGAAAAATTCACAGGCGAGTTCTTTAGTGCCAAGAAAACACAGCATCAGTAATTTAAAAGGCACTTTGGTAGCAGGCTCTGACCCCATGGTCCTGAGCCCTTTTCAACTTCTGACGCCACAGCAAAGGCACATGGTATGCACAAAGTATTGCGTATTCTCCAGGGTCACATACACTTTTCCTTCAAAACTGTTGTCTTTCAGCTTTTTCCCTGTGAGGGAATTGGCTTCTCTTGGACTGAAGCACAGTATTTCCTGTCTGCCGCCTGCACACCATTACAGCATCTCTCCTTCCCCAGGGGATCACAACTCTGTATGTGCTCCAGAAAGGAGCTGCCCTCAGACTTGGAGACCAACAGACCGTCGGTCCCAAGCACAGCATCAATAGCACTGACAGGAGAGCAGGGAACACCCCCACCAGCATCAGTGCTGAGGGCTGCCTGGTTACACCCACCCATGTTCAACATGGAGGTTGAACAGTTAGCTTCACAGTCAAGCCAGCATGCAGAGACATTGTGTGCATTCATGGTTGTTGCCACTGGCATGTGTCTGCCTATATTTGAGCACCATTTCTATGCAGAATTGAGCGTGCAGGGCAAGGTCCTGCTCTCTCACACAAGCAAGTGAGCCTGGAGATGCTGCCCAAGGTGGTAGGGAGGTTCCAAGGGTGTAGGAAATGCAAAGGCAGCAATTTTTCACAGGGGCTGACCAGCATAGGTGAGGCTACTCTGTCCCTGCAAAGACCATTTGACACTGGAGGGGGACTTTTGCCTGAAGCAGCTGACTTTGATGCAGCTGTTCCTGGAAATGCAGGTAGAGAACATTTCACACTGAAAAAAGCTTTGGTGTCTACTTTGTTATTGGTACTTTTCACCTTCCATTTCAAAGCAACTTGCCAAACTCTGAGTTCAGCTGTACATGGGACAAGGAAAGAAGTATGAAAGGGTCTGGTAATCAAGGACTCCCTTTAGCTTTCTAGCCATAATAATACACATTATTTTACTCTTCTGTGGACAGTTACAGCAAAAATCTTGCTCTCTACTAAGGGAGCTGAAATCTGGAATGACTGTTGCATCAGTGGAAGGAAGCCAGGCTTGCAGCACTGTCAGCAAGTGAAAGATCTGGGAGACAATCAAGATGCAACACTATAACGAAACTTTGAAGTTGTTTGCTTTTTAATTTTGTCCTAAGCATCTGGTCCACGTTGTGTTCTCTTTTCATTGGGCTGTATCTGATGTTAGGATTGCTGTCATGCAGCAACAGTGTGCTTGAGATCAAACTCAGCCCTCTAGGTTTTCATTCCCCTCCTAAATAAAAATTTCAAGATGGCAATAAATACTGAAACAAAAAAGATATGTAATTTCAGTGACAGAGAAGCAAATTGATACTGAATGTATATGACACTTTTTCAATTTTCCTCTTGTTTTTCCTGATGGGGTTTTGTGCTAAACATTACATTCACAGATGCAAAATTTAAGGAACACTTTATCTTGAGCACTGAGATACATAACATGTAATTTGCAGCTTCAGCCAAGAGTGATGGCCTTATTAGTAATGGGAATTTACTGATTAACTGCTGTTAGCAAAACATCATCTTCAAACCCGTTAGTCTGAAACTGGCAGCCGCTCCGTCGGCAGGAGCTTTTTTATTCCATCTCGAGGGAGTTCTATAGAAATATTTCTCATTTAAACAGCTTTAGCCTTGGCCTTTCAATAATTTTTATGATCTCAACTAATAGGTTAACAATTAGTTAAGAGCAACTATCAGCTTAATGTCAAGTCATTTGCAGGGAAAAGTTCAAGGAGAGAAGTAATGGTATTTCAAAAGATGGTTTATTTTCGAACAAAGAACTCTGATCATTTTGAAAAGCCAGAGGGATAAAAATGAGTGGTGAGGGAGAGCTCAAGAAATGGGAAGAAAAGGCCTGGGGTCAAGGTAAAGCTGGAAATGGGGCTGCCAGGAGCAGGACGTGCTGGAGTGGCACCAGTGTGCCCCCGGCTAGCTGTGCTCATGGTCTCCAGCCCTGTGTGGGGAGTCTGCTGCCAGCACAGTGACATGGGGACATGAGACTGTCTGCAGCCTGGAGGGGCTGTGCTCCCTTCCCTGAAGCACCTCCCAGCCTCTGATTTACCTCCAGGGCTTTGCCTCTGCTTCCTGGCCCTGGCCCTTAGACCTAGCTCTGTCACTGCTCAGGATGCCTCTTTCTCCTTCATGCTCTCCAACAATGCACCGAGCAAGTATGCGAGGGATGCATCTGTTTTTCCTCAACTTCTGCACCAGATGTCACAGTGGCCTAAAAACAACTGAAAAGGAACGTCCTGCTCAGCCATTGGTGGCATGTGTGCCATCAAGATGGCACTGTCAGACAGATGTGTTCATTAGGACCAGTCTCCTTGCCAGGGCATGAATAGAGGGTGGTTTTTTTTCCCTCCAACTGCTCTCACACAGCACAGTCCTGGAATTATTTACAGGGTTGGAATAGTGTATATGGTGTCCCCCAGAGTAAATCTCTGCTAAATCCGATTCTTCTCTTAGATGTGCAGAATGAGTCGAGGGCATGGGAAACAACTCATGTTTCCCAACAGCTTTTTCCAGCTTAATTACTCCTGTTGTCTGCATATATTTCTAACCAGAAGCTTTCCTCAAAACACAGATAAATGAAGATCCTTCCCAAACGTGTTCAGTGTAAGAGACCATGGCAGAGTTGGCAGGTGTCCCTAGAACAAGCTGAAATGCCTCTGGCACAGGGCAGCTCAGTTTTGTCCCTAGTGCTGTGGGGGGATGCATAAAACTCGATCACCTCCCACATCTTGATTCTTGGACGGTACCAAATGTCTGCCTGCTCCTGTATGTGGAGTATCAGGAGCATCTCCCCTTATGGGGAATGACAGTCAGACCGTCACATCAAATGATTAGGAAGAGCCTGCTACATTCACATAACAATTACAGAGTGGTTTATAAATCTTTCATTTGCTTTGGACTACAAGCTGAGGCACATAGTGCTTATGTATATATGTATCTGTATATGCATGTATGTAGATGTTTTTTACACATACATGCATATCTATATATTTTTTCATCTGCTGCCTGAAGTCTAGCTCCCAGCCTGTGTGTTGGGCAGCACAGGAATGCTGATTCCTTATGTGGTTCCTAATGGAGCTGGGATGTGGGCCCCAGCTGGGATCTTTAGAGAGAATAGCAAATGAAACTACAGCGCAGCCCATGTTACTCAGTGATCTTCAAGATCAATGCTGGCTTCCAGAAGTCCATTCTACTCTATAGGCTTGTATTAATCAAAGGAAGTATCTTTCTCCCTCCCCGTGATATTTATTGCAGACGGTGTCTGAGCTTCAAACCAAGGCGACCGAGCACTTTGCAGACACATCAACTAACTATGAAATTAAATTGCTTCACCTCAGAAACCAGGCTCTAAATGACTTCAGGCAGCTTCTGCATATATTCAGTTCTAAGGAAACCTTCCTTCTGGCTTTAAAGCCTGAAGATAAAAGAACTGTCTGGTGAAAAAAGTGAATTTCTCATAGCCAGAATAGCCCAGGTGCCATAGCCTGTTGTTCAGGCAGGGGGAGGTGCATGACTGAGGTCAGACCTGAGGTACGAACTGGGGCCTACGTGGTGATCCACTGCCATCCACATGGGCACCCACGGCAGGGGACAGGACACTGTGGCCATTGGCAGGGGTTGGCTCAGGGCTTTGTGCTGGCTGTGTCAAGGCCTCTGGCTGCTCTACACAGGGTGTTCTTTCCTGCTTTCTCTTGTCCCTTGACTAGAGGCACAAGGGAGACCCACAGCTGGGAGTGAGCAGTGTCTGGGCTGCTATCCATTGAATAAGGCCTCATTTTTGGTCCCAGCACAGAAATAAATGGTATTAGGAAGGACAACTTTAAAGCATTTATTAAAGTCTACCTCAAATTCAGGATTCATAAAGAGGGGTCAGAAATCAAGGGATGACCTGAACCCACTTTTCTCTACTAGTGTTTCTTGGATATGTGTAGCTACCTTCTCTGTAACACTAGTTTTTGCAGATGATTTCTACATGATTACAGAGAGCAATAAAAAGATAAGACCCAAAACCTATTATCCAGGGGCCTGTTCTCGCTTTCACTGACGTGGATGGCAAATTGACTTTAAGGGAAACTTCATCATGCTGTAGTGTTGATAGCATCATGGGGAAAAGTGTAATTAAAGGGCAAAAAAGAGGAGAATCATTCACTGCAGTGTATTTCTTGGATAGCTAGAGCTGATTCTACATAACAGGGAAAACATTTCTTGTTTTCTAGGGGAAGTTTTTTAATGTTAGTTGAGCTGAGATTTCTTTGGCTCTTTTTTAGGCTTTTTATTTAGACATTGCTAGTTCCACTAGCTGCTGGTATGTAAAGTGGGCAAAATGACCTTGAAATATTATGGTTCTGGGACAAATTTTGCTCTTGTTTTCTCCCCAGTGTAAATCCAGAATAACAGTAATGACTTCAGCTGAGCCACTTCAGATTCACATCAGCATAAATGAGAGCACGGTCTGCCCATACAGATGCAGCCTGAGAGATTAGAAGCCTGCCTATGTGCTACACCCTTGCTTCAGATTGACACCCCTACCCTTATTTAAGCAGGGAACCAAAGAAACTGCTTGCCCTACAAATGAGCATTGATGCTAATGTATTGTCGTGGAGATTTATCAACAGGCTGACACCTCGGTATCCATCTCTTATTTGCATAGCAGAGAAATATGAATAAAAAATGTGAGATCAGCTCTGCGCTGGTCAGAGTAGCAGGTAATTCAGGCATTTGCAGAGGTGTAGACTCTGCCACAGGGAGTTCGGTAGATTAAAATGCTTTGTGTTTCCATGAGTATTGCAGGTGCGCAAAGTGAGACCGGGTCCTTACTTAAAAAATGCCAATTGTTAGATAAAACATAAATAGAACCAAGAAAACTGAATTCTTTATGAAAAAAATACATAAATATTTTTGCAATTGTAAAAGGAAGTGTAGGCTTTTTCTGTGAAACATAGATCTGAAGTTTTGGGATTATTTTGCTTCAACACTGCTGGTCCCTCTCTATACTACATTCTTAAATATACATACTGCGTGGAAGGGAAGGTTTAGATTGAATGTCAGGAGAAAGTTATTTACAGAGAGAGTGGTGAGGTGCTGGAAGAGGTTGTGAATGCTCCATTCCTGGAGGTGTTCCAGACCAGATTGGATGGGGCCCTGAACAGCCTGGCCAAGTACCAGACATGGAGGTTGGTGGCCCTGCCTGTGGCAGGGGGATTGGAACTCAGTGATCCTTAGGGTCCCTTCCAAGTTCCAACCCAATCCATTCTATGATTCTATTTTTCTATTTATTTCTAAATTGCAAAACCCAAACAACAGTGTGTTGTACAAAATTAAGAACATTAAGGCACATAATACTCAGTTTAGTTCAGATACTAACAGTGGCGTGCAGCACAGAGAATAGTCAATATACATCTGTACGTTGAAATATGCTTCTAAATAATGATGGAGAATCTACTGGAAGGATAAAGTTCCAAGTAATAAAAAACATTGTCTGCAAAAATATTTAAAAAAAATGACAGTTTGACACTGTGAGAAATGGTTGCTTATGTACTGCAACTCTGTGCATATCAAGAAAGAGTATCATGGACCCATCCATACAGCACATGCTAACTCAACAGTTTTTTGCTTGTGTGTGGGAATATGTAGGACATACGCATGAAGTGGGCAGGTGAATATCTGTGTGCACTGATCAGGCCTGTATGTATGTACACACAGAAAGACACACGCCTCTACAACTGAAGAGAAATCATTTCAATAAAATCCTTTGAAGTGAGGTGAGAGTAATACTAATATGCTGCTCGTCATAATCCTGCTGCTCTAGGGCTCCAGATATTTTATTCTCATGTTATTTTCACCCATAAGCTTCACATTTATTTTACCTCAGCTCTCCATTGTTTGCATATTTGCAAAGCAAATACAGAGCTACTCAATACAATGTAATGTTCATCATGAAGATGATTTATTACAGGAGGTTTTGATAGCTGAGAAACAGCAACATATTAAAGGGTTTGCATTGATTTTCCAATAAGAGGAACTAAGGGGGAGATGTCGTTTTCCTGGTTGTTGTTAGCATCCTATGGGAACCCTGGCATAATCAATAATATATCCTGTATATCATCTTTAGTAACTATTCTTGATTGAAAACGGAGAAGACTTTCATTAGGAGAAGTCACAGACAAATAAGCTGTTTCTGTAACCCACAATTGTTTAGTGCCTGACAATAATAGGAAAGTAAATTAATACTAAAAAATTGTGCTAGCTAAAAGGAATGGACAGCAAAATGAGCATGAAGTGGAAGAATTACAAAGGCTTCACAAAATTAGAAATTACCTGAGTTCAAAAAGCCATGTCAAGCGATCAACCTGAAGCAAAGCTCAAAGCATGCTAAAGTTAGTGATGTGCAGGTATATGGTTTGCATTAAGTGTTGCTGAACTGCATCTCTGGGCTGAAACCTGAAAGCATTCATGGATTAAGATGCTTTTTTATTTTTCTCTTGCATTGAAAGAAAGCAAAACGAAACAGTAGTAGGGGAAAACTGTGTAAAATAGGAATGCAGAAATCCTGACTTAATTCTAGTGGGGATTGTCTGGATTCATAACAGTGGGAGAGAAGCAGCAGCCTGTGCAGGCTTACACAGCAGGACGTGAACAAACAACATCCTGGAAAGGTGGGTGGTGCTGCGCCTTGCAGATAGGGGCACCATCAGAGATCCAAGGACATGGGTTTTGCTTCCTAAGGAGTGTCCCATACGGCACCACTCATGCCATAAAGCCCATGAGCAAGTCATACTGCCAGTGAAATAAACTCAGCTGCCTTTTACCAGCAGGAAGAATGGGAACTAGGTGGCACCACTGTGGAGTAAAATCAGGCAAAATGATGAAAACAAGTGGTACAATACTGATTCCAAAATAAACCTGCCTTATACACACCTTATGTTGAGTCAGAAAACCTAAGACTGCAATCAACACCATTCAAGCTCATAATCTCATCACTACAGCACATTTTTATTGAAATGGAAATCTCACTATTTACGTTCTCTTTTTAATATTCCCACTAGCAGAGGAAGGGAGCCTGATGAGCAGTTCACACTGACTGAGTGCTCTGTTTGAAGACAAGTCATGGTGGAGAAGCTCATGCCACATTCTGGATGGGCTTCTGTTGGCTTCTCTGGGACCCGGATGAGAGCAGTCATTTCAAATAATGTGAGGTGTGGAGATTTTGTCTGTGTCAGTAGTAAGTAGTATAGACTGTAATAAATTCAGGAGTGACTGAATACAAGACAGTGTGAGTTTGAAATCTTGATTACAAATAAATTGGTATATTTAGATTTCTTTCTCTCTCTGGCAGATTTTGTATATGCTTAAAAAAAAAAAAAGGGAAAATAGCTCTAAATATTCATTTGATATCTGATGTCCCTTTCTGAAGGTTGTACAGTACTAGGAAAGAGCTGTCTTAGACCATTCATGGAAAACAAGATTAGTATGTATTAGATATGTAGAAAAATCAAGATCGTGAATTACCTGCAAGATGTGATGAGAGCAGCCATGCTTATCCAGCTGCTGCAGAAACTGAGGCTTATCTAACAAATTACAGAACATATTAAATATCAAAGCTAACACACTTTGAGCCCAATTAGCAGTACAAAAATCGGTTGTTGCGCATACATCAAAAAAACCTTGTGCATGCTTCACTAGCCTTGGAAGCTGATGCTTAGGAGCTGGAAGGGAGCTCAGAGCACCAGTAAAGAAGTGTGAGCAGGACTTGTGCTGCTTTGTGGCTTGATTTAAAGCTGTCACTTTCCAGCTGGATGGAAACTGTTCTGCTCTCATCCTTCACGCTGTTTGGAAACAGAGACCCAGAGCCAAAATCTGATCTCATCCCCACTGCTGGAAGTATGCAGTAGCCCCACAGAAGCTACAGTCGTTACTCTAAAATCACACTCATGCATATATGTGTGAATCTGCCCTGCATTGTTGCACGTACTTCAGGATGAAAGATAGTGCTGTAAACATTGCAATCCCAGTTGCCACATGGATGTCCTCGCAATGCTTAATATAGGTGTACAAGTGTGGATTCTGTCCTGCCTTCACTTCCCAGCTGGCCTGCACTGGTTCTCTTTCCTACCTCCTGCTGTCCTTATCATTGGTGATGGAGCCTCTTCTTTACAACCAACCTTTCAAGCTGACCCCTCTGCAGTCCGTGGGAGTGACAGGTGGCTCTGAGCTTGGCACACATGAACACCTGCACCTGCCTAATGGTGTGCCATGAGGTCTGGCCCATGTGGTCTCAACATGCATCAGCTATGGGGTGTGAGCCCAGGATTCAACCCAGTGGGCAGTGTAACTGGGACCCTTCAAGCCAACCAGCATCCAAATAACTTGAACATCAAAAGGCTACATCAGGGAAAGATGGAAGGAAGAGGAGAAAGCCATGCTCACCCTGTGTAAAAGTGCTGAGCATTTAATGAGGTATTTATTGCAAATAATAATCAGCCAACTAGTTGAAAAGCATCCTCAAAAAGCACCTTTCATGCTGGTGAATGAAAGCAGCAGAAGGCTTTTTGTGCAAGATAAAGAGGAGGTCAACAGAATACAGGCAGCCTAATTCAAAGATGTCAGTGCGCGGTGGTCTTTGTCACACAGAACTGGCACCAGAACCTCCTGTGTGGGGCACTTGGTTGACAGGAGAGAAAGGTTTGCAGAAAACTCCAGAGAAAGAGAGAGGGGAAACGAATTGGAGAAGAACAGAGAAGAGCCAAAAGGGCGCATAGAAGGTGAAGGCAAGGGCTGTGTGAGGAGTAAATCCAATGTGGAGAGCACAGGGAGAAAGGCTGGAATACAGTATGAGCAGATGGTCTGGTGGATGAAGCACTGGATCCAGACCAGGTCTGGGTTTGAACTTCTGGCTGCAGCAAAGGTCAGGATTAGCAGTGTTGGGAAACAGGCAATAAGGTTACCCTTCAAAGAAGTTTTGCTTCAGTTTCTCAGTCATCTGCTATGTGGCTGTGAGAAATTAATATAATCGACTTCTATCTGTTTTTAGCCTTTATCTGTAACACAAAAGGAAACTGTCTCTAGGAAAGCATTCCCAATCAGTTGTCCATTTTGCCCTGTGAGGCTACGCGTCAAATCTCCAGAGCAGGCTGTCTCTCATGATACATCTGCCCAGCACCAAATACAATCTCTACATGCCATTGTGACACAAAGAAATGAGTTTTGACAACAGCAGCCTAACTTGCCTGTATTTGAACTGTTAGCAGTGTCAGACAGATCTCATTTACACCACTAAAAATGTGGAATAATTCTCCTAAATTTACAGCAGTGCCAGCGGATGGCTGGAACTGAGACTGACTTCCTGTAATCATACGAACTGTGTAAGCAAGAAACTCTCTTTTACTACAAGGTTTCTAAGAGGCATAAAATGAAAAGCTGGTGAATATTGAGCTGCTACATGGCTATGGCTATAGCCGCTTTCTGAAGCTTTTGTGTTACAAAAAAGATTTAAAAGGTCTTTTTCTTTAAATACTGACTCTTACCAAGTTTGTCAAAAGCCTTCTGCATGCTACAGCATATGAGCAATGCCATAAGGGAGACAGATAGGTTTTAGAGACAGTCATTTGGTTTTGGTGGAACCTGGACACGTGGATCAATTCACAATGCTGTCACTGCAGCAAATGCTCAGGGCCAACATTGCAGATCAGGAAACCATCGACGTGAGGAATAGAATTAATCAGTGACTTGGAATCATTGCAATTCAGATGTCCTTTTCCCACTTTCTCTTATGTTTCACCTGAAAGACACTGGAAGCTGTGTAACTGTTCCACTCTGTCCTCATCCCTGTATCACTAGGTCCCCAGTTTTTTCGTATTCTCTTTTAGAGATCTCTGGCAATAGGAGGCTGGTTGCTCGTATTTCATGTTCAGAAAGAAGAAGGCAGCATGATGCCAGTCCTTTATAGCACCAGGAGAAAACTCCAGTTAATAAAGATGTACTGCTTTACACAGGGAAGACTCAGTTTGCATTTGTACTCTGGAACAGGGAACACTCTGTATGCTCTGCTCTATATGGGAACACCAGTACAACAGGGACTTCTTGAAGCTCATCCTCTACTCTGCTTTACTTTCATTCCCTTCACAGCCTGTCCATGCAGCCAGGCAACATTTGCATGCACACACACACACACACACACACGCACACACGCACAAACACACACACTCCTGTCTGGGTTCAAGCACTGATTTTTGGCAGCTTCCTATAGGCCAAGAGGAGCGGGGCTCTCCAGTCAGAGATGGAGCCCTTCCTGACGTCCTGCTCGGTTATGGCACTTCCAAGAGACTCAGCCGTCTGAAGGATGATGAAGTGCTGGGGATGCTAAAGGAGCCAATAACTGTAGGACACTGGGGCTGATTTTGAAAAGTTTTATTTTTAAATCCCACTGAGGGCTTCTCCTCAAGAACTTGTGGAAATCTCTCAGTGAAGTCATGTTGAGATTAGGGCAAGTTTCTGCTGAGCAGCACGGCTGAAATCCTCAGCGCTTTGGTTTGCTGCTAAGTGGAAAACCCAAACTGCCTTCCACAGAGCCTGCAGCTCCAACACCAAACAAACAGGAGAAAGTGTCGGGGTCAGGTAGATGTGCAGCTGGAAGAGCTCTCTACCAGGAACCAGCAGTTCTCCAGGGGGCAGAGGCATGGGGCCGGCCAGCAGCGGCTGTCTCCGCTCTTTGTGAGGGGGCTGGGATTGCGTGTTAGGCTCTAGTTACTGTGGGACATGGCTGAGGCTTGACCTGCTTTTTTAGCCAAGCTCTGGTCTTATGAATTCAATAGAAAAACTTACGTGGACCTCAGTGGGACCTGGGTTTGGCCTAACATGCTGTATTTAACATTGTGAGCGAGGGAAATATTTTTCTTAAGATTACAGTTGAAAGATTCTTGGGTTTCAGCTGAAGCCTTATGGTGGCAGAGCATTGCACACAATTTTTTTCTTTCCATTTCTTAAGTGAATCCTACTTCTTCTGCGCTCAGCCTCTGACCAGAACCTCTATGCCCAAACCTCAGTAAACACAGCTGCTGGGGGACATCCTTGCGCATGCACCCCATGCCCCCGCCCCCATCGGCCACAGGCACCTGGTGGGGAGCTTGGACTGGGGAACAAAAGGAAACAGAGGCCGTAAATTCATGTCCGCTTTGCTGTGTGCTGAGGCGGGGGAATTACTGGAGCCAGAGCCAGAAGGAGTGAGCTGTGCTAGAGTCTATCATATTTGTGAAGTACATATGTGATAATACCACTGCAACCACAAAAGAATTTACAGCAGGAAGCGTTGCAGCTGTTGCTTATTAGCATTAGTACAAATTACACAAAGCAAATTGTTAGCAGACATGTTTCCATAATATTTAACTCATGGCAGTGAATAAAAGTGATTTTTTCTCAAGCAAAATTTTAGATTTCCAGGGGAATCGGTTTCCAATTGTCCATGAAGGGAGTGTGGATTGGAAGGCGGCGTGCGACTATCACAAGGACTGAGGCAACACGTGCAGAGATTTGCCCTCTTTCATTGGTGAGGGGGTGCAGATTCAGGCCCCCACTTGTTAGTGAGAGAAGCAAAACCCCCATGACTCCATCCAACCAGTTATGGTCAGCAGTGTGTGGGACCTGCTCTGCTGTTGTCACGCTAAGGCTCTGCACACAGAGATGTTGGAATAGGAGAGAGGTGCTTGTTGATCTGCCATTTCCCAAGAATGTTGCCCCCAAAGTGCTTATTATGAACTATATTCCTTGACACCCCAAGCCTGTTGGTATGAAAGCAGCATAAGCAAGCAGGGCAGACCCATAATACCAGCTCTGAAGGGAGGAATGGAGGGAAGTGGACACCAAATCTACATAAGAATGGACCGACACACTTTTCCTTAAAAAAAAGATGTGTGACTCTTGACAGACTGCTGACAAGCTGTAGAAAGTGAGCAATTGTTTTCAGGGCAGTAACAGCCCAGAGTTGATGCTTTGCATGCCCGTCTCAAGGGTGCCTGGCTGCATCAATCACAGTGGCCTGAGCTGCCGGCACTGCAAAGGGCACTGTGCTCCTCCAGCAAGACAGTGCACTCAGAGCAGTGGAGGCATTCCCATGGGCACTTCTGGAAACCGGTAAGGACTGGGAGGGGGACATTTGTTGGGGTGGGAGATGGGGCCATGACAGCAAGTCAGTGTGAGGACAATGGGAGAAGCTGCTCTGCAGCCACCGGTTCTGCTGCTCCTCCTTTGCCACTGGCACCTCAGCAATGGGAGAGCTCTCCCCGTATCCTCAGAATTTGCCTGCTTTTTGTTTTTCTTAAAGCAAAGGCTCACAAAGTACTGAAACTGCCCAATGCAAACCAAGTGCTTTCCAATGCAGCTGCATTTAAAAGCAGAGAACGGGCAGATGCATTGCACACAAAGGACAGGCATATCCACCCACCTGTTTGGAAGAGTTAAGAAATTAAGAAATGCAAGTGGTTGGATGCAGTCTGAAGTGAGAGCTGTGAACAGAATAGCAAGTGAAGCAATTTGTATCAGCAATATATGAACAGCAGCTAACCCAAGCAGGTGACTCTTCACTGCTTGCTCCTGGTCTGACACTCTCCGCAGCACAGAGGCTTAACTCCTCCCCCTGAGAAGACTTGGGAAAGAAAAACTAGTTATAATTACAATAATAGGATTGCCTCCTAAGTGCCTTTTGGTGAGGAAAAAAAAAACCAAAAACCCCACAAAACACGAGAAAGACAAACACAGCAAGGAGTTTCTTTTGTAAGCTTTACTTTCATGTAAAACCAAGTCACTAAATGCCTCCCCTGTAAAAGGCAGCACATTAAATATCATGGCTGGAACAGCCCTGCCATGCCTAAAAGTTCCATATCAAATGAGATAGCACCACTGACTTTATACATTAGATACATACATGAAAACTATTCCAGCACATTAAATGTATGAACATCATTGCCACCGTCACGGTGTTATCAGGCTTCTCAGCTGCAATCTCTGGAGGGTGGAGATGAAGGAAAGGCTGAGACATAGAGCTGAATGGGAATGACTCTTTTTCGGGGAATTCTGTAGCTCTGAATCTTTTTTTTTTCTTTTCCACTCTCCGAACAATAAGTGAGTTTACAGAATCTCCAGAATAATAACAATAAAATGCAAAAAATCTTTTTTTAAACAGAGCTGTTCAATTTCCAAAACATCAAAGTGACGTTTTGACATTACCAAAAGCTGCAGTTTCAGTTAAATAGAGTTTCACATTGGGAAGTGACATACTTTTAGCAAGAGTCCTGATTGTGACAGTGTGGTATTTTCCAGCATTGAAGCCAACTAATAAATTCTAACCAGTTCTGAGTACTGAAACCATAGTACATCAAGGTGGGGCTTTAAGAAGAGGAAATTAAATTATCATTTGGAAAAAAATAAAAAAGAGTAAAAGAGAGGTTAAGATCCAAGGTATGGGGAAAATAAGGAAAAGGGTTGTATGAGGGCTCTGAAGGTGATGCTATGAATTCAGCAAGATTTTTATCTATTTTGGGGGTTGTGGTGAAAGGCTTCAAGTTTTTTAAATGTAAGCATGGAAAACAAACTGTACAGTTCTCATGCTGTGAAGCAGCCTCTGCCTCAGCCAGATACCCCTATGAACAGACACACACACAGAGTAATGCAAGTGGGTGGCATGTTCTAAGCATGTGTAGGGTTCAGTGCATTGTATCGCTGAGTAGCATGTGACTTTTCATTTAACACTCTTCTTCGTCTATTCATTTAAGAAATATTTTAACGTGGAGATAAGATCTGCAGAACACCATCAATCACGTCAAGATTCAACTCTGCAAACATATGCAGACTACTTTGTTGATCTGGGGATAGTTCCCAGGAGTTCAATGGAAGTCTTATGGGATGTCCTTAATCATACCACTGATGGTCTAATAGTGATAGGACAAGGGGGAATGGCTTTGAACTAAAAGAGGGGAGATTTAGCTTAGGTGTTAGGAGGAAATCCTTTACTCAGAGAGCAGTGAGGCACTGGCATAGGCTGCCTTGGAGAAGCTGTGGGTGCCCCATCCCTGACGGTGCTCGAGGCCAGGTTAGATCAAGGATTTTCAGGATTAGGTCTTGTAGTGGTACCTTTTCATATGAGTTATATTCTAGCAACATGCAGCCCATTGAATTTCATTCCATGAGGTATTTTTTCAGTAATATTCTGCTCTATAGAAGCTGCCATGGATAGTGTGATATCTTGCTTATTATCAGGCCTCCATTGCCCAGTTCTCTTGAGGTAAGCTTGAAAACAGCTTTCATGACCAACAAACATTTGCTACCACTTCTTGTCATGCACCAAGTGTTTAAACTGTATGGATGTGGCCCTTCATAATCCCCCATTTGTGAAGGATGAAGGTGAGGAGATACATACTCCACAAATCACTTCTTTACCCTTTGACCTGCCCTTCTCCCGGCCTGGCCACATAGAATATCAATGAGCACCTCTTGTATTTGTGTAAGAGGCCAGAGAGCATTACTTTGAGTTCACGTGAAAACGTGCACATATGCTTAAAGCAAGTGTGCGTTGTCCTCTGCAGCAGAGCAAGCAGGCAGTGGCCCTACAGCACGTACCACAGCCTGACCATCACCGCAGTGCACAGCAGTGTGCCCTCCTAATGGGGAACGCTCCCAGCTGGCAAAAAAGAGCAAACCCAGAAATTCTGCTTCCTTTTTCTTTAAAGAGCACTGCAAACCATAGGTCAGGCAGAAAGGCGGGGAGACGATGGCTGAGCATGCCAGACACCGTGGGAGCCATCCACCCCCTCTTCAGCTTAACGGGAAACATCCTGTCAGAAACGCTTTCTGCATTGGGACTTTTCTTGAAATTATTAACTGTAAACGGTGACGGCTTGTCCTGCTGGGAGCCTGCGATTCCTCCTGGGTATTTAGAGATGCGCTGGCTAGGAGAGTCGGCTGGTCAGAGCTCATCAGATGGAAAGTACCATGTCATCACAGCTCCAGCCTCAAGCCTATTAGGGCTGCTCCCTCTAGTGGGAAAAAGTACTTCAGCTGTAGTAAGAAGCTTTTCCCTCTTTTAATTTCTTTACATTTTTTTTCTTCTTTCCTTCTTTCTTTTTTTTTTCTCTTTTAATTTTCATTCTACTTTTTTCTTTCTCTTCCTTTTTTTTCCTTTTTTTCTTTTTTTCCTTTTTTTTTTCTTTTTTCAAACTGAAGAATTCAAGTTTTCTGGATGATAGTGCAAGACACAGGGTGGTTCCCATTCAATGCCGGCTGACCAGAGGGCGTGCATTCCACAAACGCTCTGAGCACAGCAGGCCAGCCGGCACCGCATCCCACCCCATCCCTGCCCAGAGGACACCCAATGGTCTTTCTGCCAGCAGTCGCTGTGTTTGCTTCTGATTTCCCCCTTCTGATTACAAAAATAGGACTCACTATAATCATAATAATACTAATGGTACAAAATAATTGCTGTAATTATACACTTTTTGGCAAATTATTAACACAAAGCAGCCCAAAAGTCCCATTTGGACTAAAAAAATTGTGAAGATGCATTAATGTTAAAAAAGACAAAGTCTTTGTTAAAAAAGAGGGAAAAACAATCTGCAAAAGAATGCATTTCTGTAAGGCAGCATGTTACCTACAGTTTTCTGTCTAGATTTAGGTCAGGTTCTGCTGTTGTTCAGGAAACTGTTAGAACTTGGCTTGCTTGAGCTTATCAATGTGGTAGCACAGTTTCAGCGCAGGACCCAGTTTCAGCCCCAGGTATTTCATGATCATGTCACTTTTCAGCAGCAACAAAGCATTGCCATCAATCTCCTGGTTTCAAAAGAGAAAGAGAATCAAAATATGTTAAGCCCCTGCTTCCAGAGCCACAAAAGCAAGAATGCCACGCTGTGTCCTGATGCATTACCCAAGGTGAATCAGAAACAGCACATCCTGGACGGAAATGTCATGAATTTTGAAATTTCATTAAAAAATTGAAAGCTGAAGTAGGATAAAAGGAAAACTTTAAAGGAGGCTTTAATCAAATATTACCTCTTATTCTTCAAGGAACCGTAAGGTTTGTCAGTGTTTTCAATTCTGTGGCAGTAAAATCATGAGGGTTCTTATAAATATCAGACTTGCTCTAAGCCCAGAGAAAACCGATTTCTGAGAAAACCAGTTGATCTTGAGAGAAAGGAGTGAGAGACAGAGGGACAGAGGGATGTGGCCTCATGAACTGCTAACAGCACACCTCTGAATCTCAGGTCTGGCTTTGTTCTGGCTATCTGCATATTTAATGTATCCCCAGTACGCTTACTTATACCCAGTGATACATGTAATTAATTTCTTAAATTGAAGGCAGTAGTACCATAATTCATTTGACATATTAATAAAATCTATTCAAAATTAATTTAACTCTCATATAACTGGTGGATATTGCCACCAAGTTCATCTGTTTATCCCAGAGCTGTTGGCTTGAAAACCTATTGTAACTAAAAGCGCTGTACTGAGCACCAGATAGCACTGATGTGCAGTGAGATGGGCACTGATTCTCTACCAGTTCTCGTATGACTGTAAGGCACAGAAGCTTCCAAATAAAATATCCTTCTTTGGTTCCTGAATTTGCCTCGTTTTTTTTTTTTTTTTTCCCCAAACTGTATTAGCAGATCTGCCTAAAAATACTACCTCTTCTCCTGGTCTTCACCTTACTTGCTTACTTGGGGAGCTAAAACATAAATAAAGCATGTGAGTGCATAAATACAGACAGCCACACAGGAGCTCTAATGATGTATATATCGTATTCAATGGTTTTCATGGCACACCTTTCCTCTGTGATCCATTACCTACTAATTAAGCAATACTATGGATCCTAATTTGCCCTGATCATTATTATTCCATTCAGCAGGTGATTTAACTGATGAGCAGTTAAGGTCACTTTCTGATTAACTCAATCAATTGAGGCTCTTCATTCTGCAACCCCCACTCCATCCATTACAAAAACTCTCTTTGCTCTCCCCCTCTCCTTCCCATTATTTTAAAGAAGCTAAGAAATGGAACATTAAGTATCGTATTTAATTAATATTTGCTTAAGAAAGAAAACCATGCTCCTGGAGCTGTGATGCCATTGGGTAAAAACCCTGTCAAGGTATTTGGTGTGAATGCAGCTGTTTCTAAATGTTGAATTCAACAATTTATTATTTCTATGAAGGAAATACTCTGATGGAGTAGAGGTCAAAATTAAACTCCATGACTAGAGTTTGCCAGAGGGAGAATTCGTACCCCATCAAATATCCTGTATTAACCAAATCCCTGTACAGACTGTTGACTTGACTTCTCTCCAGTATTACCGTGTCAGCTGTTAAAAAAATAAATAAATCTAAAAATGTGGGATTTACAGCATGATTCCCAAGTTTGCAGTAGAAGATCTTGAACCAGATCTGGAGCTGTTAAATTCAGTGCAATTAGCTTGTTTCACACACATTAATTGAGATATGGCCCACTGCAAGTGAGAGGACTGCTGTTTTACTGCAAGAGATGGGAACAACAAATGTATGAGTTGCAAGATAATGATACAGCAAGTATGAACATACAGCTTGCAACTGCAAGAGTGGGTATTGCTGTGCTTGTGCCAATTTTGTGCATGTGTTCTGAGAAGACCCTAACCAAGTTCTGTGCCTTCAGCACAAGAATTGTACTTGGTGGTTGATCCACGCTTCTGCTCCTGGAAAGGAGAGCAATGCCAGAGCTATCAAAATGCTGTGACGTGTGTTGAAGCTGTGGCCAGTGTGGGCCACATCTTCCTACAACTGGGAGAATAGCTCTGGGTGCTGCAGTCAGCACTCACATGGACAAGTATAGCAATGGGAAAGAGTGCTGCCCATGTGCAGGATACCTCCCCATCCTTGCCCTCCTCATGGCCCCACCACCTTCTTCCTCCCAGTGTCATAGCTCAGATGAGCTGACTGCCAAAGCAACAATTTCAGGTGATAGCTGGGCCTTGTCAATGGCAGTAAGTGCTTCTAAGTAAATTATGCACCTGCTTCATAGAAAGATTGAATATACAGGAGGATATGGCTAAGGTTAATGGACTAATCACTTGTCATTCACCCCTGAGGTCTCTGTGCTAATCCAGATGAGATTTGAAGGCTGAAAAATTGCAGGGACATATATAACTCCGAGGCGTAATTGAATTGAGTTGTGTGGTAATCTTACCAGGTTCTCAAATGTACTGCATATTTTACAAGGAAACCAATAATGAGTAGAGCCCATAGGTGCTGGGTGCTTCACAAAGGCTAACAGAAACAGTCTTCAGTGGCAGTTTAGCTCGGTTTCTTTGTTCACAGAGCAGAGATAGTATTGTGGCATGGCATGCTTCAGAACAGCAGGCCCAGTAACCCGAGATTAAATATTCATCCTGGGAGTGTACCTGTGTGCCTCACAGACCAGGGCAATTTTATCTACTGGTGCACAGCTCCTTCTGCTAGTCTCAAAAATTCATGCCAAAGCAAGTTTCTTTAAGTCTGCATGTAGTTCATTTATCTTCCTGGTGCCTATCTGGCCAACGTTGGCCATCTGACTTCTCTGCAGAAGGCAGGGAAAGTAGGCTTGCACCTGGCCTGCAATCACAGGTTTGGTCCTAGCAAGGCTGTGCCTGCTCTGTTCTCACCCCACCACCCTGTCTGCAGATGTCAAATGGCCTCAGACCCTGACTGTGGTGAGCATCTATTGAGGCTCATGCTCTGAGTTGGTCAAGAAGGGGAAGATGAGGCTGAAGATGCAGTTAGATTCAGTGCTACCAAATCCAGCAAAAAAAAAAAGAAATTGCTGATATGTATTTACACAGTCTACTTTACTAATTATGATTTCTACCAATAGAGATGGCCTAATGAAGGCAATGATCATATTCTTTAGTGTGTCAGCAGGTCTGTTAAATTTGGTTATGTAGTTATATAATACTAAAAATCCACAAATTTGGCCGTTTCAGGCTTCTCTGCTAGATGTCCACAGATATATAAAAATATGCTCTTTGGAGAGGAATCACAGGTATCCTGGGGAAAAAAATAAAGTCATTGAAGCAAGGGTTTTTGTGCCAATCTGACAGTGAAAAATGAACACCGGATCCCATGTGATTTCTCTTAGGTTTAGCATAACAATTTATGCTGACATAGTGAGAACAAATAGTGAGTGTTTCCTAAAGATGTTGGGCTCATTGAAGAATAAGTGAGTGTTTCTTCAGCCATTTGATGTGAACCCCTTCCAGGGCGCCGTGTTCAAACCATGTGGGCACAGGCACTGCCTATAGCAGCCATAGACAGGGTGCACATGGCGTGCTGGCTATCTCTCTTGCAGGTGGCTTAAATCCCCCAGAAGCACTAAGAGCAGCCTTTACATACGTGTTTTCTGAAGAGCTCCACATGGGGACCTAAAGCGTGAGGGTCTGCATCCTTCACGAACCAAATCACGTCATCCACAGTCCAGGTCAAAGGATTCTTGTTTGATGGCCGAGCCACATCTTGTCGTTCTGGTGAAGGACTTGAGGCTATTGGTACAAAAAAGCCCACAACAGCACATTCAACAGCATGCAGTGATTTCCTTGTTCTGTGGACATGCAGGAGTGCAGCAGCCCCATGTGCTGGACACTGGATCTGTGTGCATCAGCCTGAGCTGGTGGGGCAAGATAGAAGGGACTTGGCAGTTTTGGATCCAGCCTCTTAACAGGAGATATGATCCCAGCTGGTGAATTGTGTTAAAAAACATGAAACCCTCAGGTTCCTGCTGGGGAAGGAACAATGTACCAGCTGCCAGCCTCTTAAACCAAGCTTCCCCTGCTGTCTGATCCAAAAGCAGTGAGGATCTCAGCTCCAGAAGACACCACCCTCCAACCTGGAGGCATGAAACAAAGGAGCTTGCCATTGAGCACAAAGGTTAGGAGATAAAATTAGGATTTAGCAAATATTTTTTTCTTTGCATCCAGACATTCAGACTTCTCTTGGAGCTTAGTGGTGGTTTCCTAGTGAATGTTCTGCTAATCTTAGGCCCACATGAAGCTGAAGGTTCCCGGTGAATGCCTATTTGGAGACCTACTGAAACACATAGAGATGAGCACTGCACATGTGACTTTTTAATGGTGTAAGCCCTGGATGATTTAAGGTCACTCTGACTTGCTGTAGCTCTAAATCAAGTGAATAAAGGCACATCGGAATGAAAGTGCATTTATGTTCTTATTCTTAGTCTCCACAGAATTATAAATCTTAACCTTAGATGTATATAATTTGCACACATACATATACTCTTATGTTGTTTCACTGTCCCAAGAACTGCATCCCGCTAGATTACAGGAAAGCTGTTTACCATTTTTTTTAATCTACACAAAGGAAACTTTGTATTAGCAGGCAGCAGCATGGAAATGGATGAGAAGTTACTTGCCCAGACCTGCTCATCTGTTTCTGTTAAGGCTCAGTTTCCAATGTGAAGTGCAAGTGGTAAGCAAGCAGGCACTGCAGGAGGCAGAAAGGGAAGCAGAAGAGTGCAAACAGAGGGAGAACATAGATAGTTAAATGGTAGCGTGGAGAGACCCCAGGTAGTGAAGAGGGGAAGCAGAATGGCTTCAAGCTGCTGAGGAGAGAAGGGCCGAGCCCTCCAGAGACATTCTGAGTTCATAACAATGGATAAAATGTATGAGAATACCATGCATGGCTCAAAACATCATCATAATGCATATGAGCAAATGCAGAGGGCTGGGTTGGTGGCTTATGTAAATCTTTGTTCGGATGACTTCAATAGGGCCGTGCTGATTTATGTGAGTGGGGATCTGCCCATATATGCACAATAATGGCTTTATGGGCATATTGGTCCTTTTTTCTTGCTGGAGCCTCATCCCACGGTATAATGTAATGAGGTATATTTTGCAGTTATGAAGGATGAACTGTAGTAAGCAGTAGTGCTATGAATGTGTGAATCTGTTCGATGGGCTTCGTAATGGGATGTGATGTAAATATCATGATAATTACACTCTCATTTGCTAAGTCACTGTTCTGGATATAAAGGACAAGGAATAGCCGCAGGTCTTCTTAATTAGACAGCGAGGATTTGTGTTCTTATAGACTCACATGACCCTGGGCTCCGCTCACCGAATAAATGCAATACACAGTGGTGCAGACACCATCTGGACTCTTTGGCATGAAGCGATGAAGACGAAGAGTGCAAAACGTATGGGGCAATCTCAACCAGCCCCTGGATCATCAGTAACATTGAGCAAGTTTGTCAGGGACAAGTGGGAGAACCATGACTTATCTGGGAGCTGGAGAAGCCAGTACCTGGAGGAGGCTGCTGCTGTCTGACGTGCCAGCAGCACAAGCTGAATGTGGGGAGATGCTGCCACTGGCACCATAAACACCATCCAAGGGTGAGGGGAAAAACAGGCTTTTGTGAAACAGAGGGAAAATAGAGAGGGGAGAGAAAGGCTAGTCAGTGCCTGAAAGGCTGCAGAAGTTTCTACGCCACAGCCATAGTGTGGTCAGGGAAAACGTGTCACTACTGAGGATCACATTTTTCCCCTTAAATATGCATGACTGCAAGGAAACCTCGGGGGTGGGAATTAGCCTGGGGTTCACACCAGGTGAAAGGAGAGCAGCCCTGCACCCCAGTGACTGCTGCCTGAAATGCACTACTTCCAGAAATGCCCTTCTTCCAGAAATGCATTGCTTCCAGAAATGCCAGGAAAGGGCAACGGGGAGCAGCAATTCTCTGGGAGCAGCTGGGAACCTCAGCAGGCATTAGAAATATTGGTAATATACAGAAGCGGAGTGAGAAGAAAAGGTTGAAATGACAGGGTGAACTCTACTCAGTGCTCCACAGTCTAGCAATCAATAGCATAAATCTGATTTTTTAGAGAAAAATATATATGACCTTTTTAAAGACTCTACATAGCCAGAACTCTTCCAGCATCCAGCAAGTGAAGGTAATCCTTTCAAATTCCTATCTGAAGTATAATACAACAGTGTAGAAACAAAAACGACACATAGATATTAACCCTATTTTAAATCCATATAGATGCCTAGGTTCAAGTCTTCTATTCTCTGCTGCTTTTTCATGAATGGTGTGATTTTCCTTGCATGTAAGCAGCTAACTTTAAATGCTGTCATAAAACTGGGATAGCATCAGTTTGCAGACAAGCATCTCAAAAGCAGTTCATAGCTAGTGAGGTTGGAAACAAACTTTTTCCATATCTTTTAAAATGTATTTTATTTTCTAATTTTTTCTGACTTTCTAACTTTGTAATTCACACATGTAAGTGGTGCAATTTCTTTATTTCTGAAAAAAATAAATCATTTCATGCCTACACAAAGGCAAGAGTTCTCTGTTTCAATAGGATCACTTTGCTAAAAGATTATATTAAGCACAAAATTGTTTGATGGCAGCAGGGCAAGTACTATACATTTTTTCTTATCTGAAGGTATTCACATTTAACCTAAGAATTAGATAAATGAGGAAGTCTCATGTCTCCTGGGTATCCTATGCCATCCTGTCATCAGAATTAATCAAGATGATAATGAATACTCAGATTACAAAGAGATGGGAGTGCTTGGGACCAATAATTATTTTAGAGATCGTAATCTAGGTCAAATCCAATTTCCTGTTTTTGACAGGTGGCAAAAAAAAAAAAAACAACTGTCAAATTAATGGAATGAGATATGGAAATTCAGGTAATCAAAGCGAAGCACTCCCCCTCCTGCCTGTGCTGATACTGGAGAGGATGGGGAAGAGGCTCCCTGCAGGGGAACGTTCTTAGGCTATCCCAGCTGAAACCATTGTGAGGATGGCTGGAAGTACGGGGTCAGTACCCAACACCCAGCAAAGCCAGTGGCAAGACAAGCTTGGTGCAATGGAGCCAGTGGCTGACCTCCTGCCCTACAGGCTTTTTTCTGAGCCCACTTCAGGCTCCAGACATTCCTGAGGAGGAGGATGAAGGGAGGGAAAGACAACAGCTGGGTGGCTGCAGAGCCACTATGTGGAAATACAATGCTAGAGTGGAGTTAAACGTAAGAAAGAAGGGAAGATAAATAACAGACTCCCTAAATATGTTCTTGGCAAACAAACAGAGCCCCGAGGGAGTGAGGCCATTGATAGATAGGAGTGGAAAGGGAGTGACAGATGAACTTTAATATTGCTGCAGGCCTAAATGATTTCTTTGCCTCAGGGGAAAGGGGTGGGAATGAAATTTTAAAAGGCTCTCTCTGATCGTACTGGAGCAGATAATAAGGAGCAGCAGATCTACTGAAAGTAAGCTGAAGTAGCAGGCCCTCAACAGCATGGAGAGATAGGAAACACTTCTTAAAAAATCCCTCCCACTGTATGCAAGCACGGAAGGAGGGCTGTGCAGGAGAGCCTTCCTGAGACAGCAGGCTTCACCGAGGTGGAGAAGATGGCAGCACCCACTGTGTGGCATGGGGACGTGATGCCATGATCACCCTGTTAATTGAGACACAACCATAAACTGGTGCCAAATGCTTACTGGAGCTTTTCTTACCTGTCTTTTGCAGGAGAAAAGGAAATGCTTAGTGCAGGTTTCAAACCTTCTAGGTTGTAAAAGTGCCCTCAAAACCCAGCAAGCTGTGTGTGTGGAAGCAGTGGGAACAAATCTTCCCTTCTCTTCCCTTCCCTTGCCATTGCCTGGGGGAGGTGCTGGACTCAGCCCCTCTGCAAGGTGCTTGCAACATCTGTCTGCAAAAAACAGCCTTCAACCCTGTGCCCAAAGTGCTGTCAGGAAATAAATGTATCAAGCTAGTGGGACTGTCTCTTTAACAAAGACCCTCAGGGGGTAACAATTAACTGCTAATATTGGATAATAAAATCTGCATAAAGCCCCCAGGCTACAGGCAAGGCTGAGGCTGTTACGTTGTGGCTGAACGCACAATTCTTCACACTTGGGATAAAGGGTTTGTTTGTTACATAAGCAGGCTTGGAAAGGTTTATGGCTTATGATGTCCTTGACTATTCCTTCCCAGATTTAAGAGCTTCAGTTTGGCAGATGATGACAGCAAAGTGCGTGTTTATCTCTTAGTGGCCCCAACTGGCTTTCTGAAATTAGATTTTTTGTTTGTTTGTCTGTTTGTTCAAAATTTTTTAGCATAGTCATGGAGAATTAGGCATCGTGCTTCCAATCGCATTAATGAGAGCACTGGGTTTTAATCTCATCCATTCCCCTTGAAAAGCTTGTTCTGCTGTATGCTGTGTTTTACAGTTATGATTTTTTTCCACGATGTTTGCCCACTCTGACAAATAAGGCATGCTATTTTTCTGATATATCAATAAATAAAATGGATTGGTTTTAAAAAATTGAGGTTTTAGAGAGAAATTCTTCCTCTTTTTAATGAGCCCTGTCCATCCCTGTCTTTAAGGAAGCAAACCGGGGAGGATTAGAACGGATGCATGTATCCACCAATTACTCATCTTTGCCCGCTTATGATTCAGCAGCGTATGAATTGTCCCTAGAAAGAGGAAAAGCATACACAGAAGCATCATATTGAAGGTGTGGATTCCTAAGACCTTGGAGAGAGATTTTGCCAAGACGGTAATCAAACTCCAGGGTAGCTGCACTGAAGCAATCATGGGAAGATATACATATTTAAAAGGATGTGATTACTATTAAAGTATAAAGAGAAAAATACATGAAAAATAGGATAGCTGTGAAAAAAATAGTCTCTCTACCTTTAAGGAGAAGCAAGCAGTGCTTTGTAGAAATCCGCAATGGGAATTCCAGCAGTACAGAGCTGTGCTACGGAGCTGACACTATGGCAAACGGATAAGAAAATGAAAGCAGACTGCATGGAAGCAGCACTATTTCTTTAATGATAGAAGGATTGCCATAATAAATCTGTGAACATCCTGACTTCATGGTTGTCACTGTGTTGTACATTTCAGTCACTGAAAACATCACAGCCATAGGCAAGAGCCAACTGCTTTCCTCTGCTTCAGAGAAACAAGCTCTAGGGGCAGCAAAGACATTCAGGGGAGAAGGGATGGTGGAGGCACAAATGTGCACAAATCACTGGAGCTGATATACAGAGGTTCACAGAGCACCTAGAACACAGGCAAATGCTAATCCTCCTGTTGGAGGCCTTGATGGCAAACCCATCTCTGTATGGATGTAGTTGCACCTGTATGTGCAGATCCTCATGTACAATGATGATACCAGGACTAATACATTGTTAATAATTATAGATCAGTGCTATCAACAGATTAACAACTTTTGTTTTTTGTGATGCTCACCTCTTAGCCATCAGCTTTAGGAGCCCTTGCCATTGAACTGGCCAAGACTGGGAAACAGTGACATTCACAGACAGAGAAAGTAATACAGCTGAGCAAGATTAAGGAGCTCTGATTTTAAGCTTCAGACTTTTGAACATAGATTCAAATCCTTTATACAAAGGCTTTTCTCCACATAATGCACTTTTTAAGTACAGGAACTTTACCATTATTGTTGATGCTGAAAATGTGCAGTGTATTCAATAAGCCACTGGGTAATTTAAGGGAGAAAAACCTATGACAGGTTACTCAATATGAATCCAGCACTTCTGGTTCAAAGTCCTTCAGCCACGGATCTCTGAAGGTGGAGAGGGTGCTGGGGAAGCACTGCTGTGCCTGCACTCAACTCTGCCCTGGGGCATGCCTCATGCTGGAGACAAGATGCACAGCTAGGCAGAACTTCGGTCTCAGCTGCTCTGACCTTTTCCCGTACACTACGAAGAGATAACCAGAATGATAAAAATTTTCAAACCAAGCAAGTCACAACATTGTTAAATCTTGTCTCACTGCAGAATCCCTTGCAGTTTCCAGAGGAAATGCAAGGGCAGAAAGACAATGTAAAGAGCTAATGCTGGACAAAAGGGTTAGGGAGAATCAGCAAGGCTACAGCAAATATATCAAGAGGAAAAAATGTAACCGGAGTGACAGTAGATTCCATTAATAAATGAGGAAGGGGAAGAAATTAATGACTTGAAAATAGCTGAGATATTCAACTCCTTTGTTAGATCTACCTTCAAGATGAAAAATGAATAAATGAAATTTGAATAATTAGTAAGGGGTGATGACACTATTCACATGGCTACTGATAAAGACCTGTTAATGGAGAAATTGAAAAATGCAAGTAACGACAAAGTTAGCAGAAGTTCAGGGAATCACCTAACCCATTTGATGAAGCCAGATCTTTTCTGGGGGTGAAAGAAGTCATGGCTAACAGGGAATATAGCACAAAGCTGGAGAAAACCAAATACAGTCCAGAATTAGAATTAGAAACCATGTTTGCCACTGCCTCAGCTAGTTCTCTACTGTGAGCATCTGCTCCATCCCCTGCCCTACTCTGCCTTACACCAGGCTGCCCCTGTAGTCCCACTTGCTCCCCTCACCTCACCTGCCAGGAAAGCTTTCCTGGAGGGAAACCATCTTTTGCCACGAGTCCCATTTTAAGAGGGCTCGGCACCAGCAGAGTGCCCTTAGTAGGCAGAGCGATCGACCCAAAGAATCTAAATCCTAGGAGGATAGCTGGAAAAAAATACAAAGGGAGGGGAGAGGAAGGGTTATCGAAAGCAGTGGTTCCTCTGTCAGCTCTTGAATCTGCAGATAAACTTCTAGTGACTTTTCTTCCCTAAAGGATAAAAAAGCCTTGAGCAGTGAGCCACGTGATTCCTAAGAATATGTTTTTCTGGGCATTCTTTTTAAAATAAAATTTACTGTAGCTTATATTTAAAGGGGTAAGGTTGGCTACACATCTAGGAAGCAAAATCTTTTGCTAAACTGTTTGATAGGCACTAATATTTGAATTTGTTCTGTATGGTACTTTGTACACAGCTGGTGTCATGCAATTAACCTGTCTGTAAGCAGTATCAATCTTGGGAGGAATGACTTATATATTAATATTTATATCTGCAAATTGATAATGGCAGTTGTGATTGCCACTCGATTATACATAATACATACGTTTACATAATTAATAACAGCATTAGAAAACATTCCCCATTTTACTTAATGATGAACAGATTGATTTTGTGTTTACATAGGTTATTATTTCTCCTTCAAAGTGAAAGCATACGTGGTCTGAGTGCATGTCAATGCAAATGCACCTTACTAACTTTCCTGGGAATTTGGGAACGAGTTAAGACTCCAGCGTGGCACCAGCATAGCAAAACACACTGCTAATAGGAATATATTATATTACCACTTGTGTTTCCTTCAGGATAGGTCCCATTCCTTGTTGGGCTGGAGGCGTGGTGCCGCAGGCTGGCAGAGGAGGACCTCCCTGAGGACATCGGGGCAGGACGATGGCCACAGGAGGAAGAGGAGCCTCCAGCAGGATGTCCATCTGCAGGACTCTGCCGCATGGCATACATGGAGCCCACACAACTGAAGGCAGAGTCAGTGGGATCCGTGCTGTACCTCTTCATATTCGCTGGATCCAGGTAATCCTCAGGGATGGCTGTTTCTGCTCAACAAAAAAAGAAAGAATCAGTAAACATGGAACCAACATTCAGCTTCACTTCAAACCTCCTGTACAGACAGCTGGATGGCAGGGACAGGCTGGACCTAGGAGGTATCCTTTCTGAGAATTAATAAATGATGAAGAGGAGCACAATCTCTCAGAAGTCAGTAGAATCATGACAGGAAATCTTTGCCTTGATGCAACCCATCTGTGTTAGTACAGGGCAATACTCTCCCACCACTTCCCACTCCCACTGGGTGGGAAGGCAGAGGCAGGTCTCACTTGTCTCTTGGTGCTCCTTGAACACCACCAAGGCCAGAGGTTTAATGGGCAGTGTGAGAATGAGGAGTGTCAGGAATCCAACCCCTACACATACGTGCTGTCTCTGCCTTGGAGGTTCCCACTCCAGCTGGGTGAAACAAAATGTCAGCAACAGGCAGGCAGGGAATCTGCAGATTAGGAAAGCGCTTCCCTTTTCCCCATGATGTTGCTCTGAGCTGCTGAAATTGCCACTGTCCCTATTGTGTGTACAGTCCCCCAGCTACATTCAAGCAGGGTGAAATCACCTGTATGGTGTCACACATCTCCTGACACTCAGTAACAGGAAAAATTTATTAATAAATAGTAATTTGTGCTAAGAGACCCAAACTCCACTGCTAATACATGTTGAGGTTGTATGTAATAGTCTTTTCCTTTTAATTTACATTCTTAATATTTTCTTTTGAAAAATGTCTTTGCAGCTGCATACAATCGTTGATATTAAACAAAGGTGATGTAGCTTGACAACTCAATACTCAAAAGCTGTACCACACCAGCATTCTGGCTCACATGTCAAGTCACAGCACAGATTCCTGCTATGTGATTATCTCACTTTACATTTCCTTGCTGCTGCCTCTTAAAAGTTTGCCCTGTTCTGGGCCAAGGCTGGAATCACTGTAAGGCAACTATTGGAAGGACAGCCATGAATGTGAAGTTTCTTCACTTTTGGGCCCTTGCCTTTGTAACTGCAAGTAACATTACTCTATGTTTTTCCCTTAGACAATTTGGATTCTTGCAGAGTGCATTCAGGTAGCCTGATGCTTTCTGCCAGGAGATTCTGAACTTGATTGCTACACGAATACAAATATAGTGTAATTCAGATGAATTCAACAGAATTCAGGTAACATAACACTAACATAAGGGAGATGGGAAGCTGGCACTCTGAACCTTTCTCCCTAGCCTTCAACAGATGTCAAAATTGTATAGCAATTGAGATAACTACCTTGCTTTTCAGACTCCTCCCAGTAAACCAAAGAAAATCCAATCAAGCATTCTCATTCAAAGGAATTTAATTACTGTGTAGAACACTTGCAATAAAAGCCTCTTATGCATAAAGAAGACAGCTCTTTCTGCAGCATCCTGCCCGCACCACATGGAATAATTATGCCTCTTGTGAATCATTACCTCTTTATTTCAGGAAAAGAATGCTTTTTTAATATGATTACAATATGAAGAAGATACAGACTGTCTAAACAACAAACAGCACGTTAGAACAGCCCTGCTAAATAAACAGCATACAGCTTTTATTACTATGGATATAAATGACTCCTAAATTTGTGAGTGGACACCAGGGATTTTTTGACTGATGTCAGACTCTCAGTAATCTATGTAAAATAAGACCTGCATGGATGAAAATGTCCAGTGGAAAGTAATGAATGAGTTGTGTATGAGACTATGAAGAAAAACCAGATGCTGCTATTTCTGATACCAACTCTGGATAAGACTCTTCTTGATCTGTTTGGACTAGATGATAGCAGCTGTCTTTTTCAATCTTAATGATTCTATTATTCTATGAATTTGTCCCACCTATCTCTGCTTTTGGCTCCATGATAGGAGTAATGGTGCCTATGCCCTGGGCAACCTGATTGAGCTGTGCATGTCCCTGTTCATTGCAGGAGTTGTATTAGATTACTTTTAAAGGTCCCTTCTATAAGGATTCTGTGATTCCATTGCCATAGATTGGCGGGAGCCACAGTTTGTTACTGTTTGCAACATGCCCAAGACGAAGATGCACTGGCAATTTGAAAAGTGACTCATGTAATTAGACAAGGTGGAGCAGAGATCATCCCACACAGATAGGTTTCTAAGCAAGCCTTTTCTGAGCTCCCAGTTTTCAGATTGGCATCAGCGGTCAGTAGGATAGAAAAGCAACTCACTGGGGTTACCAGTTCCTGATCACGAGTAGCTCATGAGGAAAAACAGATCACAGACTGGGAAAAAGGAGACTTGGCGTTCAAGTTGGAGTGGCTATGGGTTTTAAGTCATGGTTTTTTAAAAGGTGCTGGTCAGCCTCTGTGCTGCCTGCTGAGTGTGGGCTGCTTTGTAAAATTGCACTAGCCAATGAAACTTGAGGAATCGCATCTTCTAGCTGGGACAATTTTGATATAACTAGAGCAAACAAGACTCAAAAATTACTAAAAACATAACATGTTGGCCACTATTAAGAAGCTAGCAATCTTGGATCAAGCATTAAAAAGCCCCAACCAAAAGGAAATGGGGAGTCTTCCAGAAAAGAGTAGCAGGATGCTGGAGGATCAGTAGGCATGCTCTGTTGGGGAGAAGGAATAGCAATATAAAAATGTTGGCCTAAACAGGCTGCTTGTCTTGCTGGCCATGTGTGTGTCAAAGCCCTTGGTGAGCCCCTCACCTGCCCTAGACTTCACAGGCTTACAGTGGCACTGGAGAGTGACACAATGAGAGGGACAGGCTTCACCATCCAGAAACTCAGAAGACTGTGGAAGCTTCCTGTGTTCACTCCCTGTTAGTTCTACCATGGAGAAGCTGCACAATCTGCAGCTCAAGCAGTGGTGTATCTGGGTTTTATAGCTACTAATCCCACTTCGACCAACTAAAGGAAAACATATTTTCTAAGACAATAGAAAAAAATAAAACTCTTAATTGAGGTTTAAAATACAACAGTTTCATAAATCTGTAACTTAGCCATTCTGCATTTTGTTGCACTCCTGTATGATTTTTTTCTAGCTGGTTAGCAGAAGGGCACACACTACTGAAAGAA
This sequence comes from Cyrtonyx montezumae, assembly GCF_038088225.1. Classification (NCBI taxonomy): domain Eukaryota; kingdom Metazoa; phylum Chordata; class Aves; order Galliformes; family Odontophoridae; genus Cyrtonyx; species Cyrtonyx montezumae. The sequence continues at coordinate 52,536,407 of NW_027071824.1, read as the reverse complement.
TGTAGGCAATTTTAAAGCAGAGCTATGTGAAAGCTGCCTTGAGCCTTTGCTTTGAGTACAGTCATCTCCATTACAACTTTTCACCATTCTGAGGTGTTCAAGCCACTGTGAATTAGTTTTCCTATCCAGGAATGGTCAACAGGAAACTTATTTGAGAAATGGAAGTTTGTTGGGTCCAGCACACCTTAAAATGTAGCAAAGGAGGAGAGAAAAAAAACAAGACATCGCCACCAAAAACAAAAGCAAAGGCTACTTTCCCAGTTTAAAAATTCAGGTTTATTTAGCTGAGATTCTGAAGGTAGCAGCTTTCATGTTTCCCAGCTAAATTCCTGAAGACGGGTCAATGTGAGAACTTGTAGCTCATATCTGAGCCCTGCTGCATGATTTCAGTCAGGTTATCCATCACCTCTGCACCAAATTCTCCTTTAGCATGAAGAAAAGTACTTGTTTTGTCTCTCACCTCTGTAGCATGGTAAGTAGTTTGCCTCAGGGGTATCTTTATAACACTACAGGATGCCACCTGGCTCTAACAGTGCATGTGTGAATGCGGATCACATACAGTGGACTTCTGATAGCATCTGAGAATAGCAGCACTCCGGAAAGACCAAAAAAAAAAATTTTGTATCCCATTGTGCATTAGGAAAGAAAGTGAAAATTAATTGCAAGTGAAGCAGGAAATGGAGAAGAGTATATTCAGGAAAGATGATCCATAGCTGATATTTTTCTGGGCAGATATAATCTTCCACTCTCTTCATCAAAAAAAGAAAACAACAAAAAAAAAGCCCTACTAAAATCTTTCCAGTAGGCAAAAGCTCTGAACCCTACAGTAAATCTCCTCTCCCTGTCCCTCTTCCTCTTCCTCTCCCTCTCCTTCTCTCTCTCCCTGTTTCCATGCTGGTAGCTTCCTGCCACAACTGCCATTCCTTACAGACTCATACTTCATGCCATTTCATAACCTCCACCTCCACCACCTGCAATGTTCTACTACATGTATTTACTCTAATTATATTCCCCATTAACATTTTTTCCTTGCAGACTTTTCCCTTTTTCTCTTTCTCTTTCCCTCCCTCCCTCCCTCCCTCCCTTTTCCTTTCCTTTCCTTTCCTTTCCTTTCCTTTCCTTTCCTTTCCTTTCCTTTCCTTTCCTTTCCTTTCCTTTCCTTTCCTTTCCTTTCCTTTCCTTTCCTTTCCTTTCCTTTCCTTTCCTTTCCTTTCCTTTCCTTTCCTTTCCTTTCCTTTCCTTTCCTTTCCTTTCCTTTCCTTTCCTTTCCTTTCCTTTCCTTTCCTTTCCTTTCCTTTCCTTTCTTTCCTTTCCTTTCCTTTCCTTTCCTTTCCTTTCCTTTCCTTTCCTTTCCTTTCCCCTTTCCTTTCCCCTTTCCTTTCCTTTCCTTTCCTTTCCTTTCCTTTCCTTTCCTTTCCTTTCCTTTCCTTTCCTTTCCTTTCCTTCCTTTCCTTTCCTTTCCTTTCCTTTCCTTTCCTTTCCTTTCCTTTCCTTTCCTTTCCTTTCCTTTCCTTTCCTTTCCTTTCCTTTTCCTTTCCTGTCCTTTCCTTTCCTTTCCTTTCCTTTCCTTTCTTTCCTTTCCTTTCCTTTCCTTTCCTTTCTTTCCTTTCCTTTTCCTTTCCTTTCCTTTCCTTTCCTTTCCTTTCCTTTCCTTTTCCCCTTTCCTTTCCTTTCCCCTTTCCTTTCTTTCCCCTTTCCTTTCCTTTCCCCTTTCCTTTCCCCTTCCTTTTCCCCTTTCCTTTCCCCTTTCCTTTCCCCTTTCCTTTCCCCTTTCCTTCCCCTTTCCTTTCCCCTTTCCTTTTTCCTTTCCTTCTTTTTCCTTTCCTTCTTTTCCTTTCTTTTCCCACTCTTCTTTTTTCGTTATCTTGTCTCCTATTTCCCATATTACTTAGTGATGCTTTTTTCCCTTTGACACTTCCTTGCACCTTTTTAAGTGCTACCATATATTTTCCATAATGTGTTGACCAGCTTGAACTCAATATTTTAAGCAGTATGATATCATAGCTTCCCCAGACCTCTCCTCTCCTCCCATCAGGGCCAGCCTTGTGTCATCTCCCAGTCATTTTGAGAGGAGCCAACCACAGTGACAAAAATCTCCTCAATAGACTCTTTGTACATTTGGGCCTTCCCTGTGTTTTGTATGCCCCAGTCCTGGCTCCAGTTCCTGCATGGGTGCTAGTGGGAAACAAGAAAGCACAGTTTTGTGCAGAGTCCCACTGGCTAGTATCATGCATTTTGCTCCTGCCCTTATCTTTAGCTTACTGACTTGCTGCTGCCAAATAGTGGGTAACTCACTCCAGTGTTTCTCCAGAGAAACAACCAAATTTATCTGTTTTTCATCTAGAGATTCTGAATATCTGCTTTTCTTTTTCTCTTGCTGAGACTGGTGGAAGCACAGCCTTACACTTTGTACAACTCTTTCACCACACTACTCACTCATACATTTTTTTCTTTAGCTATAAAATTTAGCACAGGTGACCAACAATTTGGATCCGTGTAAACTATCTTCTTCAAGGAGGATTTCCCATATTTTTGCCTGCATCTCAACCTTCATATAATGGCAAGTAAATGAAAAAAACCACAGAAAGAAAATGCAGAAATGCAGAGAAAAACACACCATGTGACTTTAGCCATCAGTTCCATCTGGGGTAAGCTAAAGAGGGAGAGAGCAGAGATGTGAACAGTATTAAACACTGTGAAGATATGCCTCGGTTCTGAACTAACTAGCTATCTTCTGTTTTAACATCAGCTCTTAAAAGATTAAATAGATATCTTTTCCTGTGCCTGCCAAGCAGCCTCACATATATCCACCCTGTCAGAAACAGACCATGCACCTTATCTGCTTTGTAGCTTGAGCCTACTTCCCTCCATCTGCAGATAAGAGCTTTCCATGATGGATTAAGGCTTTCCTGGTCATCCTGCTGTGATTTACTCTGGGATAACAGCACAGCCCTTTCCTTTTACTTCCATAGGCTGTCCAGACATGCAGTGTGATGAGAATACGATGTTACCCCTTAGCAGGTGCTCCTACAGTGCACGAGCACCACAGGTTAACTCTGCTTCGGTTATAGGAACACACAGTTCACACAATTGCACCCACAACGGAAGGAAGGGAGGTTATTCAGCAATCAGAAAAGGAAGATATAAATAAGCCTCATCCGCTTGTGGTTGTACGTACTGTGAGTGCTGAAACCATAGTCACACCATGGAGATGAAAGCTGCCATGAGTTCTCAAGGGCTCAGTCTGAGGCTTTTGTGCACCATGCATCACCTCACTGCACCCTTGCTGTCCATTGAAATGCAGAATCCCCCAGGGAAAAGCTGCCAGACGGCTAACATCAGGATCTAAATGTTTTAGATAATTTTACAAAATGCAATGTTGCCCTGCTTAAAAGACCTCAGAGATTTTTGTTCCCCCATTTTCCCGAGTGTTTGCAGTGCAGATGAGAGCTGCATTGTGTTTAATGCAGTAGAACCGGGAAATGAAACTGGCTGGGAACAGATCTACACAGTTTTATTGTCCAAAGTGAGTAAAAAGGGAGAGTAAATTTGCAAGCTAGATGCTGACAAATATTTTAGATTTAATAATAAGAGGTGCTTGTGTGTATAAATCACCTAGAGATTTTATTTTAAGTACTTGACGATGACAGTCTTGTGTTGCAATGGAGACATGTTAGTCGTATCTCACAGTGCAGGCAAATTGTTTAAGTACTGAATACCCATGAGCGAAGGTGAAGGGAAATCAGTGATATATGGACCCAGCCTTTAGCAAAGTGTTCCCTTCATCTCTTCCTCCTGATTTCAGACCCCATCTCCCTCATCTTTATGTTTTACCGAGCCACGCATCATGAAAAGAGGATTTCTTGGGGTTGCATCGTTCTGTGCCTTATTAGTGCAGCAATATTCTGCATAGGCAGGGAGAGACAGGAGGCTGCCATCCACCTGTTCTGCCTCCAGCTTCCAGCAACACTCAGGGTGCTTTACCTTTCTATCCACGTAGTTTGCAGTGTAGCCTTTATGCTTATTAATCAGCATTGATAAAAGTCACAAAAAGCTGTGTATAGAATAGATTGTATGAAAACAACTGTGTTATTTGGAAATTGCAGCACATTATGTCCTGGCATTCTCTGCAGATAAAGTGCTGAATGCGTTTCTGTTGTTATCACCATGATGAATCTCCCTGAACTCTACTGAGTTCAAATATTTAACAGCAGTGTTTTTCTTTGAAAAACAAATTATTTGAGACACATCACATGAGATGTCTACAGCAAAGCGCAGTAGCTGTAAAATAAGCTGTGTTTGCCTGTTAACAACTGATAAACTCATTCAGTGACACACAGAGCATGGGTCTGTGCTCATGTCTACACACAGGTGTAAGTTCTTTCATGAAATCTGCATTGCTCTCTGCCCAATGCTCAGATGGACTTTCCGATATTTCGTCTGGAGTTTCTTCTGTGATATGGACACAACATGGCTTGGCCCTAACGCCTTGCTTCCCCTTCACTGATCCCTGAAGAAGCCCACCGTAAGTGGTTGGTGATTCCTCAACCCACATTTGCATTTTTTTTCCAGTGAGAGGTGGAGATTCATTCCCTTGTCCATCTCCCAGCTGTGCTGCCTATCACTTCACACCTTCCCCTTCTCACTTCTGCCCACAGCCTGCACCATCAAAACACACACAACTGTGTGCCCCCCTGCAATTTGCTCCAGATTTTCCCTTACTTGCTTTAATCTCCCGTTCTGCATTCATTTTGCCAACAGATGAATGTTCTTCAAGCAGATGCTGTGCAATATTACTCTCCGAAAGCCACTTTGATGTACTTTGTATAATTACTGCTAACAGATAAGTCCTGCGGAGTAAGGCTGATAAAACTGGGCTCAACAATTCTCAAGAAAAATTGTGTGGTTTATTTTCATGGGACAAGAAATGCTTTTGTATGGGAGTTTCTATTTATTGGGTAGCAAAATGGAAAAGGAAAAACTGAAAAAGAAGATAAATGAAGACAGATAAAGGAAGAAGTGCCTTTTAAGCTTTTAATCTAGAGGGTTAAAAAAGTGGGCAACAATGGTGAGGACAAAGACAGAGCTGAAAAACTGAAGAACTTCCAAGCAAAATTCAGCAAGCTCATTGAAGAAATGAAATGAAATAAATAAAATAAATAAAATGAAAAATTGCTATAAGAGCTCTCCAATGAAAACAGCTTAGGTAGCCCCTTGTCCTTCTTCCCCTCAGCTCTCTTCTCTCCCCAGGGGTGGCAACCTGTCCCAGTGCAAGCAGCCCTGGGAGTGAGGGAGTCCACAGTACACAGTGACTCAAAACCCCTCCTCCACAGCCATGGAACACATGGAGCAGCTTGAACTGACACAAGGTTCAGGATCTCGAGGATCATCCTCTTCCTCCCATTAGCAATGAGAAGTCTGATGTGTCCTAGTGGTAATGCACTCTACACTGGGATTGATGGAGGGTTTGTTACTATTGGCTGTAGACAGATACCTGGGCAATGCCTGTCAATCTGACTGCATGAAATATGAACATGATGGATAACAGATATTTGTATCAATATTTAACAAGTTTAGTAATGGAAATTCCATCATCGACCTTCATTTAAATCTTTTAAAATCAAGGACTCTGCTCCTAATTTCATGTTTTTCCTGAAGGAATAATATAACTCTACATCTAAAACATAGTTAAAGATGCACCTGAAGCTAAAAACAAGTTGCAATCATGTTTTGCCTGACTAGGGCTCTCAAAAGGTGTCTGTGCATCCTCCACATGATGGAGCATATAAGGCTTGAATTCAATGCTTGTACCCAGCTGTACTTTTTCTGTAGTAGATACCATATCATTCATTACGCCTCATGCATTTATGCCCATCATTTTATTCACTTGCCTTATGCATACCTATCAATATAGTAAAAAACATGTTTTTCCCTTTCTCTAAATTCCACTTCATAGCTTAGCTCCATATTCAAGGGAAATGAAGAAACTGCTTCTTTGGTGCCATTGACAGACACAGCTAAATCTCTCGATTTGTCTGAACCAGTAAAAAAATACGTTAAAGCAATTTTCTTTATCCTTTTGTCAACACATCTGGTATGGCTACTGACAGTGCCCTGGTGATGGTTGGTAAAAAAGAGGGACTTATGAAATTAATACAAGATGATGCAATTGCCGCTGGCAACTCATGTTTGATGAAACGTCACTGCTTTGTATGTCAAGAAAAATTATTTGTGAAAGCTTTAAAAATGGATAATGTCATGCAAATTGTCATTAAAACTGTCAGTTTAGTAAAGTTTGAGGGACTGAGTGTAGTGATATGCAAAATGATACAAAAAGTAGATGGCTTTTGTGCAAGCTGTTGAATGTTAAATCACTGAAGTTCTGTGATCATCTCTGTGTTGTGCAACCTGGTCTAGGGAGCTGCTTTGGCCGGGGGTTGGACTCAATCTCTAGAGGTCCCTTCCAACCCCTACAGTTGTGTGATTCTGTGAATCATCACCAATTCCAGGAGTTCCTTATAAGTGTGGATGCTGATCATGGGGGCATCATTTACTTTTCTGAAAGAAGGTGGCTAAGTTGGGGTAAAACGCTAAATTATGATTGTTATGATTTGTGAAATGAAATCATGTCCTTTGTGGAAGCAAGAGTAAAATTAGTGCCAGAATCTGAAGATTAAGAATGGCTCACAGATATCGCATTTTTGGTAGAAAGATCCGTTCTAACTCAGACCATTCTTCAATTCCATGATTCTGTGATTTGACCACTCATTTAAACAAGTCAAACCTGCATCTTCACATTGAAAATCAACTTATCCATGCTATATTTCAATCCAAAACAGCATTTGAAATGGAACTCAAACTACAGCAAGCTCAAATTGTGGCAAACAATTTTATGCATTTTGATACATTGGCTAAACACAGTCCTATGAACAGCAAAAGATCTGAAGCTGTGCTTTCCATCTTGACAAATGAATTTGAGAATAGGTCTTAAGATTACAAAAAAAATTCAAAAAGATTACAAAAAAAATCATCAATGTTTTGGTATATCTGCAACTCCTTTTTCAGTCAACATAAATAAATTACCCACAAATTTTCAAATGGAATGTATAGAGTGGCAAAAAAACATTCGACTCCAAGTAAAATTTGGTCATCTCTCTTTCCTAGACTGTTATAAGCTCTATCTTACCAGAGAAAAGAATCCCTCACTTCACAATCATGCCATATTCATGTTGTCACTTTTTGGCAGTACAAACATTTGTGAATGATTACTGTCAAGGATGAAGTACAGGAAGAGTAATACTTCATCAAAAATCTCTGATGAACACCTTGGAAACTTACGAAGAATTGCATCCACTGCCATCAAAGCAGACATTGACACATTAGTTTCACAAAAGCAAGGTCAAATATCCCACTCATTTTATGTTTTTGTTGCTCTCTGCTTTTTATGTTCCAATAAAAAATACATTAGAAATAACTTTGGTGCTAATATACATTGACTGTATTATTTATTTTATATGCAGCCTAAAACAACTTCTGTTTGCCCAATGAGGCCCAGGCAAGCCAAAATGTTGGACTGGGTTTATGGGTTAATGGGCTGATGATGATGGGTTGATTGTTGGACTAAATGGTCTTAGAGGTCCTTTCCAACCCTACTGATTTTGTGAGTCTATGGAGGTACAACAGCCAGGAGGAAGGAGGCTTGCCCTTGGGCTGGCTGCTGGAGGGAGAGCTGATATCAGATTTGAGACTTCACCATGGCTGGATGGTTTGTGCTTCCTTCTTTAAGTCTGACCTTAGTATTTTATTTATTGTTTAAGGGATAATGTTCATGCCAGAGGAATATATGAGGCAATAAATGGCCTTTGCAGGTAATTAAATGCTGAAGAGATCCAAAGCTACTGGTAGCCATAAAAGCCATTTATTCTGCATGTGCTGTGAAGCCAGAAGCACCATTCCTTGTAGTGTGCAACGAGACAAGATTAAACAAGCCACAGCAATTGAAAGGGGAAAGACAACATTTTTCTTGTCCTCTCAGGGCTTGAAATTTCTGAGCTGCTGTTTACTTGGTTCTTTGAACAGTCAATATTGATCATAATAATATGTAGTTTTCCTTCATGTTATTCTTTTTCTTCTAGCAGTTTTAGAAGGACTTTGCACACGGTGACGAGAACGGCTGCCATCGTTAGACAGGTGCTCAAATAACGGCACGGCAAGGAAGTGTGCTTTGCTCATGTAATCCATGGGGAAGTCCCTGATAAACCCAGCTTCTGAATTTTAGCCTGGTGCCTTGCCTGCTGCTCATGCTCTCACAGCGCACATGGCACTTCTCAGACCATTTTTTCAGTACTTGTACATAGGAGGAGCTCATCTTCCCACCCAAAAAGTTGGTGATGTAGCAGAGTGTCTCTACCTGCTGACGGCAGAGGGCATAAATGGGGGCACTGAACAAGATCCCTGCCCCACTGGCTTCTCATGCATGTTGCCCCAGCACACATGAAGAATTATTTGCAGAGTTAAATGAGATTTTCTATTTTTCTAGCTGAAAATTCACTACCATTGCCATGGAAAATTTTAGGGTGTAGGACTAAAGGTGCTTTGAGCCCAGTTGCCATGGGGGCAGATGATATCTCAAGCTTCACTATGAGGCAGACATGATGCTGAGCATCTCTTGGACAAACACCTGGGATCCTCACACAGCTGCTTCCCTCAAATTGCTCTCACAGCTCCACATCACCTCACAGCTGGCAATACCATCCAGAAGACAGAGCAGCAGGGAGGGTATGTCCCCAGATGTGCCAAGCCACAGTCTCAGGTTGGAAAGTAGGAAAAACTTTTTCTCAATAAGAGAGGCGAGGCAATGACACAGGCTGCCCAGAGAGGTGGTGGAGTTACCATCCCTGGCGGCATTAAAAACATGTGTGGATGTGGCACTGACGGATGTGATTAGTGTGCATGGTGGGGATGGGCTGACTGTTGGACTAGGTGGTCTTAGTGGTCTTTTCCAACCTTAACGATTCTGCGATTCTCTGACTGTGGAAAGGGGACCAGGCATGGGTTGTACAAGGTATTATTAACTCAGACACAGAAAGGGTGATGCAGTGTCAGCAAGGCTGACTGCAGACATGGGTGCTGGGTGCTAGCTCTGAGGCACGCCAGCATCACTGTAAGTGATATATGCATACATCAACAAATCCCACCTGGACCACGTGAGCCATTAACATCTGGCAGCTGGCTGCAAGCACAGGTGAGTAATGGCTCAGGGGCATGTGCTGCGAGGCAAGGTTAAAAGGTGGTGCCTGTATGGTGTAAGTGGATTAATATGACTGGACACGATGCCGGCCTCGCCTTTCACATCTGCCAGTGTAAATCAAGAGTAACTGCACCGAAGTCAATACATGTGTTAAATTCATTGGTACACAGAGTCTGAAAGGTTTTAACAAAAAAAAAGAACATCTCAATTATGAGCTGGAAATCAGACACAGTGAAAAATGGGGCTGCTTTGCATGACTTCTTGTCGTGCTTTATTATTGCCCTGCACCTTCCTTGCAAGATCTGTCCCAACAGAGGCTCTTTCAGACGCATCTGCACGAAGGCCTCCCATTGTCCTTCATTACTGCCACTGCAGGGAAGCCCTGTCCCTGCTCGGTAAAGCAGAGGGGCCTCTGCACTGACCTTGCTGCAGAGAAATGCTGGCTTCCAGGGAGGAGGGAAGGAGATTTAGGCAATACAGCACCGCACAGAGACTCAGAGGCTCAGGCTCCAGTGCTACTGAGTATATCCTTTCATTATGAATAGGAATATTATTTATCTGCCTGCAACAAAAGCAGTCTTGTAGTCTATCTATCTCTCGGGGCCCAGTGCTACATCTTCCACACCTTGCAAGCAATGATGCAACATTGCTAATGATAACCTGCTGGTGTCAAAGCACCAAACAGGCAGCAGCCAGGCTGGAATAAGCTGTAAAGTATATGTGATAGCAGAACCTGACTCTCAGCACTCATGTCTCAGCACTCTTTTCTGCAGTGAAAGGGAGGAAGGGGAGATATTCAGGGTGTGTCAGTCATCGCAGAAATTCTGAAGTCTTTCATCACATATAGCCTCACCATGCAAAAGCAAAAGCAAAAGTAAATGTATGTGTAAATATGAATGCAAATGCAAAGACAAATGTCATACCACATGAGTCACACTCATTCTGTTCTACCAAAATCCCTCGGCCTCTCAGAAGCATTCAGGTTGCTGCAAATGCCTTAGTTCAAAGGAAAATAATATTGCTTTTCAGTGGAGGCTCCTTTACTTCCTCCCTTAAGTTTCCCTGCACAAAAAGGTTTCTGGCCTGTGTGCACACCCTGCTCTCAGCTTTAATGTGTAAAGTACACCCTTCAACTATTCCTGGCTAACAAGCAAATTATGGAATGTAGTTGTAGACGTGAAGAATCATAATTGAGTGCATGAGAGAGAATATGCTCCCTTGGCACTCATATCACTGTCAATGAAAGACAGTAAAATAATTTAAGTTGGGGTGATCCTGCTAGTGAAACTGTAACTTTGTATCTCTCTTTCAGCTCCTTTGAGACTTCTACCCCAGGGCCAAATATGGTAGAGGAGGCCAGAATTTATGGGAGACAACTGGTAGGAACAAGGACAACAGAGCTACACAAGCTTTCCTTAGAAAGGAAGACTAAGGTATAAAACAATCAGAAGACTGTCCCTGTCAACATTGGGTCTCAACACAGTGGTTCTCAGCTGAGAACTTCCTCTATAGCCACCAGGAAAAACACTGTGGATCTGTGTGCAGCTTCCCTCTGGAAAGATCTCCCAGGGACCTGCATTGATATAGCATATCTTCAGCATATCTAGCCATCTCTTCAGCACTATTAAACCTGGAGCATGCATTGACAGGGCAGCCTACCTGCCTCGATACGTCTGTCCTCATACACCTCCACGCTTTCTGACATGGCGCCATACTGCTGGAAGGGCTGGTTGCTGAAGAGGTGCTCACACAGGAGGCTGCGACACAACTTCTTCAGGAAGCGTAGGACATACCCAATGCTGTTCACTGCCAGAAGGTTCAGGAGGTGCTGCTTCCCCTCAAAAAATGCTGAGACTGGAAAGCAAACATGAGTCATTCAATACTCAGCAAGGTATGGATGGTTATCGTTTGGGAGAAGGGAGTAAGATTTCATGCTAATATTTGTCTGTATGTCTTAACGTATTTTACCCAGTCACCCCACATCAAGTGCAAAACAGACTAGAAGAGCTTAAGTAACTGAGTTCATGTGACACAGATCACTTTTCCCTGGGAGCGCTGAAAAATGAAGCCTGGTACAAGGAGCAGCGCAAAGGTATCTGAAAGAGGCATCCAACTGAAAACTGCACTATATGGTCAAAAGTAGGCAATTATAATGCAGTTCCCAAAGTTCTAAAGAAAATGGGGAAATGAGAATTAAAGATGTGGCTGTGAACAGAATAAAAGGTATCAGGGTTCTGCTGAAGAGTGGTCTGCCCGACTAAATCAAGAATCTTTATTTAGCGGCATAATCGCATGTATAGGAAAAGGAGAGGTGGTGCTGGTGGTCTACCTGGTATTCCTTAATCTATGAGAAATCTTTCATTAACATGGAAATCACTGTGTGTGAGAGGTGAGTGTGGAGAAGACAACAGGCTCTGCCAGCAGGACAGCCTTTGTGCCCAGAAAAAAGCAGTGGTCAACACTGGCACAAGGGCATGCTGCTGGCCCTGTAAGCTGGAAGGCATTTTCCATGGTGAAGCAGACTGGGTTGTCTCACAGAAAGGAGTGAGAACTGCAATAATGTAAATGGGCAGACACACAATACTAAAAATAAAGGCCATATATACATATGTAAAATAATAATAATAATTATTATTATTTTGAAGAGTCTCAACAGGATCTAGTCAGAGGAGAAAAGATGGAACAAGTTCACCATAGGTGCCCATGAGCCACCCAGCTGACACATCATTGCGAAAGATAAAAAGATTTCCAGATGTTGGACAAGACATTCCAGGATAGAGGAGGGATTGTCAAGTCCTGGTGAAACCTGAAGTGAGCTGGTGGGCACCAGTAGAGTGAGAACTGCTTTCTAGATATATATATCAAGGTTGAACTTGAGGGTGAAAGCAAAGAAATTAAAATGCCTCGGTGAAGCTGTCAAAGGAGTATACTTAGTCAGGATTCAAAGATGGCACAGGTCTTAGCCCCCAGAGGGGTAGAGGGTTCACAACAAACCCAGGGAATCAATTGAAGCAGGACACATTCAAGTGCCAACAAGTTTACAGGGAGAACTATGTGATATGGCTGCCTTAACTCCACCACCCAGAAGGCTTTTTTCAGTCCTCCATTCTCCAGTCACTACTACCAAATCCAGCTTCCAATCTTAGACTCGTTAGCTTCAGAACAGCTTCAGAGATTTCCTGCTGGCCTGAGTTACCACAAGGGATTGGACTCCACATCTGACTGAGCAGACATGAGCTGATCTATGGAAAGATGATAAAAAAATCTGCTTGTGCTGCTGCAGGAATGGGAGGGAGCTGCAGTTTCAGAGCTCCACCATGACCAGAGGGCGATCATCTCTCCTGGGTGTCCAGAAGAGAGAGGTATGGGAAAATATTGGCCAGGTGACTTTAATTCAGGTACCTGAGGCCGGGCCAGCACAGAGGAATTGAGAACAAAGCATTTGTCAGGCTTGGTGACAGTGTGACCCTCCTGATTGCAATGAAAATCAAACATACAGCAGAGAACTGGGAAAAAACAATGAAGTTTTGCACGAAATTGCTCCAGTCTCATATTTCTTTGACCAAATCTGTGTCATTTTTAACATACTTCTGAAGTCTCTTACGAAAGGCACACCTGTAGTTACGGAGTACGTAGAATTAGAGGGAGAAACTGGCACTGATGGTGCATGGTCCCCTGTACAACTGCTATAACTGCTAGAGCTCACAGTACTTGGCTTGACTCAGCTGCAGCAGCTCTTCAGAGAGTGTTGTTCCCACACTCCCACCATTTCATTTCCACTGCATTCCCGTGTCCCAAAACAATGTTGTGACACAAATCTCCTGAAGTGATTAAAAACAATTCCATGTTCAGTCTGAGAGACAGGCCAAGGCCTCAGCATGGGACATGAGAGGTCACCTAGACACAGTGAGAAGTGTCACTCTGGGAAGATGAGAAGCTCCTGGGAAATTCCCTCTGATCTCTGGTTCTCTCCGATGTATTTGTTTAATGATGCTCCATTGGAGGCTGCTGCAGGACTTCTGCAGTTCCTGCATTTGAGAGCAGCTTCGACTCTCACATCAAAAGCTGAAGCTTATGCATGGTTTCCTTCAGAGCACTCCTCTTTGCTGAACCTCCAGAGATTCCTGTCAGCCTCTCTGTTGGGGTCCTTCTGGGTGGCAGCACAGCCCTCTGCTGAGTTGGCTGATCCCCCAGTTTTGTGTTATCCACAGATTTACCGGGATGCTCTCTATTCCGTCAGCCAGAGCATTCATGATGATGTTAAACAGGACAGGACCCAGTACCAACCCCTGGGGTACTCCATTTGTTACTGGCCTCCCACTCACTCCCTTGAACAAAAATGCCATACCTGACACCATCTCTCCTCCATAGCCTTGCTTGATGAGTGAGAAGACAGTCTTCTGCTGAAGTGCACAGTCGATGCAAGCCTGAACAGCCTGCTGCAGGACCGAGGAAGGTCTCTCAGGCCCAAAGTGCTCTGGAAGTTGCTGCACTTTTTTTTGGTCGAGGTATGGCCCCAGATTAGCTTGCTTGTTGATGTAAATGCAGACTGTGGGGACAAAATCCCAATATGTTTTTTTACAAAACACCCTTCAGAGCACCGAGCAAATGCTAGATTTATGTGTTTCTATTAATTTCATGAGCTCTTCCATTCGTGAATCGCTATTTGTGATGGCACAGTCAGGCTTCACTCTGCTAATTACCCATTGCCTACGTGAAGTTAGTGAAGCTTGGGCTTTTGTTCATAGTCACAGATGAGGACAAGCTGAGGTCAAGGAGTTCCTGCAAGTTCCCTTGTCTGTGCCTAGGGTCTGGGCTTTGCAGGCTGCGCATGCACCCAGCTAGTGAGCAGAAGAGGGGCCCAGGGAGTGCAGGATAGAAATGAGCCAAGGTGTTTCAGCAGCAGCTAAACTCTAGCTTCAGGTGTTCTGTTGTTTGTTTTTTTCTGTATGTATGTTTTTCTAGGGGCCGGTTCCACGTGACCCCCCACGTCCTGCATGCTGCACCACACCAATGGGACAGAAATTGCTTGCAGCAACAAGCCCACAGGGATCATGAAGACCCATCTGCAAGGGATGCAGTATGGTCCACAAGGTGGTGCAGGCAGTTTTTCTCAGTGCCATTAGGCTTGCCTGCAATAGCCAAAAAATCAGTGTTCTCCCTGTGCTTGTGTAAGCACCTTTAAGCCTGGCTGAAGCTAACATCTCAGAGGCACAGAGCTGGTGTTGAGGTAACTACAGGCGACCGAGACACAGCCTGAAGTCAGGCTAAAGTGAGATGTATTATAATAGCTGGCTGAGTGCACTGGAGCTGTCATCTCTCAGACAATATAACATTATCCTCTGACAGAAATCAGATATGTGACAAAAAAACATCAAGCAATGTGGAGGACATGATGACAGCTGCGTAAGGTTGGAAATAATTTACAGTTTGCATCACCATAATGAAAATCTAGTGCAACTGTCACAGCACACTCTGCCACCACATCTCTCACCCAGCGGCAGAAGGGGCTCAAGCAGTATATCCTGGGTAAACAGGGCCATAATAGCCATCATAATTATTGTTACATGGCACCATGCACCTTTGAAGCACCAAGCAAGTCAAGGCACAGCACACCCAGGGACAGCAGCAGCATGCATGGGTTGGAGGAGGCTGTCAGGTGAAGCTTGCCAAGTGCCAAGCCTCACCAGATTTGGTAGCTTGGGCCTGCCTCCATCCCTTCATCCCTGTCCTGGCTGGAGCCTTCATGCACCAGCCACATCTTGCAGTGCAGCATAATGTGAGATGCCGTTTGGCACTCTGCAGCCTTCAGATGTGACGGGACAAATGAGAATAAAATATATTATTATCGTTGCCATGCTTAGTATCATTTTGCTACCAGAGCAGATGGAAAACTTCTCCTCTGTGCATCCCAGCTAAGAAATAATGGGATTTATATGTTTAGTTTAGAATGTAATGTTATCTAATCCATTTCTCTGCTGAAATCTCAGGGTAAATCTACTGTCTTGTTGATTTTCTTCTCATTTATAACAGTTTAAAGGCATTGACCTATGTTCCTTCTGCTCTAATAAGCAAAAAGAAGTTAGAATACCATCAGAAATGACCAGCTTTGCTGTTGCTGTGAGCCATTGGGTTCTAGGTGCTGGTTAACCCCCTCTTTGCCTTTCTCTTCCTGTAGAGGTAACTGTGTTGGGTCTGATCATCATGACACAGATGATGGGGAGAGTGCAAAATAGAAAATGGGGGTGTTTGTGGGACGCTGATGTCTGCATTTCATAAGAATGAAAGGGCTCTGCCAAACTTGGCACACAGCTGTCAAAGCATCATCCTTCAGGAGAGCTCTGCTGTGTGTCACTGCCCATCAGTTTGATCTGGAAATGTCCTGTTTTCGTGAGCTGTGCTTGTTCTGGAATGCACAGCAGTTGGCTGCCAGCCGTGGGCTCTATTCACCCCTTTAATGCAGCATGCTTCAACTCACATACCTGTAAGAGCCTTTGGGGTGGATGATTTGGGGACGGTGGCTGCGTCCTGTGGGATTGAGCTCACATCAGGCTCTGGCGTGCTTCTTGGTGGAGAGATTGCTAGGGGAGTCATCAGGACACGAGACTTCAGCTGCAAAAAAACAATTGTGTGGGTAACAAAAACAAACACAAGATATTCCAGTTTCACTCTGCATGTGTCCCTCCCCAGCAGCTCCCACCTGGGAGCAATTTGCAGTCGTGGGCCAGGAGCTCTGTTCTGGCAGGAGGCAGGAGACTGCAGCAGGGCTGATTTGTAGCAGGCAGCAACACTTCCAGTTATGGGATGCAAATATTATGCCACCCACGGGGCAGTTATTTACACCTGAGCAAATTGGGCATAACACTCCAACAAATCAGAGCAATGGCATTTTACAACTTGTTTCATGTGCATGTAAATAATTCCCAGTGATTCACAACAGGAGAGAGGCGGGTGTTTTATCCGCGTCATACTTCTGGGCTAAATTCTGCTCTTGATTATGGGGGTGTAGAACTTCTATGGATCCAGCGGCACCATGAGGCTCCTTTGGGTTGGCACCTGTATAAATAAGCTCAGACCGTGGTCCATAGAGTGCTACTACCAGACAGTAAATAACAACTGCTGCACTGATACACTCAGCAATCTTCATGGCCCACAGCTTGGCTCAGAGAGGAAAAACAGTGTGAATTTACAGCACAACATCACCGTGTATTTTAGGTAGAAATGAAGCCAAACCATTAGCTACAGACCCAAACCTCCAGTAGTTCTGATGGAGAATAGAGATTATTTGGGATAAAGATTTATGTTGTCCATGTTTTATGGTTGCAACCATGTAAAACAAACATCGCTGTTAGTGTGACAGTGAGAACGGGAAATGAAGGAAGGGAGAGAGAAGGATGTTGGGCCTACCACCACCAAAGGGAGGTTTTGATATTAAATCTTTGAGAAGGCAAGTACTGTCAACTCTCAGCAGCTTGCAAGCCCCTTCTTGACAGTCTGCTGGTGTAGTGAGCAGTTTACTGAAAACTTAATTGCAACAGTACGTGTTCTACAGCCTCCGGGTACAGATAAATGCCATTTTTATTAGGGGCAGTATAGACTATGCCTTCATTTGATCAAAATAAAACAATGCCTGATTACAAGAGACAGCATAATAGTGAACATGGCTAAAATACCTTCCGGGTACTGAAACTCACAGCAGTCTCACTAAGTGCTGATCCAGGTATTTGAATTAAAGGTGTCTTTTCTTGGACTGATTCTTTTCTATCAGAAACCTAATCCACCAGCTGAATGAGAGCTGGGCAGTTAGAGAATACGTGAAAATAGAAGTGAAGGAAGTGGTGAAAGAGAGAGAGAAATAGGGAAGACATAGCAAATCTGCCAGAGCACTTTGGGAATTCCTTGCAGTAAGGCATTCAAACTGGCTTTCGAATACCAAATGCCATAGGTTTACTGAGTACAGCATGAGATAAAAAGGCTATGTTTGCTTTAAAATGCACCGTACAACCACAGCCCTGATCTTACTGACCGTGGAAAAGGGACCAGAGGAAGCTGGTAAGGGAGAAAACAAGTGTGTCTGCTTGGCAAAGTTGTGGTGCATTGGACCATGCAGGCTTTCATCTGTTTGATGCAGGCTGTGTGCTAATCTGATTACACAACCTCCACGACAGGGGGGACTTGGGTGAGCTCTGGGGTTTCTGATATGCCCTGCACAACCACACGGAGCAGTCAGCAGAGCTGCTATTTCTGCCATCCTGTAGCAAAAACGGGGAGATGAGCAATAGCAATTCCCAGATACAGTCTTCCTCTCCCCAGACTTTGCTGCCTGTTATTTGGATGCCCTATAGCACTGCTCACCCCCTGTGGCAGCACTGCTCCACAGCAGGGCCAGGTCCTCCCTCTTCCAGGCAAGGCTGCTGGACAGATCTCTTCCTAACCAGATTTAGAATCCCAGGAAGAATTCTGTGCTTTAGGAAAATGTGATGTCTTATGGCTTGTGGGTGCCCCATCCCTGGAGGTGCTCAAGGCCAGGTTGGATGGGCCCTGGGCAGCTGAGCTAGGGGTGGCAGCCCTGCCCACAGCAGGGGTTGGGGCTGGGTGGGCTTTGAGGTCCCTTCCCACCCAAACCACTCTGTGGTTCTGTGATTCTCTGGCAAACAGCTGGCATCAGGTACCAAATGATTTTTTGGAAAAAAACAGCTAGTGAAATTTTATAACAGAAGCTGTGAAAAAATAAATAAATAAACAGGTGAGTGGAGAAAGGGGCTTTGCTCTGCAGTGAAGCGTGGTGAAATGTCAGTTTAGGAAGACACAGAGATTTGCTTTATGAAAACAGAGAACGGGTCATCTGGATATAAAGAGTATGTGATTAAAAATGTATGGTATTCACATCTTGGTCAAAATAAATTTAAATCTAGGCTGTAAATTCCTAGTTTGCTAAAAAATCAGAAGTATTTTTCCATCTGCTCTGTAATAATTTGGCTATCTGGTTACTATAAGGAATTTGGTTGTCTGCCACTTGGCCATAGTGTCATTTTTCAAAATGCATTTAAGTCTTGTGGCATCTGAAAGTTGTACAATTAGCAAGCTAATTAAATCAAGCTCAAGTTCCCTGTCAAAAAGGCAATCTTTGACTTGTGCTCAGGCAGAGCAGCTCGCTTCAGCTGGGTGCACTGCGTACAAAGGCTCCTCCCAGAAAATGTTTCTTTGGTGTACAAATCCTATAATGTAAAAAAAAAATAGCACAGGGCCAGATACCTCGGGTGGTACAGACCACGAGCGTCTGCTTCAGAACACTGAGCCATCAATTGTAATAGCATTTCTTACTGCTAGCTGCTACTCCCTAGGGAATAACATCATCCTGATGGCAGTGCCCAGCTGACCTGACGCTGATCCAAAGCACAATGCCACGGCAGCACCACAGCAAATCTGAGCCTTCCTCTCCAATTCTCCCCGCCTGGTGTTCAGCGAAAGGCTTTCACACAGGAGGAGGGGTGTGACAGGGGGGGAGCAGAATGTGCTACCAGCATGTTTTTTCACATTACAGATCCATTGTAAATGGACAGACAGACTGCTGACACACTGCGCACAAGGTCGCAGTGAGATCTAGCAAACCACTCAGGGCTTGATTTCACCACATCTCCGCAGTATTATTACATCAGAATTGAACAGTTCTTATCTAAAGAGCCTACAAGTGACCCAGCATCACTGCAAACAGCGTTGGTACCTGGAAGTGACTAAAGTAAATGAATTCAGATGTTTCCATCCTGAAGGTTTAACCTAATACTGAAGTAAACAATAATTTATCAGTAAGTGTTTCCATATGCCACTTTTTACGAAAAACAAAAACAAAAAGCCACTTGAAATATCCAATATTTTTAATAGGGTGAGAGAGGAGAGATCCTATTGTTTTCTCCACCCAACACTGGCACAAAGTTGCCTCCTCTCCTGCGTTTCCCCTGAAATCCAAGGGCAAAACTTATTACTGATAGCAGGAGGTGAAGAAGGAGCTTGGAAAAGACATATCTACCTTGTGTCCAGGCTTCCTCCCTCTCTTCTTTGGGATCTTTACCACTGGTAGAGCCCCGGTGGGTGCAGAGAAGAGGCTGTGGACGGCCACCTTGATGGGTGCTGGCTGCAGCGGGGGCCGGCCTCGCTTCCTCCCAGCAGTGCGTGGGGATGGCATGGCTGCAGGGTCCTGGATGGCGGGCAGGGGTGGTGAGTGGCTCATCCCAGGAGCTGTGGGTCAGCCAGGAGCAGGGAGAAAGAAAAAAAGAGCTTCTCACTCAGTTTTCATTTTGCAGTTTTTCATCAGCACACCGAGCAGTAGCACATTTTCTCACGTTGTCATTTTGTCTTTTACTGTGGATCATAAAGAAGCGATAAATACGTTACAGGTATGCACTCCTGGGTGTAATTCACTGACCACATTCAGCTGCTCTAAAGTGAGACCAGTCCCCAGGCATGCCCAGATCTCCCTGCTGACCAAGCGTACAGCACAGGGAGCTGGATTAGGTGGTGAGATCTCTATTGCGGGTGGCTTACAGTGAATCCCACAATGGCATCCTTACCCTGCATCCTGCAGATGAGTTGATGAAGGCACTTCCTTGCACCCATTAGGATCCCTGAGAGCTTTCCCATAGCCATTAGAAAGTACCTTTGTGTCTCTGTCAAGCCCTCATTTTGGCATTGCCAGAGAATTGGTGAGCAACCTCCTCATGCAGTGAGTAACTCTCTCTTTGTCGAATGTTCCCACCCTGTTTTCAGTGGGATCCCCTCCCGTGGTCCTTGCCAACCTGTATTATTCTAGGACCCTCTGATCCTGCAGCTCCTTCCTCACCGTGGAAGTACTGCCCACATCAAGCAAGCCTCCCCCCATCTCACAAAGCACAGCACTCCTAAACAGGGAGACAGAGCTGGACCGCCAGGCTGCCGGCACAAAGTAGGAAGATTGCCAAACATTTACTCTCTGCAATTTTATAGCATCTGTTACCACGCATGCTAGAAGTGGACTTTTGGATGTACTCCATCAAAAGCTGTTATTTCATCACAACTCTGTGCAGCTGATGAAGTTGAACAGGAGTAATGGAGTGGAATCTGGTCCATTTCCCTCTGTCCAAGTTTTAATAAAGAAAACAAATATACAACCATACACAGAGTATCAAGGGAATACACAGCATTCTTCATAGCTTCTGGCGAGGGTCATGTGCTAACAAAGGTCAATAAAAAACCCATGCAGAAATAGCTTTTTGAATGTTGGTTTGCGCAGGCATCTGCTTTCCTGAGCGTGGGCAGAATGCTAACCCCGACCCCAGCCAGCATGCATTGCTAGGCATAAGGGCATAAGCAATTCTCATGCTTTTCTGATAAGCCTTGCTACGGCTGACGTTTTCAATTTCATGCTCCCCCAGGCCAGTGATAACAGAAGACTCCTTGCTTTACATTTTTACAGAGCTGACTCCTGGCCCTCTCGCTTACAGAGAAAAGCCTGAAGACGTGGTCCCAGCACATCCCTGATGCTCAAAAGAAACAGAGAGCAAGCAGAGGTTTGCTCATTACTACAACTACTGATTTCTACAAAATCTACAAACTGCAAATTAAAATCTGATAATTTCAGAAGCCACCATGATCAGACTGAGCAGAGGTGACACTGCTGGCAATGAAATGAGGCTGTACTCCTGCATGGTGCAAAGGGACTGCCTGGTGAGAAGCATCTGCTGCTGGGGATCCCCTGCCCCAAGGGTAAATAGTTTCTACCTGGTCAGAACTTTGAAAGCATGGCTCACTCACAGCTGGTTCACTCTTCTGGTCTTACCCATTCTGCAGTTTAGATAATCAGTAGTTGGATGAGCAAAAATAGAGAGCTCCCTACCCCCAGTAAATACATTTATTTGCAATATGTTAGAAATGGACTTCTAAAATAACATTAGGCCTATCTGCTCATTTCAGGCAAATCCATTACATATGACAGGAGTTATCCTTTGAATATACAATTTCCAGTCTTTAACATCAACTGCCTAAAACTCTCATGCAAACGCTGGATGTATAGCAACAGGTTAGAGAGAGCACTGTGTGACAAAGCTGCCACCACCTTGTACCACATTGTCCAAGGACATTGTGGTTGCATCCTCCAGTTATGCTCAGCCAGCTCAGGAACCTCCTGAAAGCCCACTGTGAAAGTCTGTTTATTACCAAATAGAAGTCTGGTTTATCTGAGAAAAGTGTAGTTTCAGGGTTAAAGGAGGCATCAGGCTTACCACAGCAGGAGTCAAATGGAAGGGCTGACTCTATCCTGAGCATCAGTGCTTTCCTTCTGTCTACAGCAGCATGCATCCTTCTCCCTGTAGCACTCTCTGAGTGACACTCTCTGGGTCTCTTCCCCTCTCAAAACACAGTGTCCTCAGAGTGGCATATTACAGGGCAGGAAGCTGGAAGCAAAATGTGAGGATGATGCAAGCTGTGAGACACTGGACGTGGATCTGCACTGAACACTGCACTTCGCATTGTCCTTTTTGGTGGTGATAGATAGTTGGTGGTACCCCAAAAACTCGAAGAGATGACAGGAGCTGACCTAGAGAACTTCTTTGAGTAAAATGTCATTTTCTTTTTAGAACCAATGAGATATTAAATGCATGGCAGTCAGAAATACACTAGATATTAGCAGTCCATCTATTTTGTTCCCTGTCCTCTGGACTTGAGGCACGTGGTGCTTCCACTGGCAAAACCTCTTAAGTCCCTGGCCACATTTGCTGGCATACAGGAGCCAACAGGACCATGCACAGAATAACCTCAGTGTAAAGTATTTGAGCAGATAAAACGAAGACAAAAAATCAAAGGCAATTTAGAAGCAGTTGTTACTGCACCAGCCATGACTTGGCTCTCCTTTCCTTTATGCTTCAGGAAATACTAGAATGCATTTGGTGGCATTTACTGCACTACTCTGCTCCAGATGCTGGAAGACAAGTATGCTCCCCAGCAGTGGAGAAACAGAGCAATGGTGCTTGGCCCTTAGTTCAGCTCCTGCAAAGCTTGCTGCCTTAGGGAACATGGTGCCACTTAAGGGTGAATCCAAGGAAGTAAATTACAGGCTGCTAACAAAGACACCTCCCTGATTCAGGGAATAGCTGTGACCCAAATAACTGGGGACAGTATGTGGGGAAGAAAACCTGCAGCTTTTTGCCCTGTCCTTGTACCCTTCCTAAGTCAGAAGCTTTGGAAAACCCTCACCATGGTGACACTTCAGACTGACCCGAGTCTATCACTTTCCTATCCTCAGTTTAAAATAACAGCAGGAAACTGTTTTACATGTATAGCTTCTCTTCACTTAATGCAGGGCTAGGCACAGAGTAACCTTCCCTTATCCTCGCAAACCATATGGTCTGCTGATTTTATTTCCAGCCCTGCCTCCCACGTTGCCCCTTCAGGTTACAGAGAGCAGGCACAGAGAGGAGAATGCTGCAGAAAGACTGATGCCTTGTCCATCTGGGCAGCCAGGGATATGCAGGGACCCCAGGCAGCTCCACATGTACAGCAGGATGCTTCCAACAGCATGCCCTGCATCATGTATTGGTATATTTACTCTATGACTGGCAACACTGTGCTGGTGGATGCAGCTGATAGCAGAGGGATCTACAGTGTATTTCGCCTATGCTGAAGATTTTTGATGGACTGCAAAGATCTGTTCTTAATAAAAACAAATGCCTGTAATAAATGCAGCTTTTAACCTACGCTCCAGTAACTACAAGGAGGTAAAAATATCACATAAAATTTTATATCAGTAATTCCAGATGATGATCATTTAAATTGGGCTCACACCAGGTCTTACGCAAACCTGTGCATGGGCTGGCGTAGGGATAATGCACAGGGAAGGAGGGAACTGTTCTTGTGTTAATCCAAAGCAAAGTGCTGAAGTGAGTTGAGCAAGAAAAGTACCTGTCTCACATCAGCCTTCACTCACAGTGCAGTCCCTAGTCCCAGGTGTAGGGACCCAAAATCCCAGGTCCTGGAATTTCTGCCAGCACCAGCAGCCCTGCCTCTGACTCTTGCCTTCTGCTTCTCTCCCAGGCCTACACTACTGACATCTACAGGTGGAAAAGATATGAACTTCCCATAAGCTTGTGTGGACTTCCTTTAGCTGTTGTGTAGGAGAGCACAGTGTGCAGGGGAATATTGCATTATTAAATGGAAGGAAAGGGAGGTTCTTCAGCCAGTAACAGGGCTGTTTTCCCTTCCTTCTCCACACACAGTTGGGCAGCCCTTGCAGAGTGACCATCTGGAGATGACGGCCTGTACAATGGATGAGTAATATGAGAAGCCTTGCTTGAGCTGCAAGCAAAGCTTGTACCTGTGTGCTCTTCCTGGATAGTATTTGGGGACATGAGGCACTACATTTCTCTTAACCACAAATACCAAAGCAGCGCAGCTTTGTATGTAAAAGGACTCTAGTGAAACAGACAGTAGGAATTTTTTTGCAAATAAAGGTATTGAACTAATATTGTCTGCCTGTCAGGTTGTGGTTCTTAATATCAATGTATGGATAGCACCCATCTCACCACTGCTTTAAGAAAGATCAAGATAATGTCCAGCAGTGGCACGAAGTTCTTTAATCATGACTTCCCTCTTTTCTTGCCAATTGCAAGAAGTCAGAGGAAACTGCTTCTCTGAAGGGCTGACCTGCTCATGTTTACCAAAGAAAGAGAATTTCTGTATGTGGATCTTGAGACTGTTCAGTCAACATGATTTGAGTAGAAAGACCCATTTTCCCAAATCAATCACTAAAGAAACAAACAACTTATCTGCAATAGCTGTGAGAATCAAGAATGGGATTCACTTCACCTAAATTCAAACTTTAGTTAGTCAATTCCCTCAGCACAGGTGCCTCCTGTCATTTCAGATCTCTCGGACTCTGTGTCACATCTGCCAAAATGTCTTGGGCACCTCAGGTCACCTCAGATAGAAGACTATTTCAAGCAACTAGATTTAGCTTCAGGGGAGAATTCAATGAAAGATTACTCCTAAATGCCTACACTCAGACACTTATCCAAAAGTGCCTCCACATGGTCTGTATATCTGACCTCCCATGATACCAGCTGGACAGATGTGGGTGTACTTTATGGGGGACTCAGTGGCTCTAGGTCCACAGGCCAAATCCAATCTGACAATCACAGGAACTGTATAACTTCTTTATGGACATCAGTATATGGAACTAAACCAATTTCTAATAGCTTTGGGTTTGACTTGGCTACTTTTGACCCAACATTAGAATGAGGTTATCACTCATTTCGTATGTTAATAAAAGGATCCCAGGAAAACAAACTCAGATGTAGACAACTATGATGCCAAGGTGAACCCAGTGGTTACTCATGTCTAACCACAGCTATGGACACCTTTTTTCTACTGGGAACCACTCCTGGGGAGACTGATTTTAGATGCTGAAAAGAGGTAATTGTGAGAGCTCCCTTCCTACATAGAAGTGCTACAGCAAAGACTGTAAGAAGACACAAAGAGGAATGAACGTGCTTTTGTTCTAGGCTGTAAAAACATGGCTTTCTAATGAGCTGTAATCTTTCGTTAGAGCTGGTAGCTGTAGATCATTTTCTCCCTGCAGCACAGTGGAGATTTAACTCTCCTTAATAGAACTGAAAGTGGCAGCAGCATCCAGAACAGCACACACCAGCATCCATCACTGCCTACACTCTGTCTACCTTGCCCCAGAGCCATCATCTCAGCCCAAGTGGCAAAGGGAGAATGGCAGTGCTGAAGAGGGAGAGATAGGAAAGATTTCCTTCAACACAATAATTTTGAGCCTGAGACACGTCTGGCAAAGAGGTGCATTCTACTTTCCTGCAGGGAAAATAGAATAGAATAGAATAGAAAATAGTTGATGCAACCACAAACTCATGCACATCCGTATGAACCTGTTAACTCATTTCAAGCAGACCAGATAGGGCACAAGAAGAAAGGGTGAAAAGTTTTGTAGGCCTGTTAGAAATATGGAACTGTTAGAGGTGTGAGAATCACATTTGCAGGTCCCCAGTTTTGGCTACCTGTCTTATGAGATACTAGAGTATTCACACACAAGAGCAGAAGAACTTCGTTAATTGTTCCATGTTCATGCTTCTTACCTGCTGTGCACCAGCCGGTCTGGACATGGCTGGTATGCTGCTGTCTTGCTACCTGCATCTCTGGAAAATGGCATTTCTCTTTGCATCTAGTTTTTACTTGCATGTCACCACTGCTGGAAATGCTACAGGTTACACTGCAAGTGCAGTCATGTGATGTCTTACTAAATAATTTGCCAACAAATCCACATCAAACAAGAAAACATGTTTTTTCCTTTGCATTTAAAATTATCCCCAAACGTGCCCAAACACAGCAGAAAGGCAGCAACATCTCTATCACAGGTGGTTTGCTGGCTGCTTACAGTTGCAACTGGCAGCTGGGATGGGAGACCACCAAGCACAGCACGAGCAGCACGAGGGTGAAGCACCCTACCCTCAACTTCTTCTCTTTTCTGGATGCCTCAGCATAGGGTAGGAGTGGGAAAGGCAGGGCATTGGCTTCTTCAAAGCCCAGACAGTGTTGATGGTTTCTGTTCCTTTCCTTGTTAGTGAGAGCAAAATAAAGAAAAAATGATTCCCAGTGTTATCTTACAGGCTGCTTTTTTTTTAAAGTTAATTCCATGGCAGTGACAGTGCTGTCCTTGAGGAGGTATCCTTTGAAGGATAGCACCCTGGTGACAGCAGGTAGAGCCATGCTGCCTTCCCCTGCTCATTCAGGTTTGCTTAATGAGCCAGAAGAACCTGAAAACCCTTGCTAGAATGGGACCCCCAGGAGCAACCGAGGCTGGCCTTGCCTTCCCAGCTCACCTTTCTTCATTTGGCCTGACATTTTTGTTGCAGACTAGTAGCCTGTGGCAGGGGATTGTGGAGATGAGACTTCACAGAGTGCAGGAGGACGGACTGGAAAATGGAGGTCAGGCAGCCACATAAGTGGTGAGGGTTGCTCTGCAAGGCGGACTGGCCACATGTGTGCAAAGTGGGCTCATGCAGATCAGGCAGGAGGAAAACAAAGCAAAGTCACCCCTTCTGGCTCTTTTGTGAGATAGGGTGCAGCTAGCAAAACCACTTCCGGTAGTGTAGAGAGACAAGAGGTAAAACAGGGCCTCAGCCTGTCACCTTAACAATCTGCAGGAGCTCCTCTTGCAGGTCCTCATTTACAGCACTGTTTTACTATTTGCAGGGCAAGCTTTCAGCAAAATAACCCTGCCTCTGCCTCTGGATGTGTAGAAGTGCCAATCTGTTTCATTAAAAGCAGCCTCTTACATTCTTCTCTGCCCTGATGGTGGCCACATGGCTGCTGGTGAAGCAAGTCAGGAGCCATGCAAGGCTCCCTGTGCAGGATCAAAAGGGAAGGATGTAGAGCTGAGGTGAAAGGCATCTTAAGTTTGTTTGTTACTATGATACAAGTAGCTAGCTGCTTCTGCAAGCTTACGGTCACAGGAGTGCTGTTGGCCAATCCCTCCTGCCAGTCTACCTCCACTTTGCATCCTTGCCTCCCCTACCTGCACTCCCCATCTCGCTGATGGGCTGCAAAGCTTCCTGAGGAGGGAAGTCATTACCAACCACCAACTTCCACTTAGGGATGCAGCATCTCTGAGAGCATGGAAAAGTGAAATTGAGGGCTGCCACCTTTCCTGCCTACAACTGGATGGAAGTACTATCTGTGGGCCCTCTGTATGCACCCTATTGCCCTGCACTTGGCCACCTTCAGTCCAGGGCCAAGCAACTTTCCCAGAGATCAAGAGGATGCAGAGCACATTTCTCTCTTCTCTGCAAACTGCCAAACATGATTTCCAACACCAGAATCCTCCAGCTTGAGTTTCCTCAGCTGAAACCGTGGATACTTGAGATGCAAAGATGCCTAGTATGTTTTTAACCAATTAGATGATGCTGAAACAAATCTTTTATTACACACATGAATGTCTATACCCCTGATAGGACCTCAACTTACAAAACCAGGGATGAGTGATTCTGAACAAGAAGCAATTAAATTTAAACTGAGATTCGTATTGTAGCAGTTCCTACTTCACATATTCGGTCAAGCGGTTGCTGGTTCAGACATCCTGGTTTCTGATCATACATTTTGCCTGTGTGATTTACAGGTTGCTTTCTAGAAGCCCCCTTCTGCCATTAGCTCTGTTACCAGGGAACTTGCACGGTTAACAAGCTAACCCTCCTTGATCTGAAGGAACATAAAGCAATCTTATTTATCTACAACCCTTCAGACCAGCAAAGAAAGCACCAACTTCTCTTTCGAATGCAGTTACTTTCTTTCTCATCTTCTGTGCCTCACACAGAAGCCAGAAGCTTTCATCACTGATAAGCCACAGAAGACCCTTTCTGCTCTTTGTTAAATGTTCAGGGGCAAAGATTTGGAACAAATGAATGTGAAATGAGCAACATTTATATTATGGCCATTTCAGTTCTCCAGCTGAGTCTGTAATTGGCTGATACTCATTTTTTTCCCTCTTGCTCATCTGGCAGTACTCTGTCCTCTTCTTTTATAGCTGCTTGCCTTTTTTTTCTCCTTAATTTTCTGCAGGTTCTGCATTTATGGGACATCTTCAAGCAGTTTCTGCAGCAAATGGATAAGCCTCACAAAGCTCACTTCCAAGAAGGATCCAAATACCTAGATAATTTCCATGAAATACATTCAATGTTTTATTGAACCAGCTGTACATTGCCTTTCCCATAGGAAAAGGAGTTTGACATTTACGTTGAGCTGGAAGAAGGACTTGGTACCTAACTTAGAGAAGGTCAGTGCATTCAGATGGAGAGAGATGGTCAGGGAGAAGAGGCAAATGATGTCCCCACACACCTCATTTGCCTTCTCACCACACAGAATCCATCTTGAGTGCATGTGCCACAGGATGAGATGAGGAGAGATTTTGTACAAATTCCTGCAGAGGTGATGTAGAGGAGTAAGTCGAAATAGACAGCAGAGGGAAATTCTCACCAGTGTAATACAGACACGGAGGTGTGCGAGGATTCAGGATGCTTCTCCCAACTTGCCTGGTGAACGCTGCAATGAGATAGTTGGGAATTTTTGTAAAACACAATGTACAAAAATTATTCTTTTTTAAGAAACCATTTTACAGGAAAGCATGAGGTACAACAAAACATTGTCAGAGAAGTTTCCTTGCACTCAGATGGAAGGGCTGAAAAGCAGCAACTGGTGGCCTCACCCCATGCAGCATGAGACTGGTTTCCATCATGCTAAGGACCCAACAGTCTCTCTAACTGCAATTATGACACTAAATGAAAAAGGAGCAGGATTAATGTCTGTCTCCAGAGCTTGGGTGTGGTGTCCTAGTGGCCAAAACTGGCCCTGTGCAGAATTTCTGGGAGAACTGGACGGGGCAGTCTTGGTGAGAGCCAGGGTTACCAGCACTGAGCAGAGCTGGAAGGGTTTCTTGCATTGTAGAATCACAGAAATGTAGGTGTTGGAAGGAACCTTTTAAAGATTGTCTAGTCCAACCACCCCACTAAAGCAGACTCCCTAGACTAGATTGAAAGCTCTCAACCTTTCCTATTTGTAAAAGAGAGGACATCGTGTGTTGAATTAGCCTTTGAAGGCAAATGGTTACCTAATGCAAAGTCCTAGGTTCTGTTCTCGTGGTCTGCTGCCTGGAAGATGTGTATCCCATACAGAGGTGAGTGCAACCCTGAGATTACCCTCTCCTGCCAGCTTCACCCTTGCTCAAGGCATAGGTGGACCCCTCCTCTCACTATCATCTGGGACCAGCAGCAGGTCTGCCAATGAGAGTGCTTCCAGTCTGGTTCTGAGCTGCAGAATCATGGCTTCTGAATGTTTAATTAATTGCAGAAGAGTCTGGAAACAAATGCTAGCAGTTGAGCTTGCCTGGAGCTCACCTGGCTGTCAACCAGCAAGGAAGGAACTGATCCCTGAAATCATCTGGAATTAGCAGGAAAAGAGCCACTGGCGCAAAAAACTCCAGTCAAGTTGGAAAACTCCCTCTTTCCCCAGCTCCAGCAGAACCTCCATCAGTGTAGTAAGAAATACAAGTGAATTTTATAGCAGAAAAGAGAAAATTGCTGTGATCAGCTGCTTGGGGTGGCTTGGCTATTCTCTACTGGCATTACTGCCTCCCATACTACTCTGGGTATTTCTTTATTGCTTACATACTGCCCTCTTCAATTACTTTAGCAAGTAAATGCATTTTTAGCACAGAGGCAGCCCCAGACCTGTGTACACCCTCATTCTCTTCTTTGCTGGGGCTGAAAACTCTGTGCTTCTCTCCTTGTCTGAATATATTTGCAGGGCTAATATATCCACATTGCAAAAAGAGGTGGGAAACTCCTTTCCATTAAAATCTCTTCTACAAGCAGCCTGAACACTACAGAAGCAGTCTGCTCCTTCTCCTGTCCCAAACTAATTACACCCACCCGTGCACACAGCAGCACATTTAGTTTACACAAATTATGCTGCATGGCAGCAAAACCCACTAAATGTCTGTGTTCCCTGTCCCCAGCCCCAGGACAAGTGACAGTGAGAGCCAGCAAGAGCCAATGAGACCCACCAGGAACCACTGGCCACTGCACCACGGCAGGATAGGCACAGCCATGGCACAGAGCAGAGGGCTGAGCTGTGAGAAATACGTTTGTGTCTCAGAGGAGCTGACGGATGCCCCAGGAAATGAAATTGATCCCCTAAATTTGAAGTAGTGATATTACAAAAGTCAATAGGGAAATATCTTTTCTTAGATGCAGGGCAGGAATTTCACTCATTTCTCACATAAAGTTATCCTTATTCCTCTGGGACCTTCTGCACTTTTATATTACATTTTGAGCAATAATACTTATAAAAGATCCATGCCTTTCTGGCGTTAACTGGAGTAGCAGCTCTTAGGTTTCTGCCTTTAGGGACTTCAGGAACCACAGCTTCTGAAGATGCTCCAAGCTTTCATTTCCATACACGGGAGACGTGTTTTTATTCAAACCACATTTTAGCATTGGAATTGATGACATAAATAAAAGGATATTCATTTAATCATTATGTTCAGAAACAAAAACAAAAAACAAACAACACAAAAACAATCACGTGCATCACTGCTAGAGTCTATGGCATTAGCTGGGACTAGGTAATCCCCTCTGCCACCACTTCTATTGTGGGAGGAAAAACTCCAGTGAGGTCCAAATCCTTGCCTAAACTCAGACAGGTTCAGAAGGGAAACCAGAGCCTTCCAACACATCTGGAGCATAAGTGTGCTGGGAAGCTGCAAAGCATCCTGGAGCTCAGATCGTGGGAATGTGGTGGGCAGGTCAGTAGGGCTGGGTGAGTATGGCTGGCCAGTAAGGCCTACTGGCTGCAGCTGGTCACTACAGCACAGAAGAGTTGCATTTGCCATGGTGAATGATACCTATAATTCAATTTTAAACATACTGCTCTCACCTTTTAGAACTGTTTTGGCACACTTTCCCCCTACAATAAGCTTCTGTATCCTGCTTTCTAGATAATTTGTAGCCTGTATTTGTCAGCTATTCTCTGTTCATCACCTAAAAACTTTATACTGAGATTAGCAATACTGCAGCTGACTTGTGCGTCATTTTGTGTATACCTTGAGCAATACAATTTGCAAAAATGGACCGATGAGACATCTGTTTTCACTGTTTGACCTTCTTTAAAAAAAAAAACAAAAACACAAAAACAGCCACAAGAGATGAAAGGTATCATAGGATGAATTTACAGCGAGTTTGTCCTTGTAAGTGCCAACACTAGCTCGTAAGAGCAACAGAAGGCAAATACGCTCTTGCTGTCCAGTTTGAGCCTCCAAAAGAGTGGTTTGGGACCAGAGAAGAGCCCATATGGAGTATTCACCCCTGCACATGGTGTTTTTTACCCACAACACATTGTTTAGTGGCTCTTGAGATACCCCTGTTTTCATTTTCTCTGTGTCTGTTTCATAAAGTTGGCAATACAGGTCCAGCATAGAATGGCAAAGACTTCAACTCCTGGCTACATTTCTTCTCAGCTTACTGGGACAGCAGTGCAAGCGCCAAAGATAACAGCTCACAGCTCCACAGAAACGCCTGAAGATGCTGAGGAAGAAGTGTCTGCATGGACAGACTCAGGCATGCAACATCCCTGATGCTGACAAATCAACCACTCATGTCACGTTCTGACAGCACTGAGGTTTCCAAACTTGATCACAGAGGGTGCTGGGGGGAGTCATAGTGCCTGAGGACTGTCCCAGTATGTGCTTCAGTGGAGAAATGACTGGTGGCACCTGGTTTTCTGTGGAAAGGAAGACCTCCACCCCCTGCCAGTTGCAGCATGGTCTCTTTCATGTGCTCCTGGAGAAGCAACCTACATGAGCCCTGGTGAGGTGGGGCTGCACTCTGTTCCCCAGTCATAAAAATCTCTCTAACCCAAAAACTGTCATAAGACCTACATGAGAGGTCCAGGTCAACTTTCCACCCTGCAGAGTTATTTCAAAATTGTCCAGTAAGATGTTCCAGCTTTTATTAACTTTGTTTTGCCAGAGAGAAAGTGTAACTGGCTATGAAACAGATAAAGTATCTGCAGGTCATAATTCAATCTGCACACACATACATAGGTGAAAGGGACATCTGTTTTGTTTTGTGTGTGACAACGTCACTCAGAGATGTATTTACTATAAGCCTTTTTTGGGCAGTACTCTGCTTCAGACAATGGGTATGTGTCTCTTAATGAAAGCTCTCTGAAATTGTAAGGGAAAAAAACAGTAGGTTGAAATCCTTGTACCTCTCTTGGAAATCCAGGGTAAATGCCAAGGGATCGGGTGTGCTTCAGGCAGCTGTAGAAAGAGGGGCAAAGTCCCCCACTGCAAATTCCTACCTCTGCATCTTAATGCCCATCATTAGATTCTCTCTCCAGCACCATGACTCAGATGGGAGCCAGCACCAGCAGTGTCATCACTATGTCCCACACACTCTTTGGCTGAAGCTATTTCCTGCACTCAAGAGTTTATCCTATTTTTGCCCTCAAGCTTTCTTAGCTCATTTATCATCTCTCGCAAGAGATGACTAACACACTTTATCCAGGAGATCACCACACTTGCAGAGAGCCTGCAAGGGGCTGAGGCAGGGTGCCATGCACAGTGCATGATGAATGTTCCCTGTAAACACATGGAGGGATCTCAGACTTTATTTTGTCTTCCTCCCACTTTCCTCCCATGTTGCATTCCCTCCTGGGCACTCTCCCTCAGCTTTCCCAGTGCTCTAACACTCTGCTGACCATCAGCCTGCACTGCTCTTTCTAGCAAACAGTAGGCAATGAGATGGAAGGGTCAAGTTTTTCACTGTCCCAAAATTAGCATAAGAAACAAGCTCATCAGCTATGAGCACAGGCAAATGTGACCTTTTCAGAAGCTGGCTTTATTTATATATTCTGTTGTCATTAATTTCTCTGTTGCCAAAATCTATAAGAAAAGAGTGGTGCACAGTCTTCTGTGGCTCATCTTGCTTGGAAATGTCTGGTGGCCATGGAAGACTCCTGTCACATGGGACTGTGCAGAGTTGCATGGGAATGAGTTTAGGAGAGTTGCCTCGCTTTCAAATGTGTTGTAATAAATCACCCATCAAGGAGCCTTGGTTCATCCTGCTCTTCCCCATTTTTCTGCGGGGAATGCTCCTTCTTGCCACCCCCTAGACAATCTTTCTTTTTTCTCCCTGGAGGCATGGGAGCATCCCTCCCTCTCCCTCTGCAGTTGCTGGGAGCATGGATGACACCAAGGTCTCCCCACAGGAGCCTAGGGCTGGTTTGAGCAGTGCTTGCATCAAGACATAGGATAGCCACACTCTGCCCCAGCTCACATTTGTTTAAAATAGGGCCAGTGCTGGTAGGAATTCAGGAAGGGAAAAAAACAAACAAACAAATGCAAAACAAAACCTCATCAGTTATCTGAACTTTGGGGCTCAGCAGCAGCAAAATGTTACTTTTGCCCTCTGGGCAGAAGCCAACAATCTGCTCTCAGCCTGGGGGCTCTGCTTCTCCCCCAGGCTGGCAGGTACAGGGGGACAATAAGGGAATAATTCACATTTATGAACCACCACAGTGAAGCCTCTCCTGCTACCAGGGCATTGAAATACCTGTGTCAGCCTTCCTGTGTGACACCATATTACCCCAGGAGCTCTCAGCAGGTCAGAGATCGAGCACCAGGCTGATGGGCCTCACCTGAACAGACCTTTCTTTCCAGCAGTGACAAGAAACATCATTTCTTTGCTGGCTCAGCATCAGTCCCCTTTGTCAACAGACTGACACAGCTGAGGGTGTACAAATAAAGGCTGAGAACACAACATCAGTAATATTTTTTGCAATATTGTCTCCCTGTTTAATAACCTAATTTAATTAAAGTTCACCCGTGGCAACCATGGCAGGTAGATTTAATATAAGTTCTGAAACATCTGCAATTGCATGGACTCATCTTCTGTTAATGAAAATGCCTCTGAATTTCTTATCCTTGGAGTTCACTTTCCATTCACTGCACAGAGAAAGGGAACGAGTGTGGCAAGGGTCCCTCAGAAAGAGGGGGTGACCCACGCACGTGAATGGCTACGCACGGCTGGTCCCGCTCTGCCCCACTGGCCGATAGGCAATGAAAGTTGCTCACTCTGGGCAGCAGGAGATGCAGAAAGGTCGAATCCATGTAAAAAACATGACTTTGAGACACGGCATGACTTCACCTCAGTGTGGACCTTTGCTTTCAGTACTGTGGGGTCCCTCCAACACTCACTGTGAAACTCAGACAAAAACACCAGGCTTCACCTTCACGTTGGTAGGAGGCTCCGGTGCCCAGCTTTTGCAAATAAATAAAGCAAGCAGCTGCATGGCATAGCCACTGGGGACACGGTGACAGATGGGTAACAACACGACTCTTGCCCCAAAGCAGGCTGGCAGCACCCAACTGTGTGTCAGGGTGTGAGGAAGGCTGTGGGATGGGGTGAGGCTCCTCTGCAGCCTGCTGGAGCACCCTCCCTCCCCTACACTGTAGGGAAAACTGAGCACTGGCACCAGAGCCGTGCTTTATTGGGTATCCCCCTGACTGACTAAACCAGAGTGAATAATAAGTGTTTAGATACGTTACGGCCTCTCCCCTCATAGGAAGGTGATTTGCGTAGATGACTTCCATTAATGTTGAAAGGAGTCATTCACATAAATCCTAAACATGTTAATGGCCAGCTAGCCTCCCCTGCGTGGTATTTCATGGTGCTGCATTTAGTGAGCGCAGTATAAGCACGGCTGACTTGATATGCAAATAAATTCAAGTATTTACTGAGCCATAAGAGACAGTTACTAGGCAAATCTCTCATTCATCGTTTATACGGAAATAGATGGAGGCTGCCAGATGAAATCGGGAGATGAACACTATAAACATTTTTTTAAGGTAACAGGGGGAAGGGTACTGAGTCCCTGCGTATGCATAAATAATTGTCACTAACAGTTTCTTGCAGCATCCTCTCCCCTGTTGATTTTCACTCTGTGTACCTCTACTGCATTTCTGCACAGCAGCCACTCCCTGAGGCTCGCTGCTCCCAGCTGGATTGCATTCCTATTAAAGCTATGGGTCTTTTCTCTAGATATCTCTGCAAACTTGAGGTCCTTCACCATCCCTGGTATTGGCTCCAGGCCGGTGTGTCTGTATAAGCACGAGAGCACAGTGGTGAGGACACTGGTGGCATGGCATGATGGGCAGGCCAGAGCAGCCACTGGGGCTCATGGTTGATGTCAGAGAGACAGATCGCCTGGAGACCATGCTCTAGCACAGTTTGCTTTTCAAATAGAGAAATCTGGATTGATGTCTAAATTGTTGGGTTTGATTTGGAGCATTTGAACAGCACATTCCCTCCAGCAGTGGGTTTATAGACTGCCTAAACATCAGTTGGAGGCTCTCAGGGTAGCAATGATCACAAGTCTCAATAAATCTTCTGGTGCAAGATGAGGTCTTGGTCTAGAAATATACCTGTCCATGTTGTCCTCTCCTTTTTGTTGGTGGAAAGTAATGAATCTGAGCAAGTGCAGCTAAGGACTTTCACGTCACCAGGGACTTCTGCATCATGGGGACACGGCTTTTCCCTACTGTTTGCTGGGTCTGGCAATACACACCAGCGAGGTATCCACAGCCAGGTACCTTCAGCTGGCCTGCATCTTCAGAGGGGTCTCAGGGAGGTGCTTTCCTCTGGGGATCTGCTTTGCCAGGACATTCCTGTTTATAGAATTGCCTATCCATCATGTAAACGTGTTAGGAGAGGGGAGCAGGAAACCAGGTACTATCTCCTTGCCCTGGGGAACTGTGACAGAAGGACGGCATGGTGGGAAACATGACAGTGATGTGGGAATGAGAATGTAGGGGGGATGGAAAGCAAACCCTGTCCTTGACATCCTGTGCCCCAAATGAAGAGAGCAAACTGAACAGTCAGAGAGCAAAGGGCTGGCATTTATAGCAGCATTTTTCCCATAGGATGGGAATCACCTCTGAAGATGGGGTCAGGATAAACTGCAGGGCAGCAGCAAACTGCTCAGTTCAAGAGGAATTATTCATCCTTCAGCATAGCATAATTACACATCCAGACTGTCTCTGGGCAATTCTTTATTCTGGCCAAATTTACACTAGTTCCTAAAGGGAGTAGTCAGTCTTAATGAACAACTTACAGTTTCATCATCTTTGTAAGGTTTTATTTTAAAAAGTGGGATATCAGAAGTTTACGTCTTTAATTAGGAGAATTTAACCCTCACTTCCCTGCACATCTCCCTTTCTTTTGTCAGTTCCTTCGTTCCCATCAACAAGAAAACTTGGTCAAAAGATGCTTCCTAGACTGTAGGTTATTTTCAGTTTCATGAATCAATAGACACTGCCTTCAGTGCACTCAGTCATCATGATTCTGTTTCTCAGAGCAGTATGTAACCCCCTGACACATAATTTCCAATAAGCATTCCTAAGACACAGAGCAATAAAGAGAAAATTTTCTTCTTGTGCACAGAAAACCAGTTCCCCGTGATGCAACCTGCTACAACAGAACTAATGCACGTCATTCATTGTTCTCCTTCAGATAAGCCTGGAGTATCTTTCTCTGCAGGTGGAAACCAATAACTGCTCATTCAGAGAGGCAGACCTGTGGTGACCATCACCTGTTAAGTGCTGTGCTGCTCAAAGGTCAGAGGGAGAGCTCAGCTGGGAGTGCTCTTTGTAAATACAGCTGACTCCTCCTTTGCACCATTTTAAAGCTGTAGGGAGAGAAGTAGGGCAGGATTTCAGGAAACTGGGGTA
Source organism: Cyrtonyx montezumae (assembly GCF_038088225.1). Classification (NCBI taxonomy): domain Eukaryota; kingdom Metazoa; phylum Chordata; class Aves; order Galliformes; family Odontophoridae; genus Cyrtonyx; species Cyrtonyx montezumae. Next base: position 52,499,832 of record NW_027071824.1, on the reverse strand, counting down.
TTTCTCCTCACCATCATGTTTTTCTCTTCAAAGAACACCACTGCACCCCTAAAGCATACTTTATGAAAGTGATCTAAAGCCCCCTGCTGTCAGTGCTTCCCTCTTAAATCTGGGAGAAGGAAGACATTTGAGAGAGACCCATCTAAGGTCACATCTCAGTTTGCTGAAGCTTGGGGCATCAACCCTCTACTGTGAAGGGGTGCCCTAGAGTGTTTCACTTTCACAGATATTTCAGAAGAATTACATTTTGTGGTAACACAACACTAAGGAAAGGACCAGGGAAAAGTGTCCTGCTGCAGTTTCTTCTCTTGAGGTACCACGTGCACCTTGCCAGCAGGTGAGGAACCTCAGGACATGGCAGTCCTTACCCCAGGAAGAAAGTTACCTCTTCTTGCCCACTCTTTTCCACAAAAAGTATGAACACACTCAAGTTAAGCATGGTTGTTAAATGAAAAGATCACAAAATCCATTCCTGTGTGACATCAACAAGGTATTTATCAATGCTGCAGAGTTTCTGACCTGGTCCAGCACATTAACTTTTGCTATGGTTGGTAGCACTTCATCTTGCCGCACTTCCACGATCTCATGCCAGCAAGCTCACTCCCCTGACACCTCTCTGACCTGAACTGCACACGCGCCAGCCAAGTAACTTTTAAGATGGAGCAGAGGGGTTCTGCCTCATTGGGAAAATCACTGTGACAACTTAATTAAAACAAGCAGTCACTGCAGCCCGCAGGGCCAGGAGCCCTTGACCAGAACTGGGCCCCATGACCCACACATTCCCATCTCCCAGACGTCACACAGGGACAGCGCTGACTGACCCCAGCACTGGCTGCATGCAGCTGGACCTGGCTGGCAGTGTGCAGGGTCAGGGGGCTGCAAGCACTGCTGCGGCACAAAGACACTTTTTAGACTGCATCCCCACACCCACAAATGGCACCATTCCCGCAGTTTCCGACTATTTAACCCCTCACTGTGCCTAATTCTAAAAGCCCTTGGTCTATCCTTGAGCAAAGCGTCTCCAGAAACCTCTTGAAAGAAAATCAGCATTAAACAGAATGCTCCCCCTACGCAGAGATTTAAACTTTCCCCCACAGCTTGCCGGGTGCCCTGCCCATCCCCAAACAAGCCCTGTATACACCTGACCGGAGGCAGCTCCCATCTGACAGACCACTGCCATCAGCACACCGCGGTGCCCGGTGCCGGGTTACTCACAGATCTGCACTGGCCTTCACCAGCAGCAGATGAGACACGGGCTGTGGGCCAGGCGGCAGCTGACAGGACAGGCAGGTCGTATGTGCATCTCCTCCAGGCACAGGGTCCTTCCCCAGTTTGTCCTGGAAGCACCTGGAAGGTGAGAACAAACAGCGCTCCTGAGGTGAGCTCCACTGGATCTGGGGACAAGCTGGCACACCAACAGCATCACACCCTGTAGTTTCAGGAGCAGAGGACAGTTTGCCTCAGCATCTGGTCTGAAGATGGGACGGGTGCTGGGACGTCGGCACCTGACACCTCCTCCGGGCTCCAGCTAGGAGCTGCAAAGTTAACACGCGTGCAAGCAGAACGGGAACTGCTCAAAGCAGGCTCAACAGCGAGAATCAGGCAGAGGAAAAAAAAATGAATAAAAGAAGAAGCATGCTTTCCCCTTACCTATTGCCTCTCTTAGAAGCCTGGGCAGTGCCTTTAGAGTGCCAGGGTGTCCGGAGCCACGGGGCACAGGACTTTCGGCACATGCACACAGAGCCCAGCACAAGCCATCTTCTCCTGCCTCCTAGCACCGCGCGAGCCTCCAGCAGCTCCGCTCTCCAGCTGCAAACATCTCATTAGACTAATGCATTCAGCACAGGCAGAAAACTCGATTTACCATAGCTACAGCAATGAATTTCCATTACGATGACAGCTTCAACCACATCATGTCCGGAAAACCAGCCAACCACTGCCTTTTAAAGAACGCACACATTTTACACACAGAAAACGGGGGGCCGTGTGTGGGGTTCCCTTTCTCTTCGCAGCTAAACGGAGGACAAATTGCCATGTCTGTGCATGTCAGAACTCCACGAGCCGAAAGGTGGAGGCATCCGGACTTTTTGCAGGCAGCGGTACCCTGCGCAGCGGTGCGGTGCGGTGAGCAGCGCCCGTGTTTGCAACATTTCTGTTTTAGCTACCCCTCCTCTGTTGCCATAGAAACCAGCCTGTATCATCGTCTCTTTGTCCCGATCATGCAGCAGTGTGGCCCAATATTGCGCTTACAATGGGGAGAACCACTCGCTCTGTTATTTTGATCGTTTCAATGGGAGCTGGGGAGCAGCGCTCGGGACCTTTGTGGCAGCAGTGCTGTGAAGTGTGTGGGTACAGCCCATCACTGCCCTTCCAGCTGCTCACCTGCGAGAAAGAGCCGAGTCCCTCCTTATTCAGCACACTGCTAGCAGCTCTCCCCTAAAAAAAAAAAAAGAAAAAGAATGTCTATAATACATATAATAAATAATGGTCATAACAACCCTGTCACGCTCCATTGCCTGCTCTTGATCAAATTACACCAGCGAAGGGGCTTGTCGCAGTTGTTCCACAGCTCCCCACTGCCCACTTCACATGCTCGTGTACATCGTTAATGTGGTGTTTATTGCAAAATGTGCTTCTCACCTCTGCTCATTCCCATTCCTGTGAAGGTTTCATCAGATGTCTCGTGGCTGTGGTCCCTGCTCTCCAGTCCTGCACCAGCTTGGCTTTGCTGGCTTTAGAATCGTAGAACCATTAAGGATGGAAAAGACTGCCAAGATCACCTGGTCCAACCCTAATCCACCCCCACCATACCCACTGACCACGTCGTCCCTCAGTGCCACATCTCCATGTTACACCTCCAAGGACTGTGACTCCACCACCTCCCCCTGGGCAGTCTGTGGCACTGAATTCAGGAAGAGCTGCAGCTGGGAGAGGTCTCCAGGTTTCACAGCAGAGATGTTGGTTTAGGGGGGCTGCCAGTGCCCGTCTGCATGGACAGGGGTGAAGCTGAGGAAGAAGAGCCAGGCACCCAGCTCCTGCACCTTCCCACCAGCATCAGCCATCAGTGAGGGCATGCACCTTCAGGACAGCTGGTGCTCTGCCCAAAGCCAGAGAAAAGCTTTGTGCCTCCAGAGTGGGAAAAAATAATAAGTAGAAATTCGGTAGATCCTGGAGAAACAAGGCTGCCTTTTTTTATTTTCTTCTTTTTCTCTTTTTTCTTGCATTTCTATAAATTCAACAGATAAATCTAGGTGTGAAAAAGAAGTATTATCAGTGGAGAATGGGAACAACTGTTTTCTGCTTTCTTCTGCTTGTATCAGAAACCCACAGTGCTTGCAAAGGTGCTGGGTAAGGAGGCACAGCTCAGCCTTCAACCCGGCAAAGTCCTGCAAGCCCACTTTCTCCCTCTTCTCTTTTTGCTTGTTTTTGCTTGTTTTGTTTTTAAATCAGGGCCAATGGGGCAGCACTCACAGCTTCCACTACAAGAACAAAGTAGAATGAAGCTGGAAACCTACACAAATTGCATTCCCTAACAGGATAAATTGGGAAAAGAGTAATTAAAAAAATAATAATCAAGACAAGACCTTTCCAAGACCTTTCCGACACTGTCCTATCTGCTAGGGTGTTTAAAACACTGAGTGTGACTCTTTGCCATCCCCATCACTCCCTGTTTCCTCAGCAGACTCAATATGGCTGCAGCTCATCACACTCAGCACTGGCACATGTCACAAACACAACAACACAACATCGAAAACACAAACCCTGGCTCCTTTCTTCACTGTTATCCTGCATTTCCCTTTATGCTCTGCTTGTTGTTGGGCAGAGCCCAAAGATGGATCAAGATTTGGGTGCCCAGCCAGGATATTGCTTACCAGCCCATGTCAAGGCAGACAGGAGCTGTTGGGTGTCCTGCAAGATCACACCAAACCTCCGTCCCAGGCAGCAAAAAAAAATCTACAAAATTATTCAGGTTTACTGAGAAAGGAAATTATAAGTCCACAAACAGCCCATGCATATGCATCCTACCAGGCATGCGGGCACAGGACCAGGCAGGGCCTGGGGTGTGGGATCTGCCACCAGAGGGCAGGTTTTGTAATTTGCTTCACTCTTTATTACACTTATTGATTTAAAAAATATTCTAACAGTTCGTTTATTGCTGTGTTAAAGAGCTCAGAAAGGCAATAAAGTAACGTGGTGTCCTCAGTGATAAAAGCAACAATCCTTCAGAGATGTAGAAATCATGTCTTCCTCCCCTTCTGAGCTTGTTTTAGGGAAACCCCAAGACTGATAGCACCCAAAAAGCAGAGTGCTTGGACAAAATCCCCACACCTGAAGCAGGTGAGTGACATAAGGTGCAAATAACCGCAGCCAGAACTGGAGCACCAGCACAGCTTGCTGCAGCTAAGAAACAGAGCTCCTTTTCGTCTCTAGGCTAATCTAAGGGACCTGACTCTAATGGTCACTTCTCATGTATTTATACAGCATTGAGTTCCCATGGACCATGTCTGCCTGTCCAGCTCTAGCAGTGGTGCTCAAACCCTGATGCACCTGCAGGATCAGCACAAAGAGGTCATGCATCTACTGTACCGCTGGTGTTACCAATGTGCCAAGGTTTCCATATCTGTGCCCACCAAAATGGATGCATGCTACATAGCACAGGGTCTTTGTTCAGTACCAAGCCCAGAAGATGCTGGTCAGAGCATCTTGCTTCAGAAACACCAAGGTGATGGCAATTGCTGCATTGAAGATCGAGGCAGAGTCAGGATTATTTTTTGCATGACTTTCCATTGCTAATTACATTAGCTGTGCCTGACAAGGATAAGGCATTGAAAGGCTGAATTAGAAACTCTTCACTGCTTATGCACCGAAATTGTTATTTGTGAGGCAATGCACTAAAACATCAGCTTTTTATTGGAAGAGCTTCAGTAATACACAGAGCCACCCCATCTGGGGAGCAGTGAATGAGGGGAAGTAAGGTTTAAGAAGAAAACTGAGCCACCTTCCTACAAGAGCTCCCACCACGCACTTGTAGCACCCCACGGCCCCATACATTGCTCCTTCTGCAGGGAAAATCCAGTCAGCCTTAGAACCATTAAGGCTGGAGAAGACCACTAAGATCATCTAGTCCAGCCATCAGCCCATCACCATCATGCTCACTAAACCTTCTACCACCATGGAAAACAAAGCAGTTTAAGTTCCTTTGCTAAAAGGGTACTTATCCCAAAAGGGCAGCTTTTCTAGGCAGCCTTTTTTTATGTGGGGATTTCCTTTATTCCTGGAAATTTCCAGGATTTGAGTAAGCAGCACCAAAAGCTCTAAATTCTGGCTGTTGGACAGTGTGGGACTGTGAGGTGGTGAGAAGTGCTAAGTTCTTGTCAAGTGGATGGGGTCTATGTTAACAAATGTCATAAGGAACAATGTACTCAATGACTGGCTCAATGAAAAGATAACAGAAGCAACAATCTCAACATTGTGTCTTTCAAGCACAAATAACCCACCTGAATTAGCACAGCTGGGCAGTAATTGTGTCTGAGTAGTAATTAAAAAGACAAAATCTTCCAGATTTTTTTCACTGGACGTAATGCTGCAGTACCCGATGGGATGGGGATAATGACAATGGGTGTTGCACCTGAGCAGGGTGAAGGACAAGGAGCCATTCCTAGCAAGAGATTTGGTCCCCAGAGTGTGCTCTGGAACCACTCATGGGAGCAGCAGGGTGAAGAGAACAACCCTTTCCTGCAGCAGGCTGCAGGCAGAAGGCCAAGGCCACCATCATGTGAAGATCTTGCGGCCTGCCAGGAGTGGCAGCCTCATGAACAGCCTCTTATCAGCACATCCAAGGCCAGCAGGCTGGATTTTTCTCCTTAGCTGTAAAAGCAGTACACACCTCCATATATGTTTGCATACTCATTTTTCTTTATTCAATGGAAAAAAAATTAAAATCAGTCGCTATCCAAATTCACTGCAGTCATCTCTCTTTTTCTCTTGGCAAGTGCTATTTTCAGTCTATATGCATGCGTAGTTATACTACAGTCTAACTATTTTTTAAATTACATATGGCAGTCTAGTTTATAGATTTTAATTAGCTGGGGAGTTGGACAGCCACCATCAGCTGGGAGTTGTGTTGTGTTTGCACACAAACTCAGCTGAGGAACTCCCCACACAGCATCTGCTGGTGCTGCCGGGGACAGGGGGAGCTCCAATCCCAGCTTCTTTGCTTCGGGAAGTACAGAAGAGAAGGAAGCACAGTTTAGACCCAAGCATCTCAAAGCTGCGTGAAATTGGGAATTGCCAGACAGGCTCTACTGTCCTTCTACCATGTGCAGCTCTTCCCATCACAGGGAATTAATTATGTGACCTGGCAGAGAAGGTTCAAGCTTTGCAAGTGGCCTCTGCTCAGTGCCAGAGATGAGCCAAATTTTATTCCCAGCTGTGGAATTGCTGCTAACAGAAGAAGAATAATAAAGAAAGCAGAATCAAAGCGTCTTTCACAGAAGTTATCTGAGCCAGTCAATTAATTGCTCAGAGTTGAATTTCAGAAATCACACTGTGGTTATAATAAAACTAATCTAATTTCAATGATGATGTTTCTGAAATAAAAGGTTTGATTTTAGGGTTTTCCTTACATTCCCCCTCCTCCGCTGTTTTGACACTTCCATCCTTTTCAGGCTGGCACGATGTGCATACCAACAAGCTCTGCCTGCGTCTAACAAGCTGAATTATTTTATCACTGCCTAGCCTACAACCTCACATCTACAGAGACCTGCAGCACAAAGGCTGGTGTCAACCTCCACGTCGGTGCTGTTGTAATATTTAACACTCAGCACTTATATGGAGACTCAAAGCAATGCAATGATTAATTGCTGTCATTCCTGCAGATCTCCCAGGCTCACATTTGACCAAGGGGGGCACGCTTCTCTTTTAAGAGATGCTGGGGTTGGTACAACACAGCTCTATTTTCAACTTTAATTGGCTTTTAGTGGCGAGCATAGGGCTTGCTGCACTGGGCAGGGCTCCCTGGTCAGCGCAGGCAGCTCACCTGACCTGCTGCTGCCCTGGTGCCATCTCACAGACATTGCTGAAGGCAATCCTGGATCCTGCTGCAGCCCCACGTTGTATACAGGATCAGGAGAGCAGCCAGTTGTCGTGCACCTGAATTTTTTTGGAGGGCCCTGCACAGCTGGGTGCATCAAACAGATTGAACCCCTGCATGAGGCAAAGGCAGCACTACGTTTCATCTCTTCGTTTCAAAAGGACCTAAGTGATTGTCACCTGGGCCTCTGAACCTCACCACTCTGTCATGGACAGTGCCTATTTTACAGCCATTATAGTCTAATCTCATCTAATGTGATTTACACACGGTAATTAATAGAGCTTCAGCTGTAAAGAAATCAGTCATTCAATTTGAGTTTAATTTACTGCACATGCATACATTAGACAGCACAAATTCCATAGCTGTGATCAAGGCATGGAGGAATGATTGCATGCTGTGAAAGAAAAAATAGAACAGTCAATAAACGGCATGCTGCTGGCCTTCCACACCTCGTAGTAGTGGGAGGATGGCACCTCAGCACAGACCACAGAATCACAGAATGGCTGGGGTTGGGAGGGATCCTAAAGACCATGGGCAGGGTTGCCACCCACTAGATCAGGTTGTCCAGGGCTCCATTAATCATTAATCAACTCCCCATTGGGTGTAACCCGCTCCTGTTGAATTTAAAGGAACAGCCTGCCTTCTAGAACTGCTGTTGAACTTGGACCAGAAAGTCTGAAGACAAATACATCCGTTATGGTAATACCAAAGCCATTTCTGGGGAAGAAATATGGACAAGTTCTTACTCTTTCATAGTTAAAACGTATCCTAATGGTTTACTTCTTACACTTCAACTGTTTCCAGACTGCCCTTCCCACTGGTGCTCTGCCTTCAGTCCAGCACCAGTCAGGCCGTCCTGTTCCAATGACCTCAACTCTTAGACCTGTGAATTCAAATTGACCCAGTGTTTAACACCAGTGTTAGACAGAAACAAAAATGTCAGTCCCCAGCCACGACTATAGCCAGCAAAATCCCCAGGAACCACTGCTCTAGGGGTCACGTTGACTTTTCAGGAAATAGAGTGTAATTCTAACTTGGCTGAGGGACCTGATCCTGCAGTCATACCTTACCCACGTATTTTTCTAGGGTTTTCCTCCAGAACGTATGAGCTCCTCCAGCTTTGTCCCTTTAGGCTGGTAACACTGCTTGTATAAAAAGGAAAGCACTCACACCTTTTTCTGGAAGAAACGGAAGATGGTTTTAAAACAATTAGTCAAGGTGGCCCAAGGAGTCTCCTTTGTGCCATTAAATTTGACATCAGTGGTGCAATTTCCCTGTTTAATTATCAGAGCATACATGTGGAAGGGTTGTACATGGAAGCTGAAAGTGCTTCATGATTCAGCACACATTTGAAATTAAATTCTAAGTAGAGTGTAAGTAACTTGGCTTAAAAAGATTATAATTAGCCTTACAATCTATTATGCTAATTAGATTATAATTTTCATTGCTGGTAATTGTTCCACTAGTTAACTGAGTGACAAAGATAAATGATATCCGCAGAAAATTATTTTTCCCATATAAACAGTGGCTGGATAACCAATGGGAGCAATTTTGATATCACATCTAGAGCTCAATACTGAGCTGAAATATCCCAAAGTTATCCCATACTCCTTTATTTGTGTTTGCTCCCTGAATTCCTAGGTCCTCAGCATGACACAGGCAATGAAGAAGATGCTCAAACTACAGAATAAAAGGAATTCAAGCATACGTCCAAATTCTAATAAAGAAACCCCGTGCTTTGCAAAGTCTTTGCTGAGCAGGAAGAAAAGACAGCATCCCAGCTCTGCACAGCTCTCAAAAGCACTAGCTGCTGGGGACATTGATATACTGTGTCTCTACACAGGATGTAATCTCCAGGTGACAATGTTGTGCTGAGGATGCGGGCAGCTCCCAGCCTGGCACTCCAGGTACCCCCACACCTGGTGTTCCAGCTATGGGCGCTCAAGGGAGAAACACCAGACAGATTTCAGCCTGGCAGATTGTACAGTACGGCTGAACTGGAGATACCTGCAAGAGGCCCACAGAGGCATATTCTTTTCCAAAGTAAAGCTTAAGCCTCAAGATGGGCTCATTAACACACTGATTCTTGCTACTTAGGGGAAACTGCCTTTCTCATCCTTTCGGCTCGATCTTTAAATAATCTTACTGTTATTCCTTACTATGGATTTTCCTCAGTAGTCTTTAAATGAAAAAGATAAACAGACCTAAAGAAAATCAGCAGTTTTGAATGAAACAGTTAAAAACAAAATAAATGGATAAAATAAACCTCCATCTACGCCTTTCTCCTCCAGAACAAAAAAAAAAAAAAAAAAAAAAGGGGAGGGGGGAAACAAAACCAAACCCACAGATAAAAACCAGCAAGGCATCCAATGGAACAGTTGCAGTGGTTCCTGAAGAAATTCATACCCTTGCTTCCCCCTGCTGGAGGAAGAGCTGGAATTACTGAAATTAAGTAATTTTAAATAGGGGTATCCTATTTTCCCATACAACTCAGAGTTTCTTCCTTCACTATATGTTTTGGAAGGGCTTATAATGATTTTGCATAGCTTTGTGCAGCAAAGTAGAAAGAAGCGTTGTGACATTCCCCTTAGTGCTGATTGACCACTGACAACATTTAGGGGGCAGGAAGCTTACATCACTTTATGCAAATACAAATCATTTTTATAATTCATTCCTTTTACTCACTCACACCTACTTCAAATGTAGCTCATGTTTCACCAAGCAGTGCTGATCTAACCTGAATCTACTTCCCCGTGCTTACATCTGACAGCCTTCCAACACCAGTACGTGGTTAGGCCAGAGGTGCTGCATCACTCATCTGCCTCTTCCAGCCACCTCCAAGCAGATGTCCATGGAAGTGACTTCTGCAAAGCCCTGGAGGTGTCAGCAGATCCTCTGCTTGAGGGGCAGGACCTGCTCTGATCTCCAACAGAAGGGAGAGAGTTGACTTATGCTGAAGTGATCTCAAACACCTCCTCATCTCCATCTCAGCAGATTTGTAAACTGATGCACTGCTACATTGCTAATATTTTCAGGAGAGAAAGTACCAGCTTGCCTTCTTTACATTATGAACTAGGTTTCCAACAGCCTTGCAGTTCCTTTCCTTGCACCTTCTGTAAGATTGCCTTGAACACGCAGAAGACCAATGTTTAAAAATGAATTAGACTTAAACCTCGTTATTTCAATAAGTATCCACAGTTTCCCTAGTCCCAGTGTAACCACAGCTGTTATCTTTAATTTCTAAGAAAAATACTTCACTGTTCAGATCAGAAATTATTTTTTTAAATCACTTCAAAGCATTTACGTCTTACAGATGCAACTCAACCCCTCATAGCAAAATGTAGCAACCAGTAATCAGAATGCTCCCCCTCTTCCCATGCCTTATTATCCTTTTTCCTCCTAACAATTTCCAACTTCTAACAATGGCACACGTGCTGTGAGTTGCTCCGGTGGAACAACGCAAGTTTGGCATTCATTTTGCCATTGATAATAAGTGTCCAGCACATATTCTTCACACATTTCACTCACCAGAGCAGCGTTGGCTTGAAAGAGTTTAGAAAGCAACCAGTGCTTTTTATTGCTAATTCTTTACTGTATTTTGCAAATAAAATATGGAGTTAAAAGTCACTTAAAGCACACCTAGACTTCATACACCTGATATTGCTTAAGCTTTGCACTTTTTTCCTGTATGATATGCACTTCAGAAGTACTTTGAAAGATACCATAACCTCATTTAGAACATTTCCAAATTTTATTTGCAACTATTGCAATTACAAAGAATAGATCAATGTAAATTTGCATTTAAAGTGACATCCCTTTTTAATAAACAAGGTTATAAGTTAGTGCACAGCTGATCTGGCCTTGGGTGATTTCCATAGGATGGAGTCTTCTTTGCATGACAACTCGTCCCACGTCTCACACCATCGCACTGTCATAGCTGTGAAGAAGAATAATCTGTCTGTTGCTTTTGACAAGTCATAAAATAAACCAACAGTCCCGATTCTCTCTTCCCTGAACTTAATAGCCAATCCTTCTTCTAAATGGGTTGGGTAGAATCACTGTTATTTACAGACCTGAAGGAGACTGAAAAAAAAAAAAAGACCAAAAAAACCCAAAACACCTCTAAACTTTAAGAGATGCACATTATTACAACTGAACAGGCATCAACTTTTCCAGTTCATTGGTGAGAATTCAGAATTGATGCACAACACGCACTCTCTGCATGTTATACTTTTGGCTTTCCAGCATTTACCTTTTACAAAGGCATTAAGCAAAAGTCACCAACATGGCCCCACAGAGATGCTTTCAGGCATTTTGTTTATCAAAAGATTCAGATCTTCTGCTGACCTGGTGAAATAAAGGCTTAAAAATGTTTTAAGCCCCAGTCAAAAAAGCTTCATTTCCTTCATTATCTTGGGCATAAAAAGACAACAGTCCTAAAAAAGCAGCCCTCTGGTATATGTGGAATGTGGCAATAGGTATCATGTTAATGTATAATAATCAATTGTTAAGTGAAACAGATTTTTAAAGCTATGAATGATGTGAGCAGTATCACAGCAAAATATTGACAGAATACCACAAAACCAAGTTTGAAAGTTGAGCAGATGTTGTTTGACTCAACAGAGATGTGTAATGTCAACTATACCAAAACATCTTCTAAAATAAATTCATAATGCAGAAAATTTGATTGTAAGTTTTCTTCTAGCTAGTAGTACCTTCTATTTAAATTGGACCCTAACTCATCAGACAATACATAGCCCAGACTTTCAGATATTTATAATAAAAAAGCTTTTATTTTCAATTGAAACAAATGCACCATCCTGCACTCGAAGGCTATAATGAGCCATAAGCATATTCCAAGGTTGTATCAATGGCAACAGATTTGTTTCACCTCCACTGAGAAGTTACATAATGCACTCTTAATTGGTAAAGAAAAAATTAACTCAGCCTTCTCAAAGCTTCTGTACTGTGTTTCTTATTTAGTGTACAGTTCCACAGTCAGACCAAGAGCTTGCAGTGTGTGCAGATATCATAGTTAATTAACGGTATTGTTTTAATCATCATCTTCCTCCTCTTCCTCTTCTTCCTCAAAACTGTCTTCAAAGCCTTCGCTGTCTTCCTGGTCCTCATCACCTTCTATTGCTGTATCCCATTGAGGATGATTTTCTGGCACTGGTTTTGCTTCATGAACTTCCAGCTATAATTAGATTAAGAGAAAGAAAGAAAAGAGGAAGAAAGAGTTATGGAAAATACAAACCAGTTTGAGAGAATAAAAACAGAAGTAAAAAGGACATGCTGCACAAAAGTGATAGTTAAAAAAAATCTGTTTCTGGTAAAAAAAAAAAAAAGCATGCCAGGTTTTCTCACTAACTGGATGTATGTAAGCAGAGAGAACTTGTGTGGCAGAGCTCAAGATATAAGGCCAGAGCAAAATATATTGCAAAAATTCTGAAATATGAAATAAAAAAGTGTTAAAATGCGCACACTGGGAAGCATCACAAACTTCTGTTCTATTTAAGCCAGTACAAAGTTTCCACTACTGGGATCAGACAGATAATGCTTCAGAGCCATATTAGAATTAGAACACACTGAATTCTTAAAGATAATGAGGCTGTTTGTTCGTTTGCTTAATAGCCAACACATAATACAATTAAACATCACCTTCAATGGCTTAATCTGGTCCAAACCCATGTATGAATCTGATCTTAAATAGACTGTGTACTGATAGTTTCCAGGCTTGCCCGGTGCTGGGAATTTCAGCTCTACCTGCAAAACAGAATTTGCTCCATGAGTTCTTACTACTTTGAAGTGACACATTAAAACAGATAACTGAGTACTCTAATGATCAATAAGTACTTTTACAGACTCATATATATATATATAAGTTCCTAATGAGTGGCATATCCACCAATCTCTACAGAATACAGCTGCAGAAAAAAGACAGAATACCCAAAAGCACAATATCTCCTATTAAGGACAAATAATGAGACATTTTTTTCCCCCAGTTCAGACCAAAGTAGCTCTACATTTTTCAGTACACAACATCACCCCGTTGTACACTAAGTCTTCGAGATCCAAACAGGCTTAAAAATTGAGTCTGCTGGAAGTATTAGCTTAACTCTTCTGTCGTTTGAACTGGAACATGAAATCTATTTTACAAGTACAAAATAAACTAAATCTCCAGTTTTCAGAAAAAGTGAGAGCAGCAAAAAGTTATGGTCTCAGAAAGGCTCATGTGAGCTGAGACTAATTAATTTGTCACAGCTTCTATTTTACAGAAAAAAAGAGTACTTAGTATTTCTCACACATTTGAATAACTTTCTCTAAAAATGATCACTTCGTATGAATATTGGTTTTCATAAGCTTTCGATATCAAGAAAAAAATTATGATCTGGAAAGAAAGTTAAAAGGCTTCTCAAATTTTTTTTTCATTTTTCCACTATCAGTTTTCACAGTTAAAAGGCTCCTGTCTGCTTCTGTGAGAACAGTAGAATTTGTTTCCTTTCTTAAGAGACAAGTATAAAAAAATTAAAATTTAAATCAATTCCATGTATTTGCATACCATGAGATGTTTCGGGATGGCTTTGTAATATTCAAAAAGTAAATTCTTCCAGTACTTACCTCTTCTTTATCTTTTAGTGTACAAACATGATATGGCATACATATTAGCATCTGCTCCTTCCGATCGGCAATATATAGCCACCACCACTCTTGTTTTTCCTTTCATAAATGAGAAAAAATAAAATATTAGAAGAGTCACAAAAAGATCTTCTGCACTTCACCACTAGTAGCTATGACTCACTGGGTCTTATAATACAGATACAAAAGTGTACGTGTGTTGGGAAGGGCTGAACGGAGGGGTTAAAGACTTGTGGCTATGTACTAACAAAATTCATAGTATATGCTGCATTCAAAAAGCAACCAGGTTATCACAAGTAGCTGTTTGACTTGGGGAGGCTTCATTCCATATAGCCAGCCTAAGATACCGTGTCAGACACGGAAACATTCTGAAGAATTGTGCCCGAAGAGGATTAATGAGCAGATTTCATACCACAGCAACACCATCCATTTCATATAATACTACCTTGGGTCTTCTGACAGAAACCCAGCCTGGATGAAAAGCATGCACAGCAAAGCATGCTACTAGACAGTTAGAAGTACTCTTCCCAGTAAACAATCTTTTTCAGGAAAGAATGTATTGCCTTGGTTTGTTTCGCCCCTCCAAAAGACAGGAATCTGCTGGTAGTTGGAATTTGGATGTGGTAATTTTTCACTTCAAGGAACTATAGGCAATATTGATATTTGTAAAGGACAACAAACTGTTTTAAAAGAACTACGGGTTTCAAAGGTACTAAAAGCAGAATTCCTAAACAAAATAAAACTAAATGCATGCTGCCCCTCATAAAAGCAAGTCACCATGCAAAAATAGTAGTTCATCCCTCAACTGGAGTCCAATTTGCAGTCATTCTCAAATGGGAAAAGACTATACAACTCCTTACCATCACTGCTTTAACCACTACTCCTTTTTGGCTAACCCTCTAATACATGTTTTAGAACAACAACAAAAACATACATTGATTTAATCAAAGCTTTCTATTGGAAGGATAGTTTAGCACTGCAATGCAAGTTTCCATCACCTCCCTAAGTCTTCTCTTTAAAAAAAAAAGAGAGAGAATAGCAAATAGTAAAGGGATAGGTAGATGAAAAGAAAACAATGAGGAAAAGGACTAGAAGAAGAGAAGTAGCTAGGTAATAGTCACAACAGCATAAACTTACCCTTAAGGAGAAAATGGGGGCTTAAGACCCTATACCTTTTAGGCAACCCAAATGTTATGTTGCTGAGTTACGAGACAATTTCTACACACTCTTGACAGTCTGGTAACTGGTCAAGTTAGACCAACAGAGCAAAGCTCTGAAGATGTCTTATGATAGCTATGTAAGTCGAGCTCCAAACCAGAAGACCAAATTTTATGTATTTACATCACCAACCGCCACCAGGTGGTTGTTTCAGTGCTGGAAGAATGCTGCTCTTTTTTTAATCTAACAATATTGGAAGGACTGACTGAAAGGGTATAGAGGGCTTTAACAGCATTGCTGCACCCAGTCCAAATTCCACAGGTGGAAACCAAATTCTGCTAACATGTAGAATTAGAAGATTTTCTCTTCTCCCCTCAATAGTCCAAAATTCTGTGTACTCTCCCCTTTTCGAACACTTCAGAACCAGTGTCCCCTGGTCTGATATCTAAAAAATGAAGGTCAAAAGTAAAACAAAAAAAACCCACTAAAATAATTTACTTTTTCTCTTTAAAAGTGGCTTAATTTCTATGCAAGAAAGGATTACCATCACGTGATTGAAATATTCAACTAGTAAACTATAGATTTATAACACCATCAACCAAAAGACCCTGATTAGCACTGCTCCATCCCAGAGCAGGAGTGTAGAATCGACTCAACATGTTAATGCCCATTCTCAGCATATAAAAGTAAAAGCAACTGCATCACAGCAACATAACAGCATTCCTTCATGTGTTTACAACAGCAGGCACAGAGAACAGGACACAGAACTATTTGGGCACTACTCGGGACCAGAATTGGTTATAAGAAGCTCTTTTTGCAACTACTGTCAGTGATTTTACTTATAACTGTCCCACAAAAGTCAAATTATTTGAACTCTAAGTTCCAGCAATAAATACATTGTCAATTTCTTTAACAGCTGTAGTGGAGAAGAATCTTATGCAGTAGAGATGTTTATTTCCTAGCCGAGGGGTTCTAAGAATAGAAAGCTAGACAATGTAAGTAGCACTGATGAACAAGAAAGGACTGCTGTGGTTCAACCCAGCAGCAGCTCAGCACCATACAGCTGCTCGCTCACTCGCCCACAGTGGGTCAGGAGGGAGAAGTGGAGATAATGTAAAAGTTGTGGGTTGAGATAGACAGTTTAATTGGATGGAAAAGGAAGGGAAAGTAAAAATAACATCAACAGTAGGAGTATATAAATAAGCAATGCACAATGCAACTGCTCACCACACACTGACTGATGCCCACAAGTAGCATTTACTCTCCCCACAAGCCAATTACCCCCCATTTCTATTGTTCAGCATGTCAGATGGCATGGGATATCCCCCCGGCCAGTCTGGGTCAGCTGTCCTGCTCCTGTCCCCTCCCAGCTCCTTGTTGGCAGGGCACCACAAGAAGCTGAAACGTCCTTCACTCTGTGTCATCACTGCTCAGCAACAATTAAAACACTGGTGTGTTATCAGCATTATTAGCATCCTAAACCCAAAACAGAGCAACATAGCAGCTATTAGGAAGAAAATTAACTATCCCTGTTGACACCAGGTTATAAATCAAAAGACATTAATCTCATATTCAAAGGATTCTACAGAGTAAACTCTGGAAGTAAAGCTCCTGAACGCAAAGTAATTTTTTACAGAAAGGACAACTGTGTAAGAGTGTCATTTTCTACTCTCTTATTGGGTGGAATTTAAAGTTTATGCCTGTGAGAATCTGGCAAGCTAACAGGCAAACGGGCAAAATGCCCTTTTAACAGATGGGTGCAAGGTTTGGCATGTCAGCAAACCAATATGTTCATGAAATTGGATTTCTAGGACCAGTTTCTGCCTAAAAATGTCAAAACTACAGTCTGTGCAGTTTCTGGATCTATGGATGTAGAAGCAGAAGATAATTATTTAGGAACCTGTACAGATTAAAGATTAATCATTGGCAGAGTAATCAACTACCTACAAACTTAGATGATGGTGTTAGGACTGCCTTCTGAGGACCACTGCAAGAGGCTCTGATACACTCAAACACCCATAAACCTTGGAAATACAGGGATCGATACAACACTTCGTCCTTAACACCTCTGAACTGACAGTGACCACAATATAACACATTGATCACAATAAAACAGTGACCACAGTGAACACAGTGACCACAATAAAACAGTATAAATCACAGAGGGGAAAAAAATACACACAGTGTTTTGTTCTTTAGATTTTACAAGTCAGCTCTTTGAATGTGTTCCAACTGCAGTACTAAGTACAGCTGCATTTAACTTTCAGGAAATCAGTGAAGACTGGAAAACTTATAACTGAGATAACACGTATATCGTTCAAGTTCAAACATTCAGTTCAGACCTAGATTTCTTTTTAGTCATTGTACTGCATTTTGTTTTTATCATAAAATCCATCAGCAGCTGTGTATAACACAGCTGAGGTTTAAACAGCTTATTACTTAAGAGCAAGTAAAAGCAAAGTCTCTGATGGAAGTTTAGGTGCAGTACAAGAGAATTACCAACAGTCTGCACCCCTCTGGCCCTGGGCTTAGCATTTAACTCACTGTTTGAGCTCAAACCTATGACCAAACATCTTGCTATGAAGGCAGCTGGCTTAAGAGTTTGCTGCATATTTGATACGATCTAAGGCAGTCAGAAGAGCAAAATGCTTTTGAACCACTGGCCTAGAAAGAAACTATGCCCAAAAACTCCTCCTTTCTGGTTCCAATCTGATCATCTTCCAGAACACTAAGTTATTTGCTCAGAATGTAAAAGCCACATTTGAAAAGTCCTACCTTCTTCAAAGTGTTATTGTTGTGATGGGTTTTCAGTCGCCTGTGAACTGGTTAGCAGTTTGCATAAGAAACAACTGATAGGACTTTTAACACTTGAGGCTGCCACAGACACCACAGTTTATGCACAGTCCTGAGGCGTTATCCTTAAATACATTCCCATCTCATTTCTCTGACACCTCCTCACACCTGCCCTTATGTTTTTAAGCTGAACAGACAAGACTGCCCTGTGACTGGTTTGCACCACTTCCACAATACACTGTTGTACAGTGGCAGCTTTACTAACACTCTCCAACTTCACCCTGGTGTCGCCACTATGCTGTTGCACTGAGACTAGATGTTAAGCAGCAAATCAGAACTACCAGTGATCTAAACAGCTTCCCAGACACTGCTGTCATTACTGTTAGCACAGGACAGATTGGGACTTCCCTCTCTCACAGATGCTTGCAGTTTGCTAAAGAGCATGTATTATTATACCTTTATTCTGTGTTAGAGCTGCTGCTGTGCTTTCACATTCCATAACACAAAGGGAAGAAAAGTACTACAAATTAGAACCCAGTATCAGAAAAATTTAATTCTGACTTTATCCTTACGTAATAAATAAGCAAAAGAGAACCTTAGCTTTGTTGCCCTCAAAAAGAACTTTCAATTATATATGAGTTTGCAAGTCTCTGGGTAGAAAGAATAACGCATCAGTAGGTTTTATGAAAGCATCTGAGCGAAGTTAAGAGGATTTTAGAAAGTAAGACTTTCTAAATTGAAGATTAGAAACTTTTTCAAGTGTTAAAAAAGACTCAAAAAAAAAAAAGCAAAAAACAAAATAGTTTTTATATTAATTTACCTGATTCACAACCATAAAAGTTTTCTGATACTGACCTCAGGAAAAAAGAGACTGTAAACAGGATGTGTTATCTTTGACTTGGTTTCAAGAAGGGCTCGTTCTTTTCTCTGTATACTTTGCTGTAATTCTTGCCACTCCTGTCAAAGACAAATTTGAAGAGTTAGTGTGCACTAGCCATCTCCTGGAAAAAAATAAAAATAAAAATAGATAGATAAACATATAGATAGTATATATAAATAGTTAAAAGTACAATTAAAAAAATAAAAAACAAGCCATGGTAGAACAGTAACACTTAAGAGATCACTTGTAGGTATTTTAAAAAACAAAACACAGATCTGCAGGGCTTGGGCACAATCTTCAGAATTCTCCTCTGCAGCACTGCCTTCAAACATTAACTATGTAAGCTGTAAGTGTTTGCATGATTTTATTTTTTCAAATCAGAAGCTTATTCTCATCCTCTATGAGGCCTCCAGCTGCCTACTGACTCTTCTACTGCAAGACCTGTGGTACAAAATTCATCTACACCCATAATGCCTCAATTGCAAGTTCTTAAGCCACAGTTTCAAATGACTAAGCTAATAATTAACAGTAAAGTTTTCATATTAAGCAAGAACAAGTTCCTTCAACTACTTCATACTTGCAGTATGTATTATACAGTATGCAACAATAACTGGATATAAAGAATCAAGTTCAAAGAAAAGGTTTTATTTCACAATCTGTAGCAGTTAATAATCAAATTAAGCTGAAAGAAACACTGTAATCTCTCTCTGAAGTTATTTTTTTCTTGTCATTTTTAAGCTTTCTGTCCATGCTTCAAAGACCTTTCACTGCTCCCTCTAAAACAGACAAAGCTCTTCTGCCAGAATGAGGCCTGAAAACCTCTGGAGTACAAATATTATTCCTTCAACCTAGTACTGCCTTGCCTGAGGGGACGCTAGAGGATTAAAACGAGTTTTCTCTCAACCCCAGTGGTAGCATTACCCTTGAAGAGAAACTTACAGCTTCATCGTCTTTGTTTTGTTTCTCATCTTGTTCTCTGTCCGATTCCCTCTCACTTCCATCATCTTTTTCACTTTGAGAGTCCCTGTTTGTTTCTTCTTCTTCAGATTCACTTCCTTTATCAGAGATCTCTTCCTCTTCTTCCTTCACAACTACTTCCTAGTGGGGAAAATAACAATGAAGAAACACAACTCTTAGTTTGTCTGCCTTACAATAGTATGAAGCATTAACAGCACTTGTTTTAATGTCATGGCCCTCACTTCTTACTTTAACTACACTCCTGTGTCACAGAGAAGGTATACAGGGAAGATTATTTTTGATCACATGTCTTAAGGGGTACAAGGAAGCAATTTTTCTTCTCTGTATGATACCCACCACATACATAGGAGAAAACAGTGTTTGATTCTTCAAATACATCATACAAAAGTCAGAGAGAATCTAAGAAAAATACCTACAATGCAGCCTGAGAAATGGAGAAAACATCATGCAGAGCAAACGTAAAACTACTAAATCAATTCAATTTACCAGAAGAAATTCTCATCTCCTTTTTGCCCTCAATGAAAAGCAAAAGGTAGAGAACATTTCATCTCCCAGTTGGCAGCATAACAAAACTAATAAAAAGCAAATAAGATGACAGATTTCTAAACTAGTTAGGCACAACTGTCAGTAGGCCACAAGAAATACAACTAGGGTCATTCCATAGGATTTTACCACTGATTTTTAGATTTCAGGAAAGAAAGTACTTTAGAAAACATACTTTATAGAAGTATAGAATTAAGGGGGCAAAAAAAACCCTGTCAAATTAGGAACAATAAAGTGAACATAAAACTAAAACAAAAAACAAACAAACAAACAAAAAATCAGTGAATTTATGAGCTACCCCATTAGCTTGCTTTTGCTTCTGCTGTTTTGGTGTCTGCAATGAAGGAGTCACAGGTTTCTTTTTCAATGGCTTCTTTTTCTTTGATTTTGAAGCTTTCTTGGTTCCTTTATTCTTCTGTTGCCATCCTTTGCTCTTAACTTTGTTGCCATCTCCTTGCTGCAAGAAAGTGATATTTAAAATATTTTTTTCTGTTATCAAAATTTTAGGCATTCACTAGACTTCAAGCACTTTAGTTGAGAACCAAAGTTAGAAAGTGGAGTTCAAGAGACACCTAGTAGGCGTTTCTGAAAAGGATGCTTGAGAAATGCAAGATGAGCAACTCAAGAGAGTTTTTTTCTGTTAGTCAAGAAGAACATTTGTTCTTAACTTACCCCATCTTCTGCTGGTTGCTCTTCTGCCGAACATATAGACTGTTCCTTTTCAAACACTTCCTGACAGAGGAAGATGTGAAAAATGTTAGTGCCTTTCTGTACTAAAGGAGTGGATAAGGAAAGAGCTGATTTTATATTTGAACTTAAGCTAAATACAGCAAAATCGAGTCTGAAAGGGACAAACACAACAGGGGATTAACACATCAAAATTAAACGCTATTTCAAACATTTTGTCTGGGATTTTTCCATCACTAGCATTAAAAAGAAATTTAATTTAAAAATAAAAATTAAAAAAAAAAGGTGTCATCTTGTTCCTGAGAACCTGATTGTCTTATAAAACAGAAATCCTGCATCACAAAATCAAGCAGTAGTAAAATGCAAATTCTGCTCCAATTGTCAAAGCATTAAAAACTAACAGCTGCACTGCCACTCAGGGACACAGGACGACAATTAAACTAGAAATACAAAACATTAAGACAAAACACATTAGTATTCTGCAGGCCGGAATACCTCTACATAAAGTGAACGTTTCTGTGTATATCTTACTTCAAAACATAAAATACGCCATTAAAAATACATAAAAAATGTAAGGATGTGTCTTTATAGAATGATGGTAAATATGAGATACCACCACCACCACAAGAAATAAGCATCATATAATAAGGTAGCTCTAATTTTATCATTCATATCAAAGCTAGGTTGCCTAGTGTTGTTCACTCTTTAACCAGTCTCCTACAGGCTGTCAGACCATTTAATTAATTTATCAGTACAATTAAATTTGCTCACAATTTCCAGGTTTCTCCAGTAGAATGCCATGGTACTTTTTACTTTCTACTTACAGTACCTTCAGTTATATCAAGATGCTCCATTCTGAAATTCCACAACATGAACAAAAGCAAGCTGCACATACAGACTGCTTTCTATTAAGCTTCAATGTGCAGCCTAGTCCCCAGCAGTTATGCTCATAGCTGTATGCCCTCCTTAGTGGCTTAACTCAGACTTTCCATTTACTTAAACAGTTATCTGAATATTACAGATGTAAAAATTAATACTGTAGGCTATGTTGAGCAAAAACTTGTTTCTAAGTTCTTTGTACAAATAACGTAATTACTACATTTTAAGATAAAGTAAGCACAAGGAAGAAGTTTAACTTTAAGGATGTAGTATTATTTTGGTCACAACACATTGCTATTTTCTTCATATGGCACAAGCATACCTCCTTTATATTGTTGTATATATGCCACACTCTACTGCACTGAGTTTCCTAAGTGTCCAAAAATCAATGTATTTCTAACATTATGAATCCACATAAAGGAAAATCAATTTCACACATATCCTAAGTATTTGAACAAGCACTTCACTCTAGCTCAGGAACTTAGTTTCTGAATGTTTTTTTCCCATTGTTTAAAAATCACAGGGCAGTATCATCTGCCATATTCTCTTACTGTTTCATAGACAGCTGCAATGGGCCTGGCTGGACTTTAATCCCAGGAAAACTGTTTCACTCAGAAACAGAAATATAAAAGAGGGTTAAGAGTACAAGTCCTCAATTTCAAATCTTAATTTCACAGTGACATTTGCAAAGGAATACATTAGTTCCCCAGGAAAAAATGCTTGTTTATTACCACACAGTTGCACTTAGACTTATCGAACAAGTAATCTTAATACTTACTGCCATGGTCTGCCTCGTTAGCGTAACCAGAACAGTGACAAGAGAACCCACTGTAATATTGTTGCTGTCTTCATCATCCAAAACTAGCATAAAAAGAAAAACAAGGAATGTAATTAAACTTATTAAATATTATTTTCTGTTTGAAAAAGTCTTGACTTTGTCTCCGTTACGTCTAAATGTAAGCATGAAATCTCAAAATATTTTCAGTAAGTATCTTACAACATCAAATGTCCTATCAGGATGAGGGCTAGTAACTCAGCAAACTATAAAACAGTAACATTGAGTTTGAAATTTTAATTGCATGGAAATTAGAAAAAAATCAAAGTTAAGACTGCTGTGGGAACCATAATTCAATTATAATGTGCATTATATATATTAAAGTGTAAAATTTCAGACACATGAAATACCACATACGACCAAAAGGACCTTGTTATATTAGTTCTGGGAATTGTAACTTTGATTTTCCTGACTTTCATATGATTAACAACTCAATTTCAATGCCACATTAACAATCATGCATTTAATTCCTTTTTAAGGAGAAGGAAAAGGAAAAATAAAAGAACAGCAGTGATTACTTCAGTTAAAATATCAAACACAAAACCCAGAGGAAGACCGCTGAGGAGTTTATCTCTGCAGTCTATGAACTTAAGAACGTCCAGGGAAAAATATAACTAAATTCCAATGCAGAATTTTTATTTATATCCCTTCACAGGAAAGGATCTTTATTAGTTTTACATCCATGTATTTTATAGAACGTTAATAAAGAACTAAACAGAAAAGCACGTGCATTGTTCACTCCTCCTTATCACTCTGAGTGACAAATTATAGACAGAAAAGGTTTCCTTGTCAAAATATGGGAAATAAATATTCCATGGTAGAATTTTAAGCATTATTAAGAGCACTCGTTGAAACAGTACATACAAAATGTAGCTAAGTATGCCACGGAAAAACTCTGCCATGCACAAAAACCGTGCAAAGATGATCACAAAGAACTCATGCTATCAGCACCTCCAATTCAAAGACCTCGTAACTGACTCTCTATACCAGAACAAACTGAGCATAAATTCTGGAATAAGCACAACTTTTTAAAGAAAGCTAATAAAAGTGCTATTTCAACCAGAATTCCATATTCCTCATGAAACATTAAATGAGCAGATGAAATATCAAATAAGCTCCTGCAGGAGTAACTGTAGGTGGCTTGGGAATCTGTTAAATGTTTTAATGTATTTTATCTTGTCAGACTATAAATCTCACATACAAGAGCCCGTCACTCATGAAAGGATGTCATTTTCAAGGCACATAAATAATTGTGAGTTGCGCCCCAGAAGCCTTCAGAAGATTGCTGCCAAAAGACTACCAAAATGTCAGAAGGGTGACACATACAAAAAAGACCTGCTACTCACCCTGTGGTTTTATATCCATAGTGACATATGGAAAGCTACCAAGAACAGCCATAACTTCATCATATTTCTTATCCTCCAGGAAATGCAGTAAGTTGCGACGATCAGAACCTTTCAAACTCACCAAATCCTGAATACTTTTGATTTTATACTGCATTAAAAGAAAAAAAGTATAGTACCAGAGAACACAGTCCACAAAAACTAGTAATGACATGATAAGAATCAAGTAACTCACATCCCCACATTGCTAATACATACACATTTGACACATTCTTATTATGGAATTCACTAATTAGAAAACTAGCAAGAGAGCTTTGAGAAGCAATAAAAGAGTTTCTATTCAGACTTAATAAATAGAACCATTTTAAAAATTGGCATGTTCCGTAGTATGCCATTCCTTAGAAAATTAAATTTTATTACAAAACTACTACTTCAGCCAGCTTTTTTCAGAAAGCTGAGCCAAGAAACCTCACTGATTGAGCTCTTTATTTAACTATAATTCAGTACTTTGTGATTCACATTTGTACGAACAACTAAGTACAAGTTACTTAGCTATTTACATTGAATTGCAGGTAAATTCAATTAAAAAAAAAGATCAGCAGAGCAGTGTGGTGAAGACAAACAGAACAGAAAACTTGGTTACTTTAGATCATTAGAAAAGTATGTATTTTATTTTAAAAAATAGTTAATGTTTCTAGGCAGGTTGATCATGCCTAGATCCAGGGAACCATAATGTTTTCAAAAATTAATTGTATGGGAATAAAAAAAAGCCTAATAAATTAGTATCATGTTTCCTCTGTTTTTGAGGTCAACATACCTCTTATACACTTACCAGACCTCTGATTTTAATTCCCACCTCCTAACAGAGATGGACTTCAAAAGAACAAAAAACAAATAGATCTAGGAACAATTGCACTGAATACTCACATCCCTAGATAAAAATAAATATAAGGTGTTTTTTTTTCTTAGTTAATTCATGACATTGCTTCCTTATGGACAAAAAGGATGAACAAGAAAACGTTTCAATACATTAACAAGCATCACTCATAATCTTATACCTTTTTATGATTAGAGACCCGCCTAAGATTGTCCTCTTCAATGTGAGGCAGTTGCAAAAGGGGAGACTTGAACTGCTGAAGTCCTTGGACAGTCATCTGGGAAAGCTTCATACAATTTTCCAAAGATCCCAAAGATGGAGCACGGAACTCCCTTTCTTGGGGAGAAAGGAAAACAATACATCATTTTTTCCCCCCCTCTGAACACATTTCACAGTCTATACTTGAGTTATCGACTGCAGATCATATTGTTTTCAATAAACCAAGCAGAAGACGGACTTATTTTAAAATGTCCAGCATAATTAGTCAGGCAGCCTTTTTACTCTCATTGTTGTCACATAGTTCACAAACTTCCTTCTGTCCACATCATCACAGTTGAACACTATGAAATTGAAAGACTTCTGCCCAATAGTCTCAGGGAACAACAGCATAAAGTATCTCAGCTACCAATTACTGACAAAAGCTCTACCACCAGAAATTTCCAGAAATAAACGCAGCAAGAAAAACTTGTTTTACATGTGTATATTATACGTGTAGATATTTAACACATTCAGCAGTAATCTGTATCATTAAACATGGTCTATCACTAATCTTCAGCAACACATTTCCAAGATCCAAAAAGGTTCTAAAATCATCTCATTGAGATAAACACAAAAGTAGGACCCGAGCACATTCAAGAAAAAAAAGTATATATAAATGAAGATAAGGAGAGCATATTATGGTAAAAGATAGTTAAGAATAGCTGTAAAAAAAATCAAAAGCAAAATAACTGTTATAAGCAAACCTAAAGGTTAAAAAGAGGTGCCTGATTTTTTCTTTTAAAAACTGTAACTCCTTTAGTATTTTGAATTACAAGGAGAAGGTACACAACAAGAAAGTCTTAAGCAGAAAACAGCAAAAGTAAAAATAACATTAAAAAAAGACACGTAGTACTCCTCACCCTGCCTGCAATGAAATAAAAAAAAACAAAGCAGACAGGTTTCCACATACTGCTCTGCTTCTTTATTAGATTACTGTCCACACATAAAGAAGACTTCTCAAAACCTCGCTTAGGAAAGTCAGAATTCAGAATTCCACAAGGAACTTGTGAACCTCAGCAATCCTACAACTGGTAATGTTCAGGTTTCTATGTACATACCTTGCAGCCGAAAAGTAAGCTCAATTAAAAATAAATAAATAAATTATCTACTTAGTTGCTTTGTTTTTTTTTCCTGAATCTCTATGTACCATATGAAAGAACTGAAGACAAATTTAAATAAATATTACAGAAAGTAGCTATAACTTTAGATGCCTGTCAGTTTACCTATAAACCACAGTATGCATTTTTCTAAATTTTTCCCAGAAGCCATCAGCCTTTAATTACCTTGGCTGTTACAGATATATTCAGTATATAAGTATAAATACAAATATTTGTGTTTTAATATACACATCTATACAAATGTGAGTTATTTGGTATAGGCAGATTTGGCTGTTATAGCTTTGCTTAAGATATTACAACAGGCATGTAAGCATCTTTCAATAAATAGATGGATGGTCAGATGGAATAGATCCACTCTACTAGGGTTACATTATCAAATAACACAGTATCAGAGCAATTTTAAGTGTGGATAAATGTGTTTACTTGCATTTGGATCAGAAGGCAGATAGGCCGTAACCTGCACCCATCCCCCCCCAAAAAAAAGCCAGAGCAAAATCTGCTAAGTGTTCACTTAAATGCCAGTGGCCTCAATTTGTTATTATTTTTATATATTATTATTTTTACTTTAATATATATTTTTATATTTTTATATTATATGTATGTAAACAATTTCACATTAATTTCAGAACATTTTACAGAGGAAATATGAAAAGGTAACAAATCTGATCAAACAGAACAAGCTTAGTGTCTTCAGCATATTTTCTCCTTCATTTATACCACTACCCCGCTGTACATTTATAAGTTACACTTATATGCACCTACTATGGATTGCTAGATCTAAGTGAAAGATCACTGCATCATCATCTCTGCTCCTGCCACCCTTCTCCCCTCATGTGGCCTGTGTCCTTGTGAATTATACCAACCTATAACCAGCTGTCAGACCAAATTACACAACAGGACTTTTTACTTTAAATGCAAGGTATAATCTTCATGGCGTTTATTAATATGCAAAGCAGACAGAAAAATAACACCAGAGGATTATGAAGGGAACCATACGGCTAGAAATTCTAATGAACAAAGACTGAACTTACACCTTCCAGAAAATAGTATTGGATAGACTGACATCCCAACTAAAATGCATGAAGTGTACCTTCCAGCTTACCTATCTACACATTTCCTTGATTTATTTATTTATTTAGTCTGCTGCTATGGAAAGTCATAGTGCAAGCTAAGTTAATAAAAGAGTCCAAAATATTCTCTGACAAGCTGGCTTCCACAGGAAATTTAGCTACTTTGAGCCCACAGAGCTGAAATTCATTTTTCTTAAAGCATTAACTCATCATCTATATGACAGTAGAAAATATTTTAAAGTTAGAAAACATGATTTTAGGTTCCTGAAACTAATACAGGAATTTATAACCCCTTTAGAGTGGACAAGAAGACAGACAGTCTAGCTTTTAACAACATCCAACTGCCCTTCACTGTAATATGAATGTCATTACTGCACATTTAGATAGCTTCTGCTTGTCAAAGTATACAAAATAAGATGACCTTAAATCTATGAAGCACAAACATTCAAAACATATGACAGGAAAGAAGTCAATCACAAGTTTAAATGCAAATAATAGGTGCTTGTGAGGGAATGGGTCAAACCGTAATTTCCACATTCAGCTCCCAATCTGAATTATGAAATTTGCCTTGTATGGACAACTGAGATAATGCTTAATCTTTTTGCAGACAGTTACTAGAGCAATCATATCTTTGATATCAAACACCGTGCTCCTCACTTAACAGGATGGCTTTCTACCTCACGTATCATCTCAAGGAAACCATCAAGACAGTTTAGGCCACTATGAAATATCAGTTATCAACACAAAATAATACAAGCAAGGGATGCCACAGAGCAAAGTGTATTTTTCAGGCAGTAGAAAGTAAAATTCAAGTCTCACAGGCTGTTCATAAGTTTGGCATAACATACAATTTATGAAAGGCAGCTCACAACTGCCACATTTTCCACAAGGATTAAAAATAAATTTTATTTAAATATAAAATAAAACTGACTGGACAGGAATTAAAATATTATCCACTCTGTTTTTATGAAAAAAAATCAAAACTGTTACTTGCAAATAACAAATCTGAATAACTAACAATAATCTCATATTTATTTGCAAAGAACAATAGATCTGTTAAAAAATTAAGACCTATATTTATTCCTCCATGGTAGAATGAATAATAGAGTATGACAAGAAAAATAGCATCCATGGCTTTTCTGGGTACATATAAGTCGTCCTTAATATCAGAGTTGCTTGTGCCTCCTTCAAGAACAGCCGACATGGGACCAATAGTTGAATGTAATATGGACATTTTTAAAACTGACTAGTGAACAAAGCATCAAGATTCTGAAAATTCACTGTAAAGATGTTTTTCTTCAAAAGATGATTACAAAATAGTATAGATAAATGTTTACAGATACTTTCAAATGCATAGATTTTACCACTAATAATGTCATTTTATATTTCCAGAACAAACAAATGCAGTAAAGAAATGAGACTTCTCATCCAACTACTAATTTAGTTTTCACAAATCATGATTTATCCACAAATTATTTACTCAGATAATATTAACTCATGCATTCACCTTCGTATTTTCAAAGGCCAGGACCACTGGACAGCTACTGATAATTATAGCACATGATAACTAATTTGAAGTACCATGTCACTGACTTGAAAACTAGAACTGAAATCAGGAACTTCCATATTTTATGTTTTAAAATTACATTAAGATAACAAATACACAGAGTTAAACAAAAAAAAAAAGGCTTTCAAAAATTACAGTATGTAATGCTGATATTATTAGTATCTTTTCAATTTCCTGTTGGTTCTCAATGGAAGAATCAGCAGGGAGAAAACACTCTGCATTAGAAATTGAGCCAACAGTTTAAACATGCTGAGCAACAAATTAGCAAACACGGTGATTTTCCATTGGATCAAAATTCAAAATTCTCAAGTGGTTTACTTTTAAGTAAACCTAAAGGACAACCGCTTGGTATCACACTACTGGTACCCCAAATCTGTGGTGTTCTGTTAGAATATGCTCATGAAACATTTGGTAGACTCAGTTTGTATATATTGACATTTATAATGTGGAAATATTTTTGAGAAAAACTGCTGAAGAAATACTAAGCTCAACTATACCAGTGATATACTTCTACTTTGTTTTTCTAGATCTGTGGAAGCAGTTTCTACCATATACAATGGCAGCTGTATATTCTCATTCATCTTCACAGAATCACTGAGGTTGGCAGGGACCACTATAATCCCTAGAAATATTATTAGTAGAGGTTGTTAATGCTCGACTGTTTACCAAAAAAAAAAAAAAAAACCAACAATCAACTTTCATTTCATTATAAAAAAAACAAACTTCCACATGTAAGCAGAAAATTACCTTACGTGATTGTCTTCCAAATGCTGTTTTTTGTTTTTAAATGTAAGATAAAATATACATTTCCTGGAACTTCAGAACAATTTATTAAATATATTGCATCTATAAATAATCATTACTTCATCAAATAAAAAAAATAATATTTATGTAAATGTAGAAGTGAAGAAGAATGCAGGTACTTGGAGGTCAAATTGCTGAGTGTATCATATATGGCAGTGAGTACCTTATCTCAGCTTTTACAAGAGATATAAGCATTCCTCCTTTTCAGAAGACTTTCAGTATTGACTGCAGTAAAAAAAAAAGTTTTTGGTTGTATTATTTTTGCTTCAGTTTGCACAAGTGAAAAAAAAAAGCTAGTTGATAAATACATGTAGGTCATCTCAGAAGACATTTCCAGTAAGTTTGATGGATGATTTTTACTATAAAAATAAATACCAGTATTTGGTATATATAAGAGTTGAGTTAAGGAAGGAAAAAAGATGCTTCCATGCAAGTGATTTTCATAATTAAAATACATAGATTCGGCTTGGCTGAGCTAGCAAAACTTAAAAACAAGGAAAACAAAACAAAAAATAACGCTTCCAAAACAGCTACTGTTTTGCTACAAACAGGGCTCCTCTGCAGCCTCTCATCCCCTGCTCTGTACTTATACCCAGTGTTGCCTTGTCCCCTTGCTCTTGTTGAACTCCATGCAGCTGGTTTCCCAATGTTAAACCCATACCAGAGGCACTTTCACAGCGTAGTTATGCTGCTTGCCCAACATATCCAATATCAATGAAAACCTAATACTCATTAGTAAAAAAAATGCTACAGTGTTTCACAGAATTGTAGGGGTTGGAAGGGACCCCCAGAGATCACAGAGTCCAGCCCCCTGCCACAGCAGCTCCCTAGCCCAGGTTGCACAGGTAGGCGTCCAGGCGGGTCTGGAACGTCTCCAGAGAAGGAGACTCCACCACCTCTCTGTGCAGCTGTGCCACTGCTCCGTCACTGCACTGGGAAGGAGTTCCCACACACATCTGTGCTGAACTTCCTATGCTTCAGTTTGTGATAAGTTATATAATGAAAAATACAGCTACTGTTTTGGTCACAGAGATTGTTAAAGACAGAGATTAAAAAATACATCACTTATTCAATAGTTCTTTTAGGGTAGTAAAACAGCATTTTCTGTTCACATCCTCTCTAATTTTACTGGATTACAGAACATCATCTCCAGCAGTGCTTGCAAGAGCTCAACCCCTTCTTGTTAGGAGGCTGTTAGCATTTGTTACATGAGCTTTGCTCCAGTAAAGACCAGATAAGAGTACTGTTTGATAGTCAACATAATAGTTGTGGATTCAGCATTAAAAATGTCCTGTTCACAATTTGTTGTGATAAAGGAAAAAGACAAGTCCTTACTCTGCAAATAACCCTCTTCAGCATAATTCCCGTTTCATAATAAAAACAGAAAAGCTTATGATTACATTTTGATTACATTTTTTTACAACAATTTTAGCAAAGAACCTGCCATTAATAATTCAGAAAAGAAGTCTGCATAGCCGGCTAAACAACTTAAGAGAAACAGAGAAATTCAAGCGATACAAAAACAAAGAAATGACAGCTAATGAGTCAAAAAACAACTGATGCACATTACAGGAGTTTAAAGATGCACATTACAGGAATTTAAAGATGAATGAATACAATATATCTTATACCAAGCACTTTGATACTAAAAATGACCAGATCTTTAAGAAAAGGGGTTTTTTTAAGCATTCAAGAAGAAGCTTTTGTAAAAATTTTAAGAATTAAAGGCTGAACACAGATACTCAAGATTTCAGAGTAGGGCTTAGCAGAAACAGAAGCATTTCAGCCTTCAAAGTGCAGAATTCTTTCATTACAGCAGAGAAAAAAAAAGTGCATTTAGGCATTTCTAAATATCACAGATTAAGTTTTCCACAAGATCCACAGACTCTTTGAAGTTCTGCAATGAAGAATGATATTTACTGTTTTTAATTATATAGTTTCTTTCCTTACCTTCACGGCTTCGAGCCATTATTATTAGCTGGCAAATCACATTAATCATTTCTTGAAGTAGTGCAGGACTCTTTTTCAGGATAAACTGCTGATCTGCAAAACAAAACTCACCGCAATTATGTTGCACTTCTATTATGAAAAAAAGTGAATGCTTTACATGAAACGGGCATTTAACTGCGTGGTCTTCATTTGTATTCATTCTTGTATTACTGAAAAAAATAGCACTTTATTCTCACTGAAGCATCTATAACACTCCTTAACAAAACAGCAGAGAACAACTGCTAAGAAGGAACAGAAATCTTATAGACAAGACAAGCAGCTTCCACACAAAGTACTTATTAGATAAAACAAAAAAGCAACAGGGTGTCATAGACAATTTATCCTTCAGGTAATCTTGTATTTTTAAAAGTGGGACTTTTAAGTGAAGCACCAAATTGGGGGAAAAAAAACATTATTTGTAAAGTACTATCTAGCTAATAAATAAAGAATCGTGAGGTTTTAAGAACAGCCAATGATTCAATAGCAAGGAAGGGGTGGGTTTTATAGAGGAGATTGAAATTTATTAAATTTTTGTTTTTCAAAAGAGAAAATGATCTAAAGAACCTTTATTGTTTGACTGCTTTAATTTTGAATTAAAACACGGAGTATCTCAAGTTTACTGGTCAGCCTTAGAAACCATTAGCGTCGTGGCTGAAACTTAAGAAATGCATTTAGAAATGTTTCAATCTGAATATTCACAAATATGAAGAACTGCAAAATACAAAACTTATATGTAATTGATATTTTAAGTTCTAATTTCATCTCCCTTGCTTTATATAGTGAGAGGGGGAAAAATAAAAAAGACAAATGGAAAGGCTAGAGAGCAATACTAAGCTTGTCCTTAATTTCCTTACTCTGAGAAGGGAAGACACTACGTAAAACTTCTGACTCTACTACAAAGAAAAAAAAAACATTTTTAATGAAATCACTTTTGCAACCAAAAAGCATTAATGACTAGGACACCGTTATTACAAGGCTATCAAGAGAATGATAAAATGCTAAGTAAATGCTTTAGAGAATAATTCACAATGAAAGCAAAGTGTTCTATGCATAGATTATTGAGTGGAAATCCATGCAACTCCTTGATGGATAAAAGGTACACTACATGAGCGTTGTAGCAAGCAATTTGTTCCAACAGTGTCTGATCAGAGAGAGTTGTCATTACCTTCTTCAAGGGCGTCAGGAACTTTCATTCTGGCAAGATGAGTCAACAGTAGAACTCTGGCTTTCAGGCTGTAAGGGCAGGTAAGTGGAGGCTCATTCTTCTTTAAATTTATGCCACCAATTTCTCTGATTAACTAAAACAAAATAATTTAAATAAATGGCTATTTTGGTGTCAAAGAAAAACAAACATGAGGAAATTATTTGACAAGAAGAAAAAGGTTACATTCACACATGCAAGCTTTTGAGTAAATTTTCCCTGAAATGATCTGTATAGATGAACATTGGCCATTTTTATTTGTAATACAGCTCCAAAAAGTCAAAAGGTATCTCTCATTGTCTTGTTTCAATCGTGGAGGGAGGGGAAGAGATACACATGCAAAAAAATTGCCTCCAATAAGCATTAAGCAAATTTACATTGCTTGCTCAGTATTTTAAGAATCTTATTGCCAAGGGTTACTAGATTCAGCCACATCGCTATTTTTTCACACGACACTTGGTATGCACCAGTAACAGCATCACCTTGAGACTTCTCACTCATCTAAGATCAAGCCAGCTTCCTCAGAAATGCTCTCAAATATCACAGAAAGAAGGAGGTTTATAAGCCTAAATTCTCTGTTAGGCTGAAGATCAAGTACTTTAACTTAATTACAAACAACACCAACTTGAAAAAGGCTTGGTGTTCTTTATTCAGGATGACCTAACTTGATCCTGACCAGACCAAGATGCACAGTTCAAACAGGTCTCTCACCTGAGTTTGTTGAAGACCCTGGAGAGAGAGGCTGCAAAGCTGAGTAACTGAAGTTCATAGTTATAAGAATCAAGACAACCCAGAAGCTTCACTTTTTAGGTCAACAAGTCACCTGAGGAGAGATTGAGGTTCCAAAATCTCTGTCCACAAAGGGAAGTTAGGATATCAACAGGCAGGCTGCACTGATTTTTAACTAGTCCTTCCCTACACTTGAATAAAAGACCTTTTAACAGGAAGCTCCATATAAACACATTCTGGTGTAACACCAGTCCAAGAGAGTAAAACATTGATAAGAAATGTATCAATATTGGGTTTATGATAAAAAGGTGAAATAAAAATGGGAACAATGACAATGGCTCGAAAAGCAGGATGCACTATCAAAAAATGATCAGCAATATCTTTCTGCATTGATACTTCAGAGACTTGTATTGGCATATACTAAGAAATAAAGAACACAGATGACACCAATGACTGGAGCTTAAGAAATTGAGCAAAATACAGAAGTATAAAATATAAGGTTGACACTTGCATAGTAACAAGAATCAAGGCTTGAAGATTACATTAATTCACTACTGTGAAATAAGAGAATAGTATGCAGAGAGTAGTATGCTTAAAGTTACTCCCCACATAAAGGCAGGGAATGCTACTATGGCACTGCTGAGCATGGAGTACCGTGGAAAGTTGAGGTCAGCCAAAGTAAAAAGTAATGTAAAATGTAAAAATTTAAAACCCCACTCAGCACATAGCAGGATGAGGGAAATGAAGAGCCCTTTAGGAACGAGCATATTGAAAGGCAGCAGCTGTCCTAGTACAACAAAATGAAGGTAAAAAGAAAACAAATGGCTTATTGTTTCTGTCTAAATGCATTAAGGATATACAAGAATAACTTAAACTCAAGAATAATGATGACAAAAACTACAGATATAAATCGGTCACAAACAAGACTGCTAACCACTAGAACAGCAAGTTCTGGAACAGGAGGCTCAACTGTCTTTTAAATGAAAAATAACCAAATGTAAAGAGCTTGCACAATGCCAGTGTTTGCAACAGCATAGGAGAAGACCTGATGATCAAGATGATCTTCCCCAGTCACACGCTCTCAAGCAAAACAGTGGCTAAAAAAAACAAACAAACAAAATCACCTAACCATAATTCCAGCTCCTTTTCAAAGTCTACGAGAGAAGATGAAGAATTTGTAAGAGATGAAGACAGTTAAGTAAGGAGATATCTTAGTCTTTTTTTTTTTTTTATGTTTAGAGTATAAAAACATGTTTATGACTTGAAAATCTCACAGTGTGCATGCAAAGTTTAAGTTATTAGGACTACTTCTCCCATTTTGCAAATTCAAAATATTTTAAAGTGGAGCATTTTGTGTACTGTGCTTTAAACCAAAGTGCCAGTCTCTGTTAAATACTATTTCCTAATCTCTGCTAGCAATCATTATTTGTCACAGTATGCATTACAGTATCTATGCTGGGAAGACAGAATGGAAATGAAGGAAAGGCAACCAGAAGGGAATTGATATTCATGAATGAATCTTTGTAATATTTCAAGATATTACTATGTCAGACAAGATCATAATTTTCTTTCAATATAAGCATATTTAACCAAATCAGTGTTACTGATTTAACTGGTTTTAGTACTAAATACTCCCAAGGAACAGCAACCACGTCTTTATACAGACACACCAAATGTGTAAGGAGTGATACCTAAATTCACAATTTAGTCCACTGCTCCTCCAAAAAACAATCTAATAAGTTGTATACTAAATCAATTCTATCAGTATTAAACTTTATAATGTTAATATTATTTTATATTTTCTTCTAATTCTGAATCAAGTGTACCTTCTAATTCATATTTCTGAAAAGATAAAGTTGCAATCTCAACAAAATTAATGCCTTCAGAACTTGAATTCTGTCAGATGGTCAAACAAGTATGCCATCTCTTTCCTTGAAGGGGTCAGTTAGTTATAAAACCGTTCTCAGTGTAACTAACCTGTGGTATCTGAACATTGTCTGCTGGTCTGCTTGTAGCATCTTTATTGTACTGAGGATCAAATTCGGATGCTCCTGCTAAAACCATGATAAGCCCTGTAAAGATAATGGGAGATGCAC
This sequence comes from Cyrtonyx montezumae, assembly GCF_038088225.1. Lineage (NCBI taxonomy): Eukaryota > Metazoa > Chordata > Aves > Galliformes > Odontophoridae > Cyrtonyx > Cyrtonyx montezumae. The sequence goes on along the minus strand of NW_027071824.1, from coordinate 52,464,295 downwards.
AGGAAAAAAAAAGTCAGCAATATCCTACACTACTGAGTAATTTGTCCAGAAATCTCAGCCACAAAACTTAATTCTACACTTTCCCCAAAATCTATGAATATTCATGTTCTCTATTTAGTGGATCAGTTTATGCTGCTACAGAGAAAAGCTGGCATGACCAAATGCCTGGCACAAAATAACTGAGATAACTCAAGACTCCATTTTGCATGGCATCAAACAATAAATGTCTTCGCAAAACCATAGCTAAGTTTCAGTAGGACTGGCAGAAACCACTGCACCACAGTTGGATCATTACTGCATGGCCTCAGAACCACTCGCTTCAGCAAATCAGTTTGAGGCTGCACCACTGGGGGAGAGACAAGAGGATAAACTTTAACTCCATTTTCTGTTCAACTGACACTGAGAATTCACCATTCTTTTTCCTTTTAATGATTAGAAAAGCAGTTCAGTAACTATCCCTGCAAACAAATCCCATGAAGATAATGCATTGGTCTTTTTCCCCCATAGAAAATATGATTAGGAAAATCCATAGTACCTCAAAATATCTTTCATTATCTAATTAAGATTAAAAATAGGCCAAATTAGATATTTTAGACAGCTTTTTGCTCATAATTGTATCAGATCCCTCTGCCATAGCAAACAAGAGAAAATCCAACTTGTCATTTGCTCCAGTTACTGTAACCTTCTCAGCTGTAGTTATTCAAGCTTCATTCTTAAATTTTGAGCAAGTTCTTTTCTGAGCAAGTCAGTTCGTTTGCCCAGTTGCAGCACTCAGTGAATTCCTCCTACTAACAAGTAAACAAGTTCTCTGAGCATTAGCTGCCATTTTTGTTCTAATTATTATTTACTTCCTAAACACAGTATAACAAAGAGCTTCAAACAACTCTAAACACTTCCCTACTATTTGAACTCCACAGTTGTAGATCTTACAGAAAACAAGTCTTATAAACTCATCTATCTTGAAACCTGAAAAAATATCTAAAAACAAGCCAATTCATGCAGATTTGTCTCACTGTTTCCCTAGCACAGTTTGATTAGTCCAGTTTAAGCCCTGAGTTTTGGAACCTCACCAGTATCAAGTTTACAACCATGCAAAAGCAAAGCAAATTCACACTGATTTAAGACACCACTCTAGAAAATTTTCTCCAGCTGCAAAAAAATTATGTTTTAAAAAACACTCTGAAAGAACCAGAAACAGTACTTTAATGTAACCAAAGCTTATAAAGCAAAAGGATTTTAACACCAACAGACTGACATTTCCAAATGAACACATGAGGATATCAAGACACCTTTTACTTACGTTTCATGTCCATATTGCGTGTTTTATAGACAAAGTATGTATATATTTGGGTTGTCCGAATGAGAATCTGATCCCCACTATATCGTATTGATCGGTACCACCAGGAGCCCTGAAACATTTTGTATGAACAGTGTCAACCACAGTGGAGTATCAAAACAGTTACACAAGATCACCTCGTAATTGTTTATAGGTAGCCCATACCTCACAAAAAAAAAATTAAAAAAAGAAACTAAGCCTACACATTTTTCTTATATTAAAGTCAAATTAAGTTCAGAATGAAAGAAAAAAAATCCACCCCAAAACAAATTTTACATGCATCAATGTGTTCATCTGAGAGACTCAGAAGACAAACATTCTGGGATAATTTTTAGCCTAGAGATTCCCCCTAGCACATGAACATACACACACACACACACAGTTTTGTTTACTTATGGTGTTATTTTAGTGAATCCACTGGAATTACCAGTTATATAGAAAGTAGTATTGTGCAAAAGCATCAAAATCAAATTCTGTTTAGGCTGATTAGGGCCTAGACAAAGAGCAAAAAGCAAACTTTCATTCTGAATTATTTTTTGCAATTTCTCTTGAAGTCATCTAAATAGAATATGCTTTTCAGAAGGGGAATTTAAAATGGTTTAAATTCCAACCCCCTTGGCATGGGCAGGCACATCTTCTGCTAGAGGAATTTGGAAGTAACCCAGCACCAGACTAAGCCATACCCCCTTTAAGATGACCAAAGATTTTCCCCATGCTTCCAGAAACACTTCAGTAATTCCCTCATTAGCAGTACACCAGTGACTTCAAATTATAGAACTCACTGAACAGCATCTGTACTCTATAATTTTAAGAGGAGTGGCATGGAAGAGTATAAGATGCAATGCGTTCATTAATATTCTCTCTGTAAACAAAGATCACTAACATGAGAAAAAAATATAAATCTCCATCTGTTGTAAAGTTTATCACGAGTGAAAAGTAGCAAGCAATGAGGTAGTAATCAATAGTTGCTACTATTAATTTAATAGGCAATAGTGTTAACTCCCATAGCACAATGAGGACTCTGCAATTTACTTAACTATTTGGAAAATATTCTAGGGCTGGCTTCTCACAAAAAACATGTTTGATTGCTGGTTTGGAATAAATTAACTTTGATTCTTTCATGAACAGATGAACCTTCACACAGAAGAACGCAGATCTTCTAAGAAGTTCTTCCACAGAATAATCTGTATTATAATCCCAAGCCTATCCATTTTTGTCAAATTAAGTACAGGAAGCAAAACATTAACCATGGCCAATTAAAATCTACATGAATGAGACTGCCCTAGAAGTCCTAACTGCTTTTGCAGAAGTAGCTTATTATCTCACCTCACATATGGATGCAGAACATTACTTAAATGTTTAGGTCAACAGAAGTCTACAAAGAACTGCATATCAATATTTTTTCCTTTTATACATCTGGATTTAAAGGAAGGAACTAGCCTTACTTCATTTTAGATGCCTATCTCGGATATGAAATGACTGCACTGTAGTTAACTTCGGCTTCTTTATTGATTCATAAAAGAGAAACAGCCCTATTAAAGGCATGAATCATCTTATATGTCTACTTTAGAATTAAATGATAAAATAGCTTGCTCTATAAAAATGACTGTTCCTCTTCACTGACTATAAAAGAAATTTACAATGACAAGTTTGAATGCAGAAATCTGTGTCAGTTACAGAGACAAGAAGAGTCAGATTGTTTTTCTGATCCTGCTCAGGACATTTTTTCCACAACAACAGAACGGATGTTTACTTTCACTTGAGCTATGATAAACTTGGTATAATTCACTACAAGTACAAGTGTACAAAAAAGCATTAATACATGCCAACTGAAACCCAAAAGGAAAAGGAAGAGGCATAGGTAGACCTCTTACATTGTATTTTAGACTTCTTACTCAACTTCTTGTTGAAAAGAAATCATCTGAAAATTTATTACACTCCTTAATGTTTCAGGAACACTCCCTAAGACAAAGGAAAATGCCAGGCTGATGCTCTATACACAAAGACATTAGCAATTTTCAATAACTTAGGGCAATTTCTCAAATGAAAATCTGTTTCCCAAGAGCAGGAAAGTTCAGGAATTTCCACTTTCTGAGTCTGAGAGTAATTTTCTGAGGATAAGGGACAATGGTCAGAAGCAGTATCAGAGCCCTGAAATATCACTCATCCTGCAGTTGATTCCTCACACAAAGAAATGTCAAAGCAGACATTTCAGTGTATGGAAGATAAACAACAATTAAAACTACAAAAATAAAGGCAGTCAGGAAAAATCAAAGTGACAACTCGTTTCTCAAATAGTAATCATTCCTGTACCAATAGCTAAAAACATCTTGGTCTTGGCTTTACTATAACACTACTGAATATATGCTCAAATTCATCACATGATATTAATTATCTCATGACACACAACAGAAAGGACAAGACAAATTACCTAACCCAATCTCTAACTCTTGTGATATCTAGTATTCTCCTAACAGTCAGTCCCCTTCGATCACAGCAATGAATTATTATTTCTTTTTTTTAATAAACTCTACAGCAACTGTACTTTCTCCACAAAAAAGAGAAGACCCACATTAAAAATTAAGGCTCTCCCGGCATGAGAGGGGAAATATGAGCAAATCCACTAATGTCCAATAAAGCTTTGTTTACAGACTGTTTAAAGAGGGTAAAATATTAATCATGCTTACCACAACAACTGGGAGAATAACCATAAATGCCAGTCCATACACAAGCAAAACCTAGGAATAAAAAAGTCACATTAGGCACTTCAGTTTCTTAATTCCACTTTTGTTTATTCCGAAGTATGATCAAGCAGTATTACCACAAATCTACTGCAAATTATAACAAAAACAATAGTGCATAGTACTTATTATTTGAAGAACAACTTAGAAGTAATACAATCTGCTGGATAGAGTTTAAATGAGGAGTATTTGTTCAGTGTAAGTAACCACTTAAGCCACCCATTTAAGTCTTACGTGGGTTTATTTAATTATCACAGAGTTGGTACCTAAACTGTGACACAGCAGATAGAGATGCTAGCTGTATAAGAAGCAAGCAGGTAAGCTGAGTATCTCGCAGGAACAAATGTAATGGAAAGAACAAACATACAGACACTAAGATTACAGCGTTTATAGGAAACCAAGTGGAACTACAGAAATCCAGCAAGCAGAAATAATTATGTATGTATTTCCTTGCCACAGCAAATACAGCATCACTTAATTATCACTGCAATTAAATCCTTCAAAGCACATTAACAGACTATTCTCAAAGGTTAAATTTAAGCTACTCTATTACTTTTGACTCATGGAACTTGCTTCAGAGGCACATTTGGATCAGAATGCCAGCATTGTCAACTACCTGCTTTGACTCAAATATGCAGTTATTAAGCACAGGCACACGTTTTAAGGTGAACACTTGAAAAGCCATCTTAAAATAACAACCTAAGCAAGCTGACTCACCAAAATTGAATTTTTCTGATCCACAATCCATGCTGGCAAAGCTATACCAAAGCTTGTAGCTGTAGAATGAAAGAAAAGAAATTCACTCTATAATATTAAGGAATGATTTTTAAAATCATGTTAAGTCTAAGAAAAATCACTCACATTTATCACAAAGTAAAATTTAATAGATTTCACAAAACAAAACAAACAAACAAAAAAAAACCTAGAGATATACTTAAGTAAGCAATCAAATGATAAGTGTAAGATCTGAAATCCTGAAGATTTTATTTTAGCGTAACAGTGAAATAGCCATGTAAGATTTATTAACATAACCAAAAAGAAAATAAAGATTTTGCAGGTGGAAGTCATGCAAGGATCTTCTCACCTTCAAAATCTCATCTGCTTTTGGATATGTCTTATTTTAAAATCACAGGTTCATAGGTTCATAAGGTTGGAAAGGACCTACAAGATCATGTAGTCCAACCATCCAACAGCTTCAGGTCACTTCAAGTACTCTGACATACAGACTAACACAAATTCCTGTGCTTTGGCAAAAACAAGCTAACAGCTTCTGGTTGCAAAAATCAATAAAAGGCTTAAGAAAGCCATAATATTAACAGTGCCATTTTGCTGATGGTGACAGCATTTCTGAAACAAGACGTTGCTTGTATTTTGCAGCAAGAGGGATAGTCCTCCCACTTGTTTGGTAAGTCAGAAACAGAAGTCAGAAATGGAAAGAAAGGACCTATGTAGTAAAACACAACAGATAAAGAAACTCAGCTACCACCTAAGTCCACTTACATACTATGAGTATGATTCAGTTGTTTTCCTTGAAGGGAAACGATTGTTTATTTGAAACACATTCAGGGGGTGGGTTTTTTTTCCTACATAATTTCCCATATTGATGGATATCATTCAGAAGATTTTCCAGCACATCTTTCCCTCATACGTTATCCTGTAAACTCACCATTGTCAAGCTGGTTATAACTCATTCCATGGAGATATGCAGCATGACTTAGTCCCTCAAACTGCATGGCACCAACAACCAAACCTCCAATCTGTCTCATCAAATTGAAGGTTTCCTTTTTGCTCGCAATGAGTATTAGAAGCAGCTAGAAATATCTAATATTCCTCCTCACAGCTAGTATTCAACTGTTACAACAATATTCCAGAAGTGACTTAAGGAATTGTAAATAGAAGAAGAAAATCTAACTTTCAATCTTACATTGATTTAATTTGGTTCAACTAATCTATAGCTTTCTTAGACCACCATCAAGACAATTTCCATGAAGCTACCTACCCAGGAACAATAAATCATCACAAGGATAAGCACCAGAATTCCTCAAGATGACAATGGCACAGAGATATATTCAAACAGTACAACTTCCAGCAAACAGAGGACAGATCTATATACAGTATTTATCTAAATACTCATATATCCTCACATATATCCCTTTGAAATGCGTCTACTGCATTATGGCTAGCAATTTATTTTTACATACATTAAAAGTATCTGATTATAAATACAAAAAAAGTTTTAAAATGACAAGTTTCTGAAGACTAATGGACTGTTTTCTGCTTATAACTCCTTTTAACATTGGCAATTCACTGTAAGTATTTAATGAAGGTGACTTATTAATAATGAAAAAAACCTTCCTTTTTTCTAATATAAAGAAACTCAAAAGTAAACTCTTTCCTGAATTCTTACTCCTCTCAGCACCACACCAGAACAAGTTTTACATACAAAGAATTAATCAGATATGCCTTCAAATCTAAGGAAAAAAAAATCCATACATACTAAGATTGACCTGCTTCTCAAATGAGCAGGTATTACACATCTCAATAAATTCAAAGCTTAATGCACAGAAATGACAGGACTTTCATCATTTGTAGTTGTTACCTTGTGGTCCATCTGGATTCCCAAATTCTTCCCAATTTTTTCGTGACTCTTCATCAGTCAAGCTAGTTTCAAGAAGAGATATTAAGTTAACAGAGAAGAAATTTCTTTAAATCACTAACATGTGGGAACTTCAAAATGTGTCATTTAACTATCTTTCAGAGATGGTTTGACAAACTAATGATTATATAAAATCTGAAAAACAATGACACACAGGCATATGTTTAATACTGTGACAGCAAAAACAATCAGACAAAAGGGTGCAGCCTCTTACAGGAAAGAGAACAATCACATCTCGCTTTTGTGAGACTGACTGCTCACTCAAGAAAAAGCATCTTTCAATACCAGGTTATAGTACAGCAACCTTGGAAAGGACAACAGAGATTGAAGCTATCTTTTAGGGGCAAAAAGGTAAACATTAAAGATGAGCTGATAACACAGAAGTTGTTTGTAAGAGCTTTTATTCTCTTACTCCAGACTTTTAGTCCCTGATTGCACATTTGTTTGGTTATTTGCTACTGTATCCTTCCCTTCTGGAAGTATCTAGTTTCATATCAACAAAGGCAGATCTTTACAGCTCCTATGCTTACTCTGTATTGACATTTTTTTGGCAACAGACTATCTCAAGAAGAATCCCCGTTACTACAAGGAAGTAGGAAGTTTCTGCTTTAGGAAACACCACCGCACATTCGCTACACAGAAGACTTTGCCAGAAAAGAAATACAGTGAGTAAGAAATCTCCTACTCATTTCTAAGTCTCATACTTGTTAACAAGCATACCTATTGAGCACATGTTCTTTTCAGACAACAGGGCTAAGGAACTCTGGTGTCATTTTCAATAAGATATGCCTCTGCCACCACTGATGCACATATACCAACCTGTACTCACCAAGTATTTGATTATTAGTTTGCAAAAAAAAGAGGTGAGAATTTTTCAGGAGTTCAGGAAGCAGTATGACAGTCTTCTATTGAAAAGATTCCATAGTAATGAAGTTGTTTAAAAGCAGAAAGAATAAATTCAAAACTACTAAAAGTGAGTATGGTGTTTCTTTCTACCTCAGTAAGGTCAACCAGATAAACAACTGACCAAAATAACCTTCTAGGTCCTTGGATGATAGTTATATCAAGATCCAGTATAAAAACAGTATTATAAAAACCAAACCCAGATTATGATTATGGATAACTTAATTTTTCTAAAGGGATTTCCTTTATACTGATCTCTAATATCGCATTTACTTGGATTAAAAAAAAAAAAAAGAAGAAGAAGAAAGGCACAAACAAAAGTCTGACCAAAAAATACTTTGGAGAAAAAGAAGTTTCAAGGATTCAGGTTTTAAGAAATATAAGGATAATATGAAAGACACCAAGGCAAAAAGCAGGTCTGCAAGTCAAGTACAAAGGAAAAGGGACGTGACATAGCCAAAAGAAAACAATCAGAACTAGAATGAAGATCCTATGCTGCTAGATAGGAACAGGATTAGAACACCAGTTCTTATTCTCTCCTCTGGCTTTACTATCAGATAAAATGAACATTCATTGTCTAAGTGATGCTTTAGAGTGGCCACAACAGGGTTTGTTGCGTAAACACAACACTTCTTTTGTTCTTCGTCATCTTTAAGATTCTGCCTGTGTCACAGTGGAAACACTTTTCCTATCTGATGCGAAAGTTAAATACAAGGAACTAATAATACCTTACAGTATTCTCACAGCTGCTAAAGAAATAATTCTTCCTAGCTAGAACACATAACAGGCATGCACAAAATCTAGTCACATTTTGACTTACTTTGTACTGTTCATCACATATCCAAAAACATTTTCACTGGCTGCTTAGGTCACCCTTGTTATTACCTTACAGGTTTAAACCTTCTAGTGTTTTTGCAGGCATAAAGCAAACTTACGCTGCGTATGCCTTAGCAATCCTCATGAACATAACTTCATCTCCTCCTTTATCTGGATGGTATTTTAGCGACAGCGCACGATACTGTTTCTTGATTTCTGATATACTTGCTCCCTTAAAACAGAAAGTTTAGTGTTGTTAATAAATATCATAAATCAAATCCATTATTCTACATCTATACTCTAAAGCACATCACGCAAAATTCTTCTGAACCATTCATGTTTAAAGAATTATGTTCTAATAAGATATGATCATGAAACTACATATGTATCTCATAAAAACACTATTACTGTGCTTTTCTAATAACATTTCTATATCCATTTTACTTTTAAATCAAGTTAGAAGCCACATGCTAATAAAAAATAGTCAAATAATTGAGTATTGTTGTTGTTTTTTTATGTGTTACTTGGTCATCCATTTATAAAAAAAAAAGTAAGGCTTTGACATCAGTTTAACAATTCTCATTTTTCCCTGATCATACTGAAGAACACAAAGAATTCTTAATCTGCAGTACCCCTGTTTAAGCAAAGAGTTCATAAATCAAGTATGAAGGTTCACTTGAAGCTTGCAGGCAGAAACAAATGTCAATCACAAGATCAACGTATAGCCCTGCTACTTAAGAATGCCTTTGACTACAAACACCTTATCCACAAATTACTTCAAACTTCTTGAACAAAGGGAATACATTACTTATACTTGAGAAAAAGATCAATCTTTATTCTGTTACAGTGCACTGCCGGATGCCACCAGCACAATCCCATGTACACTGACTTTCAGGTTGGATTGGGAAGTTCATTAGTCACTCGCACAACTTTAACCTACTACTAACCTACTCCCTATTCAGATTTGTTTAAACAAAGTAAACTCAGAAATACGAGCATTTAAACTGCACAGTTCCAACAGATACCATTCAATAGTAAAATTTATCTTGCTCCTGTGTGCCAGTAGAAAAGTTGTCTGCAATCAGTCAACTTACAGAGGAATCAAGCAGATGATGAATTTAACTTGCCTCCATGCTTGACAAGCCTTGTTCTACCTGCCCAGCTAGAAACAGGCTGAACCTTACATATTTGCTTTAACTATTTTCATAGCATAGAAAAGCAGTACCAATAATGCCTATCCCTCTGCTGATAAGCTACATCATTAATGGCAAGAGATGTATTTATGAATGCTCATATTCATATTAAGCTTCTTCACACTAACAATACACACGAAGTTTAATCAAATGGGTACACATTCAAAGGTCTTCCTTATTCCTGTGTTAAGCTGTACTCAGAATGTGCTTCCATAGTCTGGAAAGTATATCACGTCAGACTTCAGAACTGAGAAGATGACTTCATTTATAGTCAAAAGAGTAGGAAATAGTTAACCTAAGTAGAGAATTTGTTTGAGGTACTACGGTTAAGAGGAAAAGAGTTTGACAAGACCTAGAGTTTAACAGATGCCCCACAGGTCTATTTGTCTCCTCCAGATATATAACATATTCATTCTTAATCAGATCTTCAACATGAGTGTTGTAGATATGCTTTCTATAGAAACACTACTTTTTTTTTTTTTTCCAGTTTAACAAGCTAATTGACTCGTATCAATATTTGGAATTCAAGGTTTTCAGTGCTCCATTTCACAGATGTAACTGAGACTCAGCATAACTTTACTATAATGAAATGTTAATGGCTAGAAAGGATTTTCTACAGGGTATACAAGGCAGAATGAACTTCCTTCTGAACAAAGTGACAAAAGTAACACCACAGTGAGACAAAATCATCTTTAAAAAATCCACCTTGTTCCATCAAGAGTCATTTGAATTTTGAGGGTGTTAGATACAAGAATATCTAATGATAATCTTTACAGAATCACAGAATTGCAGGGGCTGGAAGGGACCTCTTGTGATCCACGAGTCCAACCCCCTGCCACAGCAGCTCCCTAGCCCAGGTTGTACAGGTAGGCGTCCAGGCGGGTCTGGAACGTCTCCAGAGAAGGAGACTCCACCACCTCTCTGTGCAGCTGTGCCACTGCTCCGTCACTGCACTGGGAAGGAGTTCCCACACACGTTTCTGTGGAACTTCCTATGCCTCAGTTTGCGGCCATTTCCCCTCGTCCTGTCACTACACACTGCAGAAAAAAAGAGTCTGGCCTCATCCCTTTGCCTCCCTCTCCTTATATATTTGTCATCTTTGTGGCCCTTCACTGGACTCTTTCCAGGAGATTCCTCTCTTTTTTGTACCAGGTAGCTCAGAACTGTATACAATACTCAAGGGGGAGGATCACCTTCCTTGATCTGCTGACCACGCTCTTTTTAATATGTCCCAGGATCCCACTGGTCTTCTTGGCTAACAGGGCAGACTGCTGGCTCACAACCAACCTGCCATCCACTGGGACACCCAGGTCCTTCTCAGCAGAGCTCCTCTCCAGCAGGTTATCCCCCCAACCCATACCAGTGCACGTGGTTATTTCTCCCTAGGTGCAAGGCTCTACACTTGTTCTTGTTATACATCATCTGGTTCCTTTCTGCCCAACTCTCCAGCCTGTCCAGGTCTCGCTTACTGACAGCACAGCCTTCCCACATGTCAGCTGAAACAATGAATGAATGAAAAACTGAAAAAGAGTAGATTTAGATTAGATATTAGCATGGAATTCTAATTCTGAGGGGGGTTGGAACTAGATGATCTTCAAGATCCCTTCCAGCTCAAACCATTCTATGATTCTATGAACAACAGTAACTTTCAGATGTCAAAGGAGAACAAAATTGTGAGATATGTTCACCAAAGCTACCTTATTTAGAAAGAAATAAATCTAAAATTTGACATCTAGACACAAAACACTAGACAAAACTTAGAATTATAGTAGTACACACTACTGAAAAATGCTGTTACTTACAGGATCCAAATGTAGAACCTCATAAGGGTTATATTCTTGATATTCTCGGTCCGTTTTGGAAACCTTGTATGCAAGAAACAAAAATAATGCCCATCCAGCAAGGAGGATTATTTTCCTGTTTGGAAGAAAGAATTTTTAACAGGTACAAATCTACTAGGTCTACTACAACTCTTGAAATAACATATAAAGACATCTGTTATCAGTCTACAAGGCACAATATTAAAATAGCAAGAAATTTTAAGGCAGTTGTGAGTATTTCAATGATAACCACACCTTTGGCACAGATGAGGCAATTGATTTAAAAAGCAAAACAAACAAAAAAGAATAAAAACAAGTAAGTCTGCCTCCAGCAGGTATACAGTAGCATTCTGCATTTCCAAAGGATGATTTTAATCTTATAATAGACAAAGAAAAATGTTATTAAAAAAAAAAAAAAACGATGAAAAAGATGCATAACAGCAGGTAAAATACTGAGAGTAAGAAACTAAGAACTGAAGGATACAAAGACTTCAACTTTGAACACACACATTTTTTGCTACTGTATATTCAAATACATGTTTACACATCAAATATTTATTTCAAAATAGATCAACAGCACTGTGAGTTTCTGTGAGGAAGGATTTTTTTTAAATAAAAAACAATTATGTTCACATATACAATAATTTATGTCTACATATTTATTAGTGCTGAGGCTTATCGTTTCGTTTATAACAGGTTATTTTCTAAAGGACAAAGTATTCATCTTTATTTCAAGCACTACTAAATAATGATTAGGTATTATTCAAAACGAGGAAGCTGCAAACATCTTATAAAAACAACCACAATACAATTAATTCCAGTCACCATGATTAAAAAGAAATATTTTTACAAAAGTAAGACACAGGAATTGCTTTAGTGGAAAGCCATGCAAATGAAGCATACTTACTTTACTGTAGGAATTATGTTTTGTTGTGGTTTTAAAAGTCGCAAGCGATACCACAAGCACCTTCCATATACATTTCTTATATTCTTTAATCGAATTTGCTCTACAGAAAATAAAAAAAAGGCTTCTGATTAATCAATCTGACAAAAAGCAGAACAGCAAACTTAGAATCATAGAAGGGACCCACAGAGACAGGCACTGAGTTCAACTTTTGGCTCCACAAAGAGCCACCTAAGAGTTAAATCATCCATCTACAATCCCAGTCCAAATGTTTAACATTGGCAGGCTTGGGACCATAAGCACTTTCCACATGCTCATTTCATCCTTGAGAAGGTAGTGGAATGTCATTTTAAGGACTAGCAAAAGAATTCATCAACACTGGAAGAAATAACGCTTTTGACCAACATAATTTTGCACCTTCCATAACCACAACAAGTTACTCCAGATTATGCTCCACTACCTAAAGGGAATCCATTATATTTTTCAATCTCCGTGAAACAACCATCACTTGTGAATCCAGTATTTGCCTGTCTAATGAACATCTTCAGTTTCTTTTGTCAATTTCGATGAGTACCCCATTTCAGTATACCATCTACTGTGTACAAAAAAAAAAGGAGTAAAACTGTTTTTAAGCAACCAAAGAAAAAGACTAGATGAACAGCTAATTCCTCAGTTCAAATTATGATGCATTTTTCACTCCCTTTGCAACACTTGTTTTTTATGAGCTGCTTTCATTTAGGCTTTTGCTTCTGGGGTGGGGGAGAAAGGAGAAGTTGATACTTATTTGTAAACCAAGTATATAATACAAGTACATTCATTTAAAAACAAGCCAGCCCAGTAGATTTCCTTCCATCTCATTTCAGGACAGATTGGGATCAAGAAGAAATTTGTCTTTAGATTGTCACCATCACTGTGACAAAACACCAAAGCTATTTCCATGAACATAATTTAATTGTATTTCAGTGCTCATCAAGACCGGGTTACACTTGGTCAAAGAATTCTTTCACACACACAGAAAAGGTGAAAAGCTAGTAACAATTTCAGTGCTTACAGAAACTTACGTATTTAAAAGTGACTTCAATCTTATTTATTTTTAAGTAATTTACCTGTCCAGGAGCTATATAGTCTGACCTGCAATGCTTCTCAAGTACAGGCAGAGGACACTGTACCTGACCAGCAAAAGAACAATACCACTTTCCAGATTAAAGGAGAAAGAATTGAGAGAAATTTTCACCTAGTCTCAACACATTTACGTATTTGTGGTGAATATAAAGTGATTAAATTAGATATTTTAAATTGAGTGTGAGAATTATGTAAATGCAGGAATTATACTAATAACTTTGATCCAAAGCACATGTCAATCACGTTCTAACTAAGTCTTAAATCTGATCTTGGTACTGTTAACAAGGTGATGGCCTCATCTTAATTAAAACAGAGGTTATGGCACAAGGAAACATTTTTCTTGTTCTGGAAGATGATGCTGATCTCTACTTACTTATTCTGAAGTTATTTTGTCTGAGTGTTTAGTAATCTATCACAGTAACATACGCAGCACAGGAACTTACTTTAGTTTGTAAGCATTCTGTTCAAATGAAGTATCTAGAAGCTTTAATTCATAGAAAGCAATCTGGGGCCAGAAAAACATGGTCCGGATCAGACATAAGCTACAATCCTGTGCTCAAACCCTGGCTAATGTGGCAGAAAGGAAGTAGAAACACAGACAATATCTGATTAGCCACAGAAGAAAATAAAAATCAAAGAGGCACAGTAATACCTAACTACACTTATTTATCAATTTATTCTGAACTACTTAATTCTATAGAGTATATCTTCCCAGAAACTCAATAAACAGCTTGAAAAGACTCATTCTGAAGATTTAGTTGTCCAATCATCTTCAAAGATGGAAACAAGGATATACAATAAAAAGATAATTCAGTGCCGATTGAATTGTCTGACCCAACTCTTACAGAGCTTCCAGACAAGCTTCCAAGCATGTCTTGCATATTTGCATAAGCTACACACACACTTTGGGGTTCCCCGAGCTGCAAGGACTATTTACATATTTAGAACAGGTCCTAATGTGAAACTTTCTAAACAAAAAATATATGGCTAATATACAGCTAATGCAGAACTAAGATATGTGACAAGCTCGTAGAGCTGGAATATCAAAAAGCTGGTGGCATTAGACTAGAGAGACAAATAATGGTGACTAAAGAAATGTGCTACAAAAGAGGGAGGAAAATGATCTAGGGATCTCAAATGGCCACTGGGAAACTATGAGCCATAATGTGATGCTTTTATGGAAGTCACCTATGTCACCTTCCTTATAGAAGACAAGTGTTCAATTTGCAAATCTTTCATTTCAAATACTGTCTATAATCTTGTTTGTGTTGTGCTAAAGCAGGATGAAGGCAACTGTTAAATGCAATCACAGTAAAAACTAACTGACTGATAAACTAACTGACCCAATCCACAGCATGTCCCTGCAGGCATTTCTGCAGCACAACTGAGGGACACTGCTGCTTGGTAACTGCCTGAACTGACTATGTTGCTTGGATAAATATGTAGAACTAATGTGAAAATGGATTGCCAGGGCACTTGGAGAAATAGAAAGTGACGAAGAGAACTTGGAGAGGGCCTAGAGGTAAGAAAACTCACTACTTGATCCTGAAAAATTAAGCCTAACAGGATATGACTACATCTAATGTTTTTGCTAAGATGTTTTCAACAAGATGCTCTGCCTTGTCTTGAAAAATATGTGCTGTGACACAGTGCCCCAGATCTCACATCTGCCAGCTGTCCAGTCCCAACAAGTGCCATCTGATCCTCTCATCTTTCCCTTGCCTCCATCCTCCCTGCAAGAACAGTCAATACCCTACAACTTACTGTGCCAAAAAGCTTTCAAAATGCCAACAGGGGAAGACATCACAGAAGGGAAAAAAATAAATACCTACACAGTAATTGCACGTTGTAAATTAGGAGTTGGCTCTAGGTCAAATAAAAACTGACCATAGGAAAAAAAAAAAAAAAAAAGGTAGAAAATAAAGGTGTTTTGTAGTAACCAGAAAACTGAGGTTTTGGAATAGCCTTCTAGTAACAGCCACAAGAATAATATTTTGTGACAGCCTGAAAACAGCATCAAGGAGAAGAAAAATAAGGCAATTGTTAAGAGCAAAAAATTAAGCCCTTTGGAAAGATAAAAATGACACCTAAGTCAGTTACAGAGTCCCTGACAATGATGTCTTGGAAAAGCAATGCTGCACAGATTAATACAAAATTAAGACACAATGCTAAGCAGCCATTGCATTTTACACGAGCACATGAACAACTCTGGATCAAATCTAATTACAATTGATTAAACTCTATCATAGCAAGAATACATCCTTAACTTCTTTCCAATCTTAGTACTGCAACAGTCTCATTTGATTAACAACACACAAGACTACAGGGCATTAAAGAGATGAATGATTGTTTATAGTTATGTGTCTGGAACATAAAGAGAATCAAATCTTTCCCCAAGCTGAAGCAAGTCTAGACTATGCAAATTATTTCTTGCTATCCCTAGGCACTCTTTCTGATAAAATTAATCAGTAACACACATTAACTTATGGAATTCAAAAACGGACAACTGCTTGAGATAAGGGAGAGTAAAGACAGCAAGCATCCCAGCTTAGGCAAAAGCTACTGGTGAAACATCATAAATTATTTTACCGTTGTACTTAGGAAAAACAGAATTCCTATTTATTCAGAGACCTGTGTGACTACAACAAAGAAAATGCTTATCTGGATAGGATGAAAGGACAAAATAGGGTGCAGAAGAGAGAGGGGAAAAAAAATAGCGTACTTGAATAACAGATAATTATTTTCCTTAGCAAAAACAGCAACCTATCCTAATGAGCAAGATGCTGTGGATAAATCAGATCTGGGTTTTTTGTTTGTTTGCTTGCTTTGCTTTCCACTTTCACTCAAGCGCAATTGCCATTGCACAAAACCAGCATGCTGTCACAGCAATATCCCGCAGACCCCAAGCATGCAGGAATAAGTATATTTTACCACAAAGCTTTATCCTGAGCAGCGTGAAATAGGAATTGAACTTATTTGAGCTCTGGAATCCTTGCTCTAGGGGAAAAAGGTTCAGAGTCATTCAAAAGGCCTGTTTCTTCTCACTCCAGATTGTGGCTCTCCACCAAAGCGTAAGAGCACTTCACATGCTGTGCTTTGACATGGGATTACTGGAATACAAGCATGGGGGAGAACTGCTTTTTCTCTGGCCAAAATAAACTTCTCATTTGATGAGTAAAGTTATCAACTATAGAGCATCTCTCCTAAAATAGTATTAGAGAACCTTCAAAAGCAAAGGCATAAAGCATCTTTGAGCTTTTGAATTAATCTGACTAAAAATAATCTGTGTATCAAGGTATTGCTAAAGCACTCCTTTTAGACGAGGATAGAGAATGCCAGTTCATTTCCACAAGCAACTGAGGGAAGCATCTCACCATTCTGCTATTTCCTTCCAAATAGTTTCAGATGCATCCAAAGCTCCTGAGATTCATGTGCAATTTTTTGTCAACACAACTCCTCCTTTCACTGAGTTTTCAGAAGTCTATTACACCTGTATATTATATATATTATACATATATTATGCATTATAAGTATACATATATGCATATATATGCAATATATCTGTATCATATTAAATGCGTATGAATATCCAGCTAGAGTGTCTTTATACACACCTTAGGTTTTCAAGAAAATAAAGTATTCCTGGGATATAAAACAATCTTTCATATACTTAAGAGTCAGTCACATCCTCTAGTGATACCAACTGGTATTTTAATCAACCCCCCCACAGTGACTATAATTTTTATATTAATGAAAATAGAATCATATCCTAGCACAGTTAGGCTACTGGTAACTAAACAAAAATAAATAAATAAATAAGTTCATTTGTACACTAATGTGGTACATCCAAAGCCTAGTAATGTTGTATGTTAACATTACTAGGCTTCGGAGTAAGATAACTTAACAGTAGTTTTTAGACTTTTCCTTCATTAAAGCTAGATGCCCATTTGTCTACACACCTTAACAGAAGAATGACTAGAGATCATTGGTTTATAGACTCAAGATACAGACTCAAGATGACCAACAAGCTCAAAGCCATTATTAAATAAAAATAAAAATAAATAAGACTGTTTAATCTTTGGTCTTTCTTCCTTTCGTTTGATGACTAAAGCTTCTCTTTTTTATATTCCAGACAACCATACAGACAGTAGAGTATTCCTTACTAAAGAATTAACTCTGTCCTGTTTTGTCAGAACTTATGTTCTCTTCTTGAGTATCCAGGTCTTCAGAGAGAGTGGTTTCAGGATAAGTAAAGCAGACGTGTCTAAGTTTTTCTGGGTGGGTAACCCAGACCACGTAGCTCTTGAGCATCACAGAAGCACTGAACACATATGGCTCAAAGAGACCTAGAGGTCACCTGGGCCAAGCTCACTGCTCACAGCAGGGTCAAGAACAGCAGGCTGCTCAGGATCTTGGTTGTAGGCCTTTCAATATTTTCAAGTACAGAGATCCCTTTGGACAACCTGTTCCAGTGTTTGATCACCTCACAGTGGAAAAACAAACAAAACAAAAAAAACAACCTCTCATGTCTGTCTCAATGTCTGCCTATTCCCCCATCAAAGGCAGGGTGAGGAACACAAGGCAAACACAAAGAAACCAATCACAGGCTGGATTCACTGTTTCCATAGCTTATATACAGCCTGTGGCCTACAACTCAGCCAAGTCTGACTTTTTTGATGCTCACACCCCCACATCCATACCTTGTTTACCAGCACATACCTCCTATACTGCTGCACCATAAAAAATGCAAAATCTTTGTCTTCCCACACAAATACCATCTTCAAAATCCAAGGTCTGTTGTTCTACCACAATGTGACCAGTTCCTCAGGACTGACAGTACAGACACGCTCCTACTGATGGAATACAAAGAACACCAGCTACGTGGACACTGCTAGGCAGCTAAGGAACACAAACACTTCTGTTGACAGAAAAATTTGACACATTCATTGGTATAACTTCATGAATCATCTTAAAAGCAGTCCTATCAAAAGGCTCAGTTACTACCATGAGCAATGACAACATTACCCAGTAAGTCAGCTAAGACATCAAAAGAAAGATCCGAGTTTCAAGTTAGCTTTGAGTAAACACCATAAAGCAAAAGAATTATATCAGGACTGCAAGAGGTTTGTTTCAGTATTAATAACCAGATAACCTAAACCATTCATCACTTTAGTAATAGTTTGTCTGATGAAGGTGCAGAAATGGTCTTCACTATTCTGCTGAAGTGCTTGAGAAGTTTTACTCACTTGGTTTTAAAAATTCAGGAGGCTTTACTTCATCCCTCAGAATGCTTGGCAAATTATGCCTTTTTAGACCTAATCCTGAAGGTTCTAAGGGCTCCAACAAGTGACCCAAAAGAAAACCTAAGAAACAACCCTCTCATTTTTACAGCCTCTTGAAGAACGAGACATAACACATTTACTGGAGATGCAGAAGTACGGAAGAGAGGGATGAGAAGGACGTACACGTGGAATTGTACAGAAACGTTTTAATCATCAGAATCATGTTTCAGCTTCAACAAACAGGTTTGCTTCAAGAAAAAAATATCATAAGTACTAACATCAACAGTTTTATTTCACAACTAAATCATGTAACAACAAATTACCAATGCTTAGGACAACCAAAAACTAACAAAAAATTAATATCCAGAATAAATGAAAGATACAGGTTTGCCATCATTCCACCTCAAGTAACAGGATGAATCGAAGTACATTCCAGCCTCCCATGTCCTTTATACCTTTAGGCTAGTAAGAAAAGCAAGGCAAGAAGTCTCAAATACAGCTCCAGTGGACATTCAAGAAAACCCAGCAAATAAGACTGGGTGCCTATGAAGCATTCTGCAACCAGATACAGAGAATTAATGCAAAGGCGAACACTGCCTGAGTTTCACAAGAAAATGACATCTTACAATAAGGAACAGAGCGACAGAGCTTTGCAGACTAGAAAATACCACGATCACTTCAAGGCTATTTTCACCTCCTTTCTATCCCTACCACAGAAATTTGCACCAGAATACACACAAAGAAGGAAGCAACGCATGTAGCATACAAGTCTCAAGTAAAGGATACAAGGTTATGACCCAAGTTCGCAGAGCTTCCAAGAGGTAAACCTGTGCCATTAAATCAGAGTAACAGGGCTCAGCATAAACATCCCTCTCCAGGGCTGTTGAGTTTGCTGTTTAAGAGTTACCATTCTCTACATTGTGCACAAGAAGGCTACTATTTCACTTCAACAGCAACTCACCTGCCCTTAAGAAATGTTGTGTACACAAGCATATCCGGAAAGGCTGAAGTCTTAAGAGTTTTTTCTCCCATAACGCAGAGATTAAACAATATGATGGACAACTAATTTACTCACATTTTAAACTGGGGACCTCTAAATAAATTTACTCTGAAACTGCAAAACCAGATCTCAGACAGCAGCTGATGAATACAAGTATGGTAATACTGTCTTACTGTCTTAATAAGTCATTGAAGGGATCTGAGAATATTCTAAGGGAATCACAGGAAAAAGAAAAACCCTACACGTACTTTAAGAAAAAGCTACTGATACATAACAGTCAATAATATTTCCAAGCTGTAAACTATCTACCCTGAGAGCTAAAGCAAGATTGCAACTCGCAGTAATTTGAAGTTGCTAACTCCTCAAGCATACTAATAATTTTGAATCGTACTATAATAGGGTTGACTTCTGATGTAAAAGTCCAAGTTGAGGCATGAAGCAAATTAAGTTGGTTTAAAAGCATTCTAAAATGAAATTGTCTAAACCCAAAAGCTTTCAAATGAACTCTTAACTTTTCAGTTAACATATATGTATATCTTAATGAAAAGCATGTTTCAGGAGGCAGGTCCCACAAAACAGTTTGTTTTTTAGAACTGATCATACCAGCAAAGAATTAAGCGATCCAAATGGATACTCTGATTTTAATGTCTATTATTCTGAGAACTGCCCTCACTACCTTGAGTTTATCCATAAAGAGGTCATGTCCAAGCTCATCTCTGAAAAGTCTACAGTTGAATAATCTGACCCCAGTTGTTTTCCAAGAGATTTCTTCTGTCTAGTAAATATCCATAGAAGTAATCAAAAATATCAGAAGTATTTGAATAATAAGTTAACTTCTGAAACTCAGAGCAGTTCACAAAAAACAGAAGAACCTGTTAAGGTATTATGTATCAGGCTGTATCTTCCAGAGCATGTTTTGCAGCAACTAGATTAAGGGATAAAACATAGCCTGATCTTATGTTTGTATACTGTTGCACATGATCACTGACCAAAAAACAGTTTATGTTCCTAATTACTTTGCTGAACAGCATCGTAAGATGATTCAACATCTTAAAAGTTAACTTTGAATTGAGATTTTTCTTGGATATTTTTGTTTATTGCTAGCCTTGCTAGGGCACGATGCCACATTACAATAACTCCTAGACACCCC
Source organism: Cyrtonyx montezumae (assembly GCF_038088225.1). NCBI lineage: Eukaryota > Metazoa > Chordata > Aves > Galliformes > Odontophoridae > Cyrtonyx > Cyrtonyx montezumae. The sequence continues at coordinate 52,443,372 of NW_027071824.1, read as the reverse complement.
CCTATTAGTTTACTGTCCCATTTGTGCTGACAAAACTTTTAATGGGGCTACCTGCACTGATCTTTGAAATGACATCACCCAAATTATCAGGTTTATAGTGGCAGCCAAACCCACAGTTGCATCAGCAAACCTGCAATGGATTTTGAGAAGAGTCAAGAAGTAGCCATTTCAATATGGAATTATAGCCACATAAACAAAGGTTAGCAATTTTAGGTGAAATCAACAGCAGCAGCTTCAAGACTTCCATGTCCTTAATTATTAGCTTTCTTTCACCAGTCTGATAGGGGAGATCACTGAAGAAACCAGAACACATCCAGTCCAGAACAGAAGTAGACAGAAGTCATTTAGGACACCATCAATTGCTAAAAATACCTGTATTGCATATCTTCAGGAAACATCTAAGTACTGTATATCACAGAACTACAGGGGATCTGTAGGGATCTCAAGATCTGTAGGGATTCTGTGGGGATCTCAAGAGACCATCTAGTCCAACCCCCTCTGCTAAAGGAAGTTCCATACAATAGCTTGCCCAACATTCATAGATAGTGGAAAACTGAGCTTCACAAACTTGAGTCCCTTAAAGAAATAAACATATGGGAAAATAGATTCTAGTATACAGTTTATGGTTTCCAAAAAGGTTTTTGAGAAGTTCCTTTGAAAAGTCTTTTAGGAAAATCAAACTATTGCAGAACTATGTGGTCAGAAGACAGTGAATTTCCAGTTCTCACAGTGGAACAAAATTACCAGGAATTCTGTAGGAATCTAAAGAATGCTGCAGGGAGACTTCATTGTGGCCTTACAATATTTAAAGGGAGTTTATAAACATGAGGGAAATCAACTTTTTTCAAGGGTAGATAGTGTTAGGACAAAGAGGAGTGGTTTTAAACTAAAGGAGGGAAGATTTAGATTAGACATCAGGGGAAAGTTTTTTACTGAGATGGTAGTGAAGTGCTAGAATGGGTTGCCCAGAGAGGTTGTGGGTGCCCCATCCCTGGAGGTGTTCAAGGTGAGGCTGGACAGGGCAATGGGAACCTGATCTAGTGGTTGGCAATCCTATCTGTGGCAGGGGGGGGTTAGAACTTGATGATCCTTGAGGTCCCTTCCAACCCAAGTCATTCTATGATTCTATGCATCTGTTTGAACTGGGATACTCAAGTTTTACTAGTTAATAACTTGGACAAAGGAGCAAACAATAAAGTGAAGCTTCTTTTTTGTTTTTCTGTAATATAGCTGTACAAAAAAAAAAAAAAAAAAAATCCATGATAGACTGGACAGAGAGTACTGGATGTTACTGCCTTTTCCAGTACAACATTATTAATTTCTTTATTTTTTTTATGACCCATAATCAGAAGCAGATACAAAGCAAAGCTGGTTAACATTTTGCAATGGGATGGTATAGATGTTATGGTAAAGAAGTTACTGAACTAAAAACCACTGCAAACTGGGAGAATGTGCTACAGAAGCACCACTTATACTTGTCATGTTACTCTCTCTACAAGACATACTCTTTCTCAACAGCATGTAAAGAAGACAACAGAACCTGATCCAGTGTGTTTCCTCTTTTGCTTCTGCAGAATTTGATGATACTTAAACTTTTTGCTGAGCCTTTACAAGTCAAAACACTGTCAAAGATGATAGTAAAAATCAAGAAACTTGTGATTTAATTTTGGCTCATTAATGGGAGAAATCCAGCAGAAAATGGAAAAACTGAAAAGTTCAGTAAGGAGAACTGTTAATGATAGCTGCCCTCCACTAATTCAGTTATGCAGTTCATCAGCTCAACGTGAATTCTGTGTTAGAGTTTTCAGGACACTTTTGCATTGTGTTCATGTATACATAAGCTCCTCTGTAAAAGTAAACATTAACCTACAGCTCCCTACTTAAGCTCTCTTACCTTGTTCCTCTCTCAAGTTCCTGTCCCTACTGAAAGAAGGTTTTGCTGCTCATGAAGCCATAACTGAACTATCATATTTTTCTCTTGAATCTGGTTAAATGACACAAATTGGAATTCTCTGATATATAGCCTAGTAGTTCAGCAGGGTCCACATAGCAGCCAGTGTATCCCTGCAGAAAGTAGGGCATTAACAGAGCAGTACATAAAGCAACTTTTACAATACTGTTTCCATAAGCTTCCATAACAGTGAATTAATTTAAAAAAAATTAAGAAATAACTTTATTTTCATGTCCATGTGACAAGAGATAAAGTTCTTGTAATAGCTTGCTCTTTATCTTGCAACAAAGAGCTTTTCAGAATTAAGTGTTCGGACAGACTTGAAGCTACTCAAATAATCTGTAACACAGAGTTATTAATTTTATTATACTGCTACGATCTTCATATGATTACAATACTTCAAAAAACTTCCCATTAAAAGACATGCCTTTTTTTTTTCCCCAAATAAAAGGGCAGTTGAGATAACTCTGTCCAAAAGCTTTGTGTTTAAATGTATTTTTAGAGATAATTGCTAGGCACTACTAAAGACATCTCACCATGTTTGCCCTTTCTTCTAATGCTTAAAAAAAAAAAACTTAAAAAAATTGTATCAAATACTGCCATCATATTATATTCTCCCCCTCAAAAGTCACCTAACAAGCTGTATTTTCCTGAACTTGAAATGCCTTAACCACCGCACACTGTCAACACTGAAAATAAAAAAATAGATTAAAAAATCAATTTCTATCTAATAACTGTTCTTAAATGCATAACTGAGTTTCACTGCTCTACTTCCACTTCCTGACACTATGCCCACAGTTTATATTAACAGGAAATTATATACATGCATACATGGGCAAAAATTGCTTATATTCACAGATAACGAGTTTTCACACCCATGCCCCATCCATCACATCAGTGCTGGTAGTGAGCACAGCATCCTGCATTTTTATCCTGTTTTTTTTAACTGGCATCCTGCACTTTTATCCTGCATTCTACCAGCATCCTGAACTACCAAACACTAAAATGCTGTGAAATACTTCTGAGGTCAATAAGATTCCAACAAGTAAGGATGGAGGTCAAAGTCAACACACTTCAACCAACTTCATCTTTCAAGTGGACGAGAAACAACAAAGAATTCTGCCCTGGAGTAGAAGCAGCAGCATCTTGTACTTCTGAGATTCCCTTCTTCTCCCACAGCTATTGTTAGGTACAAGAGCTCATTATCCATTACAAATACAACAGAAGAAACGCTGTCTGCATCCTCTACATTGGCTTGAGTCACCTCCAACTTGCAGACTCACTGTTTGTCCTTAAAGAGCCAAAGAACTTTACGGCCTCAGCTTCTCTACTTCCATCTTGAAATAGGGGATTAATGTAGATCTCTGAAAAGACTCTTGAGATCTAGTGTCCAGAAAAAATAGTCACAGAGAAACCTACACTACTACATGGGGATATCTAGTACACTGAGAAGACTTACAGAGAGGAATGGCTCCTAACACAGGAAGCAGTCACAGAAGGATATTATTTGAGGTTTTGAACATGCATAGCAAGCACTACATATATATACACATATATATGTGTGTGTATCTGCATGCTGTCCAGCCTTAATTCAAAAAGGCTGAACTAGAAGAGCATTTCTCAAACTGCCTATGCTACTTTCTAGAGACACTGCATTTCGAAACAATAACAGGAAAGAGACTCCTTTAACCTGATTTTGTAAGCATTTATTTATATTAGCCAAATGTTTCTCAAGAAAACTAGCTGCATCTCAGGCACCAAAATACTTGAGAAGGGGGAATGCGGGGTATGAAGGTGAACACAAGTACAGCACTTGAGAGGGAGAGAATAAAAAAAAAATCCACACACATTACACAGTTTGTGGGGGTTTTTTTTAATCACAATTAAACTGCTTTTCTCCATTTCATGTCAGTATTTTTGTTCCTAGATAAGAAAAATGTAGCAGCTTGTCCTTCCCCCTCCCTCCGTTCCTACAGTAGGTCTTTCTGTTCTTTCACTGCTGGAAGAAGACCTACATTCCAAGCAGAACAGCTCCTGCATTCTCTTTCTATCACAGGAGAGACCGAGAGAAGAGCTGCATTACCATTAATCTCAGAACTCACACAGCTGCTATTCTTCAGGGGTTTTGAACAGTTTTGGACGCCTCGTTTTGGTCAAGTGAATGTAAAAGGTTCAGGACAGAGACCCTTATTCTTTCCAGTAGTTTTTTAATATACTATGAACAATCAGTGCCATAAAACACGGTGTTTTATTTAATATCTGCCTAACTCAACTCAAAAGTTGGACTAAGCAGCAAAGTTCCACAGATATTCAGACCTCACTACAAAACATACCACAATTGACAGCTACCTGTTTCAGTACAGTTTTATAACTGCATATCTCTATTCTGCAGCTCAGGTGTTGTACATCAAAAGTACACAAAGTTCAGCAAGCACATCAGCATTGTGCAACAGCTGACGCATTACACAGCTAGATTCATTCACCTCTTGCTCTCCATTTCCTTTCTGGATGCTGATGTTTATTCTGAGCAGCTAGGGATGGATAAGCACCTGACTAAGAACCTATGCATTACTGGACTTGCTTCATATCGTTTTCATAATAAGTTTGTGTGAATTCAACTTTTTTTGTTTTTCTGTAATTTTCAAGATTAAAATTTTCCAGGAGGAAAAAAAAAAAAAAAGGCTAAGAATTAGTGATAGCTCCACTCCCTTTCAGTCCACCACAAAAGTTATCTGTCCTATTTGGCACACGGTGAGGAGGAGTAATACAAGACTTCTTCTGTTAGCCCATGCTACCTTGAAGCAGTTATGAAACTACAGCCCAAGACACAAAGCTGAACAATTAACCTTTTACAACAGCCTTATTAGTCTCACAATGAACACTGAGGAGACAAAGTCTCTGGGACAAATCCATTTAACAAAGTCAATTACCTGCTTGTTTGGTTTATCAAAGCTGAGGTAATGAAATTATAGGATAGCCCATTCCACGACTACAAAAGTAGCAAGCCCCCTCCTCCAAATACTAATACTGATCCCTACTGTAGGCTGCAGCAACATACATGTGGGCTCTCTTCATGCCCTGAAAATCAAGCTCAGAGACACAGGAAACCAAAGCAGGTCAAGTTTTCCTCAGTATTTGAGAAAGGCAAGAAATTAAGTCACAGCCTTCTTTAAGATGAGAGTGTTGAAATAGTCTTTCAAAAATTTAATCTAAAAAGAATAAAGATCAAAATCCTAACAGCTTGCCAAAAAAGCTATCCTAGTATAAATTTGTCATTAGGTAACAGAGATCTCTCTAGGTAATAAAGCAATACAGACATATTCCTATTTCCCAGACTGTACAAGGGCAAAAACAAACATTGACTTTTTTTCCCCTTTCATTTACTCTACAGGCATTTATTACAAAACCACAGCATCAGCTACACCCAGATCTGTAGTGCTATCATGGGAAGGCAGCTAGGAATCACATACCAGTAACCTAAGATAGCGCATCTGTAAGACAAAACAGTAGGCACTGAGGGCTCAACCTCCAGACTATAAGCATTTCTCTCTTCCAGAGTACTTCTAGTCTGTTCTCAAATCAAATGTACTTCAGCCACTGATGGACATCTTATAACTTATTTTTTACACCTCCCCAAAATCTACATCTGTTTGAGGTGCCTCAGTTCTGCAGAACCAGAAAGGTGTCAAAGTGAGGCCAGCTATGCATTTTGCTTCAGAAGTTCACTCTGATCCCATCTCCTCACTCCTGGACAGGCTGAGCTGGAGCTGAAACAGTCTCATCCAGTTGCACAAAATCTGCTGCCCAGCACCATAAAAGCACGGAAGGCATCTCCATGCTGGATCATCTACCACAGCAATGGCAAAATACAGCTCCAGAACAAAAATATTAGCTACTCCTACCTAGAGAGAGCTAAAGTCTTGGCAATACTTATTCAGTCCAGCCCTGTGCTGCACATCATTGGCTGGCAAACCTGCTCTAAAATAGAACCAGAACCAACACAGAATGAGAGAGAACAGCCTTAAGTTGCTCCAAGGGAGGTTCAGGTTGGATATTAGGAAAAAATTTCTTCTCAGAGTGGTGAGGCACTGGCACAGGCTGCCCAGAAAGGTGGCAGAGTCATTGTTCCTGGAGGTGTTCAAGATACGTGTAGGTGTGGCACTGAAATACATAGTTAGTGGGCATGGTGGGGATGGGTTGGGGTTGGACTAGGTGATCTTAGAGGTCTTTTCCAACCTTAATGGTTCCATGATTCTATTCTATGAACACACCACACATCAGAAACCAACACAGCAAGAAGAGCTCTCTTCTGGAGAGACAGGCTTTCCCTTAGCTTCCTATCTACATGCGTGTTTTGATTCTGTGGTCTTTAAACTCATTAATTATTCTTGAACCAAGAAGTCACAGCTAAAAAGTATTTTGCATCATCATATGTTTTAATATATTCCTTATACGCAGATTAAATTGTAGAATGGGTATAGTTTAGTAAAAACAAAGTTGTGAGAAGACACTTTCACAACCAAACCAACCTGATGAAGCCAAAGAGGGCTTCAGAAGCTCTACATGTGACTTTCTGCAACACCTTAACTTCTTAAATAAGAAAAGCCACACGTAACAGAAAGCAGCAATGACACCTGCCAAGAGACTGTAGGCATAAGACTTAACCGTACACTGCAAATTGGACTATATATTCACATTTTAAAATCCATTAAGACAATTACGAGGCAGAAATCATTCTTTTTATTTCCACTCATTGCCACACTTGGTGATTTTCACTTAGTTTGACTCATCTCCATACCAACACCATAATAAAATTAACACTGTGTTTTAAAAAGTACAGCTTGATTCAGCTTTTGAAGAATCTAGTTCTAATTGCAATGTGCAGCAGGCTCTCTATACACAGACATACACACACAAGACAATGCTAACTAGAGGGGAAAAAACGTGCAATGCTTAGCGGGAAGACCTACCTGGAAATTGGGTACAATCCATACAGTCACACAGCAGACTTAAATTGCCACTTTCTACCATTCTGTATGGATAACTTCATAAATGAAGATCAAATATAATGCTTGGGAAGCATTCCCAAGTCTGACGCTACTTCTATGGACCCTAGTGCTGCTATCAGACCCTGGAACAGAGAAGCTGACAACAGAGACACTGCTGCACAGTGTCTCAACCAAGTCAAATCAGCTGCTAAAAACTATGGTGCAAATATCAGGGAGGAATCCTATTTTCCCCAGTGCCTTTTCACACCCTTCAAAAGAACAACAATAAAATAAAATAAAAAGTTGCATTTAGAGGAACAGTTAAAAATACAGAATTACCATCTCTCTTTGACCACCAGCTCCCCAAAAAGCAACCAAAGGATGATAACGTATCTTCACCTCCCCCTTGCAGGGGTCGGGATTCAGTGGGACAAGGCCAGGAGCCTTTCTACCCAACAGTAAGCACCAACCCCCAGGCTGCTCAACAGGTCACAGCGAAGGGCAGGGACCAACCCTTCATTGGTCAGGGCCCTGACAGAAGCCCCAGCAACAACGACGGGTAAACATCTGTGATTTAGCACCAAAATGACATTTGTTCTCTTGGTTCCTTTTCTACTTGCTCCTACGTGAAGCTTAACACAGGAGAAATACTCAACAATGACACCTGAATTCAAGTGCCCCACATAAGCCATTGCAAATGGCACACAGAACTATGAAATAGCCAATGGCACACAAAGCTACAGCCATGAGATACTGAAACATAAGAACCCAAGCTGCAGGGAGCTAAATTTCTCTGCTCACACCACGACGTGCAAGTGCCCCTAAGAAGTGGTGCTCCCAGCAGCAGCAACCGGCACGGGGTAGCTCTGTCGCACACAGTATTTAATTGCCTTTAAACAGGGACGATTTCTACATATTTTTTTTTTTTCATTTATGAAGAGCGGTTGGAAACGCGCCCTTACCCTGCGCGACGCTATTCGCCTCTAAGAAAGAAAAAAGAATAAACAAAGACAAAGAGCGAAACAATCGCGATAAACGAAATTTTCTAATATCCCAAGCAACTTCCTAACGCGGTCTGTGCCACAAAGCGGCATCCCACGGGGCACGACGGCCGGCACCGCTAACAGCCACTTACCACAGGAAAACAAGAGATGAGCGTGCGGGGAGAAGCGCGCAGCCAGCGGAGCGGCACGCTGCCCCGGCCGTGACCTCGGCCACTCCGCGGCCGGACCGGGCGCTCTCCCCGCGGGCCCGGCCCGCAGCTCGCAGTCGGGGCCGCCCCCCACCCCCACGCCGCCCCTCCTGCCCCAGGCCCGGGGCCCGCTCCGTCGCCGTGCTCACCGGCGTGCTGATCCCGCGGCCACAGGTAGTAGGTGGCGGGGATGACGATGAGCCCCACGAAGCTAGTGAGGAAGTAGAAGAAGGTATTGCCGCTGTCGTCGTACTGGAACTGCTGCCCGGCCATGGCCGACCCGACCGCCGCCCGGCGGACCCGCCGCTCTCGCCCTGCCGGCTCGCGCGGGGCCGAGGCAGGCGCCGCACGATCCCGCGAGAACGGCCGCGCCCCCGCCCCTCGCCGCGCGTGAGACGTGTCACAACGCAGCCACCATAGCCGCCGTGACGTCACAACGCCTTCCGGGCGTCTCTGCCGGGGAGGGCGGGCTCGGGAGGTGCTTAATGGTGGGGTGTGCGGCACTCGGTTACAGACGCCATCACGACGATGCCTCCGTATTTCAGTGCGTGTGAAGTCAGTGTACGGGAAAGCCTCTGTTTTGTTCAACGTCTTCATCAGTGACGTGGTTGAAGGGATAGAAGGCACCAACAGAAGTTTGCTGATGATACAAAGCTGGGAGGGGTGGGTGGCTGGCATACCAGGAGGCTGTGCTGCCATTCAGTGAGACTGATGAGGCTCACTGAGGGCGAGTACAGGATCCTACGCATGGAGAGGAACAACTGCATGTGTCAGTGCAGGTTAGAAGCGGACCTGCTGGAAAAGGCTCTGCGGAGAAGGACCTGGGTGTCCTGGTTGACAGCAGGTTGGCCATGAGCCAGCAGTGTGGCCAAGAGGGCCAATGGGACCCAGGGGTGCGTTAAAAAGGTCATCGACACAAAAACTGCCTGGGCACTGCTGGAAAATCTATGGAGTACAGGAAGCCTAACAGTACACCCAAATAGCTGAAAGGATTTTGCATTAGGGCACAAGAGGCTCCCCCTCTACTCTGCCCTGGTGAGGCCTCACCTGCTATACTGTCTCCAGTTCTGGGCTCTCCAGTTTAAAAAAGATGAGGAACTGCTAGAGAGAGACTCCAGCAGAGGGCTGGAGGAAAGGCTGAGAGACCTGGCTCTGTTCAGCCTTGAGAAAAGAAGACTCGGAGAGGACCTGATCCACATCTATAAATATCGAAGGAGCAGGAGGCAAAGGGACAAGGCTGCACTCTTTTCAGCAGTGTGTGGCAACAGGACGAGGGGAAATGGCCACAAACTTGAGGTATAGGAAGTTCCACACAAACGTGTGTAGAAACTTCTTCACAGTGCAGTGACAGAGCACTGGTCAGTGGGGCAGGGACCACTCAGACTCCTCAAGAGCATCCATTTGGTCCAGGAGCTGTGGCCTCTTTCTGTGAGAGCTCTGAGGAGTTTGGAGCATCTCCCTTGTGAGGAAAGGCTGAGAGACGTATAATTGCTCCGCCTAGAGAAGAGAAGACTGAGCAGGGATCTCATCAATGCTTATAAATATCTAAAGGAGTCAAATGGATGGGTCTGGGCTCTTACACTGATGTACAGTGATGTGACATGGGACAGTAGGCACAAACTTGAACACCAGAAGTTCCATACAAATATGAGGAAAAACTTTACATCGGCAGTGGCAAAGCACTGGCAGAGGCTGCCCAGAGAGGCTGTGTAATGTATGTTTGTCAGGGGGGTGGACTAGGTGATCTCCAGAGATCTCTTCCAACCCCTACAATTCCATGATTCTGTGAAAAGATGACACAGAAGTTGGGATAGCAACACAAGAAACAGAAGTGTTAAGCACTGCTTAGCAGCAACGTAGTGATGTCCCCATGTTGTGAAGGCTGGTGTGGCAACTATAGAGAAAACTACATAGTAATCCATAGATGGAAGAAATCTCTTTAGTTATTCAAGGAAAATGATTTTGTATTAATTAAAATGTTTAAAACACGTGTTTTGTTTTTGTTTTCCAGTGATACACTTCATAACCATTTCCCATTAGATCCTTCTGGGATCTAAAAGTTTAAGATACTTCACTGTGTCTTGTGCTTTGTATACTACCTTTGACTGAGTATTCTCTTGGTACCCTCTGCAGTGAGGACAACTGTTCCAAGATCTGGTTTGGAAGATAACCTCAGTAGATGGAACACTCCCTTTCATGTGCAGGACTCCAGTCTCTAACTTTTCAAAGTGAGGCAATGAAACACTTGTGTACAGTAAAAAGAAAAAGAAAAAAATAAATAAAAAAGCAACAAGACAAGTAAGAATCCTCATACAAGCTTAGCCTAGTTCTGTAAGCAGAGGAAATGCTCTTCTGCAACTTTGTTCCTCTTCTGAGTCCATTGCCTCACTCAGATGAAGAGCCTTCAAAAACAACTAAGTTCACATGGGTTTTGTGAAAATAGCCTGCTGGAGGTGAAAGGTTGCTGGCTGTTCATAGGTGGAGGACCAGAAGTGTGTGAGTTCACACCACATCACTGTACAGTCCACACAGGGGACAGTATCTGTAAGTATAGGTCTCTAGCCAATGTTTTCAGCTGATCCCAGGAGCCCAATCAGGAGCAAAGTGGGCGTCACTCACATTTCAGGTTGTGAAACTGGTTCTTAATGCCACTATTTTGCACTGATTTTCTATTGGCTATTGGTAATGTTGCTCTTTTGCCCAGTTGGCTTGTGAGGGTGCTGCCTTGGCATTAACAGATCTAGTAAGGGAGTCCTGGGGGCTGCTCCAGGCTTCATTCTGTCTCTGCTTTTCCCATCACCCTGTTCCAAATATGGAACTGTCCAGCTCTGACAGTGAAAGGCTCCCCAGTTTGGAGGTCACCCAGAAAACGAAGAGCAGAGGCAATTTTAGCACAGACCCTCACAGTGTAGCAGAGTGCTGTTTCTTATGTGCACAATTTCCCTATAAACTGTAATGGCCCAGTAACCATTGACCTATGGGACAGTGTTACCTGCACGACCATTCACGGTCAGCCACTAGTTGCCACTACCAAGCATGAGACTTCAGGCTTTTGTCAAGGAAAGGCTCTGAAAAGCAGCCTCCAGCATTCAGTCCTACCATAATTCCTTGACACATGAGCCAGAGACCCAAGCCACTGGCAGGTTTGGCTGCTGACAGAAAGGAGAAATGGCAGTGAAAAAGCAAAAAGTTATAAGCCTAATATCTGCAACTGCACAGCAACTGATCCACGCATAGTCTCTATGGAAGGAAAATCAGACCAGATGTGTTTGTCACTAAAGATAATGGTGGGACTGGTTCAGCAGGTAGGAATGGTGATGTTGAGAACATCTCTGTTGCAACAGATACACAGTTTCGAAATTGAATTAAATATTTTATGACTTGTGGAATGGGAATGACAATTCAGCAGATATGCCGACAGCAGTGAGAATTTGTATCCCAGATGTCACGGCCTTCCTGAACTTCTGTGCGATGAAACCCGATGAAATTCGGCGAGCAGAACTGACAGAGGCAGGGAACGGCCAGCAGATGGCAATCCCACACTGCTCTGGGACTCCCTCCAGCTCACACCGCTGCCAAACCGGTCTGATAAGAGGGTGATGTATTTCAAATGATTTGCCAGTTTTGCGGGTATATTGGTTTCCAATAAAATGCAGTGTGACATTATATAAGTCTACCATATCTGGGCCATTAAACCGAGAAGGGAAGAATGCTCTTAGTGTGTTTGGTTGGGAAGGACAGAAGATAGCAGATTTGTATGACATATTTCATTGAAATGAGCATTGCTAACAAAATAGCTCTTTGTAAGGGCTTCGGAAACACCTGTAGCTGTGGAAAAGCTAGAAGTGTGAGAAGGGCAGCAGGATGTGCACTGTGCATGCAGCTAGGATCCTCTTTGGGCTACTCAGTCACGTTTGGTGGCTTCTCATCTCACAGCCACCACCACTTTGCAGGCAGCATCACGCAGAAGCCTTTGCAATTGTCCCATCTCCTTTAGAAGTGTTCTTATCGCGTTCTTATGTACCTGATTTGGCTCTGAAGTGGGGTGAGGAAGGCACATGACACATTCTCTTTGGCATGTTTCACAGCATCTTGCTGTGATTCCGCAAAAGCTTCCACAGATTCACCCCTGGCCAGGCACAAAGGTTTGGCCAGGTTGATTTGGGATGGCAGAGGCAGTAAGGAGGCACCAGAGGGCAGCAGAGTGAAGATCTTTTGGACAGACACGCGGTGTGCTAAGTACTGCAGACCTCTGCTCTGGTTTACATCTGTAGTTCGCACCTGTAGTTACAGTCGGCAGGAAATCACTGGTGTTTCCTACTGAGAGATGAAGCAAAATAGAAGCAAACAAACAAAAACCAAACAAACAAACAAATAAAAAACCCAAACACACCTAGTGTTCCTGCACAAAGTACGGTGCCAGAAGAACCTGAAGGGTGGATACATAGGAGTTTATGCACCTCATAAACTCATCTGGGCTGTGACTTCGTGGAGTCTTGCCCTTGGAAGAAAATCAAATGATGGAACAAGTCATACCAGGGATCAGTTTTGTTGTCATTTTGGCCTACTTTCACCTTCCTGCTGGGTGCTAGGGGTATCTGGGAGTACTGAAGCTGAGCAGAATGTTTAGGGTTGGAGATTTCCACTGACCTAAGTCCAACATGCTGACCTGGAACAAGTTTCTCAGGGGAGGTCCTCTCCAGTCTTTCTGGGCCCTCAGTGAAGACAAATTCCTCTTCTTTCTCATTTTTTCTTCTCACTGACTTTATCTTCTTCTCATCCTTCACACTTCCTCACTTGCTTTTTCTTCTCCCTCCCTCCCTCCCTCCCTCCCTCCCTCCCTCCCTCCCTCCCTCCCTCCCTCCCTCCCTCCCTCCCTTCCTCCCTCCCTCCCTCCCTCCCTCCCTCCCTCTCTCCCTCCCTCCCTCCCTCTCCCACTATGTCTTTCCCTCTCCCTGTTCTCACAAACAGGGCATGCCCCAGTATCAGTGCTGCCATGAGGTTTCAGCCCTTGCAAAGGTTCAGGCTCTTCCTCACATTGCAAAGGCATCGGAACAAAGTGCTCATAATTGGGAATGCTAATGATGGAAGCTGGAGTGCTGCTGTTGCTCCTCTGGAAATCAGAAAGTGTTGTGGTTAAATCCCACAACTGGACTCAGGGGTATTGTGAGGATAGGCACAACAAAGGTGCAGTAAGTGGATTAGCCTTTTTTTTTTTTCCTTTTCTGTTTCCCATTTTTTTTGTTTAAATTAACCATTTTATGCCATTGTTATGTTATGTTGTATTAAACGTAGCCTAAAAATGATGTAGAAGCATTTCCCTTAGAAATAGGAAATGGTTTATAAATTATATAAATTATATACTTCTTTGCATTTGGAATTCTTCAAACAATATCTGTTTTGATAGTTGACCTTGTAAAGTGGGGAAGACAGAAGTAAGTCACAAAGATCCTGTGGGCTAAACTATTTTCCAAGCTGATTATAAAGCTTAGCACTCAAGTGGCCTTTGTACAGAAACTCACAAAATACCTTTTCTTTTTAAAGGGTTATCATCACCTAATTCATTTTACCTCTGATTTCGCATTAGAGGTATTGTTTACTTCCATACTGCTCAGAAAATGCTCAGTAAGTGTGATATTATGGCCCACCCTACAAATCTGGTCCAAGTTACAGCAGCTTAGCACAGCACAAAGCTACAGTCTGTTCACCATGGCTGCTTGAATGTTTAAGAAGGGCTTTCCCTGACATTTTATTTATTCTTCACTTATTCTGCCAGTGATCAAGCAATATTCACATTGACACTGCTGTCTGACTAATAGTGCAAGATTGGCCCCAAAAATCGTTGCAAAAGAATGAATGCAATGTTATTCGTAAGGATTTGTTCTGGCTTCCAAGCAGTTTTTGTCAGCTTTATGATTTGTAATTATCTACAGATCTCTGCTTCACTTCGTCTTCTTCTTATTTTCAAGTGTTTGGACCAAAGTGACAGAAAGCAGAAAATAAAAACTGATTTCTTGAGGATCAATATGCAGCTAATATCAAATATCAGTATCAAATAGAAGACATGGCAAAAATAAAAAAGAACACTCATCTACAACTCATATTTGTGGCTAAAGTGAATTAAAGAATGACTTAAGTTGGAAGGGACCTCAGAGATCACTGATTTTCAATGTTATGCAAAGGTCGGGGCTGCCGTCCCCCAGCTCAGCTGCCCAGGGCCCCATCCAACCTGGCCTTGAGCACCTCCAGGGATGGGGAACCACAGCTTCTCTGGGCAGCTGTGCCAGTGAATGGCTATTGACATGTATATCAGATAGGGTAGGTGAAGATAAAGCAGGCATGTGGAAGGACAACTGAAGGACTGAGAAGATCACCTCACAGGGAGTGACTGGGCAGACAGGGACTCTGCACAGGGAATGGTGGGAAGGAATATGTTTGAAGTTTACAAGGCTTTGGAAACTACCCATAAGCAGAAGCACCATTCATGAATATTGCAATATCAGCATGGTGGTAACTTAAAGAAACTAGCGGGAGACTGGTTTCAAATAGGCAAAAGAAAGAATTTATGTATGCAGAAGGTGTACTCTTGTATTTGTCAGCTCTAAGAGGCTGGGGAAGTCAGATCATGTCAACCTGTTCACAAACTAATTTGGTGGACATCTGGTTCTTGCTGGGTGCTGCAAGGACTAGGCCTTGAACATTCCCAGTGCAGAGAAAGGAGGCAACGGGCCATCGAGGATGCACTCTGTGCACTCAGAACACCAAGAGTAAGATGGCCCTTTGTGTCAGACTGCAGTCCTCTGCTCAGTGAGACAAAGCAATGACAGTGGGGACCATAGCATCATAGAATGGCCTGGGTAAAAAGGAACATCAAAGGTCATCTAGTTCCAACCCCTCTGCCATGGGCATGATCACCAACCACTAGAGCAAGCTGCCCAGAGCCACATCCAGCCTTGCCTTGAATTCCTTCAGGGATGCGGCATCCACAACCTCTCTGGGCAACCTGTTCCAGTGCATCACCACCCTCTGAGTGAAAAACTTCCTCCTAACATCTAACCTAAATCTCCCCCATCTTAGTTTAAAACCATTCCCTCTTGTCCTAACACTATCAACCCATAAAAACAATTGTTCCCCCTCCTGTTTATATGAGCCCTTCAAGTATTGGAAGGCCACAATGACGTTTTCCTGGAGCCTTCTCTCCTCCAAGGGATATGGAGGCAAAAGGCATGGTACATGCTTGAATCAGTGGGGTTCATCCTAACCTAGTGGGGACAGGAACACACCTGTGCATATTTGTATGAAAAGTGTCAGGACAGCACTCCAGACACTGATTAGCAAGAAGTGCATCCTACTTCACACCAGCTCATCACATACGCAGCAACTCCAGCCCAGCTAAACACAAAACTCCTCCAGCTGCACTGGCAACGGTGTGGCCAGACAATTGCAGCTTTGATGCTCAGTGCAAGTGTGCTAGAAAGCTTTTTTTCCTTGTTGTCTGCTGATGCATATGAAATAAAGACCTGTAAAAAACACCTGTTTTCATATTTATTCATTTTCCTTCACACATTTCTGATTTGCCTGGCTTTTGCTTTTTTAATCTCTTTAGCTATCAGACTGCCAAGCTCAAAGTCATAATGTGTTCTCTGTCTTACACTTCAGACACAGGTGATAAAGATCTGCAAAAAAAATGCAGAGGCTGCGTGAGCACAGTGAATGAATAATGCAGTTCTGTAGAACTCTTATGATTACTGCCCACCAAAACACTGTGCTCTGTGACACAAGTCTGTGACCGCAACCTTCCCGAGCACGGGCTGCTGTAGAGCTCTCCCTTGAATGAGGTAAGTACCCAAGATTGATTCGTGCGATGTCTTCACACTGTGCTCGGCACTTCACGTTATGCTTTCAGATGCACAGTGCTCTGTGTTTTCCTACAGCAAGACGACTTTCTGAATCAGTAAGAGGAAAAAGAAAATGTGCCAATGCCTGTTTTGTGTGCTTCCAAAGGTGTACTTATGATTGATCGAGCAGATTCTTAAGAAGGACCTGCTCTTCCCAACCCTGTCAAAGCACTGAGGGAGGCCGCCGTGAGGCTCAGCTCGTACTGTGTTATATCGAGGCACACGTTTCCGAGCGCTAGGATTTAGTGCAAATGCTACAGCCTCTCACGGCAGCAACTTAGAGGGCAATGCTATGATTTTAATAAAGCTGTCAGATTAAGTGACTGCATGGTTACACCGTGATATTAATACATGTTCTTAACTGTCAATTAGTTAACTGGCTAATAAAAAGAGCCTAACTTATAGGATTTTACTAATGAATATAATGCCTTGTTTCTGGGCAAAACATATGCTTTGGATATATAATTAGAAAAGCCCCCCCTGCCCCCCATCGAGAGAGCATGTGCAGCTGAATAAAGGAGCTCATTATACCTGCGAGGGGTCAAAGTCTGTGGATCTGTAGCTTATGGTATTATGACAGATTACAAAATCACTCCATTATGTTAGTCAATCTGTTTCCAAGCACAAACTAGAAGGGAACAGGGCACTAGAAACTCCCAAGCACGGCACCCGGTGGCTTTTCCCAAAGGTCTTATGATAGGTCAGCTGCCGGTGGCATCACCTCTGACAGCTCACATGTCAGACCTCTGCTGTATGACTTCTGTCTTTGTTATTGCAGAGCCTCTTCACTGGCAATCAATGCCTGCTTCAGGTTGCAAAGAGCTCCCGGTAAGAGCTGAAACAAATTTGAAATCCATGGGTAGCCATCATTTGTGCTAATGAAAGAAAAAAGCAGAGCACTTATGCTCCATCTGACCTCCCTCAGGCTCTCTCCTTAATAATAATAAAAAAAAATTAAAAAAAAAAAAGAGAAAACAAGTTTTTAAGTAGAGAGGAGAGAGAGTAGCTGAGCAGCAACAGCTGGTAGGGAAAGCTTTGGGTTCAGCATCACTGCATTTGTGTGTTTGAAGAGAAAAAAAAGTAATTCGTATACAGGATAAAGAGATTTCAGACATGATAGACATATTTGACTTTCCTAATCCTTCAGGGAAATTATTCTGCTGGAAAGTCTTATTCAGTCAGTTTAGCATAAAACTCTCTGGTACCAAGAAGAAATAAAATCCTCTTGCCTTGGAAAAATGCAGTACTCGCCAGCACTGCTCTGGGCTGCAGCCCTGCGAGGCACCATGGAGAAGGGCTGCTCCCACATGGGCTCTGCTGGGCTGGTGTAAAGGAGGGCAGTAGCACCCACTGGGTGGCACTAGGGGAAGCTTCTCCCATCCTACGGACCCCAGGGGGTGTGCAGCTCTCCTGGTGCAGGCACACAGCTGGCAGCAACCAGGCTGTGCTGGGCACTGGGTGCTCCACATGACCCCATCTCCTTGGCACTGTGGCTCCTCGGAGATTCCCAGCCCATTCATTTGTCTCTTTTCTTTGCAAACTGCACAGCCCACACAAGCTCCTCTCTAAACTCTAGAGGCAGGATCACAGACATGGTTGAAGCCACCCCACATCCCTGAGATCAGCAGAGTGACATTGTCTTATGCTGGACAATGGTCTGGCCAATGCACTCAGATGTGTTTGGTTAGCGGCCTGGGACTTCACAACTTCTATGAGTTTCAACAAAAGGCATTGAGAAGAGCTTTTGATATGGTTATTTGATCAGAGATCAAACATTTCCCCTTTGCATTCATCCTTTTCATGTTTCCAGCATATAAAAAAAACCACAACAGCCTGCAGGTGTTTGGGCACGTGGTTTGAGAAATCACTCTGGGGCAACCGCAGAAGAGAAATGGCAAAGGTTTATTAAATAACAAGCAGGGACTGGTGCTGGCCCCGTGCAGCACCTCCACAGGGTGAGATTGGAGCTGCCCTCCTGATGTGCCACCGCACACCTTACCACTCACCTAGCAGGCCTAGCTGAGGTGCTTGCTGCTGTGAGCGTGGCTGTTGTCCATGGGCTGGGCTGCTCTCAAACCACCTGCAAAATGAGATTTCTTCCAAGAAATAACAAAGCCCAAGCAGGCAGACAAACTCGCTCATCTTTCCTGGATTTTTGTTTTTCTTTAAATGACCTTTACTATATCTCCCCTTAAAGCAGTGCCTATTTTTAACCCACTGATGCCATTTAATTAGTCATTTTTCATGAGAGGCACACCTGACTGGAATTCATGCTCTTTCTATCCCCTTTTAGCAGCATATACATTTATTTTCCTACCAGAGATTAAGATGGGATCTCTTAGTCTCAGATCTAACCATTTCTAATGGTTATTTCCTTCTTCCTTACCCTTCACCTCAGACCCTGGAAGTCAGTAGCTGTCACTCCGCTTCATGGCTCATCTGACTCAGTGCAGCAGCTGACTAATGTGCTCTGAAGTCAAGAAGATGCACTCAGCAGAAAAGGAAACGTGCATTTAGATATCTATTTTTCCTGTCACTTATACACCTGCCTATGTTCTCTTACACTTATTGTCCCCTTGGAAGGAGTTCCCAGTGTGAAAAAAGAAATGATTTTCATAGCATCATGCCATGAAGAGAACTCACATCCCAATTCCTTCCCTAGTAGTGTAAAGGACAATGCTGTTCCTGTACTCAGCACTCCCCACTGGGTAAGCATAATCTTTGGGAAAATACAAGCAAATGTTGAATGGAAGTGTTTATAAATGCGAGCCACAGCAGAGAAGAAAGTATGGGTTCACCCAGCAACGGTGCATCGCCAGTGGACAGCAAAAACTCTGTCAGGTCCTGCAGCCCTTCAGGCAATGTGATGTTTTATCTCAGAAGCTTACGGTTCCTTTCCTAAACCAAAAGGTATTGCTACATTTACCATATTTTTCTTTCCTTCCCCACCAATGCTGTTGCCAGCAGAGCCCAGACATTGTTCTGATGGCCGTGAGCCCCCTGCCAGTGGCTGTCCCTGGTGAGCACTGCTGGGGGACACTGTGGGGGTGGCTGGACACGTGCTGGGCTGCCTTTTGTGAAGTACAGCTGGTTAAGTGTCATGTAAACCAACAGGCAAGGCTGACTTGGCCATGCCATCCAGCCAGCCTACAGGCAAGTTAGAAGCCAAGGAAATTGTTCCAAGAAAAAGAAAGAAAAGCAAAGCTAATCTTAGCAAAAATATAGTCCCTCAGTACTGGCAGGGTCAGGGTCAGATTGGGTTACGTGTTGTATAAGTCCCTGTTACACAAGCCAAGGCAGGGAGAGGCTTTCCCAGGGCCATTCAACCCTGTTTTCTCTTGCACAGTTTGGTGTTTCTCTCTCATTCCTTCTCTTCTCACTGTCCATTCTCCTGATGTCTGCTTGGACATCAAACAAATGAGTCCACATGTTTCCATCATTGTGATTTGGGATTTCTTACCAATCACTTGGTCTTTAAACAAAATTGATTCAGGAGCTTATGGGCAGATCTGTAGTACCTCATTAGATACATATATATGTATATACACACACACTTATACCTTATACATACAGATATTGTCTGTCTGTGTAACAGACAAAAAAGTAACATACAGAATCATAGAATGGTTTGGGTTGGAAAAGACCTTGAAGATCATCCAGTTCTGACCCCTTAGGTAACGTTCATTTTGCACTAGTGAAACAGTCTGGCTCCAACACAAAGCAGTTAAAACACAGGGATCAGATGCAACCATCACTTATACCTGCACAGTCTGGGCAAAACAGCAAATGGTGTTGTGGAGGCTTCTGATAAACCAAAAGTGCACAGTCATATTTTGTATAAATAGCATGACTGTTATTACTCATCCCATGGCTGGCTTCACAGCAACTGCTCTAGAAGATACTTTTCCTTCCAAATATGCGTTTTCCCCTCAGTGCACCCTTCCTACATAGCTTGAGGCTCTTCTTTTCCAGGAAAATCTGGAAAATTAGTGTCAAGCCAGCATCTCAGCCAATGCTTGCCAGCCTTCTCTTTACACACCTGTACCCATCATCTGGACAGTCATTCTGAAAGCGTCTTCAGGATATTTTTTCAGTGGAGGTTTGTTCCGAGTAGACTTCCAGAACACATCTCCAGCTCCAGAGAAAACCACCTTGAATCTCTTGACTCTCTCTTTGTTATATCACTTTTGATTCCCTAGTTCACCAGAAGACACACACGTTCCAGTCAGAAACACAACCTCATCTTGATAACCTACTCCAGCACACCACAAACACGCTACTTTTGATATCTTTCTAATTTCTGGGTTTGACTAATGGCTCTCAGTTCAGCACACTTCTACAGTACTTGACACTAAGACCCAAAAGGGCTGCTGAAGTATACATGTGCAACTCACCTGTTTTGCAAAGAAAAAGAACGATAACACTGTATTGCAAACAGCGTCCCTGGAAGTTTCATTACAATTTTTCTTGACTACAGAGAATGTACAAATGTCCTAACAACTATAACTTGGTTCTTAACCAACAAGAAGGGGACTAATGTCTAATGCAGTCTTTCCATGACAGAGGGAAAGAACAAAACAGTACCTGAAATCCACTGACTTTAGAGACTTCCATCTGAGGACTGCCCTTGGAGCAGGAAGTCAAATTTGCAGAGCTTGAGAAGAAAGCTAGAGAGTTCACAGTCTTCAGACTTTAGCAGGCATTACCCCTAGGCAGGCATGTTTTATACCTTGGCTAGGTACGAGTGACACAAATAATTTATATTTTCCTGCCCCTTTCTATAGACTACTTTGCCAATAGCCTGTCTTATACCCTACCTATCCCAGGGCTCCTCTGCAAAGCCAAGATGTCTGCACCTTGCAGGGCGCACTACCTGCCACAAAGTAGACTGCTGCTCTTCTAAAATAAATAAAATAAAAGCGAATGAAGTCCAAAGGAACATTCTGATTGCCAGTGGCCATTCTCTCTGTCTTAACCTAGATCAGTTTGACATAAGCCATTTATTTCATGGTTAACCCCAGAAAAGTCCTGCAGGGACTAGAAATTCGTGTATTAATCCTGCTCGCCAGTTTGTTTCCACCTAGGGTTGGGTGAAGGAGCTGCTGCAACCCAAACTTAAATTTATCGCTCCAAACACTGTACAAATCACCCCCCAGAGCCCCTTGTGATCCTCACACTAACTCTTTATTACAGAGAGAAGAAAGAGACAACACTGTGAAGTGCTGAGCATTACAACGAAACATAAAGCAGCATTAAAGTTGCTCTGTGCCTAATGCTGTGGTTTAAGCAGCTAATCTTGTTTTGGTTGAATGGCATGTTCATTACAGCAAATAAATCAGCAACGTGTGGGATCACTGAAGAGGAAAGACATATTAAACCAGTTTAGGGCATCATATTGATTTATTTTTTTTTTAAGTGTCCGATTTAGCTTGGCGTTTTTCAACAGTCAGTTCTAATAAATGCTTGCAGAGCACAGATTAAGCAGGTGGGAATGTTGCCCAGAAAGAGTATTTTGAATAACTTAAGGCACTGGTTTAATTGCAGCAATCCATGATACTTACTGTGCTGGCACCGGAGTGGAATTTTCAGTATTAAAAGTTAAAACTTCAGCCCAACTGTCGCAAGTCGCTCTTTTCTAAAAGACATGAAATAGCTTTTAAGCATTATCGCTTTAGATAGGAGTAGGGAAAGATTGGTTTTGATTCATTTAACTATTTAACTTCCAGCACAACTCATTAAGTAATTTGAAAAACAAAATTAGCAGTTGTTAACTTGACACAACTTGCATCTGGCTGCAGAGCACTGCAGCAGCATCCCTGCCCTCCTGCCCATTCCTAATGGCAGCATGTACAGAAGCAAAACAGCCCCAGCACAGCTCATGCTCCTTTCAAAGCCATGCCATGCTATACAGTACTCCCATATATTTCAACTACAGCAGGCTGGCCTGGAGGCTACATCATCCTGGCTGACTGCAGCAGCTTACAAGAAACACTAATCTCAGTGCTGGGATGCAATGCTTCAGAGAAGTTGTGGAACTGATTGACTCTGCTATTCCAATGTGTAACTTTTTACACTGGCAGAAATACAGAAGATGCATCCTACATGGTTAAACTTAACAACAGCCAAGCTTAAAAATGTTTACACTAATCCCAGTAGGAAAATTCACGTAACAGCATGAACAAAAAGCAGTAAGGTACACATGCACTCTGATTAGGAGAGCAGTTATTTTACTGATCACATAGTTGATCATTCCAGAGAAGCATCATATCCAGAGCACAAAATCTAATGTATAAATTAGCAGAAAGGCAAGATTTGATGGCAGTTGATTAACTGGACAGGGAGCTGCCAGTCCACCACCTCACCTCTACCCAGGAGCCTGAGCCCTTTGCAGCTCAGCTTCAGCCAAGGCCCCTTCTGTACCCTCCTCACTCAGGCTGTCTCAGCCACCTGTGAACTCCAGCAGCTTCCCCTTCCAAAATGCTTTGCCTTCAGTGCACTTTCAGGCACCCATTTGCAGCCTCTATTTCTCCTTGCATGTCTGCTCCACTCCCTAGGTTCATCCCCAAACCTTCCTGCTTGTCCTTCTTACACTTAGTCTTGAATCCCTCTCCCAGGAACACACAACCAGAACAGTATCTAACTTTCCAGTTGAAGCTGCCCCCCACATGCTGGCATCAATACTTTTCCAGCCTTTCTGGAAGTCCCTTAGCATGCAACCCACTGAGATTATATTTGCCTCAGCACGAGCATCAGCTGAGATACCCAGCTCTCTCCACTGTGATTCACCACGTCATTTTTAAGGAAATCATCCCTTTCAACAGAAATTCAGCACCATAAATGCTGAAGCAGAGAAAACAGCCAGCACAAGTGAAAGCCACTCCACAAAGACACCAAGTTATCCTCACCAGCAGTACTCATGTAGGCCCATGCAAGAAATTCCACGGCTGCTAACAGCAGTCTTTCCATACACTTTAGCAGGTTTTAACTGAGCTCAAACTCCACCCTTTCTCAGCAGTTGCAGTTCATTTGTTCTGTAATTCAGCACAGTGCTGCTTTGAATACGTCTTTCTGATCCTGTTTTCCAGCAAATGGCATAATGAGGAATAATAAGCAGGTGCCTCTAAACACAGACCCAGAACAGCGGGAGTATAAAACCACT
This sequence comes from Cyrtonyx montezumae, assembly GCF_038088225.1. Taxonomy (NCBI): domain Eukaryota; kingdom Metazoa; phylum Chordata; class Aves; order Galliformes; family Odontophoridae; genus Cyrtonyx; species Cyrtonyx montezumae. The sequence goes on along the minus strand of NW_027071824.1, from coordinate 52,420,184 downwards.
ACAAATGGAGCAATTAAGTAACCACACTGTTCACTGTTTATTGACAGTCTTTATTAAAGCTGACTTTCAGTGTTGAGAAGTTTCCTAACAAGTATAAATACGAACCGAGGTGCTACCCCACCCTTAGAAATCTTTATTTGCACAAAAAGATACAAACAGCCACCATTTCCAAAGTTAGCCATTTTGTACATGTCATACCAAAAAGGAAAAATAAACCAAAGTGAAAGATATTAGCAGCAGAAAGAACTCTAGGCCTCCTTCAAGCACACAACCCGCACGCTTCCACATTTCTTTAAGAAAGAGTATAAAGTGAATTGGGTCAATTTCTTTTTATAAGAAACATCCTACCAACAATGTAACACTGTAAAGCAACACGGCAGTATGAGGTCTGGGGGGGAAAGAAAGGAGAAATAGTAGGTATAAGATTAGAAATCTCAAGTGTAAACATCACCGCTGCTTTAAAATAAAAAACAACAAAAGTCACATGAGCGTTTCCATTTGGCTTAGCAGCCAGGAAAATAAGGAAAGCTGGGTTTGGGGTTTTTTCGATGTTTTTCTTTTCTTTTTTTTTTTTAAGTGCTTAATCACCATATCCAAGTAATGACTTTGAGACCTACTTGACGCGAACGTGCTCAAAAAGCCACTGCTTACAGTATAAAAGCTGTCATTCTGAAATGCCACACATACAAACTGTCTTTATCTGCATGAATGAAAGATTGCTTTCAACAGCCCTCAATCATATGATGCCCCAAATCAAAGTAATGCTATTAGAGCAGGCAGCTGAGTTAAGTCCCAGAAAGTTTAAGTTCGAGAAAAGAGATACAAAAAATTATTAATCATTTTCTCTCTGAAGCCAGCACGCCTTTCCCAGCTGCTAGATAACCAAGTAATAAAGAGAAGTAACAGTTTTCTATTATTGTTATAAATTACCTAGAGTAAACTGACTGCTGACCTAGAAATTCACATTTACAAAGGCAGGTAAGTATAAATACTAATATTTTGTTATAAAATACAAACAACAAAAAAAAAACTGATCATGTGGACATAGTAACATGGTATTTGACTTCATATTAAGCACACATTGTCAGCTTGATTTTAAAATGGACAGAATGTTTTTTTGAGTCAGGACAAACAACAACAAAAAACCCACAAAAACAAAGAACCACAGCGACTCAAAGAGCTTCAGGACTGTTTTGTTAAATTGCTATGTATTTAATCAAGCCTTTGTGCAAAGGAAAAATTAAACATATCAGGCTCCAAAGCAAGTCAAATACATAAGACTGCATAGGAGTTTTGACAGAAGTCTGACACAGGTTTCAAGAGAGATTTCATATTTTTTTGCTGATGTAACTGTTCATTTTTAGCCCACGGTTATAAAAACACATTTCAAAAAGGGAGCAAAGACATTCATCAATTCTGGGTATAGCTGTCGATCACTTGAACCCTGCTGCTCTCCTAAATTAGCACTACCACCAGCCCAAGAGAACCTCTGCTATTGCTGCAGCTGTTGCCTGTAGAACCACGCCCATTGCCTGTCAGCAGCACTGTCCATCCCTGAAGTTATTGTACAACTGTTTTTTAAATGTGCTTTGGAATCCTGCAATATTATACTTATTATTCATCTGTTCCACGTGGCTATTTTTTTAAAAAAACTATTTATCAAAGGTCATCAGTTCCCAACACAGTATCTTTATTGTCCTTCAGGACAGTTTCCAAGTTAGAGAATCCCCTTACAGAAAAGGATCATGTTTTTTTTCCCTACCACATTCCTGTAAACACCTCTGTATTAAGCCAAAGCAAGCCCTACACTACAATTCAAAATTCCTCCAGTGATTTGACTTTACCTCACTTCTCCACAAAAAAAAAAAAAAAAGAAAAACAAAACACTTTATAATTAAAAGGAGAAAAGGAAACAACACAATAAACAGAAGTGATGTGCTCCATTACCCAGGCACACATCTAAAATAAGCCTCTGAAAATTTAACATTTGAAGAGTAATTACTATATCTAGTGGTTCAAGTGTGCAAATGAGTAAATACACTCCCTGTTTCAGAAATAGCTCAATACTGTAGTCGTTAATGATTACTGTTCACATCTAGCACTGGCAGTTCTGTTGCTGGCTTTGGACACTATTTATTCCCTCTTCCTCTGCAGATCTCATGTTTTTCAGAGATCACTGCAACCAACTCAGCAGCAGCATGGCTTTAGGAAGAGGTATCATACGAGAATTTTTTATTTTTTGAAAGTTTTCTGTCAGTCCCAAGACTGTCTGTTTCATGGAGATAATGTTTCAAACAGGAATATCAAATATTATTTCAAGTCTTTCCTGTCTATGAAAGTCATCTCAGAATAATTCAGAATATCAGATAGGTTTGTGTAGAACTAATACGATCAATTAAAGAGGAAAAAAACATGTCAAGAGAGTATTCAAGTGGTGAGAAATACAAAGGCTTTGAGACAGAAAAACACCAGCTTCAGCCTGAGACTGGAAGAAACACACATTTTTCAAAACCAGAGTCCATACAGTGTCACACAGCCCTGCCTTGTCATGTTTGTTAATATCCTCGCTTAGAAGTCAGACAGCATTTTGTTTAACTTGTGTTGCTCTGTATCATTACACTAAACCATAATTAACTCCTCTTTTGTGCCGGCCTCATTCCAACACAATTGTACCCACTGTATACCAGCAGCAGTTCTCAGGTTTTGTTTTGCAGCTCAGCTGTATTTTTCTTGGATGTTCACAAGACTGGCATTTGACTGGATACGTTTGGCTAGAAAGGGAAAAATTATATGAAAATTAAACACAAAGAATTCCACAAAACTAGTCTCTCCACTCCCTCTATTTATCCAGCACAGACTTGCAAACGGTTTTCTGCTCACGTCCAAAAACTTTAATGAAAAGATATGGCTGCAGCTCTCTACTGCCCTTCTTCAGGGGACAGCAGCAGACTAATAGTCGCTATTAGCGCCGTCAGCACAGCTGCAGGCAGAGCCGGCTGGGCCCCGCTCCCTCCAGAGCCAAGAGAGCCCCTGGCAACACCCAGCTCTAACAGCAAAATGAGCAACATCACTTACGCAAAATGAGTATCCGCTTCTTCTGTTTTGAGTGTAGGAAGCTACTAAGATAAAATACAACAGGTAGGAAGAGGATAAAGGAAGAAACGGCAATCACTGGGACTGTGTCACTGCAGGGAACAGAGCAGTTGAAAGTCCTGCTCCAAAGCTTCCGAGTGATGTTCATCTAAAAGGAAAACATAAGCAAGCAGTGAAAGAGAGCACGCACATTCTTGTGCAGATGCTCAGGTCTCAAGATACTCCAGTGTTCAAATATGACCCCAGGAAACAACTTTTAACAGATCTCCCCTCAAATACAAGCAAATCCCTGGAAGCATTAAACCAGATCGTTTACACAGAGCCAACATTTCACATCAGCAAGCTGATAAAAAGACTGTATGCACACATTCTGCATACACTGCCAGTGCCTGTTTCCCTCAGAACTCACTAACAGCCATTGGGGATAGGGCTAATCTCACACTTCCAGCAACACTCCTTTTGCCCAATCATTTGAAACCCCACAGTGTAACAAAGCTTTCTCCAAACATATGTCACAAATGCTGCAGACCCTCACAGCTGCTGTAACGAGGAACCAATTACTACACTGGCTAGAACAACAGCAGCAAAGCTTTGCATTAAAAGCCAGATCAAGAGACTTTATTTTTCTTTAAATCTGTTCCCTTCACAGTAACAAGAAATTAAAGTACAGCTACTCAAACTGGAATGTGCTCGGGCGATCAGGAGCTTGAGTATTAACAAATACTTACTGCATCTTCCACATCGATACACAAGTGTGCGGAGTGTCCGGGCTCCTCACCATGTCTGTTCAGCCTTTGCAACTTGTTATAGAGGTCGTTCAAATTTTTGTAGGTTCCATTGCAGTTTTTACACACTTCAGTGTAGTTATTTGGTGATAGATCAATGGCTTGTCCCTAAGGTTATAAAACAGCAGCACTTGTAAAGAGATTTAAGGCATTTATAAAAAGCTTAAAAAAACAAGAGTCAAGTCTGAATCAAAATCCAGATTTGCAACAAAGCACACTGCAAAAAGGCCCAAACAAGCAACTCACATGAGAATGCAAAAAGAAAATGGACCAACTCTAATTCATGAGGCTGCCCTAGTGACAAAATCCATTTTTTGAAGACTATGCACATCAAACTGGTTCCTGGACCAGCAGTATTTTGTAAAGCTTATTCCAAAAGTACCAGCTCCTAATAAGAGAAGGGAGGGAAAAACAAGAATTGCTTGTAGCTCTTAAAGATCCTAATCTGTGGCTGCTGAGTAATAGTATTTTTGTTTTTCATTTAATCACAGAATCATAGAATGGTTTGGGTTAGAAGGGACCTTTAAGGTCATCTAGTTCCAACCCCTCTGCTATAAGCAGCAACACTAGCCTGTATACCAGGCTGCTCAAAGCCCCACCCAGCCTGGCCTTGAATGCATGTTGATCACCTGGTCATTGACAAGCAGCTGTTGCTACTGCAGAGCAATCCTGATCATTACAGACCCTGCCATAATAAACCCTTTTTATTTATGGTCTTCACCATCGCTGAATGTAATACAACATACTTGAAAACAGATAACAGCCAACCATGGAGTTAAGACAGGCATGTCCATCATGGTGATGGTCAGCATGATTGCAGCCACTGCCATGGAACCAGACTGATGCATTAGTTTCACAAAACCAAGGTCAAAAATCCCACATTGTGGTTTTGTTGCTCTCCTTTTTTTTATCTTTTAATAAAAAATATTAAAAACTAAAATTTTTTGTTACTTATATACATTAACTGTATTATACATGAGTGCCACTCAAAAAGTAATGCCTCCTATTTTATTATGTTGGCCCATGGCATCAGAGGCAGATAGATATTGGTGGTGTAGCAGCAGAGGTTGAACCTTCTCACCAATATTTCATTACATGTTGTTGCCATGTGACAGACGTGAGCAGTGGGGTAGCCTGACAGGATGCCATCTGACATGGAAGTGTGTATGAAGCAAAGGTGAGTCACTGAATTCCTTCATGCAGAAAAAATTGCACCTACTGACATGCAACAATACTTGCTGAATGTTTATGGACCAACCAGGGGATGTGAGCACAGCGAGGCTGTGGATGGTGCGTTTCAGCAGTGGCGACAGCAACAGTGGGACAACTCTGCTAGCACAGGCTTCTACAGGTGTGGCATGCACACTTCTGCTCATCACTAACAAAAATGCAAAGTAAATGGTGGTGATTGTGTTGAAAACGTGATGTTCTGTAACTCAGAATTTGCTCTGTCAAACACTGTCACTGTGCTCATTTTATCTGTTGTAGTTTCTGCAGAAATAAGTAGGAGGCATTACTTCTGGAGCACCCTACACATGTGCATGCAGCCCAAGACAATTCCTCTTCACTCAGTGCAGCCTGGGAAAGACAAAAGGTTGGACACCCATGGGCTAAGATCTACTTTAGATTTCTGACTGACAGACCAGACTGTGCGGTGCCCAACCACCACCCACTCCAGCTCACTTTTTACATATCATTAATAATAAAAAAACAGTTTCCTCAGAGATTGTACCATACTCATTATCCCCCATTTTTATTACAGACTGATCACAGAACATGGCTAGTTACTGACTGAAATGAAATATGTGCTGTTTCTTCAGCAATTTAGGGCATTTTCTCCAAGGAAAATTACTACATTCATTTCACAAAGCGCATTACATTACCTCTGTAGTACGGACTCCTAATTATTTTACCAGCCAAAACAACTGTAACAATCATTTAAAGTAGCTAGTCTTTCTGAACTAGTCTATGTTATTAAAAGGTTGTTTAAAGATTGAAATGTTCAGTCAGAAGACAACAATTCCATGAAGAGGCAGATAAAGAAATACATTATTGTATGTACTACGTAGTTATCAACTGTTGTGAATTCAGAAATTGTGATGTGAAGTAGCATCGCAATTATATACAAAATGAAGTCAAGGTGAATATCAATTGGAATTAATTTTAGTCTCTCCATCTCTAAACATCTGCATTTCTGTAGATCGTGCCTTTATTTGCCTAAAATGCTGTCGAGTTTGTGAATTTTGTCTGGTATATATCTGCATTATATTCAGCATAAATAAGATTTTTCTAGCAGTTAGAGAATTCAGCACTTCTCTTAAATACGCAGCACAAATACCTGAAGGTTATGTTCAAAACATGTCAGAGATTTATTGAATAAATCCATGAATTCTTGAGTAGAATTTGATAATCCCTCACTGTTGTTCTTTATACAATCTGTCAAAGAGAAAGAAAAACGTCAGGACATTCTAACATTCTAACATTTCCGGAGCTGACAAGTCCCAGACACTCCACTCTTGCAAAAAGAGCTCTCGACTACAAAAGATGTGTCTAGTCAACCCCACGTTTTCCTTATCTGCCTGCCGCTGATGTCTCAGACCTGCTGACCTAACTCTTCATCGAGAATATATTTCAGAATTAATTGGCCTTGATTAAGTGAAAGATGAAGACTATCATCAAGAGCTTGCTGAAGTGGGAGGCCTGAATTATCTTTGGACTTTAAGATAAAACAAGATATTACTTTTATTTTCTACCCTGCAAATCTAGCTTTGCCCAGCAACAGTAATAGCTATTATGGGAAATGGAAATTAAATGGACAGCACCCAGGAAAAGGCCAGACAACAAACAGTGGTAGAAATCAGAGTGTAGTTATTATTGTTTAATACAAGAGCCGACCATTTCACCAGCTCAACCCCAACATATCACAACACCATGACCACTCTAGATGTTCTAACCAGATAAACCCTTGGAAGTGGCAGGGATATGCAAATTTAAATGTTCAGCAAGGGCACTATGAGATCCTAGAAAATTTTCCCAAATAAAAGGAACTGACATCAGCGTTGAGAACAGGCACTCAGCTGGACTCTGGGAAGGCAGCATACAGGTCACAACCTGGTGGGACAGCACAGACCACACTGCTCCTTCTGCATTGTCTTTCCAGCCTTCACAGATCCCAGATGTGTAAACAAAAACTAATTCTTCAGGCTCTCATCTGTGACACTTAACTTCACAGTACTATTCCTTCTGTTTTCTAGTACACCTGTAAGGACAGGGTCCCAGTTTTCAGACCAGGGGAACAGTAAAAAGCCAGTTTATCTGTAAGCACGGCACAGCACCATCAGCAAAGGGACAGCGAGGCACAACGACAGACCTGGATACTCTCCACCCGTTAATTGAAATCAAAAGCACAACTGTGGAGGCAAATACTATTCAACCTGAAAGCACCCGAGCTATTGACTTGAACAAACTGTCTAATAGAAATATACACAACATCTATGGGTTTTTTGTTTGTTTTTTAGACAGACTGGCACCCTCAGATTCTGGCAGCATCCCTTACCCAATAAAAAACTCCTGTACTCCTCACTGCAATTCTTCTACTTTAGGACCTTTTTGCTATACACAATACGTAAGCAATTATACACAATTCTGATCATGCAAATTTTAGAGCAGTGTTGAGCTAAGTCATAACAATAGCATGAAAGCTATAGAATGAGTCACTCACTTGCACAGTTGGCTGCCTCCCAGGTTTCATTAAAGAATGCTGAAAGGGTCACAACTACCTGCAGCCTGTCCGAGGTCAGGATACTTTTGGCACAATTGTGGCTCTCTGAGGAATTCTAGAACAAAAATGAAATTAAAAAATACAAGAGCAATCAAATGTTAAAAATACAAAAAGAAAGCTTTCAGAAAGTATTTTAGGCAAACACAGCTAAATACTGCATCACATCACACTGGCATTTCTAGACTAAGGAAAGCAGAATCAACTGCAGAAAAGCCTTGTGATCCTCAAAATCTTACTACAATAACACAGTTTGCTGTGCATTGTCTTTGAAGAGCTACTGGGTCAGCACTGCAATCACATCAGTTAGAAACAAGTAACTGCAAGCGACTAGATGATCTTCAGGATCCCTTTCAACCCAGGCCATTCTGTGATGCCATGATTCTATAACAGGCCTCTGCCAGCCAGCTCCTATTCCTCTGGTTCTGGGCAGCTGTGCTCAGAGCCAGCTCCAGGCCCACACAGCCAGGGAAGGGACGGAGTCATTCTCAAGACACCACAGAATTATCTGAAGGAGCTGAACCAATAGAAAGGCCTCAGAGCAAAGAAACTCCAAACAACAGAAAACAAAGTCCAGAAATGCTGTACCAACATACTATATCAGCAACAAGCTGCCCCCCACATACAGCTACACAGGAACAAAGTCCTCCACAAAGCAATGCAGTAGTTGCTCCCACAAGCCTACTATTAAGTCAGGCTCTCTTCTTTATTGGATGTGGGTACCAAGCTGATCTCATCTGAGAGAGCCATCCAACAGTACCCAATCCTGAAAGGTGAAACACCAGGAGAATTCTTAAAACAATTTATTCTCTGGACAAAATTAGTAAAAAAATAATGACTATAAGAGCAGCCACGGAACCAACAGGAAATGAAATATCCCCATTAGAATTTAGAGTGGCTTTTTTTTTCCTCCAGAGCTTTATTTTCTCCCTCAAATCCCTGACAGAAACCATGATCTGCAGTCAGCTGACTCCTGTGCTCTAGCTCCTGGTTTCTAGCTGCTAAACTGCCTTAAGCACTCCTCAGATCTGCCACGGCGCGAAATGCCTCTCTGATTAGCAACATGGGACAGGCAAGAAAAGCATGTCTTCAATGAGAAACACATTGCTTATACAGCTTTATGAAACATTCATTTTCCACCTTTAAAATATATATACATACGTACATATATATACATAGGTTTATTATCATTTTTAATAAGAAAGTTTCCCTTTGAAACTGAACTGCAGAAGTCAAATATTGCCACTTCTGGTAACTCCCACAGTTTCAGTTCTAGTAAGTAGCACACAGAACACAATCAAGTTGCTTACTTGGGAAACTCCCTGACTGCTTCATGAGGCACAGTTAAAACTGAAACTTCCGCACCAGCAACTCACGAGTAGGAAGAAGTATTTTACATCCCAATCTGGATCTGGTGGAACTATATAATTCCTTAAAGATTTTTGCCTAAATTATTTAATAAGCCTAATGAAGAGGATTGTACTTTTCAGGGATGTCCAAAACTTAACTTGACTGTTTCTTTCACACTATGGTGTAGCTACTGCAGGATGGGAATGACTGAAATCATCAAATATCTGATCAGTCATGACCGTGGGCTCAGGTCAAAAGAGCTCATCTTTATTTATTTGTTTAGGTCATACATCCACAGAAGGAAAGCCAAATGCTCCTCAGTACAGATTTCAGATGAAACCAGGACTCCAGAACAACAGCCATAATGAGTTCATACACATTGCAAGCACCAGGGTTTGTTTGGCAACCTGTTCCTAGCCAGGAGAGTCCCAGAGGTGACCTGCACCCACAAGTGCAAGGTATTTCAGCAAATTCTCTACATATTCTTAAGATGTCATATAAAAGCAAGAATTGCAGGCTCACTTCCTCACCTTTACATGACCTAATCTGAGATGGTATGGAACAGCTTCCACACAAGAAACAAACAGGTGTCTACATCAAACAACAGACTACTGGCTAGGTAGTTGTCCTTGAGAGAATGAATATCAAATGAATGTCCAGTTGTTTTTCCAGAACCAGAACAAGGATGAGGGGGGACAGGCAGACCACAGATCAAAAGTAGGAAGAAAGTGGCACTTCTTAACATGAGAGCTAAGTGAATATGAATGTGTTGGCAGCATGACGCTGTAGTATCAGAAGTCTGCATGGGTTTTGCCTATCAGTAGCGACTCCAAATACAGATTCAGTAATCTCTAAACTGGGAGCAAAATCTTGGTGGCAGACTGCTATAAACTTGCTCTGTTACTGTACTCTTTATGAGGGCAACCACTTCCAGCCATCACCAAAGAACAGACAAAGCCCTTCAGTCCTATTCACCACTATCATTCTGACATCACGTTATGGACTAGCTTTTAAAAACAGACAAGTAGGATGAGTTAAAGAACAGATATAAATGCATAACATTAGCCATCAACCACGTCCAGCAGGAAAAAATGAAAAAAAAATGGGATGGAGATGCAGGAAGATGGCAGCAAAAGACCTATCTTCAGTCAGGGTTTCCCACTGCTGAGGCTCAGGAGTACCAGCCAGTGCCCAGAACGACCACTCTGCTGCTGCATGTTCCCACCAGCCTTGGGGCCATGCACACTGGGATCTGGTTCCCCACAAGGACAGTATTACTCGTTGATGACACAGAATCATAGAATATCCCAAGTTGCAAGGGATCCACAGGGAACACTGAGTTCAACCCCTGGCTGAAGAACCACCACCCTCTAGTGAAGAAACCTTTCCCAGTGCCCATCCTGACTCTCCCCTGATGCAGCTCCATGCTATACCCTCAGGTCCTGTCGCTCTCACCAGAGAGCAGAGAGCAGAGATCAGCGCTGCCCCTCCACTCCTCTAGCGAAGAGCCGTAGGCCATCATGAAGCCATCCCTCAGGCACTGAGCAACCACCCGCAAACCCGAGTGGAGCTCCAAAACAACTCGGCCTTTCCAACCAGCCCAGAGCAGGAGGAGGAAGGCTCTTTTTCCTCCATGCACCCCGACACACCAGGAGGTGGTTTGTGCCGAGACCCAGTACCAGAACACCACTTTGTGCCGAGACCCAGTACCAGAACACCACTTCCCCTTTCACAAGGCGCGACTGGGACATATACGGAACACAGAGCACCGAGGGCGCTGCCCTCAGCGCCAGACACCCGCCTCCCCGCAGCCGGACCCCATCCCCACCCGATGGGACGCACCCCGACGGCGCGGGCGATGTCCCCGTACTGCACCAGGAGGCCGCGGTAGAGGCCGCCGCAGGCCTGACAGAGCCGCACGGGGCGAGCGCGGCGGGCCAGGCACCCCGACAGCATCGCGCTGCCCTCAGCGAAGGCGGTGAGGAGGCGGCGGCACTCGGGCTCCAGCTCGGGCAGGTCTCCGGGCAACCCCGCGGCTCGCAGCTCCGCCGCCATCCCCGCCGCCAGCTCCTCCGCCTCGCCCGGCGCATCGAGCCCGGCTGCGAAGCCGAGGGTGAGAGCTACGGCGAGCGACAGCAGACGGCACGGCGGCGCCATGACGGCCGCGCCGAGGAACCGGAAGCGCCGCGCCGGGCAGAGGCACACCCCCGCTTCGGTAAGCGGTCGCTGATTGGTGGGGACGGAAAAAGGGGCGGGGAATGAGGCGGGGCGGTGTAGAGGGCGGGAGGCGGGGGATGGGGTCACGGAATGGCGGCGTGATGGAGGGTGCGAGGAGTTGGGGTTCTGCGCTGCGCCCCGTGAAGCACTGGGATGTCCCTGGATTTGGGTACATCTAGGAGTTTTTTCCTCTTAAATATTCATGACGCGAGAGTGCAGTTTCTGTAACGTATTCCAGTAAGGTAACACTGTTTTAATCTAAAATTGTGCTTAAAGGTACCTGTTGTATAGGAAGGCACTCTGAAATGAGAAAAAAAAAAAAAACAGCAGTAATTAGAAATAAAATCCCCAGATCGGAAAATGAATCATTGAGTGTGTAATACACCATATCTGCAGTCAGAGCACCTGCTATGCAGTGCCCCAAGCCTGGTCATCCCTGTTCACGCCTAGTCACCAGTTTTCCTTCGTAGTTTGCAATAAAAGCTTGGTCACTAAGAGGAGGTCCTTTCCGGAGCAGACAGCCTTCCCCCAGGGCTGCAGTGCCTCACTTTCTGCTTGTTCCTGCATCCAGTGGGATCCTGTCCCAGGCTCATTCCATGTCACTACCACTCTTTCCAGGGACTTCAATGGGCTTTTCACAGAAACATAGAATTGTAGGGGTTGGAAGGGACCTCCAGAGATCATGTAGTCCAACCCCCTGCCACAGCAGCTCCCTAGCCCAGGTTGCACAGGTAGGTGTCCAGGCAGGTCTTGAATATCTCCAGAGAAGGAGACTCCACCACCTCTCTGTGCAGCTGTGCCAGTGCTCTGTCACTGCACTGTGAAGAAGTTCCCATGCACATTTGTGTGGAACTTTCTATGCTTCAGTTTGTGGCCATTTCCCCTCGTCCTATTGCCATACACTGCAGAGAAGAGTCCAGCCTCGTCCCTTTGTCTCATGCTCCTGAGATATTTATAGATGTGGATCAGATCAGATCCCATCTGAGTCTTCTTTTTTCAAGGCTGAACAGACCCAGGTCTCTCAGCCTTTCCTCATAAGTGAGGTGTTCCACGCCCTTTAGCATCTTTGCAGCCCTCCACTGGACTCCCTGTCTTTTTTTGTACCAGGGATCTAGGTTTCTCTGGTCAGGTACTGCAGTGACACTGTGCCAGCTCACTGTGATCTGATCTACCTGGCATTAACTTGTTTCAGTCTTACAATAGATATCACAGTATCATACCATTGATATGCCCAGGATGGTTTTATGTTGCCAAGTCAAAAGACAACATACAGGTAGTTGCCATCCAGCAGACAAACAACACATCAAAGAGCATCTAACATCTTCAAATAAAATGAACACCTTGGCTGTGAATAAATGTCTTGCAAAGCAGCATTTGAAAATGGAAAATGAAATGACACAGAGAAATGAAAAACTAGGGACAAAAATGCAGCAGACCATTCTCTTAGGCTTGCACTGTGCATTAATCAGGTACCATTCTGGGTAACAGATCTTCACCCAGTCCTACTGCTCAGACTGCCACAATGGACCCAAGTATTATCCTCCTGTGCAACCCTCCTTGGGCTTAGCCCAAGCCCAAGCCAGGGACCGTATCTGGTAGATAGCATGGACAGGAGCAACATCTCTGGAGGAGTAGGATTGCTTGATAGAATGAGCATAGTGAGACAGCCTCAGGGTCGGGGCATTGTCCTGTTGTTGTTTAGTTTAGTATCATCTAGACCATGAGGTGTAGGCTGAATGCTGAGAAAAATTGTCCATGGGGTATATTGGGTGAGCGCACCACAGCTAGCAAGGCCTGAATGATACAGGACCCCTTGGCTGTGGGTGCCCTGCAGCATCCCCCAGCCAAGCACCTGTATGGAGACTGCTTTATGCTAGGATAAGGATCACCTAGTTCTGCGTGGGTTCTTGCCTTGTTCTCGCTCAATCCAAGCTGGATGAAGGTGTCCCCTGGGCTCTTCGGCCCGATGTGTCTTGTCTGGCCACATCTACCCGGGAGAGGGCAGCAGCAATCGCCCTCACTAGCGCTTTGCCCCAAACCCTGCGTTCCCTGCAGAAAATCTGCATCCCCGGGATCTGCAGACTGATATTATAAAGCAAAATTAAAAATTCACAAACTTTGTCAGCTGTTGTACAGAAACAGGATCTGAAGAAGACATGGGACAGATGTCTTCCCTGAAAATAAACAAGGGTTGTTCTGGGGCAGAAATCAGTGTTCACCCTGTCAAGCATCAAAAAAACCCTTGATTCCTTTTCTTATAAAAGTGATACTGTTTTCTTCCTTCTCAAGTGGCTATACTCGTGACTAAAGCAAACAGGATTGGGTCTCTGCCAAGAAATCTCAGGAATAACTCCAAGAATATCAGGAGTCCTGCATTGTTATGTAGTTTCAGTTATTCCAGAAAACAGAAAATATTTCAGTGCCTGCCCAGATTACAAGATGTTTGTATAATTGTGGGCGCCTTACCTTTATGGGGAAGAAGCAGGACACAGCACGTGAATGTTGATTTCCTATGCCAACTTGATAGAATAGTGCAGATGCCAACCTGAAACAGAAAAAATTACTTTAGTTTTCATTTCTGTCTGCTGGTGCCTCTTTGCTGTCTTCTGTGATCTTTCTCTCGATTTGCAGTGCAAGCTAAGAACTGAGATCCAGAACTGCTGCCCTCACCCAAAACAGGGGCAAGTGAGAGCAGACAGTGCCAGTGTTGTCTGTGAAGAGGTGTCTCTAAAGTAGGACAAAGGGGAAACTTTTTATTAATCTTAACTAATTTCATTGTGAGGACAGCAAAGCTGAACATGAGCAAAGAAGCAATGTGTTACATCTTCTTGCTGACCAGTACCTGCCTATGGAAATCTTTTCTTCCCCGTCTCCCTCATAGCCCTGATTGTATGTGATAGCTCACAAGGCCAATGCTGGTTCCTTCATGAAGAAGTTATAGCATATGTCAAAGCTCAGCAGTGCTCACCCAACTCAATGACTTTTTTCCAAGCTCCACAGAGCATCAGAAAGCAGTTCAGGCGTATAACTATTTAATTAAGGATATGAACGCATCTCCATCACACACAAGAAAATGAACTGGTGAGGAAATAAATATGTTAAATAATCTATTGGCTTGCAGATCCATTTTTCATTGGTTGCAAGTGAAAATCATCCTAGAAATACAGCATAATTGTCTGAGCAATTTCTTATTTTCAAAAGATTATGTGAGCTTTTGTTTAAAAATGATTGACAAAGCCTTGTCTAGCTGCAATATTTCTGGACAGCCTGAGACATCCTGCCTGTTAACACAGTCCTGCTGGAGTATTTTTTTTGTTGTTGTCTTTTTACATGCATAGCAAAGAATATTAAAACCTTTTCCCTCAGTGCGAGAAGACAGTCACATCTGCTCTAAATCATGAAGAATGAGCAGAAGAAGCAGTTAGAAGAAAAGCAGTTCAGTGATACTGACACTGATGGTTTCAAATAATTTCAGTCTTTAATTCTGAAGAACCCCCCAAATTGCCATTGGATTTGCAAATTAGATGCCAAATCTTGTCCTTCATTCCCCTGTGCTCTGGAGCAATAAGGCTGCTTTGGCTGAATGGAAATCAGGGAAGGTCAGACACTTGAATTGTGAGCACACACTCACAGACAGCATTCTCTCCACGAGAAAATGCTATTCCCAAATAACATCAGAAATTTTAGACCTACAGGAAAGGAGTGACAATGTCTCACATATTTTTGGGAACCCTCTAGAAATTCAAGGTTGACTCCTTGAACTCACAAAATGAAGCAAGGAAGAATGAATAACATTCAGTGGATCAAAGATCCTCTAGA
Organism: Cyrtonyx montezumae; assembly: GCF_038088225.1. Classification (NCBI taxonomy): domain Eukaryota; kingdom Metazoa; phylum Chordata; class Aves; order Galliformes; family Odontophoridae; genus Cyrtonyx; species Cyrtonyx montezumae. Next base: position 52,405,142 of record NW_027071824.1, on the reverse strand, counting down.
CCATCACAATCCACAGAGACCTGCCCATCATTCCTCTACACTTTCAACAGCCACATGCCTCTGAAGCCTTGGCCATTATAACCTCTGGTGGATACTCTGGCCTCCTTCAGTCAGGAGATGAGTGGAGCAGTTGTGGATGCAACCCTGTCCTTGGGGCTGTTATTTCAGAAGGAACTGAAGTGACCTGAGATATGGAGCTGGAAAGCCAGCATTCATTTTCCCATTTCCAGTCAAAGATACAGAGAACACAGAGACAGGACAACTGTCAGCTGGTCTTCTTCCCTCTTCAACATTATCACACTTCTAAAGACGGAAAACAAACCCATATCTTGCTTTGCAGGCTTTCATTTTCTGTGAGTGTGTAACAATGTAATAGCTTGGGGAATCATAGATAGTACTATATGATCTTTGTTTAGACTTTCAGTCTAAACATATAACACTGTCTGTGGACCCAGCGCACAGAGAGATGTCATTTCCATGCACCTGTCAGGGGAAAGAAAATACATTGTCTTTTTAGAATTGCAACTAGAAAACAAGTCATTGTAGGCAATTGTTCTGAATAGATCCAGCTATCCAGTTTGAAAGAAGCTTGTGGGTTTGGGACTTTTTTCTTTTTTTCTTCCTCTTCTTTTTTTTTTTTTTTTTTTTTTTTCCAGGAGAGTGCTGTACTTGAGCAATTGAATGGTATCACATTTAAGGTCCTGGGTGGCATGCCATTTCCTTATTCATATGCTTCTAATTAAGTCGTAATTATGCCATTCGTTATGAAATGAAAGAAGAGCTGTTAGACTGGATATCTTTCACAGCAGTAAAATAGGATGATACAGATAAAATAGCAAATGTGTAGAAAGAGAATGAAGGTATGCACAGAGAAAAAAAAAAGCCTTTTGAAGATAATGATGGTTGAAACACAACAGAAACACTGGAGGCAGCATTATAGTGCAATTACAAAAAAAAAAAAACAACAAAAAAAAACAACCTTCCTGATCAATATAAACAGTATGAAACGTACATTCCTTTTACAGCCTGCTGGAGTGTGGATGAATGTCCATGCCCAGACGTACCCAAAGAGCCCAGACCTGTATTTCCATACCCTGGTGTTGGTGCAGAGTGATCCCAGCCTGATCCTCAGGAGGAGCTGATCCAAGCCCATTGCTCTGTTCTGAACAACTCATGCTCTGGTGCTCATATTCTCCTGCTAAATTTCACCAAGTTCCCAAAACACAGGCCTAAAGCAAGGAGAAAGGCCAGGCCTCAGCCCTCAAGCCTATGGATCAATCAGCCCATCTTCATGCTGTGTCAGTGTGTAGCTGGCAGCTGTTTTCTGGAGGCTTTCTGCTTTGTTTTTTGTGACATTGGGCAGGGAGTGCCCTCCAGGTGTTGGGAAAGCTCTCTCTGTGGGGCAGTACTGCTTCTTGGTGAAGCCCTATTGCAAAACAATATTAATGCTTGAAGAGAATTTATAAGCAGGAGGGAAACCAACTTTCTACATGGTCAGATAGTGATAGGAGAAAAGGGAATGGTTTAAACTAAAAGATGGGAGATTTAGGTTAGATGCTGGGGGGGAAATCGTTACTCAGAGGGCAGAGAGGCACTGGCACAGCTGCCCAGAGAAGCTGTGAGTGCCCCATCCCTGGAGGCTCTCAAGGCCTGGTTGGATGGGGCAGCTGAGCTGGGGAGTGGCAGCCCTAATATGGCAGGGTTTGGGGCTGGGTGGGCTTTGAAGTCCTTTCCAACACAAGTCACTCTATAATTCTTCGATTCTATGATTTTCCTGTTTCTCTCCAAATTGCAACAAGACAAACCACAGCAGAAAAGTGCCTCTAACAACACCAGTTTATTCCAGTGAAGTTATCAGAATTCAAGGACTGATTATCATACACTGTTGATATCTTACCTGAAGTACTCCACAAGTATGTTGATTGGGGGGGAGGGCGGGGAGAAGAAAGAATAAAAAAGGAGTGGGGTTTAGGAAAGACTCTATGGCAGCATTTCAGGTCATCCCACTAGCTAGCTCCCACTGCCAGTGATGCTCTGTGACTGCAGGAGGAGGACAGCTCAGTGCCAGGAGCAGGGCATCTCCCACCCTGCTTGGGCAGCACGGAGTAGTCACTGGGAGCCCCGGTGTTGGCTGTGCTCTGAGCTCAGTGCTGCTGGGAACATGGTGTCACTGCCCAGGCTGCGCTGGAAATCCTACCAGGGCCAAACATCCCCATCTGCAAATGTGCAAGACTGCTAGTGCAGCTTGCTGGGGTTGTGCGCAGGCAGAAAAGGCAGCATGCTCTGGTCAAGAGAGTATAAACACAACACTGAATGCCAGATGTCACTCCTGATGCCAGCAGTCAGCTCCAAAAGGCTCCAGGCGGTTAGGGGCTCCGGAGGATGTTTTGCAAACAGTGGCTGTGACACTTCATGGTGCTAATTGCAGAGCTCAGGGCCCTTTGCTGCAACCTGGCAGCTATCTCCCACGGCCCTACAGAACTTGCTGAAATACGCAGCCAGTAGCTCGGGTGCAAATAACAAATACAGTGAGTGCATTTTTATGCTGCTTGGACGGGATTTATGGGCGTTCAATTTCTTTTTCATTTGATTTTATATTTATTCGCTTAAGAGTTTTTCACTAAAATTTAATGTTACCCTACTTTTTGAAAAGAAAAAAAAAAAAAAGGAAAAAAATAAACCAACTCCAAGCTCCACAACCGTTAATTCATACAATGGATGTAGGACAGTACCGGACATTTCCCCGGAGAGCCCTTGCAGGTGACATCTCCATCCCGGCCCAAGCAGCCCCTGGCAGGATGTAGCAATATGCGAGCGAGCATCAGTGGCACAGATCCCTCCCAGTACGAGGACGTGGGACCCCTCCAAGGGATGGGGCAGGTGGCACAGGGGAGGGCAGCAGCGACAAAAAGGAGGCAGCAGCGACCTGTTGGCAGAGCTACCCTTCTAGGGAGCGAGGGTCCGCCTTTCCACACCCTCCCCCACACCAAAATAAACAAATAAACAAATAAAAATCCCCTTTCTCCTTGGTGGGGCCCCAGGCGGCGCCTCGGAAGGCTCGAGGACCCAGCCGTCCTCGCAGCCCCCCAGGAGTGGATTCAGTCCAGGGGAACCCGATCCTCGCACCGTGGGGGCGGCTCTTTCGAAGGAGCGGCATCCCTTGCTGCCCGGCGCTGCCTTTGGGCGCGATGCCGCCCCGCACCCCCCGAGCCCCCCCGGCCCATCCCCGCCGCCGAGGGGTCGCCTCCCCTAGCCGGGGCCGCTCCGGGACTCGGCTTTTTGTTATTTTCGCGGAGCAGATATTAATTAAAAGCAATACATGATTAAAAAGTAATGAGTTGAATAAAAATTATCTCCGCTCATTTTCTGATTATGTTAATTGTTAAAAACCCTTCAATCACGCCGTTGCAGTCAATGGGTTTTAATGTGAAATTAGTGGGCTCTTGATAACTTACAGTCCAGAATAATCCCGGAGGTTTTGTCATCACTCCTAATAACGAGCGGGGACCGGGAGCGGCGGTCGCCGGCGTTCCGCTCCGCTCAGCCCTTCCCCCAGGAGCGAACCTGTGCCTTTGTGGCACACAACTTCGCTTCCACGCGTGACCCCGTGCGCTGCCAGTGGGTCAAGTGTGTGCGCAAAAAACGTGCCGGCAAAGAGATGGACAAACAGTTTTGCCTCATTTTCTATTTTATTTTATTCCCCGACTCATCCAGAACCTTGAGACCGTTTCTCCTCTCTGATCTATTATGTCCGTAAGAAACGAGCCTCGCACGCAGCACAGATCCAGACAGAAAGTACTCAGGGCACTGCGACAGTTCGGAACAAAACATTGGCGGTGGGACCCCGCGCTCTTCCCCGACGGGAGAAGGCGAAGGGCTGCAAACCCTGTCGGCCCCAGCCCACGGTTACGCGGTACGGCACTTCTCTCCCACAATTTCGTTTGGGGAGCGCCTTCATTTCTATGCAGACAACCAAACGGATCCTCCCCTGCCCGAGAGCCTCGGGAACGTGTGCGTACAGAGCGCGGCTCGCACCCCGTTCGCATCTCGCTCAGCCCGCGGCCGCCCCCACGATACCGATACCGATACCGGCACCGGCCCGCACAGCGCGGCCGGGCTCCTCCGCACGGGCTGCGGCGGGGACGCGCGGCCCCGCTCCTTTGCTTTACAACTCATCTTTAGCCCCCCCCCACCCCGCCTCCTGCTCTTGCGGTGCCCCCTCCCCGGCTGTCCGGACCCGTCGGGAAAGGAGCGGCGTTCTTCGATTTATTTCACGTTGTTTTTATGGTTGCGTTGTTGTTATTTGTAAGCCTCTCCCAAAAAAAGCCGCGCGCCCCATAGCCCCCAGCGGAGCTCCGCGCCGGGCCCATTCCCCATTTGCATCTCCGTCGGCTGAAGATCATTTTAATAAATAGCAATGAGAGGGGAGCGCGCCTGGAGGGCCGCCGGCAGCATTCAGAAGCCAATAGAGTTTGTGATTCTACTTGATCATCCCTTATTGATTAGAGTAATCAAGACGAGGAGCTGCCCGGGCTCCGAGCGTTCCGCGGCATATCATTAGCGATAAGAGTCAGTTAATTCTGCCGCTGGGTAATGGTGCCGCGATGAAGAGTTCATTTGCATGAGCTGCTGAGCCCCGTAACGAGAGGACAAAAATCACTAATTAGGAGCGCGGAGTGGCTCGAGTTCTTCAAGCACCCTTCGGAGATGAGGGGTGATACAAAGAGACCGCGCTGCCGTGTAAATCCGGGACACGGACACCGCGGCCGTGGGGCGCTCCAGGCGGCACCGGCGCTGCTGGGACCCGGCCTGGGGGAACCCTGGCGGGCTGCGGGGACGGAGCAGCGGGGAGTGGCTCTGCGGGCACGGGGAGCGGGCGGGATGGGAATGTCGGAGCCCTCTGCTCGGGGGTTTATTTATCTCCCTTTCTATTATTATTATTTTTTTTTAATAGAGAAAAATAGAAACGTCGCACCGATGGGAAATAAAAAGAATAATAAAACTACCAAGGGAGCCGGCAGTGCGCGGGCAGCGGGGAGCCGCTAACAACCGTGGGCAGAGTCTGGGGGGGCAGCCTTCAGCCCCCACCTCCTCGCCGCCGGGAGCATCCCCCCCTGCCCCAGCGCCGGGACCGCCCCTCGCTGCCGCCTCCCCGCCGCCCCCTGGCACGGCGGGCCGCTCCCCAGAAACCGGGCCGTGCGGAGGGGCTCCCCCTCTCCCAAGATGTTTCCCCGTCCCAAAGCCACCCCCGCGGCGGGGCTGGCAGCTGCCTGCTTAGCGCTCGCTTCGCCCCTTCGCTTGGCCGCGGAGTAAAGGCTTCCCGGCCTCGTTGCGACTAATCGTAGGTGGCAGCGTGGAAAGCGGCAGTGCCCGCCGCCTCTCCCAAGTGTCCCCGTGTCCCCCGGCTCCGGCAGTTCCCGACCCCGCTGCCCCCCGCCGCCCCCGCCCGCTCCCGCAGCCCCGGCCCGCTCCCCCCGGCTCTCTCGGCCCGGCCCTTTCGGGGACTTTTGTCTGCGATGTGGCTGAGGGCTCCTTTCCCCTTGTTCTTCCCATAGAGAATAAAGTCAGTCTGTATTTAATGGTTATGGCGGATGTGAGGAGGATTTGGCAAATGAAGAGGCCTTTCGCTCTAAAATATTGTTCCTTACGTCGTGTGAGTCTACCAACCCACCACGACCCCATATTCTTCTCCGGGTGTCTGACTCGAATGACAAACGAGCTGATTTTTTCACTACATCGCTGGGAAATGTAGTGAGTGATAATAGAGATTTCTCTTTCATTTTTTACGCTTGACTTGGTTATTGTTGCTTTTCTTTTCCCGTGATTCCTTCTGAGGATTAGCTCTGACTTCCCCACTATTGGCGGTCAAAGTGGCCCAAACTCTGGATGACAATTGATGGGGATCAGGGGATTGCCCATTCTGTGCCTGTAAGAACAGATTTGCGCCAGAGAAACTCATCAAGTAGAGGCGAAGAATAAAAAGCGTTTGGGGGTAAATGTATTCATTGAGAAGGGTTCTTCCAAATTGCGTCGAAGTTTTCTTAATGAAAAGTAACGCTTGCAGCAATCAACGGCTTTCTGACGGATTACAAACCTGGACGGGACCGTGGGGCTGCATTTAAAGCTCCCCGGGCTCGGGGAAGGGGGCGGCTCGCTCCCAGAGTGTCGGAACGGGGTCATCCCGGGGAGCGCGGGGCCGCTGCCCGGTGCGGGGACGAGCGGTGGAAGGTGCATCGATGCCGTAACGCGGTGCGAGCAGGGAAAGGGAAAGCGCAGCGCCGAGTAAAGGGGAATCGCCGACTCTGTACCCCGGGGACCCACCCAAAGCTCCATTTACATCAGAATGGTCATTGTGCCCTTGGGGAGAGCGAAAATCCCGCGGCTTCAACAGTCCGCAAAGAGGTGCGAGACGGGAGGGAGAAAGGGAGAAGGGGAAAAGGAGGAGAAAAGAAAGAGGAGAGGAAAGGGGGAAGAAAGGGAGGAGAAAAGAAGGAGAAAAGGGGGAGAAAGAAAGGAGAAAAGAGGAAGAAAAGAAAGAAAAGAGAGATAAAAGGGAAAAAGGAGGAGGAAAGGAGAAGGGAAATGAAAAGAAGGGGAAAACCGGAGAAGAATAAAAGAACGAGAAAAGCAGAAAAGGAGAAAGGAGGAAAAGGAGAAAAGAAGGAAAAAGAGGGTAGGAAGAAAGAAGGAATAGGAGAAGGACTTCGAAGGAGGAGTATGCTCCCGCACCCCTTTTCTCCGGGGCGGCAGCGCTGAGCAGGGTCTGGCCCAGTCTCCGTCCCCCTCATTTCTCTCCCCTCGAAATAAGGCTTCGGACGTTTTAACTTCGATTTTGTTAATTAGTCGAATCATTAAGGGCCGGGTAGAGTGGGCCGGGGGAGGCGGCATGCAGAGGGAGGGAAAGCTTCATGCCTGGCAGGGTGAGTTCTGCCGGCCTGATCATGCTGCATCCTGCTTTTCAACTTGTTTATATTTTTCTTCTTCTTCTTCTTCTTCTTTTTTTTCTTTTTATTTCTTCACTTTTTTTTTTTCATTTCTTTTTCCCCCTTTCGTACTTTTCTTAAGCATCCAAAAGACACAATGAGAATGCCCCCGACATGAAAAGGGTTACACCGGGAATGGGAGCAAGGAGGGATCTCCAGTCTTTCCCCCTCCCTCCCGTGAAACCCCAAGGGCCAGAATATTAACTTTTTTCCCCCTGCATCTTGTCAATGCTATCATGGCTTTGATGGGAGGGTCTTCAAGGTGGCACATTTCTGAACTTAACCCCTTTTCAAGCTAACTCTCTACCTCCCTTGTTAGTGCCCAGCTCTGAACTTCTGAAGAGTATTTTTGTGTGAGTCAGGGTTCATTCACTCGGGGGCTTTTGTAGGACTTTCTTCCTTTCAGCCCTCAGTGTGTTACACCAATTAAAGGACGACGTGCTGTAAATGTAATGGGCCGAGCAGTGATTGTTTTTGACAAGCAACAAAACACATAGATCCACCCCTTAGATTAGGCCGTTGAAGGGAGGTTCATGCCGGTCAGTTTACTGAATAGTTCATGAACTGTAATTCTGAGGGCTTGTGTGAAAGAAAATGTCTCTCTCTCTCTCCCCCTCTCTCTCTTTTTCCCTCTAAAAAGAAGAAACACCAAGTACCCAGGGGGAAGGGGCGAGGGGGAGGTGGGGGGTAGGAGGGGGGGCGAGGGAGGCTGGAGGGAGCAGAGGTGGCTTTGTCTTGTCATTTAGAGTAGGGAAAAGAAAGAAGCTAACAGTCAAACCACTTTGTGTCACTGCCCACGTCAGCCCCATTTGCTGAGGTGCTCCTCTCACACATCCCTTGGACAGCTCTCAGCCAACCACCTTCGTGCTTCTTGTCTGGCCCAGGAAGCCCTTGGGTGAGCCCAGAGCCTTTGCGGTTCTGACTTTGTTCCACAGACGGAAGAAACCCTGAATTAGAGGAGAAACACCAGAAGTATTGCAGTGTCATAGGCCTGATCCTGGTCTGCTTGAACTCGATAAAAAAGGGGAAATCATTCTATAATGTGAACATGAGTGGAATCAAAGGTGTTTGGGCAATGGGAAATGGTCCTTCTCAAAATGCCCCACAGCCAGAGGGGTGTGCAGGGCATGTCAGTTGTGTAAGGGAAGCAGCAGTCTCCAGAGCAGGGATGGCTCAGGAAATGCAGATGCAGCGCTGCAGGGAGGATGGAAAGAAAGGGGCGGATGGTTCTTCTCATCCTAATTCAAGTTCTGCCCCTAACTCAAGTTCAAAGTGGTCTGCAGCAAGGAAGGACATGCAGCCCCAGAAGTTGCAGGGAGGCGTCTCAGGGAGAAGCTGCCTCAGGTTTTCTCACAGAGGTATCCGTCACAGGCTGCCCTGTGCTCCTGCCTGGGTGTCATTTCAGCACTGCACTGATAAGCTCAGTCAATCATCATTCTTGCTTTCAGACACAGTGCTCCTACCAGATTTTCCTTGGAGACCCTCAGGGTTTGCTAAATCCCTACTAATTCCCTCCAGGCTTCAACAGCACCCAACGGCAGCTGTGGGAGCAGTGGGCTGCCTCTCCCAAACACATCCACAACACCATGGAGTAACAGCCCCGCTGCTGCCACCCCAGCCCAGGCAGCACTGCACAGCATATTCCTTCAGCTCTCCTTTAGTACAATGGGACCTAATTCCCGCAACACTTCTTTTTCTGGGGGGGATGCAGCAAGTTGTTTACTTGAGTAATAAGCGCACTGTATGAATCGTAAAAATGCGTTCTTGTTATTGCAGCAGATTAATGAATATGTGAATCACAGCTGAGGAGTGTCACTCTCACTGACTTCATTATGCAGAAGGTAGCAGGAAACAAAAAGACACGTGCACAAGCTCATGGGCAGAAGTGCAGCACCATTTCCATGCTGCGGGCCACACTCTGGCTGACTTTATATCTGCAACACAGATCATGAGTGTCTGAGGCTGTGGGGAGGTGGGGATGCTGCGTGCACCAGAAGTGGACATGAAAAGGGAGCTTGGGGTTCTGGCATCCTCCACACAGAGAAGGTGCAGGGCTGTGAGGACTGAGAGATGCTGCGTGCTGCTTGCTCTCACTAGGAGGAGAATTCAGTGCCTATGCAAAATGTGAAAGAGCCCAGTTCTATATATCCCATCTTTCTCAGCAGGACTGTGGGAGAAAGCTGCACTCAACAGAAGGGTGTGGAGTCACTCCTGCAGACATTCTTCCTGTGACTCTTGGAGAATTTCTTTCCTGTCACCTGTCTTCTCATGAAGACTTAGCCCATGAGGAAGTTCTCTTTTCAGGTCACAAGAAGATACCCAAAACAGCCAAGTGAACCAAGTTCTGTGTTTATAAGCATCCCTGCAGTGTGGCTGCACAGCAGTGCTCCCCTCCTGGGTGCACAGTACGTTCTGGGGTGCCACAGTGCGTGGCGGGGCCATCCCGGGCCCATGCCAAGCACCTTCCTGCTGTGCCAAACCATCACAGCTTCTGTGTAAATTTATTACACCAAGCACACAGCAGCTGTTTAATTGCAGAGAATTTAGGACAGGAAGTGAAGAATAAATCTGCATCCAATTGAATGTGCAGTGTGCAATTATCTGGAGCACAAATGGATAAATAACTAAAACTAATGTGTCTAGGAAAATAAAAGCACACATAGAGACACATGGCTATGTGTGGAATGGCAGAGCTTCATTCAGGGAAACAACCCATGCTCTGTGTTCCTCATCCCTGCCCCAAGTGCCTGGGTGGCTGCTGCTGGCTGCGGCCGCTGCTCTCAGGTGCTGCAGAGTGCTCACAGCATCAGCTCTGCGATCACAGCACTGGGACAGCAGGCAGAGGGCAATCAGCTTGTAAGTCCATCACAGAGACACTGTAGAGAGTTCACTTGCGGATGCAGTGTCCAGAAAGAGTGCTAATCCCCTCCCTGCATTTTCCCGTTCTCCTCTGCGTACTTTTGCATGGCTTGTATAACCACTGAACACTCACATTAATGCTGCAGACCCATTCTCAAAGCTGTGAGCTGCTCTTGCAGTGCCCCACGCTCCCAGGGTTTTGCAAACAAACCATGTCAGGAGCAGAGCTGCTGCACTAACCCTACACATCTCTCTCGTTGACAGAGTTTGTACATATTTCATTCTTTTTAAATAAAGATATATTTACATACATTTATATACATATATATATAAATCTGGAGGAGAAGTAGATGGAGAGGATCAAAGCCCCTTCTCATTACTGGGTGGTTGAATGATGTTAGTGAGACCCAAGGAGATTGACTGTTTTTGTGGGGAGATTAGCAGAATTCACATTGCCGCTGAATGAAAGGTGGAAGAGGCAGAAACCCTAAACAAGTGAATTCAATTACCTCTGAAAGGAATAGGGTAAATGAGGATTCTCTCCTTGGGTTTGGTCCAGGAAATATTTCTGAAAAGTTTGTTGAAGGAATACCAGTCAGCCAGAGCCTAATTTTGCTATTATGTAAAAGCTCCCCACTCCCTGGCAGCTCATGGTTTGGAAGCACTTCCCTTGTGTATATGCTGTAGGCGTGTCACCTCTTTTTTTAATTTTGGTTTCAAATTACACCACCCAGAGCATCTCGTTTGCACACAGGGCCACCATCTCATAAGGAATGCAAACCCGGCCCAAAGCCCACCGATGTCCCCAATCAGGTCTCCCCAGTGACCTCAGGACCATGGGGTGCCTCCATGGGGAGCACTGAGGGCACCAGGAGGGCTGGAGCACTTTAGATTGCATTAGCACAGCCACCACAGCCTGGAATTCATGCCTTGGAAAGACTGGGTTTTCATTTCCATTTGATCTGTGGGCATTTGGTAAGCAATATGGCAGAGTGGGAGCAGCATTTGTTTTGCAGACTATTCGAGCATGGCCCATTCATTGATGGGCAGTGGTCTCACAGCCCTGCTCAGTGGCCAGAACTGCCAGGTGAAGAGCTGCAGAGGATGCAGAGTGAAACTGGCTTCTGCCCCTCACTGTCTCCTTCCTAGTTCTTCAGGGAGATTTAGGTGGGATATCGGAGGGAAAATTTTCACTCAGAGGGCAGTGAGGTGCTGGCTCAGCTGCCCAGAGAAGCTGTGGTGCCCCATCCCTGGAGGTGCTCAAGGCCAGGTTGGATGGGGCCCTGGGCAGCTGAGCTGGGGGATGGCAGCCCCACCAGCCACAGAGGGATAGAACAAGATAATCTTTGAGGCCCCTTTCAATATAAGCCATTCTATGATTTTATGATTCTACGATCCATTATGATTCTCAGCTCATCCTGCCTCCTCTCCCCTTCCCACTGAGAATGGAGGCTTCGTCGTATCTCCTCTACAAGATGTACTTCACTCGTGCAGTCTGAAGAGGCAGACGGAGAACTGAGTTGGTCACAACACTGGTAACCTTGGAGGCTTCATTGCAGCTCTTTTAACAAATCTGAACAAAACTTCCCTCTTCCTGGAACTAACTGTAAGTTTTTATAGGAGCTGGGAGGCTGGCTGCCTCCTGCACCAAGAGAATTGTGTAACTAAGTATCCTGCACTAATCTTGGGCACAGGAGACAGTGACAAAGGGCAGCTGTGCAAAGGGACAGTCTTCCAGCAGCTCCAAAGTCCACCTGAGGACACATCTCTGTTTTTCTCCCAGCACACACAGCAAAAACTAAACCCAGAAAACTAAGTTGCTGGAAAAAAACAGCTCACTTTGCAGAGCAGAAGGGTACGGAGAAGCCACATCTACAGCTGGGGGGAACTGATGGTGTTCTATGAAAGTAAATGAAGCTGTACTGATTTCTCCCAGCTGACGACGTGACCTACAGTCCTTCGCTGCATAATGTGTGCTGTGCGCGAGCTGCATGCAGCCATGAGGCAAGCTCTGCCTTATCTGGGGTGCTCCTGATCATAGGAGTTCAGGAGACTGAAAAACTTGGGCTTCCTTTTCTCTGTTCCTGCTCTTATAAACCCTTACCAGCTTCTTCTTCACTCCTGTATGTTTATTCTATCTCAAAAGTTTTATTATTGCAAATTGCTCATTTCTTGCAGAATTCCCCACCCCTGTTTGGTTTTTTTTTCCTTTTTTGATGCTTTACTCAGCAGAAATCCCTTGATGGTTTGCCTAATACTTCTTTATTTGCCAGATATCTGTCAGTTAAAACATGCAACAATCAACAAGGTACTGAGGTAGCTTGTACCAAAACCATCACTGGATAGGAAACTTTTACCACATTGACACCATTTTTCCCCTTGATCTCTATGTTGCAATGAGAGTTCTGCAGTATTCATTGATAAGTATAATTACCAATAGATTTTCTAGTCACTCAATGAGCTACACCCATGGCAGGATTGTTGGGAAAGAATTCAATTTCTCTGGCATCCCTAATCCTATGTCTAGTGGCATTTGGTGCATGCTCCATAAGCCTTTGCACCTGAATACATTGTGGAAGTGGAGAGACAATCTTCCATTCCAGATTCCCTTCCCTTCCCACCTCTCCTGAGCAGTCTGGTTCAGAGAAGATAAGCATCTTCAGTACCGCGGGACATAGGGGTGACTACAAATCCTCAGTTTCTCCAATTTCCAGGCAAGCTGCCTCCCAGAATACCTCTTCACAAAACCTCTAGATTATTTAGTCTGTAACTGGTATAAAATCTTTGCCTTCATTCTCCTTTTTGTTTAAGTAGTCTCTCCCCCGCGGGGCTGGGTGTCCAGGAGAAGGCACCTCTTTTCAGAGCACCGCTCCTTTCAGGAAGCGCAGGCTCAGTGGCAGCCTTGATCTGATCCCAGGCTGGTTGTAAATGCCGTCTTTCTTAGCGGCAGCCCCGAGCGTGCCCAGAGCCATCTCAGAACAGCAGACAGGCTGAGAGGGACCTATTTTGCAGTGACCGCTTCCAAGATCACTCGGTGTCAGCCAGAAGCCGGCACTTTCAAGTGCTGCCTACTGACGCAGTAGCAATGCTGTCTCCTGCCCTTCACCCTGCTCTTTGCTTCCACTGCTGCTTGCCAGTTCTTCTTAAAGCCCCGTATGGAAACCAGGTTGGATGCACAATACCCAAGGTGTTACCTGCTCAAGGCAATGGTTTTGCATTCTGTGGCACTGGTTTTTTTTTCAGCATAATCTGCTCTGTACTGTGTCATGCACTACCCTTGCCCTTACTTATACCTGTGGATGACCCTGAAGTTGAAAGCACTGCTTGAGAGCACTGTTAGGTCCCCTCAGTACTTTTCTTCAGTGGACTGTGAAACACCTTCTCCCCAGATAAAGTGGGTTTGCTTAATGCTTCAGTGCCTAAGAATGAACCTTGTGTCTTGAGTGATGGAGTAAAACCAGTGACTCCAAGACAAAGAGAAGCCAGCCTTGAACCCTCACCAGAGGCACAGCTTAGTAGGGCTTTTTATTTAAATAGAGACATTAAAAGACATTTCAAACCAGTGCTCAACTTTTGTCTACTTATGGCCCATGGCTCACAAGTCCTTGAGAGCTTGAAGGGCATTCAGTGAACATCGGAGTCTCAGAAGTCATGTTCTGCAGGAGATGAGTTCACACATGCTGCAGCCCAGGAGCTGCCACTGCCAAGGTTTCCCAGACCTTAGGGCATGTTCCAGCTCTCTCTTACTGGCAGAAAACAGTGTGTGTAACAACACCTTATTCTCTAATAAGTAAGGTCACTTATCTATAGAGATCAGATGCCTTCAGCTCATCTGCCTCACCCACACAACACCTTGGAGGCCATTGGTCCTCTCTTGTTGGAGCTAGGCCACAGTTCAGACTGTGGCCATCTACCACAGGCAGTTGAGCAGGCCACACAGTGCCCATCAAGGCCTCTCCTCACATCAGCCCATACCCACTCAGCCTTATGCTCAGGTGGTGGCCATGGTTCCTCGGGGTTGGTAACTCCTCACACATTTGACCACAGACAACCCAAGGGCTTTCACTGGGCACCACTTGTTGCTCATTTTTGGCCATACTTCCTGCTGTCTTGAATGCAGTACTCCTCTACCTGCTCCTATTACACAAGCAGTTAGCAGGGCTGCTTCTCTTAGCAAACTTTTCCCTTGTTTCACAAACAAGTTGTTAACATTTCTTCAAATCACTTTAAACTGTCATCAGCAGGATTCCCATCCTACCTAGCAGACTGTTTGTCACACTAAGTGTGTCCTGTAGCACTGTCTTCTTTCACTGCATAGTTTCACCCAAGCCCCACAGCAAATTCCAGCACCTCTCAGGATGATTCTGGCCTCCTTTCACAGATCTCTGCAGGCTGGGCCAAGCCCAGCTGAGTTCCTCTAAATTGGTGCATTGCCAAAGCATCTTGGCAACCCCTGCTGGAGGAGAGCCAGGAAGGACGGCTCCTCAGGTTCCCCCATAGCCGAAGCAGGTTCTTCCCTTTCCTTTGTGCCAAGCCCCAGCATACGGGACTAATTTGTGACTTCGGGCTGTATGTTATGACTTGAAAATGATGCAGATAATCCACTCCTTTTTGCTGGAAGTAAGGCTTCAGAATGGCTTGGTTCCCGAGAAACACTCCTGATGCCCATTTTCTCAGCCATTGATATGGGCTGCATATTAAATGCTGACATAAGGGGTTCCAGGCTTTCCTCCTCACATTGTTCACTGTAATTTTGATTTTGTTTGGTTTTGAAGTTTCTTATACAGTTTCTTATATTCTCTTCCTGTTTCTGATGTTCTAACTGTGAGACTGGGCAACAGAAGTCTTCCCACAGCCTTAATTCCACATCAGGTTTCTGACTTTTCCAACTTTCTAATTTCCCTGTGCTGCTGGTATTTTTAGCTTTTTAAATCCTCACTACAGCCCTGCTTGGTTGGTAACCTCCAGGCCTGCCAAAGATTCCTTGGCCTCCCCTGTCCCCGGAAAAGCTGCTGGTCCTCAGCCATCTGGTTACTGGTTCCTTATTCATTTATTTTGAACCTCTTCCAGTTTGTGCTGCCCCCAAAAATTCTACCTCCAGTCTCAGGCCATATCCCAAGCCTTTCAGTAAAGCCTTCAGATGTCGCTTTAATCCCTTCAACAAAGTCTCATGCTCTATTCTTGGGCCTTTAGACCTTATTTTATTCGTTTGTGATATCCTCAATTTCTGCAGGTTTTGTTCACAGAATTCCACCGGAAATCTCAGCGCACAGCAGAGCACAGCATTCCTGCCTTTCTTTCTCTGCTGGAAAAAGATCATTTGATATAACCTAGAACTGCATTTGCCTTTTTGGCAACACTGTATCTGATGTCTTGTGGTCAGAGTGTGGTCAGAAACAGAACTAGAATTTTTTCCCCATTGTATTTCTAAGCAATGAAATTCTGGTTCCCAGAACTCCCTCTGATTCATCTGCAAGTGCATTTTAAAGAATTGCAATTTATCCCTGTTCTATTTGTGGAAGCTCTTCCCATTGAATGTTCCTGTCCTTCTCTGAACAGGTGATGGTTTTGTCTTGCACCCAGACGTTAATTAAAATATCAATTGGACTTTCTTGAGAAAGTCCAAGAATGTTGTTCCCTATTCCTCCTGTTTCGCTCATGACCTTCCGCATGCAGTTACAGTGAAGTCTAGACATCCTAGATTCCCTTTACTAAAAAAATACTTTTGGTTCAGATACAGTACTCAGTTTCAAGGTTGAGCTTAACTCAGATGGAATTGTCCAGATCCCCTTTGCACTCCAAAGATGGGAGTTGGCATGTCTATGGCACAGTTCATCTCATCTTGATGTAGGATTCTGTAACAGGTGAAAAAAAAAAGCATGTTTTCCAAGTATTCCTCTGTCCCTCTTGGATATAAAAGGACACTCGGGACACTGTAACTATAGATAGGTGGGATTTTTATCCACCTAAATATGCAACCTTAAATTAAGAATGCTTCTCTAGGCAGAGGCCAAAGTTCTCAAAACCACAGGACTACTACTAGAAGACAAAAGGCAATGGGAAAACATATAAAAATCCACAGTATCTCTAGAAAAGCTACTGCTGCTTCATAATAAAAGAATAATAGTGATGGCACTCTTATAGCACTTCATCTGGAGACCTCAGCAGCTACACAATGGATGGGTTAGTTTATTTCTTAGTCTAAAAGAGAAAAATGACCAAAACAACTGAGGGATCACATTATCTCTCCAGGCCAAATCCCAGTTCTCTGTGAGCTGTTCAAAGCGTGGAGAAAGCCCTGCTCATGGAGGAGCCTTGCTGCACCTTCCCTTAATGCAGGAAGAAGGACACAAACAAGTTGAGTGTTTGTGTAGATCGTGAAGGAAGCAGCTTGGCATTTCTCTCTTCCTGCTTCTGTGCTCATACTTGCTTTCAACAGAATATATTAAAATAATAACATACTAAGTAAAGGTTGAAATATCTTATGGGGGATCTTGAATTGTAGCTTATATAAAGACTAAAATAATATCTACTGCAGCGCACAGAAAGCTATAGGCAGTAAGGCCGAAGTATGCCCTGTCCATTTCAGGTTCTAAAATGTAGTCATATTTTCTTGGTATTTAACATCTGAATACTTCACAATAGGGAAATTCATGTTAACGTGCAGGAGCTTTTAATCAGAATAAGAAATTAAAGATTTTTTAGTATCTTATTAATGTCTAACAGTCTGAAACTGCGTGTGATTTCTCATGAAGACCAGTCAAGTAAAGTATTATTAATCCTTTTTTGTTGTTGTTTTTTAATTTATTGCATTTAGTACCCTGTTGTACATTGGATATAGACCTCCAGACATCCAAACATCTCTATTCCACATTTGTTAAAACCCTTAAAGCAGTGCCTCCAGTTCATAGGCTCCAGGACATCAGAGCAGGGACAACATGGCTGTAACTCAACCACCCTGGCCTGTGGTTGATAGTGTCCTTGCCTTCCTCTGCTTGAAGGTGATGGCTTCCCACCTTCCAACTGAGCACTGCTTTCCATGCTAGGTCCCTTTCAAAGTGCTGGCTGTGATTACTGTTGATGGCAGAGCTCGTTCAGCTCAAAAGGAAAAGGATGCTGTTAAGGAACGCCATACCACCAATTCTCCCACTACGTTAAAAAATACATATGTTAAAAGGCCAACACTGTACTTGGAATTCTCCATAGCAACACCACTTTGGTACTGTAGTGGGGAAAAAAAAAAAAAAAAGAGCATAAAAAAATCTGAGGTCTTCAGAAAGCCTCTTCAACTTTGAAGTGAATGTACCGGTGGAGAAATGAACGGTCCGTTGTGCAGACGGCTGTTTGCTCTGGTCGCAAGAAGCAGTCAGTCATGGTGCTAAGAGGGAAGGGAGTCAGTCAGCGTATTACCATGCCAAAGCACCAACCCTGCCTATGATGACTGCAATATTAACTCCCAGAGCTTCCTGCGACTGAGCGGCAGTGAGTTTCGCTTGCCCCCTGCCCCCCACCCCCAAGCTTCCAGGTTCAATAAAGATTACATCATGGACAAAGTATGCCATGTAAGCCTGAGAATCAAAGCCGTCACAATCGGCGGCTGTTTAACTGTAATGTCGCTGAAACACTCCCCCTACACGCACACACACTTCCCCACCCCCCCACCCCGAGCCCTCCCGTCCCGCCCCGAGCCCTCCGCTGCTCCTACGATTAAGGGTAGTATTATTGGGGAGAGGAAAATCTGATCAAAACTGTCGACCGCCGACTCCCAATTTTCTATGGATTCAATAAAGGCCACCTTAACGATTTCCCTAATTAATGGATGACATCTTTGGCTGGAGGAGAGGCGCGGTATTCTACTCTGCCTTAGTCTTTGTTAACCTTCTAATTAACTTTCGTAGGTCACCCAGGTCTCCCAAACCTAAAAGTGAAGAGAGCCATTGTGCTAGAAGCAGTAAACTTACTTTTTCTGCCTGGGTACCTAAAAGGAAGAACAATTATAGGCAGGGAAAAATAACTGCGTTTAAACTCTTTGTGACTGCAGAGAATGCATAGGTCCCTGCCTTAGAAAATAATTGAAACACCTTTTATACCAATATTTGCATGCATAATAAACCAAATTAGCAAATATGCATCTAAATTCAGCTGCAGTTTCAAATTGGTTTAGGGATTTGGAGGGGGGGTTGGTCTTTTTTCTTCTTTTTTTTTTTTTTTTTTGGAATGTGAACTTCAGTGGGTCAACAAAAGGAATTGCAAAAGGAATTGGATTTCTTGAGCAAATTGCAACTGCAACAGCTATCAGCTTTTAGCCGGCACGATCTCAAGCAAAGAGTCTGGGTTAACCGTACACAAACTCACAGCCTGGTGCTATAAAATTGGACCAGATTAATCCCTGTGGTAAGACCATTGAAGTCAATGGAATTGTATCAGAGATGAATTTGGTTCACTGGCTTTTGTGGAATCTAATATGAATTGACCATTGAGCTGGAGGCATCAAAGATGATAAATGCAGCCCTCTTTCAAACAGTCTGATGCAACCCAAAAAAGGGCAGGCAGAAGGCATTTAGGTTGGGTGGCCTTTTCTTCTGTCTACAGCTTTCTCAGGGAAATTCTGCCCTCATTCACGCCCATTGACTGAAGTCAATTAAATTATTTTAATAAATTGTAATTAAAATTCACAGCATACAATGAAAGATTGAAACTTCATAGCACAACTTGACTAATAAACCTGAAGTTAATTGCTTTTTGAAAGTAAAGATTGAGAGTGCCTCTTTGGCTTATGGGAGATACATGAAATTAATTGTTTGTAGTTTTCTCTACTCAGCATAGAACAACAGAGCAGGATAGAAGAGAGTAATAATTGCTCTCCACAACAAACCTACGGAAGTGCATCCCTGCACAAATGTTTGACTGTACAGCCCGTATTCATGGACAGAATGTACTGAGCTTAAAATTTACATCACAAAAAAAAATATCTAGGACAAAATAGCTTGGAAATTTTTTGATTAACTGAAGAGAAAAAAAAAGGTGATTAGAGAAGCCCCAAAATCAGGCTGCCTCCAGTCTTATCCCTCTCTGCTGTTGGTTAACAGTAGAAAATGAACACTTGGATTCTATTTCTCCACTTTTACAAGGAGTAACTTTTCATTGAAGTAGCGTATACAAAAAAAAAGGTCTTGAACTGGTCAGATATGAAAGCTACAGCCATGCAACATTCAGTGTGCTAAGACAAAGTTTGAGTTTTCTAATAGCCCAATTCATTTTTTGATGGTTTGATTCTGCCACCATGTGTACATTTTCAAAGAGAATAATTGGCAGGTAAGATGGTGCCTACTGCTTCTTTGCACTGTTCTCCAGTGTAGTGGTACAAGGTATATTAGTCATCCTCCCAGATGTCCCTTCCGTATCCCAGGAAGAGCCTGGCCATGGTTACATAGCTCAGAACAAATTTGAAATCTGTCACACTTCAGAACGTATCTTCAGTTAAACATATCTCCTACAGTTCCTAGAAGAGGTTTGGCATCATTAGGGTTTGGTTGTTGGGGAAAAACAATCAAATGGAACACACAGGTTGAGGATAGGGGAAAGACGAGGCCTGCCTTCCCTCTCCCTGAACAGCAGAAGGATGAATGGAGGCCTGGTGCTCAACCTTGCTGTTACTGATCACAATAACTGGGCAGTGTTTCACCTGGCTGCACAGAGGATGGACATTTTGGGAGACAAATGACCCCCTCAGCAATGACTTGGTATTGTGAGCTTGATGACTCACAACACTGGAAGTGCTCAAGGTCTCCAATATCAGGCTCTGCCTTGGGAGGAGTATTCACGCTAAGGCAAGAGGTCCTTCTAGAGAGCTATTGAGCTGTCAATATTGTTAATACTCTAAGGAAAATGAGATTAATTCTCAGGCACTAGCACAAACCTCCTGTGCAGCACAGAGCCAGAGATTCATTTCACTTGAACCTTAATATCCAAATGGAGATATATGCATCTGAAGCTTGAGAGATAGGATCCCTCAAGAGTTAGCAGAAGGGAAGCAGTCATGTCACTGCTAATCCAGAAATGCCTGTTTTGGATGTCCAGTATAGACAGATGCACTGTGTCCCAGAAAAGTTTTTCCTTACTAGCTATGAAGAATCCACAGACAAAACATTGAACATTTGCACTTAGTTATTTAGTTAGTTCTGTGAATGTGAGTTTTGTGGTCAGAGGGCCTCCCCCCCAAATCAGTGTCTTTGCATTTCTTCTTCCCATTTATGAGATCATGGAATTTAGAATCATTAAGTTTGGAAAGACCACCAAGATCACCTAGTCCAACCGTCAGCCCATCCCCACTAGGCCCTCTAACCATGTGCCACGTCTCCACATTTCTTGAGTATCTCCAAAGACCATGACTATACCACCTCCTTGGTCAGCCTGTGCCACTTCCTCACCACCCCTTCTGGAAAGGATTTTATTTAACATCTCTGTATTCAGATTGGGTAATGGTATTTCCTTTCTTCAATCTTTTGCCTTTTTTACCCTCTTAAACAGTGAAATCCCATCACCAGGATTCACTTGGCAGGAATTAGTCAGCTACTCTTAGGACATCTACTAAACAAGTGTATTTAAGATACAACTCACACTGAAAAATAAAAATCTAAAATAGATCTTAAGAGTATATCATAAAAGTGCCTTTTTGTCACCATAAATGGAGGTGGAGATGATCAATTCTGTGATTCAGGTTTCTAAAATGAGGCAAAATTAATTACTCTGTTTCTATAATACAGAGGGTTCCATTTATATACCTTGTAATATTGCTTTAACTGCCTTTGCATCTTAAATTATCTAGTGGCTAAATAATTTGGAAAACCTTGTTGAGACTCAATAGAAGAACACCTTAGACTTCTTCCCTAGTAATGACCATAGCAGACATTTTTAATCACGTTACTTCAAGCTGAATAAATGATCCATAGAAGTACTTTGCAGCAACCAAGACACACATTGTGTCCTCAACACAACACACAGGATTTCTGGGTACCCAGAAATGGTCTCAAGTTTCTAATTCTCTGACCTAAAGTCATAATTTACAGTCTATGAAAGAGGCAGTAGTTAGATGCTGCTGCCTTCTTCCAGCTCAGCCCAATCCTTTCTGGAGGAAATAAATTATTTTTGCCAGATAGTCTTGCAGAACCTGCTAGCATGCAGCTAAGACAAATTACTCTCAGCTATTATCCAGAAACAACAACATACTTGTACAAATAACCATAAAGAGATGTACAGGCAGAGAATATAAACCATGGCTCCTCAGATCCCTTTAATCACCACAAAAATGAACATTTTGAGGTTAAATCAGTGGTGAGGTCCTGAGCACGTGTCTTTTTTTCTCCATCCACCTTCACGGGGTCGAAGCCGGACCTCAGGACATAACAGCGCCCCAACACCTGGATAGGAATAGCATCTGGCCCCTTCCCAGCCCTGAAGAGATGGATGAGCTGGCTTTTCAGCACAGGGGGCTCACGTGGGCATCCTCCACACTCTGAACTTTTCTCAGAGGGGAAGCTCATAGGCGCATCAAAACCAGAGATATCAGCCCCAGTTCTTTAGAAGTTTAGCATGAGCTCATTCTCCAAAGAGACTGTATATAAAACAGAGGAAGCTGCACATTTGTTGCCTCTCTGGGGCTTCTGTACCAAACATACTTAATTTACATGAAAAACAATAGTGCTTCTCCCTACCTGACAGCCTGCTCTCAGGAGGAAGCTCAATCACCTCTGATCCATCTGACACCACCATCACCAAAAGTCAACTGATGCTGGGTGTTAGGGTCGGTCAGATGCTCTCCATCTGCTGGACTAGCAGCCAGCACACCTCTGTTCCCTGCAGGGCAGCTGATCCCTGGCTCCTCATTATCCCAACGTAACACAGCCTGATACACCTGTGCCTTTCACAGTTAGTAGCAAGGAGGTATCTCTTTGGGTCATGTCAGCTCTTAAAGGGTTACAAGGATCTCAGATTTTAAGCTTCCAAAGGATGTACTTCCACTACTTCTCTGGATATCAAGAGCCAGATCTGTTCATTAAGCTGCTGGCCACTTATACCAGACACTAGCCAGAACGTAGAGCTTACTAGCTGCAATTTAAACCTCTTTCTCCATGGGGGCAATGGGGAGAACAACTCTACTGCTGTCTTATTTGAAGAATGTCTTTTCTACTTTCAAATTATGCCAGCAGAGGTGTGACGTCAGGTTGTGGAAACCCTCGTTGCCACATCTGAGACCAAGTTAATGTGTCAGAATCCCTGATACATGACAGCATCCCTGTTCTCTGCCTCTCTGTGAACTCCATTCTGTCTATCAGCTGTGATGGTGATCTCTTTCTCCTCTTCTTTCTTAGCAATTTCTCTATAGAGTGTTCCTGGCAACCCTTTCTCTTCCTCTTCTTTATTACCAATTGGGTTTCTCTTGTTGCTCTTGCTGTTTGAGTCCTATTTGCCAGCTATAAAAATGGTTGCTGACCTCCCTGCATGGCTGTTTCTGCCTCTTGCACCATGTGGACTTTCCAGTTACCTTTTGACTACTGCTCTGAAATTTTTGTCTTGCTTTGTCCTCCCTTTAGTGCATAAGCCTGATTATAGGTACCCATAACTCTTGGATTCCACTCTCCCATGCCCACTGACTGCTAGCTGCTAGCCCCCACACTGCCTCACTCCATCCTTGCAGAGGCTCTGATGAACATCTTTGAACTCTTGCATTCACTCTCTGCATCTTTGCTTTTCTCCTAAGGAAAAAAAAAAAAAAAACTCCCTGTCAGAGTCCCTCCAACATCCTCCCATCCTTTCTCATTCTTTGCTTAGCACATTTCTTCTCCAGACTCACCAGTGTGCTCTTTCTATGGAACCCCTCTTCCTCTGTTTTCAAACAAGCCTCTGAAGTCCCTGCAAAAACAGCCCTCCTCTATGCACCATTATGCCTCTCTCATCTCCTTTACCTCTTATCTTTTCAAATGACTGGTTTACTCCCATTCTCCTGAACTCACCTCTCTGACACTCGGCAGTCTGGTTTTCAGCCACTTCACTCTGCAGGAATTGCTCTCTCTAAAATCTCTAATGATGTCCTTCTAGTCAATTCTAACCGTCTCTTCCCCAGCCTCTTTCCTTTTGATTTTTCCAATGCCTTTGACATTTCAGACCATTCCTTCCCTTGGAGTTCCCCACAACTCAGCTGCTCTACTGAAAATTGCCATCTTTAGTTTTAGGAGAGGGTTGTAGCTGATGGTCAGAAGCATAAGAATGAGGGCACAATGAAAAGGGTAATTCTTTGTATTGTCTTCTGAACACTAATGAAGTTTCTCTTAGGAAACTATGTTGGGCAAACCCAACGGTAAGAAAAATTGAAGATGAATTTATTCTGATGGGTACATAATACAGACAGAAAGATAATCAGGCTGGGAAAATCAGAGAGGCTTTCCAGTGTCAGGTTAGCTGAAAGCCAAAGAACTTTGTGCAGAGTAAAAGCAAATACTGTGGCACAGTGAAGGTCAAAGTCAAAGGTAAAAGGTGTATTTTTATTTAAATCCTATAGCTCAGCAATGAAGGCAGGAGCTCTCTTCAAGGTAGATTACATTTGCAAAGTCACATGGGTAATAAAAGCAGATGTTCATGCTGTTTTGCTCTCACTGTATGCCTTTACACAAAATTTGTTCTGCTTTAAAAGCAGGTGGAATAAAATCTATAATCAGTTTATGGGGACCTTAAAGATCAGAAGTTCAGTCACAAAACACAGAGACATGTAATGCAGGAGAGTTAGCGTGAACTTCAAATCCAACTGGGAGATTACAACTGCTGCACTCTGTCCCCTGCTACCCCAGTTTCATGCTCTGTTTGCCTACTGTACAGTCTGCAGCATAGCAGTGGATGGTATAACATGCTCTTTCCTGTTGAAGTTAGAATATGTTGTGAAAAAAAAGATGTTAAAAAAGGTGGAATTAACTTTAACTCTTAGATGTGCTACTCCTTACACAGTGTGTCAAAGCAATTAGTGAGCATCAGATCAAAGGGTTTGCTCTGCAGAAAGAAGAGAAATAGAACCCAGTGTAAGGTGTCCCTCTGCAAGGACAAAATATATGCAAATAAATTGCAGGTAATTAGGAGATCTGATACTATACCACCGCCAGCAGGAGAGGGTCAGCAGTTACATCTGATAATAGCCTCTTTCTTGTATTTAGGGATCACTTTTTTCCACAAGAAGAGATAAATATTGATTAAGCGATATCACAAATACCACATGATTATCAAAGCAATTACAGGGATTAACTTCCTAAAATGTTCCAGTGTAACCTCAGCTGCAGAAAGCGTGCCAACGTGGTAATGACTATTAACATCCATACGAACAAAAGTAATCCCCTGGGTTTGTTGGGTTGGGTTTGTTGGGTTTTTTTTTTGTGGTTTGGTTTGGTTTTGTCTCAGACTCTTGTTATTCCTACATATGAGGTAATTTTTGTGAGCTCATGGGGTGCAGCACTGAGGAGGCTCATTCTGCTTTCCTAGAGGCACCTGCTTTGTGTTGGGAGTAGTCCAAGGCTATGCGAGGTGGACACAAGACACCTAATTGTGTTGCTCACTTCTACATGAGAACACCATCAGTGCCAGAGCAGGGGAGGAGACCCTGACAGTCACAGTGTCCCATGTGGATACGCTGACCTGAATCATACCCACAGCCTTGTTTCCTGATCGTGCAATCTACCCAAGAACTGAATGTGCTGCAGCCACCCTGGAGAAGCTTATCTCCACCAAACAAGTGCTCAGGCTGAGGCCCAGCACACAGAGTCCAGGCATCTCCCAGCCCCCAGAGCACTTGGGTTCATGCTGATGGGGATGGCTCACTTCTGCTTCCATTTTGCCCTTCTCACTCTTCTCGTAGGGGAAGAAGAAACTTTAAAGCATGGGAGAGACAGACAGAGAGAGCATGACGCCCTATAATCCAACAAGTCAACTTCCCGAGCTCAAACATGAACTGATTTTTTTTTTCTTCCCTCGCCTTATAAAAAAGAAATTGACTTTTGTTTGGAGTTTGTGAAAAGTGGGACTCGGGGCCCAGTCAATGGGGCTCCCCGCAGCGCGGGCTGAGTGGAGCCATCTCGAACCAGTCAGCCGCGGCACCAATTAATCCGCTCTTTGTCACAGCCCCGGCCTCAGCAGCAGCGGCAGCAGTAGCAGCAACACATTTGGCCATTGTTCAGACCTTCATGCAACGGGATTTACCCTTTCAAAGAGGCAGTTTTGTCCCAAAGAGTTCGAGCGGAAGTTTCTCACTGACAATTTGCCCCAAATAGATAGATTTGTCAGCAGCAACCTTTAAAAGCAAAAAGCCATGGAGGGAAAAGGGGAGAAAAAGAAGTGTGGGGGAAAGAGCAAGGGCATCCTTGTCCATCCTGTCTGTCTGTTTGTCTGGGAGTCTGTCCTGAGCAGGTGGGATGGCACCAGGCCTGAGGTACAGCAGGGCACAGTGGCATTGGTGGGGCTCAGTTTCATGGCAAGGCAGATGCAGTGAGGGAGTTAACAGGCTCCTGTGCAGCTGTATGGCTGCTCTGACTTCTGAAAGCCTTTCAGGGAGCTCCTTTTACATGGCCTTGTCATGCCTGCTACGTAGCACCATGCCAGGCTGGACGGGGTTCCCAGCCTTGGGGGGCTGCTGGCAGAACAGCTCTGGGAGCAGCAGGCCTGGATCCAGACTTGTTATCAACACCTGCATTTACACCAACGTGAGTGACTTTTTGCCAGCAGGACAGTGCAGCTTTTCCCACACACAGTGCATTGGAGCCCATATCACAGGCAGAAAAGGATGAAACAATCCCTTGGCTATTTCCTGCCTCCATACCAATGCTACTGTGGAACTTAAGGACAGCCTCTGCTGTGAGCTGCAGGGACCATTTGCATGAGCTGAGGGCCTAATGAGGCCTTCCTGGAGCACAGAAAGCCCTCTCCCCAGCCTAGGCACCAGCAGGCCTATGTCCTCTTCTGGCAGCAGGAGGTAGCCCTGCCTCCTGACAGGCTGACATTTCTTTGTGGCACAAATTTAGGCAACAGCAAAAAAGATGTCTCATCACACCTGACTCCATATCCCATCCTGTTACACCCACTAGGGTGACTGGCAAGTTTCTGGAAGCTCCATGGAGCTGAAAACTTGTGCTCTGCCCTGAAAAAGCTGTCTTCTGCCTAGACCATGGGCATAAGCTGTCCTGCCTCAAAGGCAGCAAAGAAGCCAAATTCATGAGCAGTTCTGCTGTATCAGTGCTGTTTATCTTCATGTATTTGGGCAGTTTGGGTTCCCAAACAAAGCTGAGGAAACCCAGTTTGCTGAAGTAGGGCTGTTAACAGTTTTCTGACTGGAAGGAGGGGCATGAGAGATGGATGCATGGCAGCTATACAGCCCCCACACTTTATGGTGAGCTCAGGAAACTTCATTGCCTGGTGACAGGCAGTCCAGCTCTTCTGTCAGACCACTTTGTCTCGCTGTATCTTAAATGGATTTGATCTACATTTCTCAAAGAACCTCATTGTTTGAGTATTGCCCTGTCCACTGGTGTTTATTTGATGGCCTTCCCAAGGCATTTCCTGAGAGACACAAGAAAAATGAAGGCCAAGTTCAAACTGACATCTAAAATGTCATCAGCCAGCTTTATAACCACTCTGTCCCCCTAAGCCTGCCTACACCTGTGCTTTGAATGGGAAGAGGGTAGAAGCGGCTGTAACCTAATTACAAACCAGCCAGAAGGAGGGGTTCTTTGCAATTAGGTTATGGCAGTTCCAAGCAAATTGGCTTACAGCAAAACTAGGAGGCACTGAGATAGAAATGAAACATTGAGGTCTATCCTTGAAGACACTAGAAATTGTCACACATTCTGGGTGGCCTTCAGCACAGGGGACAAAGTTCAATAAGCAGTTGCAGTGTTTTCTTCCAGCTGCATCAGGCAAATGAATGCCCTCAGATCTTCCCCATCTGCAGAGGAGGTTTAAGAGACTGTAAGGCCAAGTGGGTAAGCACAGACAGAACTTTAAAAGGCACAAGGCTCCAAGACAGGCTAGAAGTCAGGCAGTGTAATCGCAAACATGTTCTAAGACAGTTTTCTCCAGAAAGTCCAGGCCCATGTGGCTTCTCTCCCATAGAGACCTCACTCATTTGACTCTCAGGAATGCAGAAGTAACTTAACACCCATGTTCTTCCCTGGCATGGTAAGAACACTAGTACCAGAGACAATGACATTCCCTAGGAAGCTTAGTTGTCCCACCCTTAATCCCTTCTCATGTCTGACCCTCAGCATCTATCAAATCAACAGGGTTCCCACGGTCAAAATTTCTTCCTCAAGTAGTGATTTTCTTCACGGTATTTTTGGCCATATCCAGAAGAACAATCCAGCTTCTGGACTTGACCAAAAATATCCTGATCTACACCAAGTGCCCAAGTGAACAGAAGAACCCAGGTCCTCAGTTTATCTGTCAGCCTCGTGACAGCAAAAGCACTAGGTAGACTTCATCAGCATCGGCCAACACTGACTGCAAGGACAATACACACAAAATGCCAATAATTATCAAACAAATGCTCCTGACAACACTAAATTGGTTAATTAACAATACAGTGGATTCTTAAGTAATTTCTCATGTGCGTTTGCAGCCAAATTGTAGTATTTGGATCACTCTCAAGGTTTCCTGAATGTGATGATTTAACATACTGTACAGTCTCTGCACTTGTAATTGGAGTAAAAGCACTGTTGTGAAACAGTCTGTGCATCGAACTTCTGCTGGTTGTAACCAAGTTACCGACCAGAGCTACACAACTTTGTTTTGCCAGCATTAGCACTACCACAGAGCTGAGTAACTGCAAGAAGCAGTTAATGCAAACACTTCTGGTTGTTGTTACTCTGCACACACTGCTCCACGTTGAAATGCCACCTGTGCCCATCCTCAAATCCTGGACTGAATACTCCAGTTCTTTGCACTCTACATTGTAGCACAAAGGCTGAAGCCACAAGACAAAGCTTTGTCCAGTAACACATGTTCCCCTGATATATATCTATTTACACAAACCAGTCCTTGGGAAGAAGGGGGACATATGATTATTGGATCACATAGCACCAAAGAGATACCTTCATTCATACCCACCCAGTTGGAATCTGCTGATGCTTCCAGTGCTACAACATTCTTGTGACAACCACTGTATAATTGCATCTGGCAGAATCGTGCGGGGACACCACTGAAAATATCAGAAGTCTTGTTTTTAAGCACTTGGAGCTTAGGATCTTTGGGTCAATAGTATGCAGCTACCCCACAGGGCAGAAAGCAGTGAGAACCACCAGAACACACTGCGAATTGAAGTACATTACATTTGAACAGGTGGCCTGTAGCTCTGATTGTTCATGACAGGTTTTGTGGATGTATGTGAGCAATCCTGCTGAAGCACATTGAACCTGTTTCATATGGAGGATGGAAGACTGCAGGATCAGAATCTCACTGTTTCTCAGTGATATGTTCTCATTTGACTTCATTACGTGTTCAGTCAGAACAAGTGGAAAGAGCTGCAGGAGTAATGGTTTTACAGAGGACTATGGCAGAGCTCTGCTTTCTTCTTTTCCTCAAGCTTAAAGTACTGGATTTTGCTACGCAAACTCAACTCACTCACTTATGAAGTTTGCCATCCCATCCTCAACAATTTCTGGTATCTCAAATGGCAGAAAATCCCAACTAACCTCGTAATGCATCTAGTTAGTTTCAGAGTGACGCATGCTGTGATCTTCTCTGTTTGGACTTGCAAGTAATTGCTCTACCCACAGAGATATTCTGTGACCTATATTTTATGAGACAGGAGATAAAGCAAGCATGCCTATAAATGTCATAGACAGTCATGCAACTATTCATCTTTTCGTAAAATCTCTCTGCACCATCTGATTCAGTACATTCAGGCAGCGCTGAATGCTATATGCTGACTCAATGCTGCATCTGGAAATATTTATTTCTGTTGGTTCTAAATTTGTTTCCCTAAATAGATACCACAGATCTGGTCTCCAGCCAATATCAAGAGACATAGCTGAGTGGAAGTCAATAGAGCTGAGCCATTCTGCTGCCAGCTAGAAATATGTTCTTTCCGAAGAACGTTCATTGCTGCCATTACACAGCGTATTGTGCCATTGCCTCGAAGGTCAGCTTGTTAATAGGCTTCTGCAGCAAAACTTGGGAAGCCAATCTACCATAAAAATGATTACACTCGAGGTATTATCAGTCGAGATCACAGCTGAGGCAACCAGCTTTAGGACTTAACCAGAGATATTCATTTAACAGATCAGTAAAATGATTTTTAAGTATCACAGCATACCTCCAAGATGTATTTGTTCCTTGTAGTCAGTACTGACAATTTGCAACTATTAAAGTACAGAACTGATTTGTTTTAAGTTTTCTTTCATTTAGATGCTAACCTTTTTGTCCTCACAGTCAGACTGTTAGCTAGTTGTGCATTTAACTAGCTGGGTCTCTGCTGGCTCCAGCGTTAATATTGCCTTTTGTGTTCCTGTCAGTAAAACTAAAATGAGGCTGTTCCTCTCTAAATTAGATTCCAGTCGCTGCCACATCATTGGCTTATTATGACACTTTGATTTATATCTAACTAGTAAACTAACAAATAAGTCAACTTAGTAACTAGAACTTTTTTGTTAGGCACTTGTCTCACATTGTCTAGATGGGATCAGGTACCAATGTAGGCGTATAAGCCAAGCCTGACATATCCCTTTCAAAGGCATGAGTGATTAATGGGGCATTTCATTGCTGCAAGTGAACTCAGGCTTGTTCCACCCTTGAATAAAAATACTGAGAGAGAGTGCAATGACTTACACAGATTCTCTGCTGCAAATATCTCTATGTGCAGTTTTTTCCTACTATTCTACACAAGGCAGCTTTGCAAATGTATTATCCTCAGATGCACATAAGACAATAGAGATACGCGGTCATTGTTTAATGCAGTCATTAACTTCTCTCACCACGCATGCACACACAAAGGAGAAACTCAGCACCATTTCTCTGATATCTGCAAGGAACACGGGTTGTGTCTGACTTTCTGCAGCACTGGTAACCCTAAGATGGGCTGAGAGCAACTCAAGTGAAAAGGCTGCCAGAGGTAACAGCAGTGCCTTCTCCTTGGTGAGCAGAGGTTGAACCCATGGAAAGTCACTCTCAGCTCCTGCAGGAGCATGGTTTCTCTTTTCAGGGGATGTACAAACAGGAGGAAATCCCTCCTGTGCCAGGAAAGAGAGCATTTATAAAACAGTCTTTTAAATGGATCATCTTTCTGCTTCTCAGATTTTCACTTTTTGGAAAAAAATACTTTGTTTTGCCTCTGGGCACTTTAGGTCAGCTAGTCCTTGGAAGTTCATCACTCAATATGTGTTTCGTTTTACTGAGCTTTTCTGTCAGACAGGGCCAAGGTAATAATTCAGAAATGCCATTTCCACCAATGGCACAAAACAGGCAACTCCAGAAACATCTCAGCTACCTCCATAAGGAGGAATGTTAGGTGAGGGAGTTTCTTAGACACTCAGCTCAGAAGAAAAACCACAACACAAAATGATGTTCTCTTCCCTCTCCTTGCCTTGCCTTCCCTCCCGTTCCTTCCCCTCCTCTCCTCTCTTCCACTCCCTTTCCCCTTCTTCCCCTTCCTTTTTCCTTTCCCCTTCTTCCCCTTCCCCTTCCTTTTTCCTTTCCTTTTTCCTTTCCTTTCCTTTCCTTTCCTTTCCTTTCCTTTCCTTTCCTTTCCTTTCCTTTCCTTTCCTTTCCTTTCCTTTCCTTTCCTTTCCTTTCCTTTCCTTTCCTTTCCTTTCCTTTCCTTTCCTTTCCTTTCCTTTCCTTTCCTTTCCTTTCCTTTCCTTTCCTTTCCTTTCCTTTCCTTTCCTTTCCTTTCCTTTCCTTTCCTTTCCTTTCCTTTCCTTTCCTTTCCTTTCCTTTCCTTTCCTTTCCTTTCCTTTCCTTTCCTTTCCTTTCCTTTCCTTTCCTTTCCTCTTTCCTTTCCTCTTTCCTTTCCTCTTTCCTTTCCTCTTTCCTTTCCTCTTTCCTTTCCTTTCCTCTTTCCTTTCCTCTTTCCTTTCCTCTTTCCTTTCCTCTTTCCTTTTCTTCCCATTTTTCCCTTCCCATTTTTCCCTTCCCGTTTTTCCCTTCCCTTCCTCTCCCTTCCCTCCCACCCTCTCTACCTTCTGCTTTTCACTGAATATTTCTTTGCCCTACATCCAAAGAGCAGAGACCATGAGAAAGGGAAAGGCAAATGGAATGCTGCATTAAAGCCAGGTGACACTTTGGGTTTCTCCTGCTGCTGGGACACCCACAGAAGAAGAGATAACAGAGGCTGTGACAAAACTGAGAAATGTCACCATCACATCCATGCAGCACCAGCATGGAATCCTGAAGAAACTTTATGGAAAAGGAATGCACACTGGCTCCTGTAGCAGAGCTGATGGTGATATGTACTTCCAAGGCATCATGAGGAGACAGTAAATATTGTCAGTGTTTTAGTACCTTCTGCATAGAGACATCTGAGATATAGTTTAATAGGACAGAAAAGGAAGGGAATAATAATAATAATAATAATAATAATAATAATAATAATAATAATAATAATAACAACAATAGCAATAATAATAATAATAAAAGTATATACAAAGTATATGCAAACCATATGATGCACAGTGCAGTTGCTCACCACCCAGTGAGGACTGATGCCCAATGAGTCCCCAAGCAACAGACCCTTCCCATTCAACTCTTCCCGTGTTACAATTCAGCACAGTTCCACCATGGAACGGGGCATCCCTCTGGCCAGTCTGGGTCCCTCCGTCCTCCTGTTCCTCCTGTCCCCTCCTGGTGCCTGTGCACCCCCGGACCCACCCTACGTGGCAGCACGAGGAGCTGAAATGTCCTTGACTCTGTGCTGTGCTGCTCAGCAACAGCCAAAACATCAGTGTGCCGTCAGCATGATTCTCATCAAATCTAAATCATAGCACCGTACCAGCTACTAGGAAGAAAGTTAGCTCTTTTTCCAGCTGAAACCAGGATGAGGGCTGACATAGAGCCGGAGACGTGCCTTGTGAGTGAGAGACACACACACACGGCCAGGATCGGGCTCTGCTGCCACATAGCCCCGCTTCGGACTGCAAACCCTGCTGATGCGCTCCTCTCCCTCTCTGGAGCTTTGGACTTCGTTCAGAAGGCAAACCTTCACGGGGAATGACACTTCGCCCGCATCCCTGTTCCTCCCGTGATTTTGCTATGTGGGATCCCCCTGAGCAACGTCCGAGGACGCGCAGACAGTGCTCGCCAGCCTTGTCCTCATCCAAGGTCCCCTCCGTGCCACGAGTGCAATGGTCCCATGGGGACAGACGGCGGCCGCCGAGGGCCGCTCCCTCCTCCCGCAGCTCGCTTTTGCTCACCCTCTCTTTCCTTCCCAGGGAAAACCGTGGGGAAAATGCTGGGGAAAGCGATGCCGCTATCCCTCCTATCCCTCTTTGCTCCTCCTTTTTTCTCCTTTTCTTTTTTCCCGTCCTATTTGTTTATTTTTATTTATTTTTATTTTGGGGGGTTGGGGTCGCCGTTAGGGACGGGGTCGCGGGATGCGCGGAGCCGCTCGGAGGTTCACGACCAGCATCGGCACCGACCCCCCTCCCTGCCCCCTCCCCGCCCGGTGACGTCACGCGTCGCCGGGATTTGGGGGGGACGCGCGGGAGCGCCGTGGGCGGGGGGCGGCCTCTCCCCTCCCCGCGCCGCTGTCAACCGCGCCGCCGATATTATAGGGCCGAGGGCTGCGGCTCCGAGCGCCAAGTCAGCGGTGTAATGAACTTCTGGAAACCTTTCCCTTTTTCTAGCGTTCACTTTCTGAGAGGCTGAGACTGCCTCCTCTGACGCCTTTTCCCCCTGCCATTCTTTCGCCGGCTCTGATCTCCTGCTCCGCGCGGAGCCCGCTCCATCCCACCTTCCCCTCCGCTCATTGTGCCGCGGCCCCGAGTCCCGCCGGCAGCGCGCTGCCCCCCCACCCCCCCCACCCGCACCCTCCCGGGGTCCCGAGCGCCTCAGCTCGCGGGGGGAGCTCCCGCTTCGTCTCATTTCGTTTCTTTATTATTATTATTTTTTCCTTTTTTTTTTTCTCTTTTGTTTCATCCTGTTTTTTCGGTGTTTTGTTTTTGTTTTTGTTTTTGTTTTTCCGCGTGTCTCCGCGCCTCGGGAGGACCTCGCGGGGAGGATGTGTCGGCCCCCGCGGGCGAAGCAGCGCTGAGCGGCCGAAGGAGGCACCCGCCCGCCCGACGCCGCCGGGGGGGCACCGAGCTGCGCCCCGACGGAGCGGCTCCCGGGGCTCCGAGCATGAGCAAGCCGGCGGGATCAACAAGTGGGTAACGGCGCGGACGGGCTGCTGGGCCACCCCCCCCCCCCCCACGAGCTTGGGGGATGGGGTGGGGGAAGAGAAAAGGAAGGAGGAAGGGAGGAGGGGGGGAGGAGAAGAGGCTGGGGTTTGGGTTCTCAATCCCGAAAATTAAAAAGCAAAAAAGAAAGAAAGAAAAAGAAATAAGAAAGGAAGAGAGAGTGCGTATTTCGCGTATTTCACGTATTTCCCTCCGGAGTGGCAACGAACTTGGGGCTTCGGGCTGAGCGCTGGTGTCCCGTCGCTCGGTTCCCGACCCCTCGGGGATGGGGTGAGCGGGGCTGAGGGGTTCGCGCCCACTCCGTCCGACTTCGCGCAGAGTTCTCCGGCATGAGCCTTTTTTCTAAACAGTGTTCTCAACTCCGACCGCTCGAATCGCGTAAGCGGCTCCGCCGAAGGAGGATTTAAAAGCGGCACCGTGCACGGCATTTCCCGTTACACCGAATAATCCCGCAACGGGGAAAGCAGAAACAACGGAAAAGTCACATTTTCCTTAATCCTAAATCCGTGCGCCTCATAAGTGGGGAATTTAAAGCCGCCCGAGCGCTGCCGCACAGCGGCTCCGTCAGAGTAATCCCAACGGGACCTTCGGAGTTCGCAATATGGATGGAGTCAGTGACAAAGGGGGAAAAAATACCCAATCCAATTTAATGTCTGACAAGTGATGGCTCGGACGTTTATTTCCTCTGCTCTCGGTCTGCGAAAGGAGCCGGGGCGGGATGGGGCTGCGGGGGGGACGGGGCCGCGGCCTTCCTTCGCAGCCGCCCCTCCGCTGCCCTCAGCCGGGGCCGGGAAGCTGCGGCCGACGGCGACCCACGGCGCGGAAAGCGGGACGGAGCGGCCCGGAGCGGAGAGCAGGAGGGCCGGGAACCGCTGCCCCGAAGGAAGCGGTTTGCGGAGAAGGAGCCCGCCGGGCCGCCGAGCCCGTCTCCTCCCTGCTGGGCCTCCCCGAGGGCCCCCCAGCCCCGAACCCCCCCGGTGTCCCCCATCCCAAGGCCTCCCTTGGATGGAGACGCGCGTGGAGAGTCCGAGCCGCGGTCCCGGGACCCGGAGACCGCCCGCTGAGTGCTGGGGGCTCCCGGCAGAGGGGGGGGGGCCCGGCCGGGCTGTGCTGCGAGTCCGCCTGGGTGGCAGCTAGCCCCCGTTCCTCTGGGCCGAGCTAACTTCTTTCAACAGCCCCTGATGGTAATTACAGTAATCGGGGCTGCCATCTATCCTTTAAGCAATTATGACACGCACAAAAAAGCTCCCGAAGACCCCCCGTCGCGGGATGGTCACAACGGTTTCCCGACTGAACTGAGAACGAGAAACCTCGCTTCCTTAGCGCTAAACTTCTGCGACGGAGCTTTGCTTTGGGGAGCCGCAGCGCTTTGAAACGGAGTTCCCCAGCCATCTCCCGACCCCGCGTTATCGTTTTCCCTTCTCCCGTCTCTCGTTCCGTGTTGCGCTCCGAGCTTTCCCACCTCCGTGCTGCGGGGCGGAGGAGAGCGCGGCCGTGATTGCGGCGGGCGCGGAGAGGAGCGGGCAGCGGGGGGAGCGGGTTTTGCCTCGTACACGAAACATCTATGGTGCATATAAACGTGTGTGCACGTATATGTATTTTTTATATAGCTGTGAAACCCGTCCGATTTTTTTTTAAGCAGCCCCCAGCCTTAAAACCCGCCTGGGGAGAATCACTCTGTGAAAGCGGCCCAAATCCCCCTCTGCCAGGGACCCTCCCTGTGTGCTCCGCCGAGCGCGACCCGAGGCTCCCGGTTCCCCCCGCGACCCACGGGTTCGGGTGTGCGCGGGGTGCTCCGAGCCTTCATCTCCCCCGCCCCCCCGCGGGGCACTCCTCCTCCTTTGTGTGTGTGTGTGTGTGTGTGTGTGCGCGGACCGTCGCCCCGCGGATGCGGAGGGCCGCAGGGGGAAGTGGAGCGCTCTCCCCCGTTGGCATTGTGCGCCATCCGAATTCCCATGCTACACTTTTTGACGGGTCACTGGTGTCCCAATGGGCAGGTGGCGAGGGGAACTTGTAATTACGCGCTCCCAGAGGCCGCGCCTCGGCCCCGGCCCTCCCCACGGGCGCTACCTGCAGCTCCGGGCCGCGGCCTGCGGCGGGCAGCGGGCGGGGGGGGGGATGTGGGGGGGTGGCCGCACTAGTTATTAATTGCGGAAAAGTTTTGAATGCTTTCACCTCTCCCTCCCGCCCGCCCCTCCCCGCGCGGTGCCGGCCCTAATCCCCGTCCCTCCGCCGCGCTGTGTGCAGCAGCTGTCGGCTCTCATTTGGGGAGAAGCTGGCAGCTTGTGCTCCTCGGGGGCAGTCAGACGGGGCTCAGCGGGCAGAATCATTAAGTTAACACTTTATCTAATGTCCCCATTGTCTGCCCGGAGGCATTGTCTTAGAGCCTCGGCGGAGACGTGTCTGAAAGCATCTCGGCTCCCACATTCTCCAGGAGCTCTGCGCAGATCCCCCCCCGCCCCCCCGGCAGAGAGCAGCTCCCCGCCCGCGGCCGCAGCGCCCACAGCGTTTCCCCGAAGGAAGGGGCGGTGTCGGGGTTAGGGTCCTTCGGAGAGAGAAAAGGGGAAGGGGACACAGCGCGGGAGGGCGAGGGAGAGGGGAAAGGGAGGC